>NC_138923.1:12728580-13328580 GCF_965231255.1 Vanellus vanellus
AAACCACAACGGTCTGTTGTAATTATTTATCAAGGTACAAATCATTAATGCAAAATTTCTGCAGGCCCTGAAGCAAAAAAAGTTAATAAAATATAATGCCACTAAATTAAACATTTTAAACTTTCACAATAGAGTAACTACTAAGAAAAAATAAAGGAAAATCTATGTCAAACAGAACTTGATGAATAATTGTAATAAATAATGTATTTTTGAAGAATTTTTCATGAACATTTTTCAATGTCATTAATTATTTATAATTATTCACCATATCATTTCTGAGAGCAGTTTTCGGACCCTAACTTGTTTGCTGACAGTTTGCTCAGATAATTAATATTCAGAAATTTCCGACCGAGACCTGGCACAGTATTTCTCTCCATCTCTCTCGGTGAGAGCGGTGCGGATCCCCGGCGCTGGCGGGGAGGCTCAGGTGACCAACTTGCATTCGGTGTTTTGGGTAGATCCATCCCAGAGGGCAGCAATGGGGGGAGCAGTGACCCCTCCCCCCCCACGGGGATGGACCCACAGCTGTCTCAGGAGTCTCCTCAACGGGGAGTGACAGCCAAAAAGGGGGTGTGTTTGTACCCCTCCTGTGGGGCTGCCTAAATCCCGGGAGCCACGGGAGGAGGTCACTCCTGTGGGAGCTGTTAGAAGCGCGGAGGCGCTGCCGTGTTTGGTGGGGAGTGCTGTTCGTGCCCGAATTACGCCCGGTCAAACAAGACAAGTGCCCGCTGATGGGACCCAGCCGTGCCTCGTGGGTGCCAAGAAAACAATTGTCTCTTTAGACAGGATTTTCCTGCTCCTGCAGGAAGCACAGAGTAGGTCCCCTGCCGGTGGCAGCCCGGGGAACTCCGGGGGGGTGATTTACACCACCTGAAGACGCGGCCCCATGCCGGTCCCGGTGCGGGAATCCCTACCAGCGCACACAGCAGCTGCACACGCGGCTGGGGCTGGAGCGTGGGCATCCAGAAGAGAAAGTGCTCAGAAATCGCCACTTTGGGGAGACGCAGGCAGACAGACCTCTTTATTTCCATATTCTTTATTCCCGAGAACTTGCATTTATAATGGAAAGCAAATAAACTCTGGGAAGGAGGTGAGCTACGTTGGCAGCCTGGCTAACGTCAGGCGTTGCAAGGGGGAGAGTGATTTGGTTTTAATAAGAACTATCAGGACAAGTGCAGACTTCCAAATTTTTTTCTTGAATTACAAGTACCTCCTGTACCACGATGTGCATGTAAATCCAGAGGAGGAGAAGACCCCTGGCTGTGAGCGGTGTCGTTTGTGGGGAACCCAGCAGCAGCTGTTGCCGCGAGTCTTGTTCTTACCTGTGCATGGAATAGTGGGCATCAAACGTGGATTGTTGCACAGCAGAGGAACTTTGATCGTTGCATCACCATTATAAAATGACCATCACGGGAGGGGTTCTTTCTCCCTCTCCCAAGAGCAGGACACTGCCCATCACCTGCGCTCGCAGTCCCGCTGGAGCCCCAACGCTCTCCTGCACATCTGCGCTCACGGCCCCGGCTGCGCGCACTGCCGATGGGAGATGCTCAGGCTCCGCTCCCCCGGGCGAGAGAGCTTCTCTGTTGTGTGCAGAGGACGTTCCTCGGGCTCTGCTCTCTCTGAGCGGCTCTTTGCTCCCACTGCTCGTGCTTTGTGGGCTCATTTTGGGGCTTTAGGACCCCGTCAGCAGCAGATCAGATCCACAGCTCTGCCCAAACTGACTCTGCAGCCCCAAGAGCTGTCCTGTAGACAAAGACATAAGCAAGGTTTGGATCTGTTCCCACAAGACTTAATCAGCTGAACATGTGCCCACGCAGACAAAGTGAAGTGCTGTCCATGAACTGAATCTCAATGACCCTTGCTCTCCTCAAACGAATCTCAGTATCTCTTCATATTTTACTCGGAGCAGCTGTTAATTGCTCTGAACATTGTTGTTCTGATCAGCTTTGGTGCCCCTCTCTCATTTGGTGTGCATCACCTCTGCATCGGTGGGGAGACTTTGAAGCTACCCTCTTTAATTGTAATTCAACTACTTGTGATATTTTGGTACCAATTAATATTGATTTTACAATTGGTTTACAGAGATGTTGTTTTATTACTAATATATTTAATGTGCAAATCAATAAGAACACTTGTTTGGCTCTCTCCCTAGAAGGTAATAAAATCAAATATCTCAAGAGTAAAATGCTATCTGATCCATAAATGGCAGCAGCAGATGCTTAATGTAATAGTTAAAGACTATGCAGCATTCTTGGCACCTTCCATGCATTTTCCACATACACTGTACTAAAGTGACACTCAATAACTTGCTAGTTACAAAAAGTTTGGTAAATCTGTTGGCAGCATGTCAGCCCAAAGGCAGGCTTCAGTGTCCAGGAACGATGGTACACGGGCAAACTAGATATTCCTCCCTACTCCTTGTGCAGAGCTCCTCAGGGTTTCCCAGAAGGTGACTCCATAGCAGCAAGCAAAAGCTCTTCATGTCCCTCCCGCTCCCCAAATCCCAGGTGATGGCAAACAGCTTTGTGGGAAAAGGATCTGAACGGAGCAGAGAAGAACACAAGTTTCCGCAGACTGACAGCTGTCCAGACCTTCTGGAAGATTTAAAGCTCCGCTGACGCTTCTGGGAGCGATTCGCAGAGAAAGATTTCAGTGATTCTGCTGCTTCATCACAGGTTTCCTCTGATACTTTTCTTCCCTTGGGTTTTAGTACCGAGCAGATTTGTTGAGGGCGGGACAAGGTGGAGGTGAGTCTGCTCATCATTCCCACCCCTCTCTCCAGGGAACTCACCTGCTCCACGGCTTACCTGGTTTTGAAATGAGCCTCTCCCGGTCTGGGCATCGCAGCACTTTCCATCACACCCGAATGCGGAATCGCCAGCAGCGCAGTAGCTCGGGCAGAGGAGCTGGGTGGGAACGGGCTTCCAGGACACCTTGGGGGGGAATGGGGAGGAGCAAACACAGACCGAGCCAGCTTCAGAGAGACCGGGGAGGTGCAGGCCAAAGCGGGGAAAAGGGCAGAGCTTTGCATGTTCTTTCTCTCATTCCTGCAGAGTCAACAAGGTCTCGGGGGGGCGGCGGTTCCTACGGCACCGGTGCGGTGGAAGGAGCAGCTCCGTGGACGTGGGGGTTGTGACACGTGCTAACGGCAGCCGCACAACACAGAGGGAATTTACCTTTGGCTAGTGAAGATGATTTATGGGTGAGCAAATAATGAACTTGGCAAACAGTACATAATAAAGAGAAAAATCTTACACTTTTAATTAGCCAAAAATAAATGACTGAGCATGGGGCTGAATCCATTGTCTCTGCATCTCAAGTTCTTCATCTTCTTTTGCTAGTCATGGTCTAATAAGCATATTGCAGGAGCTTTAATTTTCTTTTAAAATTACTAGAGAATTTTAAAATCTCTTTTCTGAAAAGGAAGGAAAGCACACTTGAATCATCTCCTCTGGCAGTTTTGTGGGTTTTCCGAGATCCCGTTAGAGCTGCTTGCAGTCACGTTTGCTCTTCAGGTTCCTGTTGCTGGAGCTGCATCGTGGTGCTGAGGTATTAGTTACCCTCTGAAGTGCAGCGGAAATGACCCTGCTGCACAAAACCCTCTTTCTTCCGCAGGCTGCAGGGATTTTCGGGGAAAAGATTCTGTGTTTGGTTCATTTGTGCAGTTTCTGACACAATAAACCTCTCTGCAACCCCTTGGTCCTCTTATAACTACAGCAATTACTTAATAGTCACCGAGATGATGAGAGATACCCGACCTTCGGTATTCCGCTCAGAGGAGCCCCCCAGGGACAAGAGACTTTTCCCCAATGGGATTCAGGGCAAACCCTCAAAAAGAAGATGAAGAGTAACAAACATTTCAAAGTCAAACTGAATATCAAAGTTTCCAACAAAAAATTCTGAACAAAGCTGACAACTACTCAGCTGTTTAGATCAATTATTCTCAATCAGGTACAAATAATGCCTAACTGCTCCAAACAAAAATAAGAACTGGAGTGATGCATTTCAGCTTTAAAGCCACCCGTGTGCCTGGATTTGCCACCTCTCACGAAGTACTTCAGACTCGGTGAAGCTGTCTCCTTCAGCAGAAAAGCATTTCGTGCATTTTTTCCAGTGGCTGCAGGTTTTGTCGGGGCTGCGGTGCTGCAGCCTCCCCCACAAGCCGGCGAATGTCGGTGGCAGCGAACAGGGACCCCCCCGGCCCCGAGCTCCCAGCCTGGCCGCTCACCCGATGGCTCTCCGGGGGCTTGTTGGCAACAGATAACGGGGTCTGAAGACATAATTCTCTGCAATTGACCCAAGGACGCGGCGTTTCCGTGAGTGACCCTGTGCTACCGCTTCTCACGCACGGGCTCTCTCTGCTGAAGTGCTCCCGGAGGGGCTCGGGGGCCTTTCCAAGCTGCCGAGTGCCGGGGCGGGATGGGGACCTGCCGCGTCCTTGCAGGATGTCCCGTAGGCAGCCTCATGGGGCAACGGCAGCTCTTCCTGTCATGTTCCAACCCCAGGCGGCACAGCCCCTCGCGCAGAGCCCACAGCCGCAGCTCCTGCCCGAGGAGCGCGGGGGGCTGCGCGCCCGCTCCGGCAGCACGCCCACATTGCACCGATGTGCCGGGTGCGGGGGCTTGGTGACAGCTACAGCCACAGCTGGGCACTCCACATCTGCTGTACCGGTGCGCCCAGCTTGTCTCCTGTTTCGACAGCCCCACAGAGGAGAAGACCCATTATTACTGCCGTAAGAGTTATTATTCTTAATAATAAAAGATGCAAGTTAAGTGCATGTGAAAGTGTCCTCCCGCGTGCTCAGTGCCGGCTGCCAATAGCCCAGCGCTCTCGGTCTCCCTCCGTCATCTCCTCGTCCCAGACAGGTGAAATGGGATGACTGCCATTGTGGGGAAGTCATAAAGTATAAAATGCTTCATTTGTTCATGAAATGGAAATTTGAACAGCCGGAGAGAGGGGCCTTGCCGCGTGTCCTGCCTCGCAAGCAGCCAGGAGGGCTTTGCGGTGCTGCTGCCGCAGAGAAGCTCCGTAGGATCCCACGGACCCGGGGGCTGGAGAGGTCCCGGGGACCGCGGGGAGGTCCCATCCGGCGGTGGTGCTGTGCCGCTGTCAGAAACCGCAGGTTCTCACGTGCTGAGAGGCGCAGCCCTGGCGATGTTCCCTGCGTGGGGGGCACAGGGCGCTGCGGGTGCTGCCTGCTCTGCCCGTGGGGCAGCACTCGGCCGAGCCCACCGCCCCGCGCTGGCCGTGCAGCAGCCGGCGATGCCGCGTGGCACAGCACCGGGGGCGGGCACCCGCCTGCCGCCTGCCAGCCTGACCGGGGCTGCTGTCGCTGCTGCCCTGAAGTTGCTCCAAGGCAGGAAGGAGCTGCAGGCGGGTCCACAGCCCAACGGCGCCGGCGTTTTGAAGGGAAAGGGGACGTCGTGCGGAGTCAGATTTTTCAGAGGTGCTCAAAACGTGAGGGTTGCGGTGGGAATTGGGTGCCCGATGCCACAACGTGCTCGCTGAGCCCCCAAGCCCCCATCATAGCCGTCCCTGGGGCTCGACGCAGAGCCTGCCAGCCCTCCGCCGCACTGCCCCGGGCTGCCCAGTCCTGGCTGGGGCGGAGAGCCCACATTCCCGTCTGGAATATGCAACATGGAGACAATAGAGCAAAGTGTAACCACTGTTTACAGAAAAAATTGTCAAGGATTTATTTATTGGAAGTGACTGAGGAATATGAATTCTACACTCCATTTAAAATGTTTTTTATTTCTCTCAGCCTTGGGGCTCTGAGTACATCTAATTTCACCCATAGCTATAATTCTCCACCAAACAGTTCCTGCTTCTCCTCTGGGTTCCTGAGGAGTCATTTTGGTTTATGTTCTCTCCCGGTGCAGCTCGTGCAGTGGCTGGAGACAGTTACACGCCGGTGAACTTTCCGAACCCTCCCTCCCCACTGGGCGCACACACACATGCAGCGCAAGCGAGCGGCATGCGCTGGAAACAGCTTGACACCGCACTATATATTTATTTAAAAAAATAAAACTCTAAATGTCTTTATCATGTAGGGGTTTCTCCTGAGGAGCCATGTATTTCACTTCAGACACTTTGATTGTCCCTACCTTGCAGCTAACAAACTATTAGTTTTGTTAGTATATTTATTCCACTAAAATTGGAGCCTGTGATTACAAATCCAATACTGTGATTGAGTCAGGATTTGGAAATAAATCTGTCCGGGGCTCATCTGGCATTTTGGTGCCGGGAGAGGTGGCATTCGGCGCTGCTCCTCCGGCCCAGCTGCGGGCTGCACCGTCCCGGCGGCGGGCGCGCTGGGGATGCTGCGCAGCCACGGGGCTACGGCTGACTCCGCTCGGGGTAGTGGTCGGGGGCATTCGGTGTTGGGAACAGAGCCTGTTTTCCCAGGCGAGCGGCCGGCGACTGCAGAGCCTGGATTTCCAAGTTGTGACTATTTGGGTGCACAGGTTTTTAAGCTGTCGCGATTTGCTCCGTATCCCGACCCTGCCGGGGTCTATTGCTCTGCACGGTGTGCGGCATTCAGCCGCTGACTTTGGTGACACGGAAGATTTTCTGCCCAAGTATGAGATGCCCTTTCCCGGGCGGGTGCTGAGGCCTGGGGAGGCCGCTGAGCCCCATGGCGGGGAGCAGGATGCCTCTCTTCCCCATGGGCAGGGCGATGCTGGGGAAGGACTGGATAAGCATGCAGGTGTGTGGCAGAGCAGGACTTAAACCTAAATTATCCAGATTTTTTTAGGAAAAGCTTCTTATTTCTCACTATTTCAGTTTATTCACCGAAAGCGAGGGTAGCGGTTCATCCTCCGGGATGGGATTTCAGCTGGGAGCTCATGGGCGGGGGCCGTCTGTGCGAACGGGCGCGCAGAGCCCGCGGGGGCTCAGTCTCACCCCGGACCGCCGGGAAGGGCTGTGGGCGGGGGTGCGGATGGACTGGGTGCTCCCTGGCTGCCACCGGGCCAGGGAGAAGGGGTAGGGAGGGAAACGGGAGAGCGGCGAGGTGTCGCTCTCGCCTTTCTGATATCCCTCCCGATTATTTCCAGTAAAGCTTCTTTGCTGAGATTTACCTTCTTTAAAACAAATTAGTTGTTGAGTTTCTGCAGGTAGAAGGTGACAGCATTTTAACTGTTTGGGTACTGCTCCTTGCAAGCTCTCAGGGAGGCAACTAAGCAAGACAGAAATCACAGCGCGTGTGGGGGTAATAGCAAAGACCCCACTTTGGGCCACGCGACTTGGGGTGGCCGTGACCATGCCCCCAGGCAGGGCTGCCCCACACCGCGCGCCTCCTGCCCTGCCCGGCCGCCCACAGGGGCCCCGCTGACGTGCAGCGTCTTCCCGGGCAGCCCCAGCCCAGAAGCTGCGCTTCCCACCCGCGGCCTCTGCGGCGCTGGGCTGGGGCGATGCAGCAGCGTGTCCCCGCACCCTGCAGCGGCCGGGACGCACACCCCCCACCTGCGGCGAGGTCCCCGTCCCGCGCCCGAACCCGCCGCCTCTGGCTGCGCTGCCTGCGGCTCCGAGTCCCTGCAGCCGCTAACGGGAACACATGTGCTGCCAGTATGTACATATGAAAAAAGCCTGTCAGGGAAGATTAAAACCCCAGACAGTCTTTATCGTAAGATTATTTTTTCCATTTATTTATCCCCTTTTTTCCCTTTTAGCAAGAGTAGTCAGGTTTTGATATGATTAGAATTGCAAATCTTGCATGTTAAAAGGGAGGCACTGAAGTAAAAGGATGCTGCCTGTGTAATGAGACACATTTTAAATCCAGGCTAGGTAAATTTTGTGTTGAGCATAAAGGGTATGAAATAAACTAGCAGTAAGCTCAGCAAATGCCCCAAGGCGCGTCCCCATTAGTATTCCCATTTGTGAGCTCACTTCATAAGACTAATGGAGTTGCTACCTGGGGACATTAATTGTGCATGACACCATTGCCGAGCCTTTGTGCACTCTTACTAATATCACAGTGCCTCCTTGACAAAACGCCTGCAAAGATTACAAACATACCTAAAATAACTGCCACATTCACACTCATATTTGACAGGGATCTTCAAGTTCAGTTACAATAGAATTACCATCATTTCTTACACCTCTGGCTTTTTATTACATTAAACAATGGTTGATATTGCTTCCTTAAACCAGTGTCACATTGTGTAAAATCTATCTATCTCAGGCTTTTCTATTAAGCCTCCCATTTATCAGGGGAATGTATAGCTTCCATACTTGACTCTTACTACAAATATTATATATTATATACTTAAGCACGCGTGCACACGTACACATACAGCCTCCCTCTGTTTTAAAGGCACAGCAATATTTTTGGGTTCTTGCAATTAATACCGAGAGGCTCTGCCGTTGTGCAAGGTGCTCACAGGTCTTCCAGCATTAAATATAACATGGTCTGTGGGGGAGAGTCTTCCCGAGTCTGTGCTCCCTGTTTTGAATCCTGCTGTCCAGGATTAGGATGATGGGTGAGCGGATTTGCTAAATTCGCAGCGACCAGAGCAATACTGCGTTTAAGAAAACAGAAGCATTGGGATCTTCTGGAGCGCTGACACAGGGGACTTGGCCTTTCTAGGGCACGCGAGTGGCACTGACGGGCTCCCCGTGTACGTGTCCCGTGGCCGGTCCCGCTGCGCGCCCTGTCAGACACACCAGCTGCCTTCAGCGCTCCCCCACGGGTGTCGGGGCTCCACGGGCAGCGCAGAGAGGGTCTGTGGGAGACCAAGGGAGGTTTCATCCTTGGAAGTGATGTTAGGACAAGGTACAAAAGTGGATTAATGAAAACCCTTTGGGGATTCAGTGCTCAGCTCCTTGGAGTAGGGATTTAGTCCTTGGCTAATCCAAATTTTTTTATATATTTATATTAGAAATAAAGTGTTTGACTTTGTTTCCAGCAATGGCACCGTCCTTTCCCCAACAGCCCTCGATTCTGCTCCTGCCCCTCTGCACTAGGGTCTCCGCTGATGTTTCCCTTTGGAGAAGAGCCACGGCCGGCTGCGGGCAAGAGAAGTTCGATGTGACGCGCATTACAAAACTCCTTGTCACACCTGTCCTTGCTGGTGGGCGCTGTGGAGGTGAGGCCATGGGCTTCATTGTCTTCGGCTGTCCAAGGACATTCTGTCCTTACCAGGTTCCATCGTGCAGTGCCCAAAGAAAAGTCTGGCTCCATGTGCACTAGACAACAAAACACTTTGTCAAGGGAATGTCCTCTTTGGAAATCAGGGGTTCCTTCAAATTCCTCACCTTTGAGATGGACAAGATAAAGACCTGCGGAGACAAGCAAAAGAAGAGGTGTGGTTCTGCTCGCTCGGGATTACAGCTGGCTGAAGTCGGGTTTAGATCTCAATCGCAGTAGGTTTGACGTGCAGCTTTCGAGAGTGACACTGGCGCTTCAGTTGTGGCCTTTCCTATTTCTGTTCCTTGAGACTAGGACAGGATTTATTGGCAGTAATTAATTATTAATTTGCAGGGGTGCCTGTCAGCAGCTGATCACAAACTTAGTCGCAAACATTATATTCAACAGCTTGCTGCCGCAGGAAGGGACACAGAGGTGACCACGGGGCAGAGCAGCCTCCCAGGGCTTTAGGGAACCTGCCTCCATCGAGCTGGCCCTGTCCCACATCTCCTAACCCGAGACACGGACAGACGTCCAGACAAGAGGAGCTACCAGGGTACCGCTGTCAGCTGGTCTCTGGGTCAGGCCCTTAGGGGAAGCCCCAGAGAAGTCAGTTCCACCTGAGAAATACACAGCGTAGGCATAAGGATGGTCCACCCCTTGGAGCTGGCACTCGGTGTTTTCCTGCTGTCTCGCTGACTCCTTGCCAAAAAAGGTTAAAATGCCAGAGTTTTCTCTGGAATTCTGAAGTTGGGACTTAAAAATACTTCAAATGCTTGGTTTAATAGACCTTCACATCAGTGTATTCCCAGTTCCACACAGCTCCCTAGTGACACGGGACCTTTTGTCAAGCACATATGAAATTAAGTGAAATAAAAATCATATTAAAAATTATTACCATCTAACAGCCATTAGTCTGCACATTGCTGTCACGTCTTGATGGATTTCTCACTTAGTTCAATGAATGTTCTAACGACAGTGATAAAATCACTCAGAAAAAATATAATAAACTGTTAACCCTTTACACGGCTGCTTGTTTTTCAAAACTCTTTAAGAATTGTTCAGCAATAAGTCGCTCCTCGGGGTGCACGGCTGGAGGGGAGAACCTGCCTCTGCCCGCCTTGGCACGCTGGAGGGGGTGGCAATCCTGTCCCCTCTCCCCAGCAAGGGATGTCACGCAGGGCCGGGGACCGTCCCAGTCCCAGCACGGCGGCTACGGCAGGGGGACCGGTGCCTGCGCGGCGGGCGGGCGCGTGGCGCTGGCTCAGCCCGGGGCCGGCATCGGAGCGGACGGGGCCCCTCGGCTCTCGCAGGCTTTGAGATCTTTCCCGCGGGGTAACGTGGCTGAGGCCTCGCGGCGTGGTGGCACGAGGAAACCAGCTGGTGTGGGAGGATGCAGCGCGGATTAGTTATTGCTGATTACAAATGGGGCTTATACAGCCCAATGGTTTGGTGAGCGACACAAGGAGATGTGTTGCCTGCCCCGCAGCCCAGCACCCCGCCATCAGCGCTCCCCGCGTGCCGGCTCCGGAGCCGGGACCCACAGGCAGCGGTACGGGCAGCATTGCCAGGTAATGCCGGGGCGGCACAGCCCTTCGCCCACCATCAGAGCGAGCCCAGGCTGGGCAGGAGCCCCGCCGGAGGACTCCGCTTCCCTTTGGGAGCATCGGGCAGGCTCCACCAAAATAATTCTATGGACCAGCAGCACATGACGACTACACAGCACCTCTCACGTCCTCCCCGAGGCTGATTTGGTACAAAGCAGGAGGACGGCAAACCTGCCAGCAGCGTTTGAAGGGAGCTGTGGGTGTGAAGGGCTTAACGAAGCAGGAGAGCACTGCTCTGCTCCGGAGGGGGAAATGGAATCCCATGGGAGGGTTTTGGCTCCTGCCACAGAGGACGAGAACCAAGCACAGCTCGCGCGAGGACACCAGCTCCGAGCTCCCGCTGCGGCCTCTGGGTGCCATCGTCACATCCGGAGGTGCAGAAGAGAGGGACACTGCTGTCGCACATTTGAGACAGAGCATTCCGGGCGGGCGCCCCCGAAGCAGAGAAATGACAATCCCACTCCTCTGTCCTCTTCCCAGCTCGTGCCCAGCACATTGCAGCACTGGAAACAAACAGCCCTGTTTTCCTGACGGATCTGAGGGTGACGGAGGCTCAGCCTGCTGCAGTGGTGGCTTGGGGAGCGCGGCGGGGCTTCCCGAGGCACGGGGGACAGCGGGGACACGGTGTCTTTGGGTGCTGAAGCTCGGAGGAGTAGCTGTGGCAGTGCAACACGGTCCCCTGAGAAGGGCATCTGCAGTGGGTTATTAACATAGAGCTACTTAACAGGCAATCAGCACGGCCTTGTTAATAAAATACATCCATTTGAATCACATGAATTAGGCCGCGTGCTGCTGGAGCTCTCTGGCTAATAGCAGCCTCGGCAGCCTGGCATCTCAAGGTTTGTTATGTCCTGCAAACTTAATACGTGCTTACTTCTACAGAAAATAGCTGGTAAGAAAGTAAATGACAGACTGCAGGAGCAGACGTTGCAATATAATAAACTCAGTTGGCACTTTTCCTGCGTTGTATTTAGCCTACCATGTCTCGTGGAAGCCTGGCCGCGGGCCAGCCTGTGCGAGCATTAGTGCACGTGGACGTGCCCGGCACTTGCAGGAGCAGCGGCGGGACCCTCATGCTGTTTGCAGGTGGCGTTGGCTGTTGTCACACCGCTCCGCTCCGCTGGTGTTGCCTTTCAGGGTCCGTTCTACATAAAACAGAGGCCGATGGCTCACCCCCGGCGTTAGACCTTCGCGCAGAAGGAGGGTCCCCGGCCCTGAGCACTCAGCAAACGCTGCCGAGGATGTTCCTGGTTGTGGGGAGCCCCAAGGGAAGTGAACACGTTTTTGTGAGTGTTGTCACTCAGCAAATTGTTCTGTGAGACACCTGATCGCGGTATTAGAAGGACAGATTGATGTTCTCAGGAAGATCAATGAATTCGCCAGGCTGTCTGATGACACGCAGCTTGCCTCCCTCTCGGCACAAGTGACAGCCCGACGTTTCCCTGCTCTGCTCCTGCCAAAGGGACACCGACGCCGGGGCTGCACCTACACGGGCCCCCCCAGCCAGGGCCACCCCCTGGGCAACCAGCGCACCCCGGCACCGAGGGATGCTGCTGACGGTGGGAGGGAGCTCGGAGAAGAGCAACAAAAATTAGCAGCAATTGGAGGGAACCGGGGACAGAGATAAATGAGTTTCTGGGCAGACTACGTTAGGAAGAAGAGAAGCGCTGGGACATGGGAGCCGCCAGCCTGCCAGCTATGGTGGGCATTAGAGGAGGCGGACTGGGACACTGCAAGGGGTTGGAAGGTGTGAACCCTTCTTGAAACTACCAAGAGAGACAGCAGACGGGATGCTGGAGAGGAGGGACGGTGGTTTCCCGCAGCAGAGGCCAGGCGGGCTGGCAGAGCTCAGCACGCCCCACGCAGCCGGACGGGCTTTGGGTGCAGCTCCCACCGTCCGGCAGCCCGTTGCCCCCCAGCCGCCACGGCACGGGGCTGTCCACCCGCCCACGGGAGGCGGCGGGGGCTGCGGGCAGCCTCGCTGCGGGCACCGACAGCACAGAGGTTACGCCTGTGCACAGCCACAGCAGAGCCACGGTCCTCGGGAGGAGCTCAGCGGTGGCGGAGCCAGGTGCTAAATGGGAAATCTGATTGTTCATCCTTTGTTTTCCTCCTTCCATGCCGAGACTGAATTAAGTCAAAGCCAATTCCGAGGAAAAGCAGATCTCTCCTACCATCCATCACGGACGAGAGCACGGCTGGGCAGATCTACAAGCCTCTGAAGGCCTGTGCGGAGATGTTGTCCCAAATCTCATCTCCATGGCTCATGGTGATTGATCTCAGCTATTCAGATCTGTGGAGCTCAATGATTTCTCTCTCCTAACCTCTACCTGGTTCCTGGCTGTATTTTATATGGAAAAGATTCTTGCAGGACGGTTACATTTTAAAAACAAACTTAATCAGATCTGAAACAATTGGACTGAATCCATTCGCTGCCTGTAGCTCAAGTGTGCATGCCAAAGCTGCCCACAGTTACCCTGCGCTCCCGGGAAGTCCGCTTTATGGGCTTACATCGGCAGAAACACAAAGGCTGTGTCTGGGCCCCCGACTTCTGGGAAGGAGGGTGCTGCTGTGTCTCCAGGCAGGCAGCGCTGCAACGACCAACACAAATGATCGACTTGGGGATCATGTCCTGGCTTCCCTCCAGATGTTCTTCCAGCTGAGCAGCAATAGTAACTGTAGCTGGTCTGCTGCTGCTGACCTGTGGGACAAAGACTGTCCTAAGAAGTCCTGGTAGAGCTGCTTCCTGAGTTGGGGGCATTCATTATCATTTTTATGCAAAGAACTCTAGACATGTAGGACTGGAACCGACCTCAAAAGATCACCCACTCCATCTCTCTGCAGTGAGACAGGATCATATATTTCTGGATGATCCCTTGCAGATGTTTCTCCAACCAGTCTGTAAAACCCTCCAGTGACCATCCACAGCCTGTTACCTGCGCTAGACTGTAGCGTGCTTATGGTTTGGAAGTTGCTGTCTTATCCCACCTAGATTTTCCTTAGCGCAGTATTTCTTCCAGTTACACAAGAAAAAAAGGACAACTGTCCTTTTTGTCTCAAACTTTTGTGGACTCAAAGACTTTAATGGGTAGAGCTTCTCTGCTCTATGCTAAGTAATTCCAGCTCCACCAGTTTTCCATCATGCACTGCATTTTCTAAACCTGCTGGTTTTGTGTTGCCTGTGGATTTTCTTCCATTTTCTGTTTCCCTTTAAAAGGGAAAGCTGAGCCTTCCCCTGTAAGGAGTAAAGCTGATTTTTTTCTCTCAGGCTAGAAATGTGGGGTACGTTCTCCCTGCATCCTCGCATGGGAACTGTAGCAGAGCATCACACTCCTGACAGATGCAGCGGTTGCTGCGAGCCCTGGATCCTCCCCTCTTCTGCTGACTCAGGCAGCAATCCACACTCTGCATTTGTGTTTGATTTTTCCTCTCCCGTGTTGAACTACTCTGTGCTTATCTTTACTGAATTGCACCTAATTGGTTTCAGACTGCAGCCTAACGCACGCAGATTATTTTAAATTCCACTCCTGCTTCTGAAATGCTCACAAACCTCTTTGCTTTGTCACCTGCAGGTTCTGGTTCAGATGACAGGCCGCACGGCAGGAGCGCCGGGGCACCACACGGGCTGCTCCCGGGGCACCCCGCGGCTGACGCCGGGCAGGTCACACCTATTCCTTAAGCACAGGGCCGGTGGATCGGAGACACTGCCTGCGGGGCGGCAGCGAGTGCCCGGCTGTGCGGCAGTGCTGCAGGAGCAGCAGGGATGCAGGGATACAGCGGATGCAGGGATGCAGCGGATGCAGTGGATGCAGCGGATACAGCAGATGTGGGGATGCAGGGATGCAGCAGATGCAGAGGATGCAGCAGATGCAGAGGATGCAGCAGATGCAGGGATGCAGCATCCCCCGCACCGGCAGAGGGTCAAACCTGGGGGCAGCCCGGCGGGGGAAAGGCGGAGGGCAGGGGAAGAACGGGCTCCAAGCATACTGCTGGTGTAAATTAAATCAGTCTGTTACTGCTGCCTATAAAGAGGTCTGTGTAACTGCAAGTGCACCACTCCAGAGACAACCGCGGGGAGTTTTTATCATTGTAAACCAAAGAGGATGTCCTGTTTAGTGTAAGAGGTTTTAGAGGATAGGTTACAGCCGGGTAATGAAAGCCAAAGGACACAGAAACAAGCCAGCTTATGCCCTTCCTGTTTAGTGGATCGGGGGCTTTTTTTTTGTTTTTTAGAAACGTGTGTTGGGGAGCGTTACCTTCTGCTAAGGGAGAGGGAATAAGGTGGGACTGAGCCTCGAGCCCAGACTGGTGTGTGTACAATGGTTTTAAATAGTACATAAATTAGACTCCTGCATCCCAACCGAGTGTTTAGCATGCACTGGAGAGTGTGACTATTTAATGGGCAGAACACAAGGGAGGAGGGTCACCCTGTGGCACTGAGCTGGTGGTGGCCACCAAACTCCCCCACCGGCTACTGGCATCTCCCTTGCGGCCACCCATGTGGCTGGAGACCCGGGGTGTGAGCACTGTAGCCTGTGGGTCCGAGCGCTGCCACCGGCCTTGCCTGGGCAGAGACCCCCACGGGGGCCCGGGCTGACGGCCCCCTCGGCCAGAGCCACGTCCCCCAGCGAACCGGGTCCTGGGCACTGCTGAAGAGCTGTGCTGCCTCTCCATGCACGCTCGGAGGGGAGCGATGCCTCCTCCCTGCGGGACCGTGGTCCTCAGGGTGCCCTGGGGACCCAGGAGGAGGAGGACACACGTCGGGCTGTGACCCGCCACTGCGGCAGCGCGGGGACGAGCGGTGCAGCAGGACCCCTGCGAAGAGCAGAAACTGGGAACATTAGCTGTGCCCAAACTCTGCTAAATGACCTGGCAAACGGTTCCTTCCCCTCCCTCTTCATGCCCGAGCACATCTTATTTGTCAATGGAAAAGTTTCCTCCTAATGAATTTGCCACAAAAAGGAGAAAAATGGCCATGGCCTCAACGCAAAGGAAACGGGAAATCTGATGGTGGCAATTAAGCAGGCACATGAGATGGGAAATCTGCCGGCGTCCCGGAGAGAAGGGGTTAAATTGCCATGGAAACAACCATGCATTATTTACATGGCCTAATGAATAAAACATTTAAGTAGTAGGCTAATAAATTTCAGAACACAAAGCAAAGTAAGCTATGATTTAAATATATGCCTCTGATGAATATAACTTGAGTTATAGAGCTGAAGCAGTGGGAGACCCAGCTCAGTTTTACACCCTCATCTCACTAACATGAAGGTATATCTTCTTTTTAATAAATGATTTTTCCAACGAGCACACAAATTGGCATGAAATTCTCTGCTGTCAGGCATCCTGAAGCCTTTTCTAATAGCTTTTCTTGTGAATTTCTGTTGAGGTAGGAATGCTTTTGTTTTGGTTTTTTTCCCCTCCTGCACATTATGCCAGATTTCAGAGCAGGATAACATTAGCAATCAATTTGTTAAACTGTTAGCAGAACATATGTCGGAAGGTTTCAAACAGACCCAGACTGAAAGATGTGTTGTTTATTGTGTATTGTATATACGTGCGATCCATATGGCTCCGGGTGCAGGATCCCTTTGTTTTCCACCCGCTGCGGATTTCCGCGTGCGCTCTCGGTGCGGAGCGGGAGCCGGGTTGGGGCGCGCGGGTCAGTCGGGGTGAGCATGCTGCCTGGCGGGCGTCTGTCCCGAGGGCAGCGGTGCTGCGGGGCAGCGGGTGTTTGGCAGCCCAGGAGGGCTCCCAGTGCCCGTCCGGGGCCGGCGTGCCATGTCCCACGCAGCAGCGGCAGAGCCAGTTGGGAGCGGGGTTGAGTTTCTGTCTGACCCGTGCTTTGACGGCGGCTAAACAAACCCTTTGTGTTGTGAGCGGAGTTTGTGACGTGCCCTGGCAAGGGCAGGCGGGGCCCCAGAGGCACATGAAGGCTGCCCCAAATTTGCGTTTGGAGCATCTCTGACACTCCCCAGTGCCTCGGTGGCTGTGAGAGCCGGGGCTGGGTGAGAGGGGAGATTGCCAGGGCGAAGGGGGTCGCTTGAACTGAGTCAGCCCACCCCTCGCCGTTCGATTTCCGTGCAAACCCTGATGGGCACAAGCCCAACAGGGACGGCTTTCCAAACTCCGGCGCTGGTTCCACTTGAGCTTTGTGCAGCCTCTGCCCGGCGAGCGCAGCCACGGCGGGGCCAGGGAGCGCCGGGCAAAGGGGGTAGAAGATGGGCAGCGAGTGCTCAGACGAACCCCAAGCAAAGGAGGGAACCCCGGGGCTCCTCTCGCAGCAGCGGTGACGCCGTGGTCGCCACTGCCCCGGCCTCGCTGCGCTGGCACAGTGCGGTGGGTTTGCGCGCGGGGGCGCCGGGCTCGGCCGCACGCTCCGCAGGCAGGTGCCACACTTTTATTACCCCTACCATTTTCTCACCCTGGACAGGTTGAAATCTGCTGCTGCTATTTTTAGGAGGATGATATCTATCAATTCAGGTAGCAGATTGCCGGCCACAAAGATAGATGAAACAACAGCTGGTGCTTCTGAGAGAGATGAGGACTGTGGGAGAGCTGCTGCGCGCTGAGCCCACACACCTCAGTCGTCAGTGGCCAATTTGACTGCAGGAGCTCAGCGAACCCCAGAGCTCTGCAGCCGCGCAGGGGTGCGGCTTTGCCGGGGACACCTCCGGCCGCACCAACCTCCGCTCGGGCATCCGCGCACAGCCAGGGTGTCCTGGCACCTGCTGCAGGCTGACGGCCTCCTTCACCCTCTGTCCCCTCAGCGGCAGCTCCGCGTCCCCCATCGCTCCGGCTACTTAATTAACTGCTGCACCATGGCGTCGGGACCCTGGCCTCCTCGGCCGTCCCGGCAGCCATCCGCCTGGGCCAGGGCTGGAGGGGCCGTGGTGCCAGGCCCCTGCAGGGCTCCCGGCCGCCCGGGGTGACTGCTGCCGTGCGCCAGGTCACCGGTCACCTTCGGCATGGCACAGGTCTCCCCCTCCTTCCCGCTTCGGCTTTCCCGGCCTGTTCCTGAGCAATTAGCTACAACAGCGTAAGGCTTGTCATGTGATGAACCCATTTCTGGAGTCAGTCAGCGAACAATCACGATTGCCCCCCAGTCCCCCAGTCTGTTGCGGATGTTTTTATGACAATTTTTGCCTGGCGGGGTCTCAGCAGCTGCCCGCAGCCAGTCGCAGGAGGTCGGCCAAGGCCAGGGGATGAAGGGCTCCTGGACAAATGGGGTACAAAAGACTTCTTGGTTTCAATCCAAAAGTTTGCTTTGATTCCACTTGTTTTGTGTTCTCCTTACTCAAAAAGAATAATTTAAGCTTGAATGATGAAATATTTACTGAAATTAAATTTTGAATGGTGTACATCTTCACAAAAATGCCATTTTTAGTCTTAAAAAGTGAAACATGCAGCGAGAAGTGTTAAAACAAATGGTATTGTTGGCAAAGCGGACAAGACTCAGAGACACGGCCTCTTCATGAGGTCAATATATGCCCCAAAGCAAGTTCACTTCTAACAACCAGCCAGCTAGTTAATAAGAGATAGGTCATCCTTTGCCTTGATCATCAGGACCATGATGGTTTTGGTTCAGAGAGAATTATTTTCTGGAGAATTCCTGGAGTTAAAAAAAAAGAATGAAGGATCACATTGCCTACTTGTAGACAGGAGATTGGGGGGGGGGGGGGGAGAGAAACCAGATGAATTGTGTTGTCTAAACAATGTGTTATGAATTATCCAGTCAACTGTAATGAAAACATATGGACAAAAATCTCAAGAAACTCCTCCAATGTTTTAAAATTTGACTGATGCTGATATTGATTGGGTGTATTTTACACAGCTTGGCTAAATGGCGCTGCAATGGCAGGAAAGGGCACTTGAAAGAATTGGGAAAGCACAAATTTCAGTGAACATTTTTTACATACCAGAAATTGTTTTGATTAAGTTTATGTTTGTGAGTATGCAAAGTTATTGATTTTTTTTTATAAAGCGAAAGACTTGTTTTGAAGGTGGTTAAGAATGTCAAGAACTATTCTTAAAACAAAATTTCTGGTTATATTATGCCTATACTTAAACATTGCTACACACTATTCCTACAAAGATTAAATTTTTGTTGTTCAAATACTCTTTTTCTTTGTTTTATTTTTAAAGGCCTGAAGAAAAGTCATTGAATAATGAGTTGACTAAGACCAAACCCAAATCTATTTATATTGAAATCACAGATCTTGATGTTGAGGGTTCTCTACTACAATAAGAAAGAAAAAAAAAAAGACTTAAATTTTATATGCTTTTAATAATAATGGAAAAGGTATACTCCAAAAGGAAAATGGAAGAGTTTCAGCATTCCGGCAAAACCAAAGAACTGTTTTCATTACATAGGGAGATTTCAAAAGGTTTTGTTTTGTTCTGATTTTGAGAAAAAAATGGGAACCATCCGAATTTCCTCCAACAATGGGGGAATCTGAGTCCCGCCGACAGGCAGCATCCTTTCAGTGGGCTCTGCCCTGCAGAGCACCCAGGGTGGGGAGCTGCAGCCTCCCCGCCGTACCAGGGACCCCGGTGCCAAGCCCCCTCCTCCTCTGCCCTTGTCCCACGCCGGGACGCTCCCTCCGTTGGGTGAGCCGTGTCGTGCAGCGCGTCATGGAGGAGTGGAGCCGGGAGAGCTGCCGGCGGCCGTACTGGCACTTCTCCCACCCCACTCCCCCTCTCTCTTCCCTTTAATACCACCACAAATTAAATGACAGTGATGCAAATGCGGAGCGCGGCGTGGGGAACGCTGCTGACTGCATAATGGCCGTCATCGCCGCCTGCATCCCGTCACTCTCCTCCAGGTAATTAATTGCCCTGTAAAGTGCTTTGAGATACACTGTATGAAAAATGCTATATGAAAAAGACTGATACAATAGAGCTGTTAGTATTTAAAGTGGTAAAAACCAAGTTAGGAAGACTGTTGGCAAATACATTTTTAGTCACTCTTTAAATTAGAAAGGTCCATCAATGAAAACTCGGGCAATTCATTACCCCCTCGCTGCTGCAGTGCTATGTTTAAGGTATCCGCATATATAGGCCAGAATCATAATTTCCATATGAACCAGTTATTTATAACCACTGACAGGAGGAATTATGTGAAATAAACATAATTTATAGTTATTCCAGGAAAAGCCATCAAAATGAAAACTAATAAGTATTTCTTTCAGCTAAAAAGGTGTCACTTTGTTAGAAACCAATGGGCGATGTTAATGTGTCTGACAGAATTATTAATATATTTTCAAACAATGTAATTGTTTATAAGCAGCCCACCTTTGCTGGGCCAGAGACCATGGCAGTGGCGATGCAATGGAGAACACTGAGGGCTTGACTCGTCCAGTGACTCGTTTTTTACAGCAAACACTAAAAGCCACCCAAAGCCATGACAGGCGTGAAATGCAGGATGGGGTCCGGTACAGAGAGGGGCCTGGAGGCTCATGAAATGCCGTGTTGGCATGAGGACATCTCCGGTGCTTCTGCTGCAGTGAGTCCAGCTCAGCCCCCTCCACCTCCACCTCCACCTCCACCTCCCCATCCCATCCCATCCCATCCCATCCCATCCCATCCCATCCCATCCCCACCCTGTGGGGTCCCAGCTGTCGGGGCCTGTCCGATGGGCATTTCCTGCTCTGCCCAGAGGCCTGGAGCTGGTATGGAGCTACCAGGGACAAAGTGCAGGCACTCCTGAAACTCTTGGGGGAGGCTGCCCTGGCTGTGGATGAGCTGAAGAGCAGACCCCAGCCCTGGAGCACCCTGGGTGGGACACGGTTCTTTACTGCAGCGCTGATGTCCCCTTCCTGCTGAAGTGGCAGCACAAGCCACCACCGGGTGCTGCTAGCCGGTGATGGTGACAGCGTTTCAGCAGGGTTTGCGTTCAGACCATCCACCACAGTCACTGCTTTGCATGTGAACCGGCGGAATTATCCTCTTGGCGAATTCAAATTTTTATTGATAAATGTTATTTCTCCATGGGAATTGTCTTACGACATAATAATTTCCATTGTAGAACATGAAAGTAAATACTGGCGTAGGACAGACGGGGCACACGCCACGCAGACAGCGTGAGCAGAGCAGCACCTGGAAGCAGAGCGCTTCCAAACCCCTCCTGACAGCAGGAACGGCGGGAGCTCCGAGTGACTCATTTTCTTTTCTCCTCAACTGTTCGCCCGAACGCCGCAGACTTGCCGTGACGCACACTGCATCGCTGTTGGAATTGTGCCTGCAAAGGCTTCCCAGAGCTTTTCATTTGCTGCTTTTGCAGTTCGAGGGCTCTCACCTGCATTTCATACCATTTAGGGTTGCCACAAAATCGGAGAGAACAATTTCAAATTCAAAAGAGAAATGAGCGAAGGAGAGATCCCTGATCCAGCACCACGTTTCTACCTGTAACACGGGAACAGACCAACTATAGAAGAGCAGAGGCCTCCATGGCACGGGAATGTTTGTCTTTCTCAGCACGTGAGTTACCGTCTGCTGTTGATGGTCTGGTCACACTCTGGGGCTTTTCTGGATGCATCTCCCTCCTCCCCTCTCCCAGCCGGACAGGGGCTCTGGGTCCCGCTGCCAGGACCGCTGCCAGGGCCACCCGCACCAGGCTCCTTTCCTACAGCTCGGCAAGGCCGGCTGAGCGGGCGGTGGCCAAGCCCGGCTGGGACAGCCTGGTCCGGCAAGAGAGACCCCAGCAGACTCATGTTTTAGCCCTAATTTGGGATCTGTTCTCACACTGTTAGGTCTTTGTCACTTGCTGCTGCTATTCAAGGTATCCCCTCGGATCGTCACATGAGCAGCTCGCTCAGCTTATTTGATACTGCTCTCAGTCGGTTCAAATCTTATTTATCAAATAGACAGCATTTTGTTTCGATGGGTGATTTTTCATCTTCCATTAGTGAAGTTGTTCCCAAGGTTCCCCAGGGCTCTATATTGGGCCCGTTGTTATTTTGTGTTTATATGCTGCCACTGGGTTATATTATTCATCAGCATGGAGTAGCTTTCCATTTCTATGCAGATGATTCTCAAATTTATTTGTCTGCTAAACCTCGCGCTGTCTCAGCTGTCTCTGCACTATCAGCCTGTCTCTCTGACATCACAAGATAGATGTGGCAAAACTTTTTGCCGTTAAATTCAGACAGAAGAGGTGAGGCCTGCCTCCACGCCGGCATTTTATTTCCCGGGATGACACTTGCAACACGATCACTACCAGGATTTCATCGTCACGTCCCCTCTCGTGCACTCCCGCTTTACCTTGCTGCTCCCTGCTTGATTTGTTAGCGCGCACCGCGGCCGACACTTGCCTCTGTCAGCAGTGTGATTTGTGGCCGCCGCTGGCGTCGTCGTTCGGGTGCGTAGTCGGGCGGTGGCGTTGGGGAACAGCCCCCACACCTCTCGCCCACTGCCAGCCCCCCTGCCCAGGTCTCTGCGCGTCCTCGGTGGGCAGAAGGGACGTGTCCAGTTTGCAGATCAGTGAGGGTGCCGTGCGTGTTGATGTCAGCGAGGTGAAACCTTTTAGAAATGTTTCTCAGAAATGTTTCTAAGTTTATAAATGTTTATGATCCAGTAGCAATTAAAAACTGCCTCTGGGGATACGAGCCCCAGGTCGCACCGTGCATGTTCTTCCCACAGATACACGGCTGGCAGTGTGTCTCGGGTGAGGGGCGATAGAGAGTCCCGGACCACCACTGAGGAGCAGTGCTGGATGTCTCTGCGTGGACCACAGCATCTCCCCACCCTGCCCTTCACCCCCTCGGAGCTCTGGGGCAGCCGGGAAGCACAGGTCCCACTGGCCACAAACCACGGCGTGCTAGCCCCCGGCTGTGGCAGGCATTGCATGACCGCGAATGCATTACAGTCGTTTGTATTAGAGCTGAACGGGGTCAAAACATCCGTGTGAGAGAACGAAAGAAAGTTTCAGAGCAGACTTCTGATTTCAGCAGCTGTTGTCGGAGGAGGATGTGCACAGAGACCCTGCGCAGGCTGCGGGAGCTCATCGCGGCGGCGCCGGGGGACACACTGCCATGTTCACCCGTAGAGCGGCTGCTGGGCTGGAAGGGCTTGTGCCTACTGATGTCATACGAGGTCTGAATCACGTGGAGAAGCTTGATGGGTGCCCACCAGGAATTACCACCCGATCACTGTCCTCTCTCACTTGCCTGCATTCTTTCCTTTCCAGGGCAGCGCGCTGGCACCGCACTGTGCAGCCTCTGCCAGCGCCGGGGTCCCCTGAGCGCGTCGTCCTGTTTCTGATCTTCCCGAGCAGCACTGGCTTTCGCTCTTCAGTGTGTTCCCGCATCTTTAAAAAGTCCTTCAAAAATAGTCAATTTGTTTCTATAAGGATGAACCAACTAGTTCTTGCAGAGACATCAAATAAATCCACTTCATACATTATTTGTTAACTTCATCAAATAAAGTACAATTTTATGGCTTAAATGTCAATCTCCACAGCTCATTGAGTTCTTTAAAACAGCAGAGAGACTTGCCTGTTTACAGAAGCAAAAATTAGGCAGGCGGCTTTCAGCTAGAGCAGGGAACCCGTCGGTTCTTGTACCAGGAAGAATCATAAAATATATTCAATGTGGAGAGTGTGCAATTTGACAAAGACAATTTGATTTGCCCATGGCTTTTAAAATATTCATACCACTTTGATGGACTACAGTTTTATAAATATGGATTACCATTAACTGGCACAGGCAGTCACTGCCTACAGATAGTGTTCCGTGAGGTTTGTTCGGAATGAAGGCCTCCAATAAAAAAAATCATTATCTCTGCCTAAAAACCCTAATCAGTAATGTTTGGTTCATTTGCAGCTCAGAGGTCAGTAATTCACTTTAACTGCTTATGTGTTTGTGTCGTTTGGGAGGAAAAGGATTCCGTAGTTTTACTCCTCAGATGTAGCGAGTGCTGCCGGAGCCAGGGCAGGCGCTGCCGATGGAGCGGCCGGCAGGCGCGGGGGGCCGTGGGGGTCCCAGCCCCGGCACAGCCGCGCGGCAGAGTCAGCGCTGCCCGGGCTCTCGCCAGGCAAACCAACAGCACTGGAGCCACCGGGACACGCGGGAACATGGCAAGTCCCTGTCCTGGACGAGAAAATGGGCAGCGGCTGGAATTCAGTGAAACGCCTGACGTTCACCTGGAAGGTGCCGAAAACCTCCTCCCTGGGGGACTTTGCACCGGCTGCGGTGAGCCGGCGAGCAGGGCCAGCACGCTGCCTGCGCCGGAGGGGCCGGCTCCCTCGGGGGAAAGGCGGAACGGCAGCGCCGAGGGGAGCGATGGGGCTCTCACACCTGGTTACCCCGGATGGCAGCAGAGGTCCTCCGGCTCCCCGGGTGCTCCGGCAGCGGCAGGCGGCTTCTGGAAGAGCTGTGCCCGCGGGTCGGCCTCCCGCCTCGTGCGTGCCCCGCCAGTGCCGGAGTCGTGAGGGATGGGGGCTCTAAGAGCATCTGCACCGGGACGGCCAAGGGGCAAGAAGAACACGCAGCAAAAGTGAACTGCTGCATCTGTCAGAAAATGGAACTGCTTTTTTTTAAGATAAGAAGAACCAACAAGTTGGTAATAAAGCAAATAAAAAATAGGAGTTGAAATCCAGGGAAAATAATGATAAGATTTGATATTGCTTTTATTGGCTTCTGATCCGAACCAAAGTCTGAGAGTACGGTTAATGAGCGTGTTACACGCGACTTCAGGCTTGTTGGAGCGACGAGCCAATAACTAGCTTGTTCTAGGAATAAAGTATTTTATATACGGTACACACACATAGCCAAGCATACACAGGAGAGCGCTGGTGAGTCCAGCGCGCAGCCTGAGAACCTGAATTAGCAAAGTGCTTTGAGTTTCTAACAGTAATTCAACTTGTGAAGTAGCTCCTGTTTCCAGCCCAAAAGTTTATTCAAGTTAAGAAAACACATCCTCAGATTAAAAAGAGTATTGCACCACTGTCAATTTTCAGACGTTGCCATCAGGAAAAAAAAATTACATTTCAGGCTGACGAGCGACTAATCAAGGCAAGTGAAACGGTGCTGCAATAAATTACTCCGCAGCGAAATAAACCACACAAACAGACCGATGATAATAAATGTAAATTATTTCTCTGAAGAAATTTTCTTGGTATATGAGTAATACGAACCATCAGGAAGGAGTCTTCCTTAACATTAATTACAGAAAATGACAAGTGAGCTGATGACTGCGAAGGCTCATTATCTGAGAACATATTCACAACTTTGCAATTTGCGCGAGATGTACTCGGGCTAAATTAATCTCCCTTCTTTGCATGAGCCTCTTCTAATTTTCATGTTATTAACAGGTTTGCAGTATCACTCAGTGCTTGTCACTCTAATCAGGTTTCGGCATGTTCGCAAAAGCGAAGTGTCATTTATAAGGATAAGCCCTCATAATGGCGCTCTCTTTCATGTGGAGAATTCTACAAGGTTGCTTTTAATAAGGTCCTTTAATCATCTCCTTTTGCTCAACTTTTGGCCCCTCTGTTTTTTCATGAAGAGTCATTAAAAGACTTTGAAGTTCATCAAGGATGAAAAATTCATGACATTGTTGCAGGAGAAAGGCCACGGGACGGCGGGAGGCGGCCGGGCAGGGGACGGACGCAGTCGGGGGACCGGGACGGCGGCTCCCGGGGCTCTGCCTGGGCTGAAGGACATCCCAGCGACGGACACCGGCCCACCGAGTGGCCCTCGGGCGCTCTCCCACGTCCCGGCTCTCACAGGCGCTCCCCGGCTCCTCTTTGAGCGCTCTGTGCCCGGCGGGAGGCGGGCGAGGGGCTGCCGCAGCTCCCAGCGGCACCACCGCGGCCGCATCCCCCCTCCCTCCGCTCCCGGGCCAAGTCCCGGCAGAGGATGGCTGCCAGCGGTGCCGCTGCGGTGCCTCCTCTCACCAGCGGCCGATGATGGTTGGCATCCCTCCCTCCCTTCCTGCGCCGACTCAGCCCTCGCGTCGGCCCGGCGCTCCTGCCATCGCTCACAGCCGTGGCTGCGGCGCTCCGGCTCCTCCGCGGCGACACCCCGGGGTGCACCGGCGGAGGGAGGATGCCGCAGGAGGGACGGTTTGGGAGCAAATCGATATCCCTGCCGGCAGCAGCGGCAGGCGGCAGCAGGGCGAAGGCACGTGGTGCTTTAGAGGGGAGCGTTAATCAAAGGCGACGTTTCTCTAGGTCTGCGGTATGGCTGGGCTGTTTGAGGTTAACCTTATTCTTCTTCTGTGATTTGATAACACTGGACTGGTGTTTATGCTGAAGCTTTTGAACACAATGGAAGGAGGGGGAGAACTTTATTAAATTTTTGAAATTCATTTAAGCGGGGCTAGCATAATGAATTGCCAGATCTTGTGTGCACATTGTCCCCGGAAGCAACAATAATTTAGGTGGACATAAACCAATATGTAGATTAAAAATGTTTAAGCCAAGTGTCGTAAAATATATAAAAACATAAGGCAGAATTAACATATCAAAGTTTAGCATTATAAGTAATGACGGGTCAGATATAAGGTTATGTCTGCAAAATTGCATTTCAATATAATAAATCCATTCAAACTCTGTCCAGAGACACAAATTGAATCTATAGACGAAGCAACTGCAATCCATTGAATGTTATGAAGTATTCAAGTGAAAACAATGCATTTAGAAAAGGAAATTGAGTGTATTTTAAATATACAGGTGCTCAGAACTTCCATATAGCTTTGTGCTCATACAGATTTGTATACATTGGATACACAGCCTACTTTTGACAAAGTCCTCAAAATGATGAATTTCTGATGGAAGACTTGATATTGCAGCAGATCTGTTATGCACCGCTTATCCTGTAACACAAACCATTAATAATAATCACCCTCCCCGCCGTACCGAGCTCTCCTGTTCGGGTTTCAAAGCTTTTGCCACTCCGCACGCCCCGGAAGGATGCTGCTGCCAGCGCGGACCACAAGGGCTGGCCCGGCCCGAGGGCACCCATGTGCCACCGTCCCCATGCTCCCGGGCAGGACCTCGGCTCCGTGGGCAGCCGGGCTATCCGAGCTCCGTCCTCGACCTCCATCCCAGCAGCGTTCTTCCCCTCTCGCTTTTCCACAGCCAAACTTTCCCAAATGCCGAACACCGGCTTCCTCCATTCTCCAGCCCGGCTGGAGCCAGAGAGAGCGCACTAACAAGTGTGTCCGGAGCACTGCGAGTCTTAGGAATATTTGGTAGAAGCACAGCCCTTCTCCAGCTGCATGAACACGGCGCTGAGAGTTATGAGCGCTAATAACACTGCAAACGGCGGGCGCGGGGACCAGGGCGGGGAAGTCCCTGTCCCAGCTCCCACTCGCCCCGTGCCCCCCCGCGCCTGCCCTGACCAGACGCCCACCCCACAGACCGGGGTGCACATTTACCCAAATCCTGGGCCCTGTGGGGAGCGTGGCGAGGGGAGAGGTGGAGGTGCAGCCACGGCACCTCGGAGCATCTCTGGCTGCAGCGAGGGGGGAGGCGCGGGACGCTCTTCCCTGCTCCTGCAGGTCTCCCTTTGGGCTCACCAGGATGCTGCCGGAGCTCAGAGGGGACCTGTGGTGTCAGGTCCCAGGTTGCTCATGTCCGGAGGCGGCGGGACAGGCAGGGGAAGGGATGCAGGGAGCCCTCCGGCACGGCGCGCAGGGACCGGAGCAGCAGCGACCTGCAATGCCCGCTCCCGGGCACGGGGAGCTCTGGCGGAGAGGCCTCGAGAGCGGAGATTAAAAGGTGCTTTTGGGAGCCCGCGTGATGGGGAACGCAGACTTTAATAGACATGTTCATCTTTCAGCAGTGTGTTTTGCATGTAATAATGTCAGCACACTTCTCATTCTGGCAGAAATTCCACAGATAATTGGAAAGAAGTAAAAATGAAAACATTAGAATTTGCCATGTCATATGTTAACTTTTTATTATTGTATGATGCCAATGGTCCACTGACAGATGCTGTGTTATTAACATTTGATTAAAAATCACTTCAGGTCTAAAGCAGCCTGTTCAGAAGAGAACATCTTGACAAGCCTGGTGGTTTGTGATTGACAATTAATAACATTCTGTGTGTCACAACATAGATAGTGTGACTTATTGGTGCTGGTGTAATGCAACACTTTTCATCTGAGCTCTTCAAATTGGTACATAGAAATAGGAGAGAAAGAGCCTAATTCAGCCGCCTTTGATTACAAACCAAATAGAGCCAGTGCAGATCTCCCCATCCCCTCCCCAGAGCACACCGGCAGTGCTCGGCAGGACCGACCCTCACCTCCTCTGCAAGGGACAGGACTTTGCCATCTTGTTACACCACCAAACTTCTCTGCAGAAACTCAGTGTTAAACTATGCAGTTACGGCAGTCACTCGCAGCAGTAAACTATGAATCTGTTTATTTAACAAAAAAAAAATTAGAAGGAAAACTCTTTCATTTTCTAAAATGTTAAAAACAATTTGTAACTAGAAGGTGATTTGTCAGTCCTCCGAGGTTTGGCTGGGGACTCCCTTAGTTGCCTGCTGCTACAAGTGAGATCCGATGTCTGTGTGTCAACAGTGAAATTCATTTAAAATATGTAAATTATTCTTCTTTGGATGCGCTCTGAAATGTACCATTTTAACTGCCTTTGCCCTGGCAAGGTGACATTCTGACACACTTTGGTTGTGCTCTGCCTACGTTGAAACAAAGGCTTTAGCAGCACTGACCACGCTCACATCCAGACACAACCGTTACTGTGGACTCGAGTGCTGCACCACCGCGAGCAGAAATCTGTGCAGCTCTGGTTGGGAGCAGCCCAGACCTCTGCAAATCCAGCAAACCCCATCCAAATGGGTCCTTGCCATCTGTGATTCATTATTTATGGCAAACCCCTTTCCCAGGCGCTACGAGGCAACGCGCTCTTTGCTTAGAGGTGGCAAAAAGCCACAGCAACTCCTGCGGATGGAGCAGGAGCAGCGCGCTGCCCGCGCAAAGGTCCCCTCTCACCGAGTCGGGTGTAAAATGCCATGTTAGTGGATGGGGCCCAAGCTACTGGAGACCACTGGGGTGTTGCTCCCGGAGGAGCAGCTGAGGCGCAGCGGGGACCACGTCCCTCTCCGGCCGTGCGCCACCGTCCTGGGGCAGCCTGTGCCTCTGCCGCAGCTCCGTCCCCGCGCCTCCTGTTGTCTGCCCGGTCCTGCCGACCCTCCCGCCGCGGGTGCTGCGTGCACCGCACACCACTCCCGCCCTCTGCAAACAACCGGCCGCCTCCTGCGTCGCCTGTGCCCCGCTGCCGCCCCGCTTCTCCCGGCTGCGTTTGGCCAGGGCGCGCTGTGCCGTGCGGGGCAGGGTTGCAGTTACATGCTGAAGCAATGCAAACACTTTCCCAGCCCTAATGCAGTAAGCAGGGGAAATAATTACAGATTTCCAACGTTCAACAGGGAATACTTCTGAGAAATGCGTCCTCCACTGGGAGTTTCATAACCATTTAATCTAATTTTTCTTGATGTTTTGATCTTCCTTTTAAACAAGGCATTTGTCATTAGCTTTCAAGGAGACAAGTTGCTAATACATTACACTCTTAAAAGGCCCACAGTTAGTGTCAATGTCTTCTGATGGCTGTTCACTAACAGTACATGAAAGAATTGCCAGTGTCAGTTCCCCTCCACTTGGCTGCAACTGCGACGGCAGCGCCGTCCCCTCCCGGCAGCGCCAGCGGGGCCGTGGGTCCAGGGGGGCACGAGGTCCAACGGCCTTTTCCTCCCCACCCTTCCTATCCAGAGAGCTTTTCGTGGTGCTTTTGCCACCTGGCTTGTGCTTGGATGATTCTGGGTGCTCCTGACCATTTCATAAAGCAAAGAATTATTAGGAAAAGGAAACACAAGATTAATCCTAGCACACAAAAGTCCTGTTCTCCCATCCAGCTCCAAAGGGTGAATTTCACCCCTAAATAGGATGAGAGTCTCTGACTCCATCTCTGCTAAAGTCAGCCCTGTGTGCTGATTAGCTCCAATGAGAAGCACGGAGAGGACAGAGCCAAAAGCCACCAGAAGGGGCCCACAAAGAGGAGAGGTGCCCAGGGGGGTGTGTGCGCACTGCGTTGGTCACTCGGTAGCAAACCGGTCCCCAACACAGCAGTGTCCTGCAGCCACCCCGTGGCCTGAGACAGCCGGGAGGAAACTGGGTCAGTCTTCGGGAAAAGGGGTTCGGGGCCGGAGAGCGGGCAGGACAACCTGAAGCCGGACTCATCGCCGGTGGGGGTGGGACAACTTGTTGCTTCAGTTCCTTTCCGAAGGGATGGGTGTGTAAAGTCCCTGGGGAGGCACCGCGCATGCGAGCCCGTCCGCAGCCCGGCGCGTTCTGCTGCCTTCCAGCGGCACTGGGAAAAGCAGCGGCACACGCTTTGCCCTCTGCGGCCGCAGCCCTGCCGCGGGGAGGCTGCACCCCCAGCCTCTGCTGCCTCTGCTCTTTGAAGAGTGCCAACAAAGCAGAGGGAAAAAATATATTTTTAACTTCTTGGATGACATAACTTGCATATTAAATAATAATGAACCAATAAATTACAAGAAACTAAACAACCAGCAGAATATGTATGTGGAGTTTGGAGTATTTATAAATGAATAAATCATTCATGATGTATAAACTCCATGTAGCTAAATGTATCATTTACTGAACTTTAACACATTTCACAAAATATCCACCTCTAACTCACTGTTTCGAAGAGCAGGCGTGCATCTTCACAGAAACATCAGTTGATTAGTGGCTTACAGAGGTCAGCCAGACTCATTCACTGCCGCATCAGTAGCAGAAGCAGCACATCTATGGCCATTTTCAGTATTAACATCTCCGTAAAACCCCAAGGAGCAGCACACCCTGATTTTCCAGGCAGTTCCCGAGAGGGGAATGGAGCGGATGGAGCTCGCACCCCTCGGACACCCCTGCGCTCGACGGGTCAGCCCCGGCTCCGGGCAGGGCAGAGCCACCCCCGCGCCCCGCAGCGAGAAACCAGCGGGACCTGTGGAGTCCGGTGCCCGCGGAGCCATGGGAAGAGAATTCCCTCAGCCCCGACAGCTCCAAGGCTCCAACCCCCTCCCCCCCGGGCTCCCGTGGAGCACCCTAAGGCTCCTCTGTGGGATCTGGAGACCATGAGGACTGTTTGGACGTCAGATTCTTACATCAGTGGTCAAGATGGATTTCCAAGTCTGACTGTAGGCTTCTCCGCTGCAGACCAGGAGCTGTGCTGCCTCCGAGGAGCCCGGCCGGAGGGTCTCTGCCGGGCCCCAGCTGCGCGGGGAGGGGCGGCCCTTCGGGATGCACTTGATAGAACAAGGGGAAATGGCTTCAAGTTGCACCAAGGGAAGTTTAGATTGGATATTAGGAAGAATTTCTTTACTGAAAGAGTCATCAGGCATTGGAAAGTGTTACCCAGGGCGGTGGTGGAGTCCCCATCCCTGGAGGTGTTTAAGGGTCGTGTAGATACAGTGCTCAGGGACATCGTTTAGCGGTGGGCTGTCAGTGTTAGGTTAAGGATTGCACTAGATGGTCTTACGGGTCTTTTCCAACCTAGGAGATTCTGTGGTTCTGTGACTCGGTGCACAGGCGGTCACTCCTCTGTCACGGTGTCACCTCTCTCCGGCTGCATGACTTTTTTTAAACAAGATAATGCTGAATAATGCATAGCAGGTACATAGTTTTGACAAAGAGTCATTCCACTAAAGTGTTTTTTAATTGGGATGCATCACAAGCATTTCCAAGGGCCCAGCAGCCGCTGGAATACCTAATGCGGGGGCAGACAGCAGCTCGCTGCCAGGAGGGAGGGTGGCAGCCCCCGCAGCCTCAGAAAAATTACGTTTTCTGTCTTTTAACAGACATGGCTTCTCTTTCTATACCTTGCGTTGACTTCTCGGTGTAGAAACCTAAAAGGCTTCCGCCACCACCCTCCCAGCGACCTTCACGCCTGGACAGTTCAGGCCGCTCGTGCAGGCTGCGCTCGGCTGCGCGGTCCAGGAGGAGGGATGGAGGTGCTTGGGAGGCAAAGATGCATCTCCGCCACTCTGCCGAAGACCAGAGTCATCAGACAGCCTTCAGGGACTCAGGTCTGCATCCTCTGGGGTCTCCTCTCAAACAGCGCAGGTCCCCGCCGTGTTCCCAGCCAGGCTGACTGGCGAGGACCGCTGACGGGGAAGGTGTGCCTCCAGCCCGCGGTACCCAGCCCGCGGCAGCCACCCGGGCATTAATCATGGAGGAGCCGAGTGGCCCCGTGCGCCTTGTTTTAAGCGCTGCACCTGTCATATGGTAATTAATGGGTGTGGGATTTCTTTTGACAGGAATTCAATGGCCTGGAACAGACTTTGTGCCAGTCTTTTGTGCCTCAGGCAAAGTGCTTACTAAGTAATTTTATGGATACCAAGCTCAAACATTTTACAATTAGCACTTTGTTTGCTTTAGTTTGTTACCTCTTCCATTGTGGCTGACCAACTTCAGCTCCAGAAAAGCTGTCTTTCCCCCAAAACAGTTTTCTGGGATGTTAACCTGGGGAGCACGCCGGACCTGAGCAGCTGAAATTGCTGCGGATGCAGGGGGTGGCACATGCCCCCCAGGCAGGGAAGAGACCCCAGTGCGCTCTCTGCGTCACACCTGAGGGCACCACGAAGCCTCTCTGCTCCTACAGCACGGGGAGACCACCCGCAGAGACCCCGGGGCAGCAGCTCCCGCAGCGGGCAGCAGCTCCCGCAGTAGGTGTGCGGGACTTTTCCCTCAGCCCGGGCTGGACTCGCACCCCGTCCTGCAGGTAGCCAAACTGTGCCCGCCCCGGTGCCGGGGTGGCAATTGCCTGGAGACCCCCCCCAGTCCCCAGGAGCAGAGCTACCAGCCTTCCTGAGCCTCCTCCGCCCTGCCACCGCCGCGTGTCTGCTGACCCCCGGGACTGACAGAAGTTTAAAGATAAGTCCAGGCACAGAGGCAGACCTGCTGTCGGAGGTGGCCAAGCGGCTTCCTGCACTTTGGCCACCACCGCCGCGGTGGTGGGGCTGCCGGAGCGCCGCGCCGGGAACCCAGGAGCCCCGGCAGGAGGGCAGGGCACGCTCGGCAGAGAAATATCTTACAGTAAACAGAATATTGTTTTATATGAAACCATTAAAAAGGCCCCCGAGGGCAGCCCTAAGTATATATTATATTTTACTCTGAATCCCTGTTTTGACTTGACTTTATAACAAACCCATGTTTTCTGTATTTAAGCAGATGCAGTAAAGGAAAGGTCGTGACTGGTGCTGACATGGAAATCTCATTTGGCTCATGGGTCCCCTTAGGGTCTTTATGCTGTGTGGTACTTCAAACATATTTCAAAGTACAACACTAAATGTCACTCTTTAATAGACAGAGGCATTCCAAGTGTTTCTTGAATTTCCTTGGAAAATGCTTTCCTGAAGGCAGGGCCGCAGTGCTGTTTTGGTTCACACCCGGCGCAGCGGGGATGGCTCCGTCGCAGCAGCGCCGCGCCGCCAGCACCCAGAGCAGCACCCCTTTCCCCAGAGGTGATTACAGCTGTAGCGTGGTAGCGGCTTCTGGCAACAACTGAGCATTGGGGAGGATCGCAGAAAAGGAAAAGGAAAAGAACCCAAACCCCTTTAACACATTTACCCTATTTTGAATTAATTTCCATCTTTTTCTTTGCTCATCCGATTCTTCCCACTAATTCAGCAGCTATTTTGGGACCTTAACCAATTTTACTTTTTTTTTGTTTTGTTTTTAAAGCGTTTAAGGTCTAACACAATCTTTGCAAGTCATTACAGCCCAATCCCCAATTCTGAAGTCTCTTGAAAGCGCAGATATTATTGTGCCGCCAGCCTCAAGATGCAATGAAGATGAGTAGCTAGCCAGATGGCCTGGAAATTTATTTTATTTTCAGAGAATTAATTTAGTTAATTTCTTCAACAAATAAGGAATTCACTGACAAGTCAGAGGGATGGACACTGGTCAGGAAGAACTGAACTCAGTGAATAATTTCTGCATTAAAAAGTAGCCAAAGCACTGAAACAATTTAACTCCATTTTGACAGTTAAATTGGACTTTGTTTGAAAAGGGACATTTTTTTTTTGCAGTTTATCCTACAAAAGGGAGAGACAGAAACACTCTGTAAGTCCTCAGAGACCCAACGGCTTCTGCTCAGCCGAATGCGACAGTCCGGGTTGATCCCAAACCAAGGGTCTGTTTCCCATTTTGGCTTCAGTGTGACCAAGATCAGTATTTCCAGTTTTTCTGTTCGGTCACGGAAAAGGCAGAGAAACCCGTTGGCTGCAGCTCCGGCCCCGGTGGGAGCCATCAGCCACCACACCTCTGCCACCAGCCGGGACAGGGCACCAACCGGCTCCTCTGCGCGGCTCTCCGCAAGGCGAGGATTTACGGTCCGTTTATGCTGTGTGTACGGTATGCAAGCTTATTTTTCTCTTAGCTGCTATAAAAATTACAGATTTAGGTATATATTGCAAAAGGTACTACCAATTTTACGTACTGGCATTTCTCTCCTATGATCAGGGCATAAATCTGGCTTTTTCAGCTCGTCTATAAATGGCTCTGTGTCAACAGGGCAGCTGCAGGTCAACTAAGCAAAGTCAGATAAACCTTTTCCAACTTCTTGCTGTGGCTCTCGTTACCATAAACTTCTCACACGCTTCAGGACCGCTTTGTCCTCTGTCCTCACGATCAAACACATCTTCTCCATAGTTGTTGGAAAGGCCCCTTCTAATAACATTTTCTTACTTCTGAATATTTACCAGTGCTTTTTAGTTAACTGGTGGCACCTGCATGGAAACTGATTCCGCCAGAGCCATGCGCCCACTGCTCAGGACCGAGGTGACATTCAGTCACTTGGAGCCTTAAAAGCACTTCTGGAATTTTGTCTGTTAATTCTGTTCTCTCAAGAGCGAGGCAGCAGTTGCCTGCACACACACGAGATGTGGGCTATTGCTGTCACGATGCCACCGGAATTACCCAAGTTTTTTCGCAGAAGCATCTCACGAAAACTAAAGGACTCATGAGCGCCCCAAATGCTTATCAAGATCAGGGCAAATACGCCGACATGTAGGATTCATACCGAGATGGTTCTGCAGTTTTCGGAAGACAAGGTGCAACACAAAAGTTAATGTGAATCTCCAGGAGAGATGGGGCGGGTCCTTCACACCCTACTGACAGCATCACTGCACAATTCCCCCTCTACATCACTGTCCTGCCTGTCCTCACAAATCTCATTTAGCGTCATCATTGTGAAAAACAAAATATATTTTATCGTATAAATGGAAGCAAATATTTGAAGTCACATGGTGCTTTCTTTGCATTAATTAGCAATTTACTGAACAAATATTGCTGTGTAAACCAACAATCAGTATCTTGTAATTAAAAGCTGCTCATGTTTATCTGTAATCTTTCCCCAAAGATAAAAACCTCTGAAAACCACAGTCTACAGATGTTTCCAAAATGGGAAAAAAATATCAACGTAAAGAAACTCACTGAAATACGTAAAACATTGTCATCTACACGAGGTACCAGAATAACCAGACTAAGCCCACGCTCATCGCTGTGCGCCGTGGTCTGGCCTGGGACGCAGGCGGCGGAGAGGGGCGCGGGTGGCATCGGGCAGTGGCACACGCTGCTGCGGGTCACAGCCTGCAGACACCTCGCGCGCTGCGGTGACGTTGTCGCTGTTCCTCCGCTCTGAGCAGTGCCAGTGGAGGAGGCAGCGCTCCAGCCGACCCCCAGTCCCCCTCCGGTACACGTATACCACACTGTTAACACAAACGCTGTTCGTGCAGGAAAATCCCCTGAACATTTGCGAATCCATCCACGCCCCACTGAATCGCCAACCGGCTGCATTTTTAATAAGCCACGGTGTCCTTTCCAAAGGGTTAACTTTAGGAGATACTCCTACTTCTATATTTCCACAGTAAATTCTCCCCAGTGGAAAAATTCCAGATCTTCATTAATATTTAAAAACGTGAGCACTGGCTACTCTCAGTAGAACGTGAGACACAAGGACAAATTGATCTCTGGGGCAACCGTCGAACTCTGCTGGGTTACACCACAGATGCCATTCTCCCTTCCCTTCTGCTGATTAGAAGTGAGGGTAAGGACCAGGCTCAGGGGCGCGTCCCCGGTGTTCTCCTCACCGGGAGCCCCCAGCTGGTCCCGTGGCGCCGTTTGCTCGCGGGCACTTTCTCGGGGGCCCGGAGCAGGCGCGGGTGCCTGCCCCCCCTCCCTCCCGTCTGGCGCTGCCCGGCCACGCTGCCGGACCAGGCTCTCGCCCGCCGCCGGACATCGCCGAGCCCAGGCCAGCGGGGGGGGACCTATTTTCCCGCTGGAAAATGAAAGCCAGTGTTTAGCTGGTAGAGGACCCGGGAACGTCCTCCTGCCCGTCCCCGTCCCCTCAGCCCCAGGCCCTGACACCCCTCTGCCAGAGGAACCCCCGCCAGGGGCTGCTGACAGCGCGCAACTGAGGGAGAAATCCGACCTGTTTACACGTTAGTAGCAAATACTTCCTAAATACTTATAAACCCAACCCTACCTTTTCATACACCAATACTTAAATAGGTTCCAGGGTTCCCATGCACTCCGGTGCCTGTGCAGTAGCCCTTCGGGGGGATTTCTCCGGCTTTCCCGAGGTACGAGCCACCCCCGTCCGCAGAAACACCTTGGAGACCCTCACTGGGCAACCAACCACCGCCCGAGAGGGGCAGGTGCTCGGGGGGCTGTGCCACCCATGAGAAAAACCAGGGGATTGTTCTCTCCAGCTCTTATGCACAGAATAATGTGCCACAATTATAAGAAGGTGGAGCTAAGATTAAAAATTGCCTGCCTTAACTTGAAAGAAATATATTCCAAAGGCGTAGTGCAGTGAATTGAGTCGTTTGGATTCAGGAGTCACTTTGTTCCCGTTAAAAGGGAAGCATGCTCCAGTTCTGTCTGTGCTTGTGCAATTAAGGCAATACCTTATTTAAAACGGTTCCATGTTATTCCCGAACATGGGGTCTCCATCCCTGCGCTCAGTTATCAATAACGCACTATTTCCTCAGAGCTTTCCTCCTAGGGTACTCATGTTCTACCGGTCAGTGTTTTGCAGAGTTAAACCATAAAATCCTTACATTCTGTAGAAGTCATACATCAATAAAAATTTGAGTCCGTGCCCATTCTGTGTTTGACCCATTGCCTGTTGCCAAAGACAACAAAGATCTTTAGCCTCCAGATTTCCCATGGTCAAACAAAACAAGGTCTGAGTGGCATTAAATATCACTTTTGCATTACACACATTTTTCTTTCATATAGAGTGTCATAAGCGGATAAAACCCCTGATATTCCGGGTACCTAAAGCACAACACAGCTTCCACTGAAGGGACCTTCAGGGATAAGAGGCTAGCGCGCTGTTAAAGATTAAAACCCAGCCGTCTGCTTTTATGCTTGAGAGTCCTTCGCGACTCCCCGGTGACATCACATTCATCTCACTGTATTTGAAAAATGCATTTAAATGTCAAAACTAAAGTACCCAAACAATGGCTCCTTAGCACACTAACTGTTAACACATTGCTTAGCCAAACGCCTTCCCCAAGACATATGGGACCGGCTCTCTCCATAAAATATACCACAAGTAACACACAAAGTCCCAGAGGAAATAAATACTCTCTGCTGTACTCTGACCTGTTTTTTCCTCCCGAAACACACTCATGAAGACATGTTTCCCTGCAGGAGCGGACATCGATTTCAAACACCTTCCTGTAGCACTGCACCTTCTCAGGGCTGAGAGGCGCTCCCAGGCTGAAGCTGTGGGGCCGCGGTTCCCAAAGGGACACGGCACGGAAGGGGCTGGGCTGACCCCGCTGCTCATCCCGCTCTGGCAGGAGCAGGAGCCCCACGGCTTTTTAGCTCAGACGAGTAAAACAAAGGTTTCTGACAGGCCACCCCTGCAGCTGCCACCCCAACAGTGTTTCCAGACCAACTACGGAGCGCCGGGGCGTACCTCGGTGCTCGCTCGCCCTCCTCGCAGGGCACAGCACCCACGGGCCGGGACAGAGCGCTGAGCGGCCTGCTCTGCCCCACAGCTTTCAGCAGAGGGTGGGACCAGAGGTCCCCGAAGTCCTTTCCAACCCGAGTTAACCCACAGTATCTCTTCCTACCACACAACTTGTTCTGGTGTTATTGAGGGGTTTAAGCTGGTTCTGTTGTAGCACTGCGCGCTCTCAGCCCAGACATCGGAACTACAGCCCCTCTCCGGGACGACAGGACCATTGCCGACCGAGTGAGGCAAAGACTTTGCTATCGCACAGAAGCAACACTATGCTCCCGAACCAGCCAACACCGCGGCACCTCTGACAGGGACGCAGGAATGGCTGTTCAGCCTCCTTCCGTCAGCCGCTCGGGAGCACCCGCGTACCGGACGGAGCCCCTCCGCGGGGCCCGTGGGGTCCGTCCCCGGCGAGCGCACCGCCTGTACGGCTGCTTCCAAAGCCACACACCGGGTACGTTTCATTCCAATTGAAACAAAACTGTTCAGATCAATGAACTCGGTAATTTACTTCAGGCAGACCTAATCAGAGCAAGGTAAAAGAGAGGCAACTTTGCAAAATGTAAATGAAGCTGAAGCCGGAGATACAGGTAATGGGAATCCAATGGCAGCCGGTGTGAGAGCAGCAGAACCATGGGCTGCCCTTAATCCCAGCTGCTTGGAATAGGGAAAGGGTAGGAAGTGGGAGAGGAAGAGGCTCCCTCCTCTCGCCCTGCAAAGCTGTGAAAGCAGGGCACGCGGCCCGGAGGCTCAGCAAAAGCAGCTCTGCCCTCCCCTCCTCCGCTCTGCCCGGGGTCAGCGGCTCCGCACACCCCAGTGCTCCGGGTACCGGCTGCTGGGACTCCTCTGCTCCCTGGATGCATCCCAACATCTCTGAAAGCACAGAACAAAACCGGGCGAGACCATCCCCAACCCCAGCAGGGGAAGAGAAGGTTCCTACGGCGGGTGGCTGTTGATCCACCAGCATCGGCGGGAAGGGCAGAGAGGAACCCACTTGCCCAGCGGATTGTGGTGGATCGAGCTTGGCCCCGACTGGTACAAATGCTGTTTTTCTGCCAGAGCAGATCCTGTCCATGGAGCGGTGCCGACCCCTGGGCAAGTCCGCACGACGGCAAAGAGGCAGCTGGGCTCCACAGGTCGGCAGAAGGCTGACGGCAGGGAAAGTCCTCGTATGGTGAAAACTTCCCCGGCTACTGCTGGGGAGACGCAGCCCTCGGTCAGCGCCCCAGGGCTGGCGGGGGGGCTGCAGAGAGCCGCGGTGGGAAAGAACAAAACCCCCCGTTTGCTCAGGGAAGCCCAGTTTGCCTTTGGCAAAGTGGAAACTAAGCCGGGGATGCAGTGCTCGTATCACGGCACTGGCACCACTGAGGGAGTGTTGGCTCTTTTTCAGAGAAGAGCAGTTAGGTCTTCATAATGGACTGCAACTTTCTAGAATAATTTAATTTTTTCCTACTGTTACGATGCCAGAATTTCAATCAGACAAAACCGTATAATGGATTTCTTTTGCCGGGCATGTTACATAAATTGCATATTCAAGTACTATAAAATATTTGTAACAGACAGGTACTTTTCTAAATTGGGTCTGACAGTAAGCAATAGTGACTGGAATATTTATGTGACGGCACCTGTGTAATGAGGCAAATTGCAGGGTGTGGGACCAGGAACATGCCAGCAGGAGTCCCGCGCAGAGGTTTCCAGCTTCCCTGCCCCGCAACACCGCCATCCCTGCCCAGCCGGGGCTGCGACCTCGGTCATCAGGGAGCTTCGGCAGAGCCCGTCGAAGCAAAGCGCTCTACAGCTGAGATTTGGATGATTCTCCCTTCCTCCCTCCTCTTTGCTAAGCCTCATCAAAATCCAGCACAGTTATTTTGAATCTGGGAGCTTCTGCGCCTGGGCACGGCTGTCACGGCCTCTGTGGGCAGAGCACAAGAAGTTGCCCCAACCAGGGAGGGGGGACGGGGGCTGCGCGGGCACCGCTGACCGCCTGCCCTTGGGTGCACCGCGCTGTTTGCCTTTAGCTGCCCTCACAGCAGGGCTACCGGGGAATGCCCCTTCACTGCTCTGGGCATCCTCAGCATTTGGGAACACGCTCACCAACACCCCAGCTCCACCGGACAATTTTGGCTGTACGATGACGACAGCGGTTGGTCTGACTGACCTCTCCCACCCATCAGTGCCCCAGAGCCCGGGCTGCTCCCACACAACGCAGCCGCACATGAAGAGCAGAGTTTTGCCTCCGTGAGAAGCTGCACCTCTGCGCCGAGTCCTTCGGTGCGGGGGAGGCAGGCTCTGCCACGGCCAGCACCTCCCAGCGCGGGGTGGCCACGAGGATGCTCCCCGTCCAGCGCGGCCGCCCCCCAGCTCCTGCCCAAGGACTTGCTCCATCGCCAGAGCCTTCCTGAGACTGAACACTCATTTTGGTAACATTTTCTTGACAATCACAGTCGGCGGGTCTGTATTTAGCCTTTTTACAATTAAAATATTGTATTGATACAAATAGGCTCTGGCAGCCGCTTCAAGAGGTTTTTAATTGAATGATTATTGTATTAAATAACTGTTTTTAATGGAGCATGAACTTGCTTAAATGATGACTGTGGAGCTATTGAGGGTTCAGAGAATTTCACAGGTATTCCCAGCTTTTCACAAATAAATATTTATGTCTTGCCAGCAGAAGGATTTTCTGGCTGGCCACTGAGGTTGCGGGTAGATGCTCCCAGCAAGAGGGAGCCCAGCCCTGGGCCAAGCTCCGGAGCTGCGGCTGGCGGGTCCTGCGGCTGTACCGGGGCCGGGACCCCCGACCGTGCCGCAGGGGGTCTGCAGCCAAACAGCCCGCGTCGCTCCCAGCCACGTCCTCCCTCCGTGAAGGCATCGCAGCCAACACCTGCTGTAGGACTCCAGCACGCTCTCCTTGGCATAATACCAGTTTCCAGAGGGCAAATCCTTCCCCTCGGAGTTATTTCGCAATGAAACCTGCCCACAAGAGCAAAGTGGTTCGGGGTGCAGAGATCCCTTCCATAATGAGGGCTGTAATGTCTCCCACGGCAGGACGGGTACGGATGCTCATGGGCGCAGGGAAGCAGCCCGGTACAGCAATGGCCGTGGTACCAGTGCTCGATGGCTGTGGTACCAGTGCTCGGCTCTGAGCACAAGTGCTGTGTGGGCAGTAGGGTGAAGGGGGAGGAAAGGTGGACCTCGTTAACCCTTACCCCAGGGCAGCTGCAGCGCAGGCACCCCGCAGAGCAGCTGAATCACCCGACCCACAGCCTCGCGGGATTTCGTCTTCCGCCAGGACACCTCTAGTCCTCCCAGCCTGTTATTAAAAACCTCTTTGGTACAGACACCTCTGTCTATCTCTCTTCAACAATAGCGCACGTCAATTCATATTACGTATGAACAGCAGAAGCAAACATGAAGATGAACCCTCCGGAAAAGGCTTGCACAGTTCTTCAGCATGAGCAGGATTAATCACAGATAATAATTACCATACCAAGAGATACTACTTCCAGCAGATCAGCCTTGCCTCTCAGCTCCCGGGCAAACGGGACCTATCGAAACGAGGGGAAACAGCCGTTGCGGTGCATCCTAGCATGAACCCCCCGCGCTGTTTATTAAATCATCACTCGCAATAAATCCAGATTTCATGATTTGTCAGGTCAGAAACATGGCACCGAGCCAGCAAATCCCTGGCCCTGAGCGAGGCTCAGCGTCCCTTTAACCTTCTGCTCCCACTTACGGCAGTGCCTTTGTGGTCACTCGTGTCTACCAGGGCTCCTGAGCAAGGGCCCATTTTGTCTGCAGAGCACTAAAACCCTATTAAATGCAGCCAAATACTCTTCGGGAGCCAATAACAGGACCTGCAGGACACTTCTGACCAGCAGTGCGGCATTTCACACCCGCGCATTCTGGATGAGCTGTGAAATCCTCAGCAGCACGTCCAACTGCAGCGCAGGACCGAACCCCATGCACAGGCGCCTCCGCACCCGCCGCGTCCCCCACGGCTGTCGGCAGAGCCCCGGGCACGGGGAGCCCACTGCCCCTCTGCCAGCCCAGGGGAAGGGTCCCTGCACAGCCACGGGGCCGCCACGGCGACAGGCTCCCTGGCCCCAGGTTCACCACGGAGGTGGCCACCACAAGCCTCCTCTCCTGCACACCGAGGCAGGCTCGCTTAATTACGCTCCCAGCTTATGCGGCCGTGTGACAGCAATGTGCACTATTGGTTTATTGCCTCCATTAAGGCTCCAATAACTTAACAACAGATCAATAAACCATTATCACCCTCCAGCCTTGAAAATCCAGTCACCCCCAAATCCACCCGGCTCTGATAAGTTCACGGTTTCTCATCACTAAAGAGCAGAAGCAATTTGTTAAGAGCATCTGCGCTGTCACGACGCCCCTTCCTGCGGTGAGGGTGGGGGGTCCATCCCCCCGTCCTGCTCCCCGCCGACACCAGCACCCAACAGCCCTCCCGACAGACAGCCGACCTCCCGAGGTGGCAGCGTCGGTCACGGGTAAGGCTGTTCCCCACCACCCCTCGGCGGGGGATGGACGCGGAGGCCGGCGCCTGCCAGGACTGTCCCCCGCAGACTCCGCGCCTGCGAGAAGAGCCCTTCTGAGAGTACCGAATCGCACCCACTCTGCTGCACGAGACTGACACCCTCTCCCGCTTACCGCAAGATAAAAATCAGTATTGCTACTTTAGCTTTTAAACACCCGTGTGGCGCTCACTTTAAGAGAGGATTTGCAATTTGAAGTGTTAACAATTTACTTTGCTAAAAAATTAATTCAGCAATTTTCCATAAATTATATGCAGCTCAATAATAAAAATACCATTTCTACATTTGGATGCTTTCCATTACTGCTCCTGTTCATCTTCAGAATAAAATAGCTTTTTAGAAGCAGTACTATCTAAAAGTATTTTCTGAAAAGTGATATTGAATTGATACATCAGAGGAGAAAGTTGGGCTCCTTTTGTAAGAATCATACATTTCATAATAGTCTTAACAAAGAAAGTTGTCTCTGAATGCAGTAATTTAGTCCTGAAAAAGTGACAAACAAATAATTCCAACTAAACTAGAGAAAGAAAAGAAGTGACTTTTAATTATATAATCTTTTTTGATGAATTTATTTCTGACAGTTTTATAGGCTGACAAGAGAAAGTATTTTATATGCAAAAAACATTATTCACTCTCAGCTGTTAAAGCATAAAAATTGTCAAATGATTTTAATACAGTTTTAAGTTTAATGTTTATTGTCAGAAAAAAGTCCACAGCAATTACCGAGTCACATGGCCCTTAATTCTTTGTGTTTCTGACAGCAAAAACAATAAAACACGTTTTTGCCCAAACCTTTAACTGTACAGATTTATGAGGTTTAAAAGACGGTTGGTTTTCTTATTTTGCTTTTAAGGAACTAAACTTCCAGCCATTTTCCAGCATGAGTGGATCACCCCCCTTAACCCGAGCGAGTGATAACATTCAGTTCTGCATCCGCCCCCGAGTGCATAGTCGGGACTCCCGTAGGATTAGCCACGCTTGCCCTCCATGGGCGTCGCGATGAGAGCAGCCGTTTGCTGAAAGAAAAGCAGTTCCACTCCCCAGCAAGCAGCCCCACCTTTTTCCCCAAACCACGTTCTTCAACAGAATAAGGCATTTTAATTCACAGCAATTTTCCTCTGTCCCAAATCCTTTGGAAGTTCAAATATTTCTCAAGGAGATAGAGGACACCATTAAAATCTGTAACTTCTCCCATTTGCCAGTGGTGAGATTCTCCTGCATTTCACGGGCTTTGACAGATGAGCTCTCCAGCTTATGCCGATGTATCTGGGATTCAAATGAGAGGCAAGCGAACTTGCATACTCATACGTGGGATTTTAGAAGCAGCTCCATTTTTCCTCATCCACAGCAGTGTCAGAAACACCCATGTGCCACGCCGTCTGCGGTGACAGCCAGGGGTGCCGGCGGGAGGAGACTTTGCAGCCCGGGTGCCACCAGGTGCTTCTGCCGTGCCCTGCCAGTCCCAGGGACTTGCTCTAGCACGCCTGTGGGCAAGCTTGTGCCCAACACGTTATGGCCGGCAGAGGTTGTGAAGTGGTACATAACTAAAGATTTTTAATATCAGAATAATGAAACCAAGCTGAGAAATATTAATCTTTTAAAAAATGTAAAGAACTCGGGCTCTGTTTCCATGGCAAACCACATCCTGCACAGTATCTATCAATCGGGGATTGCGGTGGCATGGTAAATAGAAGGGGTAAATACAGGAGAAAGGCACTGCTTTTCTGTCTGCAGAAATAAGCCACGCTGCCAGTATGAAAGCATAAGAGTATTTTCTAGAGTAGACAGCGAGCCCCATCAAACAGCCCGGCTCCTGTCCAGCCGTCCCTGCCCCTGGCTGGCCGAGCGGTGCCTCCAGCCCCGAGACCCCATGAACCCCCCGCTCGGCTCAGGGCCCGGCCCCTCTCTGCGACACGCAGGTTACTCCGCCACAGGGGCTGGTTCACGTCAGCAGCACAGGTGCTTGTTTTACATCAAAGTATTCCATGTCCTCATCCCCTCACTAGCTGAGCAAAAAGCAAAAATCCCACCAAAAAAAACCCTTCAAACTTCCTGGAGTTTGCCAACCCCTGCTATAAATAGACCCCTAATAGGAGGCTGTAATAGGATACAATTTATTTCCAGATCTGATGGGCTGACCTTCATCATCACTCGAGGCTCTACTTGTCGTGAATTATGGGCAATTCACTCACTAGTGGAAATAAATTGCACTACCAGTGCTCAGTATTTGTCCTCCGCACAAGGCACAGCGATGGGCGCAGCTCCTCGCCAGCGTGGCTGGGACCACCTTCCCACCACGCCACTGCGAGCCCTCCTTCGGGGAGACGCTCAGACATCGCACTGGACAGAAACAGCCACGTTTATCAGTCATTTCTGAAAGCACTGTGTGAGGGTCCCGAGCTGCTGCCACCGCCGGGGCGGGCGTCCCTCGCAGCAGTCAAGGACCAGCCCACAGCATCGCCACCCCACACACAGTTCCTCACCTCGTCCAGCTCTGGCACAGACCCATCATTCCAGTTTCAGAGGGAGCTGTAGGACACAATGTGGACTGGGTGGAGCAATTTGGGCCCTTCTCCTCCTGCTCTCATCCTCACATTGACCAGCGGAGCCCGACTGCCACCAGAGCCTCACCAGCCACCCCAGCACTTCAGCCGCTGACTCCTGCCGTGCTCCACCCCACCTCCCGGGCCCTCCAGACGGGTATTGAGATCAGAAACCACGAGAAAAGAGGTTATAGTGTTAATCAAGTGCAATTAAGACCAATACAAACAAAACCACTTAATAACAAACAGCCATATAAATGTTAAAAGCAGAGGCCGGCGTGGGGAGCTGCGCTGGCCCCAGGCAGCAGAGCCCCGTGCCAGCCTGGCTCTCCTAACCGCCCCCTCGCACTTCAGCGTCTGCCTGTGCTGTCACACCCCGGTTAGCGGGGGAAAACCAGAGGTACAGAGCAGTTCCGAGGGCCTGGACACCGTCATGCTGCCGCTGCCTGTCCCTGAGCCCACCGCGTCTCCAGCAGCGACGCAGGTTGGACACCTCGCACAGGGGTGGTGGCGGCAGCGGTGGCAGAGTGAACCTGACAGATGCAGTCAGGCTTGCAATTAAGCAACTCAGAACTAAAGCAGGTTTGTGCAGAAAACAGCCTGTGCCGCGCTGCCCCGGGATGGGGAGCGCCAGCCGGACCCCCCAGCTCCCACGGCTGAGCCCCACGGCGAGGGGCTGCCCCAGAGGCGGGAGCTGCCTCCCCGCGGCGCCCGGCCCCCCTGCGGGCTGTCAGCCGGGCCGGGAGTTATTGCCAAGTTCTGTATTTATAATGTGCTTGCCCATGCATATACAATAAAGGATTTCTCGAGCTATGTGGTGATGAGCTCCTGTGTAGCTCAGATTAGAGATGAGCTCGTGGTTAGTATTACGCAAGGAACGCATCGAGCAGGAATTCATTATTTCATACTAGAGAATGTGTACCTGGAGTTCTCCTTAAAAAATGGAAAAGCAGCTCAGGCTTGCCAAAACCAGCAATCCCCCTCTTCCCCATGAATATTCCCAGTCCCTCTTGCTCCCGGCACAGCCTCACCCCCGCCTGCAGGAGCTCGAACGGTCAGCCTGCACCACAAGAATTCATTAAAGGCAACAGCCTGTACCACAGTTTATCAACAATTCATCAAGGCCCAGTCCAACAAGTGGCCAAACACGAGATAAATTATAATCCACAGCATCAAAGAATAAGCCATCCGTTAGCACGGGAAGCCCTGGGGCCCTGCCAGGGACGCAGCAGCTCACCCTCGCCCACGCGGGGGCTGTCCCAGGACAGGAGGACGTGGGCAGAGCGCGCCCATCTCTCGCAAGCTCCCGCATAAAGAACATTTTGAACTTGGAAGGCTTCAGCTCCCATGGCTCAGCTTCCCAGTGCCAATTTGTTATTGAGCTGGCAGCTTTATAATTAGCTGAGAGGAATTTGCTGTTCTGTTTCCTCTCGGATGCACACAGGTGGGCTCTCACAAGTGTCCCTTCCCTCACCAGCTAATGAGCTCTGCTGCTCCCCCACCACCGAGTCCCTTTTCCAGGGCTGAAGTTACTGCTGGGAACGGAGACCCCAAGTAACACGTCACTCTCCAGCTACCCGGCCTTGTTCAGGTACACACCAAGTGACAGAAGCATCTTCTGCTTCTCCTGATGCAGCCATGGGACATCTGTGCGAGCGGGCGGCGCAGAGCGCCGTGCCGGGAAGGGTCTCGGTGCTGCCCTGCTCCCCGAGCCGAGCCGGCTACTGCTCAGAAGACTGATGTGCTCCAGCTACTAGAGCCTAGGCAGTAAATCAAGAATTAGCCTACACAGAGTCTAAAAGGGAAAGGATTTATTAAAAGTCAAGCAGCAGGAGAAAACAAGTTTTGTTCTATAGCGCAGTTTCCGCACACTGGGAGGAGGAGCGGCACTGCTGCAGCGGAGGAGTTCAGAGCTTTCCCTACGAACAGAGGTGAGAAAAGCGAGTCCTTTCCTTCCCTAAGCACAGGTGGGGTTTATTTCTCTTGGAAGTTGCTCCAAACACAGATCTTAAAAACACTAATTACTTTCACCTTTTATAGTAACTTTTTTCTACGGTCCAGTGCAAGCTTACATAAGAGTCAAAACCTAGATTAGCCCAAACTTTGCTGTGTCTTCAGGAGATTAACTGAGCTTTTCCCCACACAGCAGAGAGCAGCAACAAGAAAAGGGCCATGTACTGAACACCACACGGTGCCACAGCCCCAGACGTGAGACAGCAGTACAGACCCAGGAGATCCTACACCTTTCCTGTGTGACACCCAGAGCAGAACAGCCTCAAGCTCAGCCCCACACAGCCATGGGGCACCCTCTGAGCCCCACATTTATAGGCAGCCGGGGCCCCTCCGCCCCCACATCGGGGTGGGGCCTCTGAGATAAGAGGTCCCAGGACAGGCCCGCCTGGGGCTGGTAAGGGGCATTTCCCTGGTCTGTTGTCCCACCACAAGCCCCGTTCCTAGCTGTGGAGCCTTCTGGGCAGGGAGGGGCTGCTGCGAAGCAGGTGTAAGATGCTCTCTGGTCAATAGAGGTTTAATTAGTAAACAACACTAGATGTTTATTTCTCCTTCTGTGCAGTAGCTGTCTGGTGTGTGTTGCACCCTGCCCTGCAGCGGTGTAGTCTGGAAGCTATCAAGCCTTCTCCCAGCTATGGCCTGGAGGAGTTTGTGGGGTGCAGGTGACCTGGCAATGGGGTCTGGGGTACCACACCGCGGGGAGCTTGCTTGCCCGAGCCAGCAGCGCCCCACGGGCCCCTGAGCAGCTGTGCCGTGTCCCAGGAGAGATGTGGGGAGCCCTCTGTGGGGATTCTTCTGGAACACACACACACTTACGTTGTCCTTTGTCTGGGCACGAAGTGGAGCACAGGGAGTTCCTTCTAAACATGGAAAACCTTTCCTGTGAGGGTGCCGGAGCACTGGCACAGGCTGCCCGGAGCGGCTGTGGTGTCTCCTTCTCTGGAGAGATCCGAACCCGCCTGGACGCCGTCCTGTACACCCTGCTGTGGGTGACCCCGCTCTGGCAGGGGGGTTGGAGGGGATGATCTCCAGAGGTCTCTGCCAACCCTCACCAGTCTGGGATTCTCTCCAGTACCGATTCTGAAAATAAGCTTTTCTGGATTTCCTCTTCAGTCCTGGTGGGTAACCGGCTTTATGGCACGTGGGCAATTTTCTAGAAAAAAGACTGTTGATGTGGGAAGGCCCGTGGGGTTCCCAGCGGCTGAGCAAGAGGCTGGCAGAGCCCTGGGTGCCCACCGTGCAGCCAAGGGGCACGCAAAGGAGGATGTGTTTCATGTTTTGCTTGTAACCGGCCTGGCTGTGCTGCGTGACTGGTGCCCCGCTCCGAACAGGCGAGTGCCCCAGGTCCTTGCTGCACAGATCTCCCCTTGATTGAAATAATTTTATATATAGTAAAAATACCAGTTTATGTTTAATAATAGATAATGTTTGTTCACAAGACAAAAATGTGTCACTCTTAATTATTTTTGCAGACAGCTTCTTAACCCGATAGTGTTTTTCAAACAGTAAGGTACTGCACAGGTATCTTTCCTCTTTTCCTAGCTGCAGATGCATAGTGAATCCTAATTAAAACCTTTAAGTCTTATTCCATTTACAAGAAGGAGTGTATCATTTTTCTTTTAGCTTTTTTTAATACAGGGTCTCAATGCCCATTACAAAAATTCCAATGCATCTTTGAAGTTAGCAGCTAATTATATTTCTCCAAGTTATATATCTGGAGTTCTAGATGGGGGAAAGGCAATTACTTTTTTTCTCATTTAGCATAACAATCTCTGAAGCTTTATTGGAGCTCCAGTGAGTCACGCTATAGATCAGAGCCCAGGCTGGAAAGAGGAGGAATTTGGGGGGAAGGCAGGATGCTTACTCAGCTTTTCCGGGCTCCTTCCCTTGTTAGTATGCTGTCCCCACCAGGACACTCTCTAATTGTTTGTTGAATGACCGCAGTGCTTTTTGCCTCAATAACTTTGCTTGGTAGGTCATTCAACACATTCATTATGGGGCACCTGCTAGCGCTGCTGTAGCGAAGGGTCTGTCAGCATTTTACGGGAGTTTATAACTTGGCTGTAAATGTTTGTGTGGAGCTGAAAATTGTTGCATGATTTCTCCCAGGCAGAAACCGGCTGGTTCAGCCCATTTGTTACCGTGTCACTTTGCCCAGGTGCTGTCGGCAGCTCTGCAAAGAGCAAAGCTCCTCTGTGGCGTGGGAGCGCTGTCCCGGCGTCGGCGCCCCCCTGCGTGCGGGCGGCCGGGCTATGGGGGTGCTGGGCTGGGGCTGGGGCTTGCTCCGTGCCCCGCAAGGAGAAAGTCGCCCCGGGTGTCTGCAGCTCCTGGGCTGCTGCCGTGGCTGCGGGCGGTCTGGGGGTGCGGTGGGCAGGAGCGCTGTGTCCCGGCATGGCACGAGCGGGGAGGACAGCCCCTGGGGAAGCGCGCTGGCGCAGTTGGGGGCGCGGGGCTGGGCACCCCCCGGCAGGCAGCAGGGGCGCGCAAACCCTGACCTTCACTTGCTGAACCGTTACAAGCTTCAATTTAACGCTCCTCAGCTACAATTTTAACAGATCTATTACGCTCGGGGCATCTTGCTGCTTCTCCTTTCACAAAAGCGAACTTAATGCTTCCAGAAATGGGTCTGAAGTTCGTGCATCAGCCCAGAGAGACACCGATTTGGCCAAGCGGTGGTACCCTGATGGTCACGGGCATGAGAAGTAGTTCTGCAGGTTTTCTTCTCATCGAGACTGCACTTGTGATAATGTGAAAAAAAAAAAAAAAAAAAAAAAACAAAAAAAGAAAATAAATTCTCTAGCACATGCTGAACAGGGGGAGAGACTGAAGCCAGTTCCCAGCTGGTTTACAGCTCAGCCCCGTATTTCTGCCCTGAGGAGGAGTAACTAAGGAGATGGGTACCTTTGCACTAACCCACACTGGGAGACAGCACGTTTAGCCTCTCTGGCAGCTGATTTATTCCCTCTACTTCTGCATGTGTTTTATTGTTGGGGCTGTCCCAGACCACTGACTGTTTTTCCAGACTTGTCTGTGCCACTGACACCAGGGATGAGTTCCCAGAAGTGTTTTTTGGAAGCAAAGGGATGGAAAAAGTCTCAAATGGAAGGAGACCAAAATTGGTCCGGGCAGCTCTGTTGGCACCAGGATCTCTTTAGAGTTTAATTTCCTGCAAACTCTCACCCTCTGCAAATTGAAGAAATGCTGGTGGCTTCAGGAACAGTGCCGGGACACTGAGTTTTCCCTGTCTGGGGTATGGGAGGCACCAATGCACCCCGGTTGCTGCATGGCTGCTCTGGTGGGACTGTGGTGCTGCAGCCCCTCTACACGGCTGTGGGCACAGGGCCGGGGTCTGCTGGGACCTCCCTGCCCGGGGCTGTTTTGCCATTGGGCTGAAAGCGCTCCTCGAGCCCCACTCTCCTGTGTGCCACTTTGTGTGCTTAGCCCAGACTCCGGCTGTGCAGGGACGGGTAAATGTCACCCTCCGACACCCCGCGTCAGGCAGAGCTCTCTCTGCTGGTGACCGAGCCTTGCTCTAGAAAATGAGAACAGGGCAGACCCTTCCCCACCCGCTCCCCGCGGCCCCGAGGGCCATGGAGCGGCTGTGGCCGCTGGGTCGGAGCTGTCGGCGCGTGCAGGGCCACGGCGCGGAGACGCTTCACTGCTGGGGAACCTGCGAGAAATTAAATTCTCCACTTGGCTGGTCCGGGTGACTTGGCTTTGCTTTGCCGACTTGTTCCTTCATTATTTTTTTGGCTGATAACTGACTGCAAGCTTGTCTTGTCTGTTTAATACCAGCACAGCGGCTCCAGGAGAGGCACAGGCCTGTCGGTCTCGGCGAGAGCGCACTGTATTACTCTCCCCACTTCATTTACTTTGTGGACAGGAGGGGAAAAACCTCAAGGCGCTGCTGAGTCGGGCGGTGGGTTCTCTCTGCAGGCTGGGCGCACCGCTTCTCGGGGAGGAGGCTGGGGAGCGCGGGGGGACCTGAGCATGTTCCATGTCCAGGGGAGACCTGCGCTTGGACAGGGCCAGGCAAGCCGAGGACAGTAATTATTAAGATTGATCTTCCACTCACACCTCTTGGAGCATGACAAGGAGCTCTCCAGGCAGCCTCGCAGCCGGGTTCGTGATGGACTTGGCTGTTCTCACTCTCCGGAGCGCCCGACACTGCAGCACCTGCGGGTGGCCGGTGGGAGGCGGGCGCAGGGGCTGGCCAGTGCCCTGTTCCCCACAACGTGGTGGGTGTCGGGCCCGGGGTGCTCCCTCGGCACCCGGTGGGGCTGCACGAGGACACCTGAGCAATGGTTTTGTTTGCCAGCTGCGTCTTCAGCATCGCGCTCTGTGCCAGAGACGTGGCTCTGCCCTCGGAGCAGCCCTGAACGATGGCCAGCCAGGCTGAGCCGGGCTCTCCGGCAGAAGCGTTTGAAGCAGTTATGCGGTGTCGGGGTCCCAGCTGGCACCCAAAACCTCTCCACACTCAGCTTTGTTCTTCTGCAGCACGACTCCGCAGCACAGGCCCGCCTCGTCCTTGTAGCACCCAGCGTATGCTGCAGCACCCTCCTGCCCGGTGCTCACGGGGGCACGCAAACAGAGGCACCAGTTCAAAGACCCCGGTTAAGCTGGTGGCACGGGGAGTCGCGCTCCTCTGGCAGTGTTAACGCCCTGGCGCCCTGCGCGACTGCTGCTCCCCATCCCACACAGGGCAACCAGTGCCCCGTCACACAGGAGCCAGCAGACCCTGGTGAGTGCTGGGCCTGGGGCTGTGTTTCCCCTCTGTACAGAAGATCTGCCGTGGGGTCGCAGCCACACACCCCAGCAGCTCTCGTGGCAGATGTTTCTGCAGCTGGGGGCGAGGGGGGGTCGGTTCGGTCCCACGTGCCGGGGCTCTGCCTGGCAGATAGCCTGCCTGTGCTCCGCTACGGTGCCAGTGCAGTTGGGTCTTAGAGCAAGGCTTAGCAAACATAGTAGGTTTTTGTTTAATTAAGAGCAAGCAGGGAATTTAAAGATTGGGTTTTCTCCATCCTGTGATAAATTAACCTCCTCCCTGCTCAGGAGGACAGGCGAATGCTCCAGATCAATGATCTTACTGATGCCTGCCCTCCCCTCCTTTGGAGGGAGACAGGAACAGCGTCAGCCCCTGCCCCTGCTGCCGCCGCCTTTGGGGCAGCGAGTGGAGTGGCTGCGGGTAATGATGATGAATGGCATGATTAATGCTGAAACTTGGACCTAAACCTGGAGTTTTAGGCCCCATTCACAGAATAATCTGGCTCCCGCTGTGCTGTTTGGTGGCAGTGCTGAGCGCACTGGGGTGCTCCAGGTGAACCCCTGGACAGACGGACGCCCTGCCTCATGCTGGCACTCAAGGGATGGAAGGGCTCCTGTTCCCGTGTCCGGCTGGGGTCAGAGCTGCCCACCGTGGAGGCCGTGGCTGTGCCGAGGAGTGCCAGCACCCTGTGCCAGCCACCAGCAGAGGAGTGGGGCCCCCGGGGGTGGGATGCCCCAGAGCAGAAACTGCTGGGCCGTGGCTTTTGTCCCTCTGGGTCCTGGGCAGGAGGGATTCCGGGGCAGGCTGCCCTTACCAGCCAGCTCACCGAGCCCTGGCATGGGAGTTTAATTACCGGGGGAAGCAGGAGAGTGTGTACAGCGCAGGGCTGTCTTTGTGCCGGTGTCGTGCGCTGCTGTTCAGAGCAGCTCTGCGGGGATGGCTTGTGTTGTTCCTGCCGGCCACGGGAGGGTCGGTAATTTTATTTTGCACTAGCACTAATCATCAAGAGCAGTATTAGCTAAACTGCATCCAGCAAAACACTGCTTTGGAACAGCATGTAATAATGACAGAGTCTGGAAAACATTGATTTAAGCACGAGGGAGCTGGCATGGCTGTGCACGGCTCCAGCAGGCGCAGGCATACGGGCAGCAGCATCGGGCTGGGCGCGGGTTGCTCTCCTGCCCGCAGCCGTGCTCCCAGGACACCCGCACCCCCGAGTGCCAAAAGCCTTGTGTCCTGCTCCCTGTTGTAATCCAGACCCTCTGGGCACCTCCAGCCCTTCGTGAATGTGGTTGTGCTTCAACACAAGGTATCAGGCAAAGTCTGCTCCCGCGGGTTCCTGGCAGCCACCCCGACTCACCAGTGTTGGCCAGAGATAGCCCTGGACCCGACCATCCCTCAGGAGGTGGGGGTCCCCCGCGGGGACAGTGTCCCTCGGCCGGCAGCCGCCTGGCTCAGGGCTCTGTGGGCGGCTCAGTCACCTCGTGGGGCACGAGCATCAGTGCTGATGCCGGGAGCGGGCAGCCTCACACACCTCTCGCCGAGGCTGTGGGGTGTCTGTGCTCCCGACCCGGCCGGGCAGCGTGCAGGAGCTCATGCTGGACTCGCTTTTGGGTGTAAAACCTATTCTGAAGGAACAGTATCTGCTAAAACCCACCTCAACCCAAAGGTATACCATCACACAGCAATTCTCTGTGCCCCATCGCTAAGGAAAGAAGCTAACAGAAAATAAGGTCCTGACTTTTTAATTTTTGAGAATTTAAAACAAAAGAGTGAATTTGTAAATTTCTAAGAAATCACTAGATAGATGTAACACCTGCACCTCTGCCTGAACAATGCCAATCCTTATCTGTAGTTTTCGCTTTTCTAAACTCCTTCTTTAAATGTATTTTTATACAGCAGTGTTGACCTTTTCCGCCAGCCCCTGTGGAGCGAGGTTGTATCTTGTGTAAAAGTCATATCAAATGGGCCACAAAAAATCACTCTTGCCTGATTAAAATGAATAGTCTAGACGTCGTGTGCATTTTCCTTCTGTGTCGTTAGCTTTGTGAGAGAGCTTGCAGCAATCAGGGCTTTTATGGGAGAAATACAGCTACAGGTACTGCTAGCTGCCTTAACAGATACTAATTACAATCCTTGTAAGGATTGATTTGCAAAGAAAATTTCTATTGCCTCAAGGACAAACGTTTGTGCAAATCATATTATTGTGTATGGAGAAATTGGTAACACTTTATGAAATGGTTCATTTATAAATACTTTACTATTTATTAAATTAAATGGTATTATAACAATCCTTTTGCTAAGTTAAAATATAGTAAGTGTTCTGGTTTTGCATTATTTCTGGGCTATGAAGCAGGTTATTAGATCCTGCTTGCCATCACCTGCTAAGACTATCGTTGGTGCATTTTGGAGCGCGCTGTGCGTTAGGCATCTCAGGCACCCACGCCACACTGAAGGGTATGGGAAAGGCAGCTCATTTCAGCACCTCCTTTCCCCTTTCTTCATTTGGACCTGTTTTCTGCAGCATGGGATTTGACTGCGGCAAATAATGCAAACCGTGTCCCTGATTGTATGTTTGGCTTCTTAAGTGAGGGTGGCACGTGCCCAGGCCCTGTAGGAAGCAGAGGTGGATGTTTTGGGGACCCAGTTTGGCTGCTTTTGAAATGCTCAGAGCAAGACTTCCCCAGCCAGGAGCGCGCGTGCTCGCAGGAAGCCCATTTGGATTTGCCTTGGAGCGCCACACAGGGCGACGTGTGTGCTGACGCAGGCGGCAGAAGCGATCCCTGTGGTCCCTTGGCTGGTCCAGCACAGCTCAGATAACAAACTGGGTGCCCAGCCCTCGCCAGTGGGACCGGCGGGTCCTTAACCCACCTGGCAGGAGATCTGATCGCCGCGTAGAAGAGGATGAAACTGGTTCTGGTTCGGTACTTCCTTCATCCCTGGCTTTGGCCCTCTCCAGAGAGGAGCTGGGAGGGACCTGCAGGTGGGAAGCGTCTTGTGTGGTCTCCTAAGCCCTGGGCTGGTTTGGACACTGTTGCCAGCTGTATTCAAATGTACGGCGGCTTCACTCCGCTCCTGGGTTAGGTCTTCAAGAGCCGGTGGGTCAGGAGCTGCTCTCCCATCTTCCTATGGGGACACTATTTGTATTCCCATGGTGACTGACTGCGCGTCCCGACTCACCACTGTCCTCCTGACGATGCTTCCGCCATGGAAATCGCCCAGTTGTCCCATCCCTATTGTGCATTTTACCTGGAGAAACTAGGGGAGGAAGAAGCAGCACCCCGCGTGCGGGTGCATGCGGCGGCTGTGCTCGCCCTGTGCTCTGCACTGCAGCCGGCGGAGGTCAACAAGAGCCATGGTCACACCTCACAGTAATCAAGTACGTGTTAGTCCTGCACGTTAATGGTGCTGCGCCAGCACTCCCAGGCTGGCCAGCTTCGTCCCTACTTTGAGAAGTTGACCTTGCCTTCTGAAATTCTTGTCCGCTCTGGAAAACAAGCGGACAAGACATCTTTACTGAGCTAGAAATTTCTCTTGAATGTACCCTCTTTAATTTATGTTCCCTCTCACTTCATTGCCTGCAGCAAAACCCATTAATGGTGGCAGTTTGTGACACAACTGAAGGCTTCTCTAATGGGCATCTCTCCCGCAATTCCACTGCACTCTGGCTTTGGAGGAATTTGCTGGCGTTGTGGTGCTCAGCTTCTCCCCCTCCATTTCCCAGGCTCCAGAGACTAATCCTTCCTTCGGCTGGTTCTGCTGCTGCTATGGCAATATTTTCTCCCCCATAGTGGTAATCATGCAATGGTCTCTGAGAACAGCAGGAGAAGCGGTGCCTGTTAGATGCATAAAAGGTAAGATGAACTACATGTCATAAAACTTTTAAAAGTTCCTTTTTTGTGTTTGTGCGGGGGTTATTTTATATGGCTTTTGATATGAAGCTAAAATTGCACATCAAAAAGGATAATGCATCTTTAAGCTGTTACAATGACTTCTAAATTTTTCATTTAATGTCAGTGAGGAAAAAACCCCCTCAGTTGGCTGAGTTACGTTGGTGAGATGGCTGTTTCATTCCATAAAGTGTCTGCAGTGGATTTGAACAGTAGGAAATCCAAGGGTGATAAATAGCTATTTCTAAGTAAATTTCATGCAATTGCCCTTTGGTTAAAGTCTTTCCTCTCAGCACTTTCCTGTGCACATAGCCCAACTAATAATATTCAGGAGCAAGTGCTTTCCAGTGTGACAACTGATTGCACTTTGAAGCAGTAAATGGCTGATTTCATAATTGGTATAATTTTTCACAAGTACCTGAATGTCATATACAGAAAGAATAAGCAACCTGGACTTAATACGGGAGCTTTTTCAATTCTCCTAAAAATCAATAATGTATTAAACCCCTCTAACTGATTAAAATAATGTGAACCCTGAGTAGGTTTTGTGAGGAAGGCAGGTTTCTTCAAGGGTGGCAGATTTATGGCAAAAGGGTTAATACATGGGGAGAATGGGGATACGTTACAGATGGAGTCCGTTTTCCTAATTAAACTTTTATCAAGATTTTCCCGGTTCGAATTGTTTCACTTAGCGCGATGGAAAAGAGCGTTTCCTTTCGTGTTCAGGGCAGCCCTTGCAGCGCTCGCGTGCGATGCCGAGAGCACTGTCCTCGCAGAAAAGATTGTGATTATAAGAAGAAGAAATATGGTATCAGTTCCAAAAGCCACACGCCGGCTCCGGAGGGTCCCTCTGCCCTGCGAGGGCAGAAGGCACAGGGCGGATTCTCAGCGGTGGGAGTCAGAGGTGCCGGTGCGGACCCCGTACGGAGCAGAGCCCCCAGCGCAGCACCGGCCCGGCCCGGGCAGGCGGCTGCCGCAGGAGTTATCCGGGGGGGAGCGTTTTGCCCAGGGGCCTCTTTCCATAGGAAAGTTCAATTAGTGTCACAGTGACGTGAATGTTAACAGGGTTACAAAAGAAAGCCTCCCTGTCGGGAGACAAGCAGAAGGTTGTTTTTTCCCCAGGATTTTAAGATTTCTTGAAATCCTTTGACTATTGTGGAAAAATGTTTGAAGATCAATTGAGAAAATATTTGTGAAGATAAAGATGCAGTCTGACAGCAGGGACGGGCAGGGGCAGGAGCCCGCGGCCGGTGTGGGCTGTGGGCGCGTCGGAGGTACAGCAGCACACACCGACCTGCGCTGGCAGCGCTGCGTGTGGCCGGGACCTGGGGGGGGGCAGAGCAGTGGGATGCGCATAAATGGCTCAGAAGAAAAGATTAAGAAAAAAGATCACTTGTGTTAAAGCCTGGGCAAGCTGCTAAAGCCCACGGTATGATATTAGTCCCCAGTGGTGAGGGCATCCTCCCCTGCCGAGGCAGAACCCTGTCCCCTCTCCCCAGGGGAGACCTGTCCCCTCCTGCCCCCGTGGCTGGGTGGGAGTGCGCGCCACTGCCAGACCGGACGTGGCACCCCCATCCCTCCCGGGAAGGGCATGCGCCTCCCCGGCCCAGTCACACGCAGGTGAATTGAGGAATCTATTTAGACTTCACTTCTCAAGATCAAGATCAGACATCTTAAGCTCTGTATTATTCACGTTTGTCTATTGTTTCTAACTCATTTCCTATTTTCCAGCTGAGGGACTCTGCCAGAAGCACTCTTTGCCAGAGATTAAAACAATTTAGGAAGCAGACACCCAATTCCTTTCTTTGGATAGTAGGCAAATTGGATATCTGTGAGAAGCAAGCAAATTTTATTATCAACAGATAGTTTGCTACTTAACTATCCTTAAGAATCCCCCAGTATTTACAGGCTTTTATTAGTTGTCCTGAGCCAAAAGGGAAACACCGTGCGTGCCCTGCAGCCTGGTGCCTCTGCGGGACGGTCGGCAGCCCGGGAGCGCAGGGTGGGGACCAGGCGTTTGATGGGAGCAAAGATGCTGGAAAAGGAACCGCCTGCTGCAGGAGGAAGAACGCGTGGCACTCCCATGTGCGTGTGGGTGCAGCGCTCCCCATGGTGGGGACCAGCCCCGCAAGCTCCCCGCGAGCTCTGGCCCCGTGTGCGCAGCACGAGCACCGATGGGGTGGGCGCCCACAAGGGGCTCGGCCTCTGCCGGGGCTGGCGTGGTGCCGTGCCTGCAGCGGGACAGGGACAGCCGGACCCGGGGCCCTTCGGGTCACTCAGCCACGCACGCTAATGCCGGTTTTGTACTGCAGCTGACATTGCCGTTACCAAACACCAACTATGGACACGCGAGCAGGTACTGGGAGGAAAGGGGAGAGGAGAACACCAACACCACAGGGCGAAGGGTGGCCATGAAGCCTTAGTGGTAGCTCCGCTCTGTTTAAGCCTGGCTGGTTCATGCCCACCAGAAAAGCCTTTTGCTTCGGGTCCAGCGGAGGCATTGCACTGCCGCTGCGATGCAGTCTGAGCTCCGCATATCTCCTCCGACGTTCGTAATGAGGCCAAGGGACGTGCGAAATAGCGTTTATGTCATTAGCTGTGGCTCTCATTGATTTGTATCAAAATAGCTGTTTTAAATGTAATTACCACTAATTTGTGAAAATGCGCCATTAGATATGTAAATTCATTGGCTAATGGATGCACACGGCAGATTACAGTGCGGGATGACGTGGGATAACGAAATCGGAACCATTTCTCAGCTTGCTAAGCAGGTTCCCGGGGGCTGCGTTTCGGCATCTGGACCCGCAGGGCACAGGCCACGGGGCACCCGGAGCTTTCTTCCCAAGCAAAGGGGCACATCTTGCATTTCCCAGTGCATTAGGGGTGGTACGGCAAATTCCGCAGGAGTCCAGGAAGACAAAGGGGGTGACTCTTAAAATTATACAAGGATCCAAAAAAAATCATGGAATCATTCATCAGGATTGCTGTAGTTCTTGACCACATAGTCAATGATTTATTTAATCTTAATATATTCCATAAAGAGTCCCCATATTTCCATAAATATGTCATATCTACCTAATACATAGTAATGAACCTGCTCCAAGGGTAAATAAATAAGATCTAAGCTCAGCAAGCCAATGTTTATCAAAGGGAGATATACAGATATTGAGTCCTTTAAAGTACCATTCTTCACAGCAATCACAACCAAGTTAGGCAATTTATAACATGTCAAGTCAATTAGAAATCCCAGTGGGCCCAGCGTGAGCCAGGCGTGGGGGGGCGGCGCTGACGAAGCGGGCACGGCTCTGCGTGTGCGTGCGTGTGCGCGTAGGCGAGCGGGTGTGAGCACGTTGGTGCACGCCTGGTGCGCAGATGAGCGCGATGCGCCACTTCAAACCCTGCCGGGCAGCACTGCCGGCGCCGCTGCTCCGCCACAGCCTCTGCAGAGCTGTCGGGGAACTTTCTTTAAAAGGTTGTTCCCTTTACATAGCTGTTTTCATGAGGTGTTTCATAAGGGGAACTTTTAGGTTTCATATATAGCAGGATTTGCTAATTTTTGTTTTGAGAATTTTATTATGAAAAATTTAAATAATAGTTTCAAACTGAAAATTTTACTTGGACTGTTTTAATTTTTCTTCCATTATTTTGTGGAATTATATGTAGCAGTGCACAACGTGAAATAATATGCTAGTCTAAATATTTTTATACAAATACATTAAAAACACCTAAAAATGTGGTCGCGAAGGGAAATAACTTTTTTTTATTGTTGCACCTTTTAAATCTTATTTTCTAGAGCAAAATATTTCCTGACCGTGTTGTAATTAGTTTGACAAAGTCAATAATAATAGAATATTCTGATTATGTCAATATGACATGTAATATTATGCACTTCTACTACTATTATGCATATTATGACATGACTTGACATGATATGACAGGTCACATTATGCGCTACTACTGATGTCATAAAATAATGTAAAAGTAATGAAAACAAATTTTGAAATGCAGAATTTTTAAATGAATTCATGACTTTTTCTTAAGAAGAAGTTCCCAAGAAAATCTTTTTCATTTCCATTTTTAAAAAGTTTGTTTCATTTTCACCCAGAAGGCAAACCGCTTCTGAAGAGTTAAGTTTCCTGCGAATGGAGCCCTGGGTTTTGATCAGCTCATGAGCCCGCAGCTCACTCCTCAGCTTTGAGCTCACTCATGGTCCACGTGTGCATCTCGGCGCCCGTGAGCCCGGCGCATGGTGGCACGTCTGTGCCTCTGCACGTGTGCTGCATTTGCATGCGACGCTCGAGGCTCCCACGAGCAGGAGGGCCGGGTAATGTGTGCTAACATGTCCGTGTTGCAGGACAACAGCCCTAATGAGTCATTTTGAGCCGGAAAATGTCAGTCCTGCTAATCTCGATGCAGCAGATGTGAAAAATATTCAGTGTCTTAAAAGCACAATGAAAGAAAATACAAATTTTTTACTTTAAAAATTAAAGCATCTCACTCTTTCAGTCACAGGGGTGGGGCATTAGAGGAGAAGTGGGTGCGTGGTCCCCATCTCTTTTGGGGTGCGGCACCCTGCTCTGCTGCTGCCTGCTCTGGGAATTTGCAGAGGAGGCGGGTTACTCTGCTTTTTCCCAAGTGAAACATTTTATCCTTCATCCTCTGCTTTGCTGCCTGCTCGTTGCTTTGCTCACTCACAATAGTCAGTTTTTTTGTTGGGCTTTAAAACTTCAGAGGAGGAGTGTGTGGAGAGCACAGAAAACTCTGGAGAAGGGGGATGTATCCCGGCAGACGAGGCGACGCAGGTGACGAAGATGCCGGCTGACACCAGACTGGCACGTGTTTTACTCGTAAGCCTCTCATGTGAAGCGTACAGCATGCTGATCCTACTTCATATTCATTTTTACAGGGATGCAATGATAATTCTCAGTTCCCAGAGACACAAAACAGCTCGGAAAACATTTATAACAGGTCACTGGTGAGCTGGATGCTTACGAGCCGGAGTCTGTCCTGTGCTTGTGTCCACTGTAGTTGTGAAGGTGTAGATTCCCTCTGCAAATCATTAAGAAAAAACGGCGCTTGCTGGCAGGCAGGTAGGAGTTTTAGTGGCCTGGAGACGAAAGCAGGAATCCAACACAGGCACCAGGGACCGTAGACAGTGCTCGATGTTCTCCCGCCTGCGAACCAGTCAGATAACACAACGGCTGGGATTCGGATTCATTTTTAATGAAATACTTTTTGCAACAATCCTACAGCAGCCCCAAATGGTGGCAGATAAGAGGACTGCCAGGTGGAAGATCTCCTCCTGCCTCAGCCGCTTCATGAGCTCCTCTGTAAGGGGAGCCCCAGCGATGGTTGCGGGGTCCAGCGGTGATGGGGGCAGTGGGGAGGGGGCCACAGAGGAGCAGTGGCGGTGCTGGCAAGTGGCGTGAGGACAGGGGTGACAAGGGGAGGAAGGGTGACTGTGGGACCGGTGCGCACCCCAGTCCCCACAAGAGCTGGAGGACAGGGCAGGAAGGCGGCCCTTGGCAGCCCCCACACCCCTCACCCTCTGCCTGCTGTGGTCCTGCGCCCGGGCCGGCACTGTGGGGCCGGGGCAGAGGCTAAGGGGTGTTTTTGGCATGGTGCCTTAATAGAGAGGGCAGCCCTGCCCCCGGTTTGGCTGCCGCATCCCCTGGGCAGCCATGCAGGACCTGCCCTGCCCCACGGGCCTGCAGGGCACTGGTGGTCTGGAGGGCGCTGGCCTGCCGGTGCCCCAGTGCCGCTCCCCATGGCAGGGCTGGCCCTGTCGCCCACCAGACACTTGTGTCACCGCGTGGCAGACGGACATGGCTGCCATGCCCACAGCGTGGCCGTGCTCCCAGCCCGCTCTGGCTCGCTTGGGCCCTGGCTGCGTTTGGCACGGGCCGGCCTCACTGTGCGCTCCTGGCACGGCACCGGCTGCGGCACTGCCAACTGCACCGCACGCTCCAGCATGTCATGCATCTTCGTGACAGCTGGATGCTGGGGACTGGCACCTCTGCCTCCCTCCTGGCCCTGCAGCTGTCGGAGGGATCATCACCGAATCCCCACTGCCCCATTGCCTGACGTGGAGGAGATGGGCAGATATATGTCTCTGGAGCCCTTTCCGAGGGCCTGCAGCTCCCTGCGGCGATGCTGGCCAAGCGCGGCACCGGGCTTTGCCACCCCTGGCCGACGAAGCCAGCAGAGGGGCCAGACCCAGGCCAGGGTCCCCTCCTGGCCTGAATTTCCAGCCTGCGCAGGACCTGCTGCCCAAATCCTCCCTCCCGGGCACTCGGACCCCCCAGGGTCTCCTGATCCGCTGTGACTAAGTCCCATCCTCGCCACGGGACATTTGCCACCTCTCTTTGCAGTGAAAGTCACCCTGCAGCATTGTGCCCTTGTCCTCACGTCCCAGCAGCGCTGCTCCTGCCTTGCAAGCAGTGCAATTGCCACATGAAGCACATTGTGCACGTGCTTTACCGAGGCTCCTCTCTGCTGCCATCCCTCCTCTGCTGAAGCCACCACGGGACCACACAAGTGACAGCGTGCTGCTGTTCTGGGGGTGAATCCACATCTCGGAACAGATCTGCCTCTGCTCGTGTCCCACCTCCCCACAGCCCGCACTGGTGCCAGCGCTGCTCCTCCCGCAGAGCCTGCGCCAGCCCAGCGCCACACAGGGTGGGTCACCTGCACCCCCCGGCCGCGATCCCCGCACCTGCAGTGGGGCTGGCTCCACTTCGGAGCTGTCATGGGATGCGGAGAGGCTCCATGTCTCCAGTGCTCGTGCAAGGGTATGGGAGCTGCGACCCCTGCAAGGGGACGTGCCGGCTGGTGGCTGCCAGCCCATGGGATGTTCCCTGCCTGGCCGTGGTGGAAGTGGTGGGAGAGCCCTGCAGAGCCTGTCCTTCCGGCAGCGCGCCTCACTGGGGGCTCTGTCCGTAGCGCATGGGACAGGCAGCGCTGCTGACAACTCCTCCCAGGCACGCGAGGCCCTGGTGATACAAGAAAGGTCATTCAGGGACCTCGACAGTGTTGTCCTCAAATGGAAATGTCATTTTTTATTATTTAGCGCTGATAGAGTGCTCAGAATAAAGGCAGCTGATGGCTGCAAGAGCTTCAGCTCGGATGGCCTCCGGCCTCTGCTCCCAGCCCTTTCCCACACACGACATGGCACGGAGCCCCCCGAGCTGCCGTCCTCCTCCCCAGCGGCTGCGGGATGCTGCCCACTCCCTTCCCTGCAGGAGCAGCAGCTGTTAGCGAGGGGCTGCACGGTCCCTCCGTGGTGCCTGTGCCGAGGGGCACAGGAGTGTGCGGCTGGGTGGGCCGGGGACTTCGAGAGCTGCTCTTCGCCAGCCCTCCCACCTCCCCCAGGCTCCAGGCGGGACTTCAGGAGCGATGGGCACCTGGGGGAGACCTCACGGGGACCCTCCCAGTCTTGGGAGCGAGGGGCTGGGTCTCAGCTGTCTTTCCACAATGCCACTTTTGCTGCCCGGACCTCCTGCCTCCCCGCCTGCGCAGGCACCGGGCCCTGCTCCGGGCATGGAAACGCCGTCGCAGCGTGGAAGTTATCTCGTGTTACAGACTCGCGTTGAAGTGCCACTGCCATTGCCGTGAAAGCAAATGAAAGGGTTTTGATCCAAATTGCATTTCCTCTCATAGTCTGGAGTATGACGGCACATTAAAGCCTGTAATATTCCACTGCTGCTCTTTTGCATGATTTTTTAATTAAAAAACTATGGAGTAAACAAACATTCTGCTCTGGAGTAGCCCTGCAGAGACCCATCCATAGGCACATTTACATCCCTGCACTTTTTCAAGAAAGTTTATATCTTAACAACAAAAAAAAATAATAATATAACCCACCCAAACAGTTAGTATTGGATAAAAGTTTGAAGTGAAAGGCAGCTGGCAACCTTCTCCAGCCCGTGAAATGATATTAACATTTTATTATTCTAAGGTGAGCTTTTTGAAACGGAATTTTAAATGTTACCCTGCTGTTCCAGAACACAAAAACCTTTAATTTTATGCAAATGAACAGCGAGGAGCTGAGCGCTTAATGTAAACGAACACTTTCTTTGTAGGAGAGGTTGGAAGAGAAAAAAAAAAATTCCCAGGGATTCTTTAATTGCTGTCTGAAATTATGTAAATCCCACCGCTAGGCAGAACGCAATTATCCCGTGCCCCTCTCTGCCAGCATTGCTAATGTCTAACAAAATATCGGTGGGTGACATTTAGTCGAGGTAATGCAAATGAGAATTAATTTTTTTCCAAGACAAAGGGCAGCTAAAAGATCACCTCATTCATACACCGCGGAGGGGGGGCAGAGCCAGAGCCAGAGGGAATCGAGGGCACCCGAAAATTGGGCTTGTGGCACTCGGGGACAGCTGGGCCCCAGCCAGAGCCTATAGGCGTTCCTTTATCTTTTTATTTTTTATAGGAATGAAGCCCGGGCAGGTGGGGGCAGGTTGCTTGTTTGTTTTTCTTTTTAATTCATGGTCATTCTGACACGAGGGCAGGGTGGGAACTGTGATTGAAACCCCCTAATGGCGCTGCCTGGTGTTGGGTAAAGGCGGCTTGTGATTTATCACCTACTTGTGCTGATAACTAGCAATAATTCTATTAAATATTCAGAGTGAGGCTTTTGCAACACAATTATCAAACGGGATTTGTTAGTGCAGAAATGCTTCACGAGCACAAAAAGGTGCTGCGGGTGCGGGGAAGGGGCCGCTTGTAAAGAGCTTGCCTTGCCCCCGCTTCCACCGCGGCTGGGGTCAGCTCCTGGATGCCCCGGCCCCTTCTGGTGCTGGGCGGGCGGGGGGACGCTTCCTGGTTTTGTAGCATAAATCAGGGAAGTCATACAGGGATTTTCCTTCTTTTCTCTTTTTGTTTTCCTTTTTGTTTTTTATTTTTGGTTCTTGCGTTTCGCAGCTACCTTTGCTTTGGAGGCCGCAGCTAAGAGCTTGTGACCCTGCTTACCTTTGAAAAGAGAAAAGGAAACCCCAGTGGGAGCCGGTGCAAGGCAGGGACAGGTCTGTGTGAAGAGTGATGAAGTATACGGATGCTCAGAAGGCTGCGGATCAGGGTAAGAAGTGCTCGTGGAATTATCCTTTGAAATGTACACTCTCTGCAGGGAGGCCCCGGGGATCATCCTTGCTGGAGGAGACGGGCTGAGTTGCACCATCTGCTTGGGATTTAGGACAGGCAGAGCTGTGAAAATATGAATTAAAAATACAAAGTAGCAGGAAATAGTTTCCTCTTGCCCTATCTTTTTGAAATTATACCAAGCAAAACTGGATGGCTGGTGCCACCTGTGTGCTGCAACGTTCCCAGCGCCGGGTCGCTGGTGGCCAGTGGGGACCCCCGGCCCCTCGGCCCTGCACGGCACCAGCCCCACGTGAGCGGGGCTGCTCTGGCAAAGCTCAGACACGTCCCCATTTTTTGTATTCGGTTCTTGCCCCATCACCTCCCCGGGGTGCTAAGGCAGCAGGAGAGGGGCCGAAGCCCACGAGGAGCCCCCGGACCTGGCAGACTCTCCTGAGCAAGTGTCGCCAGCAGCCTGCGACTCGCTCCACGGTCACGTTTAGGAGTGTAGGAGCTCCAGGGCCAAAAGGGGAACGGATGCATTCATCTGTTTCTCATTGCATTCCCTTCCCTTGAGTTGTTGAAGCCAGTGCATTGAGAAATGCCTTCCCCTGACGCCCACGCTGTGACCACCAGCCCGCCCAGACCCCCCCAAGCCATGTTTGGCCCCCGTGGGGGCTGCAAGCCCGTGCGCTCTGGCTGTGCCTGTACCAACAGTGGGGATGGAGGTGAGGTGGTGCGACTGCCAGCAGAAGCTGTCCCTTGTCTGCAGGACACTGCTGCCATACAGACAGAGGCTGTCCTTGCCCTCCTAAAATTTATAATCTTTATAATCTAAGATTTAGACTCTTCAAAGCTTTATGCCTGTCTTTAACCTGTAGCACATGCATAGTCTCCATGGGATTTCTCATCTGCTAAGAGTTAAGCACGTACATAAATCTTTGCAGGCTGGGGGCCTAAGGCATTCCCACGCACACATGCACACACATTCTTGCGCACAGGCGTAATGGAACGACTGCCGTGCAAACGCACTGGCGGAGCCGTCTGTGTCAGAGCGGGAGGCACGCCGAACCCTGGACGCTCGTGCCAACCTCCTGAGCATGTCTGGAGCATTTTGGATGCCGTGGGGGTGTTGAACTTCTGACACCACCTTTAGCAGATTCCCTTTCCGTGTCTGCGTCTCTGGGAAGCAGGAGGGGATGTCAGCAGGCAGTAATTGTGCCGGAGGTGAGCGCGAGCATGGAGCAGTCATGCACAGTCGCAGACAGCATTTGGGTCAGAGTGGGAACAGAAAATAGCTGAGGAAAGCGCTGGCATGCCAGGTACTTGGCATGAAAAGGGAAGCACATTGAAGGCTCGCTGTGCGGCAAGTCTTTCCCTCGCCTCCCTGCCCCCCGCCCCCTCGCCCGCAGATGTGGCCGGGGCAGCGTGCGCAGCACCCAGGGCTGCTCTGCGCAGGCGCTCCGCTCCGCCCCAGCGTGTCTCCTGCAGCCTCCTGTGCTTAAGCGCTGTCGTGAAGATTTGTTACCTGGTTCCATCACATCAGCTTCATTTTCACCAATGCAAGCTGGTCTAATGTGATCCAGAGTTAAATTGATGTAAAAAACAGGGCAGCTTTTTCATGGACTGGTAGAACTGATAAAATGCCGTGCCAGCCACAGTACGTCCTTCCAATAGACAGTGTGTTTGTTTGTGGGGTGTTTCTCCAGCTGTTTGTGTTCAGCAGCACAGTATTAGCAGGGGTCCGGTCTACAAGACTTCACTGTATGAACCTCCACGCTTTAATTTCCATGCAGTAGTTTCTGCTGTCAAATGACAAAAAAAAAAAAGAAGGAATACACTTCACATTTAAAATCACCTCTGTGAAACTCCTATTTTTACACTTGTGTAATGCTGGTTTAGGTCAGATGATATGAACCTCCACGAAATTACTCTTTCTACTTCATGTCTGGTGTTTGCAATGTGAACGGATAAGGCCCCTTTAATTTGGGATTAGAAGATCCAGGCAAAGTCATCAGGTGAGAAGCGGCATTTCGTAAATGTCGGGTGTTCTGCAGCATTCTCTTTATTAAGGACTAAATTGCATTAGTTCCCCGAAAACTTCATCTGCCCTCTACACGAAGTTATGGCCGTTAGAAACAAACCCTCGGAAGCGGCAGGCAGCAGGCGCACACGATGGTGTTTAAGCCGGCAGCGCGCTGCCGGGCCGGGCTTGCCCCCGCGCCGCGGCTGCCTGCGCCCGCAGTGGCTCGGGTCAACTGCTATTTGTCAAAGGCAGCCGTGGCCGTGGCCCCAGGCAAAGTGCTGATCACAGCACAGCACCCTCTGAACTGACCCAGGCATTTAGCCTTTTCTGAGAAATATTTACAGAAAGGTCAGCAAATGCTTTGTGACAAGACGCTAGCACATCCCTAAGCCACTCCTTTCCCGCTCCCCACCTTGCCCCACGTGCCAGGCGCAGAGCAATCCGGGGCCAGAGGCCTCTCACGCCGACGTCTCTTCCTTCACATCGCACAAACACTGCTACGAGCTCTCGCCCCCGTGCAAGTGGGGGCGCGTTTCTGTCTGTAACCCCATCTCTTTCCAGAGGATGTTTTTGCATCAGCCAAATTATTTTCCTCGTGCCCCACGTCGGGGCTGTGCTGCATGAAGAGGAGCCCTTCTCGCCCGGCGCTGCTTGTCCTGAGCACAGCCCCCGCTGCCCCAGTCCCCATCCCCGCTTCACCACCACCTCTTGGAGTCAAGATTTGGGAGCTCTGGTTGAAAAAGGATGAACAGGACCTGTTACTGCCCAGTGCTGGTGAGGGGGGCTGCGTTGCAGCAGGGTTACGGCAGGATGGCTCCGCGCACCGCACCGTGGCAGCACCGGCTGCCTTTGCCTGATGGCACCAGGTAGCCCGGGCTCCGGAGCCAACTGCCTTTCCCCATCCTATCACCGATGATCTCTGCCATCAAACACGCTTTTGCTGTGCCCGCGTGACTGTGCCCAGGCAACCTCGTCTACCGGGCACCTGCTGACCCGTCCGCTGGCTCCGTCTTTGCTTCCCCATCCCACAGTCAGGAGCGTTCGCTGCCCGTGCTGGCAGCAGCCCGTTGCTGCCCGTGGTGAGGCAGGCAGACAGGCAGACAGACAGAGCAGCAGCAGGAACCAATCGATCCGAACAGATTTACCAGCTAGAAAGTTCCTTGCAAGAAAATAGAGCAGTGAGGGGCACATGGTCCTGAGGAAGAAACAGGCTTACCGTCCCTGAGCCCTCCCTGCCCTGAAATGGCCCGGTTTTCTAAGCAGATCAGAGTAAAAACCTCCTGTAGCTGGGTAATTCTGCCTCTTTCCGATAAGCCGGTAACCCCATTAATAGAGAGTCTGGCACGGAGGGAGCTGTGCTGGGGAAGCGCTGCACCTCAACATACACAGCAGATTAAAAAGGACTTAATCACAGTGCAGCCACAAAGTGCACTACATGGCATTATTCCTCTGAAATAAAATTGTATATACAGCCTATCTGAGAGCAGCACAAAATAAATACTTTTAAAATCTATGATTACTGTAGGGTTTTTTTTTTAATTTTATATTGGTGGCTGAGTTCTGCTCTTGCTCCAAAGGATTAGAGGGATAATTCCATTACAATTTAGTAACAAGATTAAAAGAGCCAGTTATCCATTTATGGGGGTCTATGGAAACGAGCAGTGGCTTCTGGAGGTCTCAGGCTCTGGGTAGGTGTATCACTCACATCACAGACACATCCAAATCAGGTTAAGGCGCAGGCAGGAGATGCCCGAGGTGAAAAGGTCTCCGGGGCCACCTGTCCCGGCTTTACCGCGAGAAGCGTTCAGGGCTTCGCAGGGCGAAAGGACACAGATGGGGAGACTTTCTAGTGTGAACGGTCACGGACCAGAGGGGAAAGGAAGGAAGAGCAAGAAGAAGTGCTCTAGAAATAAAACCATTCAAACAACTGCCCCGGGACCAAAGCACCAGTGCCAGAAATGTCAGTGCGGAGGAACCATTTCACACAAGCAGTGACGCCAGGGTCCCCAGGGCGGGAGAAGCCGTCTCCGGCAGGAGACGCGGAGGAGACCCAGCACCGACCCATGGGGCGGCTTCTCCCAGGGCCAGAGCGCATCCCCAGGAGGCAGAGGGCAGCGGGGTGCTGGGGGGGCTGTGACGGAGCCTGCTGGATCCTTTCAGCTGTGCAGAGCATGTGCGAAACACGTATCAGCCAGAGTCCTGGAGAGTGCCAAGATTTGGTAGCCCGGGATCTTGGCATCTTTCCTATCTCCACAGCTGGAAGAGGAATTTGTGACAGGTTTCACGGCAAATTTAGTTTCTTCCTATTTCGAAACAAATTCCTAAATTCTTGAGCATTTTTTTTCTCCAAGTTCTCTGTGATTTTCTGCATCGACAATGCCTTGGCTCTGCAGGACAGGAAAGCTTGAGGTCAGCAGTGGGAGATCCTGCGCGCGTTGAGTTATGCAGGATGCACTGTTTGTTTCTCATTCCTCCTGCCTCACCCAGGTAACAACAAGGACACGGCATTATAATCATGCATCTGAGTGCCAACTTCACAGTGGTGATCTGTTATGCAGTTATGAGGATATTTGGGCATTTGAGTTTAAAAAGCGCTTTTCAGGAGCATTACTGAACTTCACTTGCAAGGACATTGGCTGAAAATGACCACTGCAGAAGGCGCACGCACAGGTGATGCGGAGGAAGGGAGTTATTTAGCTGTGCTAATGAGTACGTGTGGGAAAGCATTTGCAGCGCTGGTCCAGCTCTGCCCCACAGATTGGAACCCCACTGTCTGAAACTCCCTCGCAAAAAAGTAACGTACCTGTCAAGCTACATACGTGGAACTGGCATGAAACATTCAGGGTTAGAAACTAGCCATGGCTGGCATTGTTCACTGTATACTCTATGCTGATTAACTGATTAATTGATATTTAATTGATTGCACTGTCAGAGCAGGGCTTTAGCATGTGCTGATTGTCTCGCTGACTGTTACTAACAAGTCTGAAGAGCATTTAGTATAAATCCGTAGGAACTGTGCATGCAAAAGGTGCAGAAACTGCTTTGGTGGCAACAAAGCCCTGAGCTGGTGGATCACGGTCAGTGAGCAATGCAATCATCCCCACGCAGAAAGGTCTTTCTCTTTGCTTTTAAAATAATTGCTTAGAGAAATTTAGATGTAGCTGAGTAGGTGGGGTAAGAAGTGTCCTCAGTTGTACTGCCCCAGCAATGAGCTGTGCTCTGCTCTCTACTCAGAAAGCTCCTTTGAAGCATTTGTGCCGTTCTCGCACTGTCCTGTTTGTCCCCAGGAGGCGCTGCCACCACCGTGGGGCACTGGTGCAAACAGTGGATCCGTGGTGGTGCCATGCAGAGCAGCAGCTCGGGGAAAGGAGGCAGGTTTGGAGGTTCGGAGGGGCAGCCGGGACGGGGCTCTGCCTTCCCCTCCGGCCTCCAGCGGGAGAGCAGGATGCAGCCACACGCCTGGTGGGTGAGCGCCGTCCCCTGACGAATGGTCCTGTGCATGTATAGCACTTCTTTTGCTGTTTGTCAAGAGCTTCTTTAAAGGCCTCTCACTCTGCAGAGTTACAGCCTGTAGCAATCTGTCCTTTTCTCCTCAAACAAACCCTTTATAGGCTTGTTCTTGTGAAATTTATGGGTTGTAGGGTGAAACATTAGGAAACATTACATCAAAAATGTAGAATGCTTTTCCCAGCCTGAACCAAGGTCTGTGGCAAGTGCCGGCTGCTGAGCGATGGCTCTGACAGCCTTTTCTTCACAGTGACCGGGCTCCTAAGTCATACCAGCCAGCACTGGGCACCCCTCTGCCGGGATGGGGCTGGTGCGCCTGTGTGCCCCTTCAACCGGTGCCAGGGGAGGGACCAGGTTATCCCATTGCAACTGTAAGGATGCAGAATGCAGCCAGTCTGGCTTTTAAAAGATGCGTATTTAGGTGTGCCGTGAGCCCCCCGAGTTCACCGCAGGAACAAAGCCGGCTGGAGAGCGGCTCTAAACGAAGTACGAGAATTTGAAAGGACCGATAGGTTTTCAGAAGAGCCACCAGACAACTGTAACAACGTTGTCGTGCTGTATTAGTTTAATGTCCACTTGAATCACTGACCTTAAGGTCTGAAAAGGACTAAATCTAGAAACGGATGATTTTTCCCATGCAACATGACAGAGGGGCTGCGGTCGCTCCTAAATGCAATTTTACGTTCACTTATGGAAATGCATTGTTCCTCGGCTGCTTTAAAAAAGAAACCAATATATGTTCTCTCGGAAGGGGTTAGACCTCAATCACCGCGGAGCCATTGTGTGCGGCGGCGGCGGAGCGATGCTCCAATGCTACCCCCTGGTGACCGGCACCGCGCGGCTCCGCGGCCGGGGGGCGGGGGGCGCGGAGAGCAGCGCCCGGGCGCCGCTCCCCCGGGGGTCGGCTGCCACGGCAAAAAGGCGCGCTGGGGGCGGCGCTGCCGTGAGCCCCCGTTGCACCGGGGCAGCCGGAGGCGCCGTCGGGGCGGGCGGGGGGGACGGGGCAGCGGCGGCCGCAGAGAGCGGCGGGGGCGCGGCGGGGGGGCGGCGCTGGGGCTGCCCCGGGGCTCCGGCACCCCCCGTGCCCCCACCCGCGCCGTCCCCACCGGCGGCACCGCGCCGTCCCCGGGTCAGCGCCGCGGTGAAGCCGCGGCCCGGTCCGGTGCGCCCCGCGGATCTCGCAGCTCCGCGCGTCACACTGCTCGCTCTTTGCATCTTGTTAATGAAAAGCATGGATGTAATTTCAATTAAAGATAATTACATATTTAAACTTAACATTAAATTCTGCACTAAAACAAAATTACATGAAATCTCAGTGTGCAGCCGTGCTGCAAGGCGGCATGTGCGGAGAGCGGAGGAAGGAAATGCTATTATGCAAAGCGAGCTGATCCTTTCCGCACATATCTCCTGCCCGCACGACGCTTCCCTGTCCAGCACGTTAAATCTAATCTGTTCCCACGCGCCACCTTCAGAGGCGATGCCCCTCGCTGGGTTCTGCTGGGCAGGGCCCGCAGCCGCGCGGCCAGCACCCTTACTGCGCTGTGCAGTCCAGGCAAAACCACTGCGTACCCCATGAGCGGGACCGTCCGCCAGCAGGTTACGAATGGGGCTGTGGGGGACTTGCCATTCCCAGTAGCAGTCGCTGCCTTGACCAAGCAGCGGGTCGCATCCGCCCCTCACGTCCTGTCCGTCGGAGGAGGCTGAGAGATGCTGCAGTTGCAGAAATGCTGGTGTTAACCCCGGTTCGGGGTCCAGAGTAAAGCTGGGAAAGCGTTTTGAATTAATGGTGAAAAACACAGTTCCTGGACTATTGAATTTGTTTGTGAAATCCAATAAATTTTTTGGCCTCAAAAGCAGTTTTCTGAAAATTGAAAACTTTTTTGATTGTTCTTTACAATTCCCCCCCAATTCCCAAGCACGACATTTCATTCTTCCAAAAGCAAATGCTTTTATTTTCTATCCCCAAACACACTGAAAATTACTGGCTTGAGATGGCATAAATTGCTTTTTACTCTCCTCACTCCCTGTTCGACCAGCAAATTAAAAAACCCCGTTATTTGCCCAAGTCAGCGGCTGGGTTCAAGCGCCAGGCTGGCACGGCGCAGGACCAAGCCGAGCTACCACTGGTGCACCCTGCCATGCGGTTGGTGCCCCCACCCCTGCAGCCCGCGGGGCTTGTGACGTGCTGCGGGACCTTCACAGGGAGGGGACAACACTCACGTGTTGGTGGCTCAGCTTGGAGGCCACGGAGGGATATTTTTTTCCCAGCTTTATATATTTCCTAAAAATAGATGGCCAGAGGATGAGTGGGCTAAAGCCGTGCTAATTCAGACCGGCTTAAAGCTGTGCTAATGAGACCTGGATTTCACAGGGACCACTAAGCAGGTCTCCTGCTCCGGCTGGGGACAGAGCCTTTTCCGGGCTCGGCTAGAGGTGACGGCTCCGGCAGGAGGTTACGGTCCCCTCACCTCTGCCCAGAGGGGTCCCGCAGCATCCTCGTGCCTGCCTGCGGGTCTGTGCGCACCGTGAGCTCAGCGTGGGCATGTGAAAGCAGAGGGGAAGCAGAGGGCATCCATGGCCCCGTCCCTCCAGAGTGGGCTCGTGCTCAGGTCTATCACGATGTCTTGCTGTGGCAAACCAAAGACATTGGCACCATCAAGCCTCTTCAGAGAGAGGCTTTTGTTTAATAAAACATGAAAATTATTCATTGTGTGATTTAATTTGATAGGAAATTCATGCTGCTCCTGTAATAATTATTATCATTATTGATTATTGCAGTGTGGCTGAGCAGCTGCAGCCAAGGGCCAGAGCCCCACTGCGCACGTTATGCCGGGGACAGAGACCCCACCCTCGCAGACACACTTACACTTCTTAACCTCAGCTGGACACGAACATGGCATTGAAATTGCAAGTTTGTGCAGTGTACTGGTCAGGGCTGCCAGCAGACTTCATAACTGCACCAGGCAGCGCGGTCTGAGGATGAGAAAATCAAGACATCAACTGAGCAGACGTGGTGCATGTGAAACAGTGAGCTGTGTCACGCTGGTGTTGCTGTCATTAAGCTTCAGTGTGAACGTCGCCTGCAGAGCCCTTTGCTCCTCTCCTCAGGCCGTGGTTGTTTTCCAGCCCTGGGAGATACCTGTTCCTCAGCGCACACCGGGAAGGGCGGATTTGCCGCTGGAGGGAGGGAACTGGCAGGATTTGCGTGTTCCCGGGGTGGACACGGTGAGCAGCTGCACGGAGGAGCAACACTGCGGGCACCGCGGGCACCGCGCACGGCACAGCCGCCACGCTCCAGCACTGGGGTTTCTTCTCCTCTGTTAAATGATTGCGGTTATCAAGCACTGACAAGTGGCATTAAAATTTATTAGCCAGCATAAAGTTTTATTTAAGGGATGGCTAGAGATTTAGTGGGCTCTGCGAGTCCTTACTTAGGTTGGCTGTGTCACCTTTAACAACAGCCTGTGGGGTGTGTGGGGCGGGGGGCAGCCCTGGGCGCCCCAACTCCTGCTCCCCATCCAGGCAGGTCCCCTCCGCTGCCCCCATGGCACCTGCGCCCCAGTGGCCCCACGTCCCGCCGCTGCCGCCCGGCCATGCAGACCCTGCCAGCGGCGTGCACCCGGCGTTGGCGAGGGAGCTCCTCCGGCAACGCCTCCATTAATCAGTTTGGCAATCGTGAAATACACTACATGCGTACTGGAGTTTAAATCCTGGACTCACTAATGGTTTACTACCCACTAAATCCCCCTTCATGTTATTTAACTTTTAAACCCAAGGAATATTCCAAATCAAAGAGGCTCTGTGTCACGCTTAGTCCATCTCAAAGAGCCTGGAATTAACATCCCTTCATGGCTCGACAGTGCCTGCCGCACGGAGCCACTGCTTGCTCCTTATTAATATTTATGATGGGGAGAGAAAGTTGCATAAATCTTGGTTGATACTTAATTAAACCTCACTTCTTTTGATTTCTTCTCTTTCAGCTTCACTTAGTGCAGACTGTACAACCATTAGATGTTCATCCCACAAAGAACAGCCTGGCACGTGCGGTGGCACCTACCCATCCCACAGGGCTAAATGGGATTCAGCACCTGCAGCCCCCCCACTCATCGCCCCCGGACGCCCCCGTGCCGCCAGCTGGCCTTTGCCGCCCTGGCCGGGCCGGTGCAGCCGCAGGTCGGAGGCTATGGAGGCCCCACGAGCCTCGGCTGGCAAAGCACAACTCGGCTCCATCCCCTTTGCTTTGGTTTATCTGCGTCTCGTGTCTGATCTCGAGCGCGATTCATAAGAAAACAGTTAACACGCGGCTGACATATCTTTGATACGACGATCATACCGAGGAAGCAGCTTGACCCCCGAAGGCTCCCGCGAACGGCAGGATTGACACTTCACATTGACTTTGCTTCAGGCTTATCAACAAATCTCAGCCAATTTTATTAAAGAGCCGCGTGTGGCGTGTGGGATGCGCCAGGCTCAGACAACTTCATCTAGCGCGGCTCAGAAACCCGGCAAGGGCTTGGCTCCTTTTCTTCTCGATCATGTTTTCACTTTGCTGGCGAATTTAACTTTACAAAAGCTCCTCGTGGGTTTCGGTGAAGGCTGGAAAGCAGTGAAAGCCCGTTGTGTTTCCTGGCCCTTTCATGAAGAGAAGGGGTTGAGCAGGGGCTGGTTGGGGATAACGAGGGCTGCAGCGAGCACCTGGTGGCTGGCGAGACAGGTATGCGCAGCAATGGTGGTCCCGCGGCAGAGCCTGGGCAGTGAATCACCGCGGAGGCAGCACGGAGGGCACTGCTCCCGCTGCCCCCACGGGCTGCGTCGGGCCGGACTGGCCAGAGTCATGCACTCGGCAGATGCTGCCTGTTGCGGCCGGCGGCAGGCCATGGCGTGAGCGGCGCCGAGGGACAGGGTGAGCACTGGCAGCAGGGCAGGGTCACCCCAGGACTCCTGGGGGCCACAGCCTCGCACCCCTGTGCTGCTGGACAAGGGGCTTTTGCCTCTGTAAGAGCTGTGACCCCCGTCCTGAATTACAACCCTGGGAAACGCCGAATTCTAAAATCCCACCCAAACCCCAGCCAAACCCGCTCGGGCAGGCTGTGTGGGCTGTGCTGACTTTGCTGAACTGGTTTATTTGGTTTAGGCTCTATTTTTTGGCTCAGTTCAATGTGTATTTCATATTTTTAGCGCCAAAAGAGGGCTGGGGCAGAGTCCCCCGGGATGGGAATCGGGGCGGCAAGCAGCCAGCAGGATCCGCTGCTCTGAGGCATCATTTGGTAATTATGTCTCTTTTTACTCATGCAAATTTTATCAATATTATTTATATATTCAAAGCCATTTATAAATAATATATACATTTATGCTAAGGTAATTGCCTCAACTAGATTATTTGTCCCAGTTTTTATTGTCTATCCAGATGCTGAATATTAAAAGTATGTTTTCTTGTATGCATTAGTAGTTCAGAGCCGCTGTCTTGTCACAGGAACAGCACTTCTGCGTCTGCGGGTTTGGCGGGAGGGGGAGAAGGTGGGGGATGGTTTTGGTGAGGGCAGGGCAGGGAGAGGGGAAGGACGACGGGGAGCAGGAGGGGAGCCTGGGGCAGGCGGCCGTCCCGACACTCCGGTGCCGGACCCGCACGCAGCAGTGCCGCTTTGCCCTGGCACTGCAGTCGCCCCAATCCCCCTCCGCCGGGCAGCGGCCCATGAGTGCGCTCCTGCTGGGAGGGATGGGGCTTCAGGAGTGACTCGGGGAACTGGTCCCAGTATCGCTCACATCCCATGCCACCTCCCACCTCTTCACTTACCAAAACTTGACATCGCAATGAAAAAAGATTAGGAGCATTGACAGGCCTGCAAAGGTGACAGCTACAAAGAAATATGGAGCAATCACATTGTCAGAGTGCCTATTAGGAACCTAAAAAACCTCAGCTCTCCTGCACAAGCAAAACTGATTTATTGCACAGTACAGTTCATGAACTCATCAGTGGTTTTGCATGGAGAAGAGATGGATTTTCTTTCAGATGTTTATGGTGTGAGTAGACTGTCCTGAAAGTTATTGTTTGATTTTATAAATCAGTAGCGTTTGCTAGGGTGAGCTAAGAACAGAGCTGGCTCTGCAGCCAAGAGAAAGGCAGGACTCATCCTGAGGCCTGGGAAAGTGCCGCTCATTTCCAGGGTCACGTTTCTCGGGAACTGCTGGCACGGCCTCGCTGAGCGGAGGAGCGCTCGCACATGGCGGGGCTGTGCCCGCCGGCAGTGCCAGCAGCGCGGCAGAGACAAGGATCCTGTTCGTGTCTCCCAGAAAGCCAAATGGAGCAGCCTTTTCTGACGAGCTTCAGACCCCGGTACAGTCTCCCCACGCGTTCGCGTGGCACGTGGCTGGCTGGCCTGCTCTGCCGACCGGCACCAGCCCAGCAGAGCAGTGGTGCCGGGGGCCGCAGTGCATGGCTGCCTGGTGCTGGGTGCCACCGCCGGCACTGGCTCCTGACCCCCCTGCAGAAGGGGTTTAAAGGCTTTCTGACAATCCTGTACTTGTGTTAAACATCTAAATGTTTCCTCTCCTGCACGGAATTACGCCTCGGATGCCCTGGGAACAGCTGTGGTTTATGTAGATTTTAAAGGTGAACTTTCATGCTCAGTGAAATTTTAAAAGCAGCTGATTTACACATGAATCCATTTCTCGGCAAGTGCCTATGTAGCTGTTTCTCTTCCTTAATGGTTTGTGACTGAAGAGCCAGGCTGTAAACAAGCAGCTCCCATGCAGAGCAGCACCGCCTGCGCAGTGGCCGAGATCGCCCACGGGTAGAGCGGGCAGAGCCCATGGGCAGAGTGGGCATCGGGGCTGAGGCCGGCTGCCCAACATAGGGTGCCGCCATGCTGGGAGAGGGCCGGCGTCGGGGCACGCTGACGGAGGTGGAGGCTGCTGGGCCATCGGCACCATCTCAACAGTGAAGATCGTTTCTTCATCATCCTCGGTGGTCTGTAAGGGGCTGCAGGAGCTGGGGCACCCCACTCTCCTGCTGGCAGAGGGGACATCCCGGTATCCTGCCTGCATCATCCCAGAGACTCACCCACCTGCACAGCCCCTGGAATAAGGGATCCGTGGCCTGATATTGACATTTAATACTCTTTATAGCAAACGGTTCATAAAAATGTGTGTCTGCAGCCGAGCTGCTCTGCTCCTTCATGCGCTCCTTCCAGGGGACATACCCCCTGCCTGGTTTGGGGTGCTGAGGGAGGTGACCTCAGGCACACGTGCCCTCACCAGGGACCCTAGCCACGCGTCCTGCTAGAGCCCTGCCTCGAGCCCCATGGCCAGTGAGTCCCAGCACGCCAAAGTGTGGGCAGGAGCATGCACCCATCTGCCCTGCCCAGAACCTGCTGCCTGCCCCTGCCCTGCTCCCGGGCCCTGGAGACCCGGCTCTGGCCAGGATTCACCACCGGCACATGGGGCTCCCGCGGAGCCCATGCCGGAGCTGCTGTTATGGGTGAGCAGTGCCGGGTGAGCAGCGGCAGAGGCAGAGCCCCCGCGGGACCACGCAGGGTGCTGGCAAGCGCCGGCTGCCCCAGGCCCTCTGCCAGCATCCTGCCGGTGCAGCACCCCATGGCTCGCACCGGCCCCCAGCCCCGGCCATCCCATTTAAGCCCAAGCACAGTGCATAGGTCCCCAAGCCCTCTCCAGCCCTGACCCCTTAAAGACACTCGCTCTTTTTCCTTTAAAAACACAAACTTTAAATGGCTCTGAATAAAATAAAAGAGAATAACTGAACTGTGAAGGGTGATGATTGTATTTCTTTCACTTGTAAGAGAGACCTTTATAACTCTCTTGGGAGGAAAAAAACAATAATGGTCCTTCATGGATGAAGTGCTCTAAATATGGTGTATATTTTTTAAAATACCAGTTCTACAGTTATTGAAACAAATTATTGTTAAATGCATTTACAGCATAATAACTGTGCTAATTTGCTGATAAAAAGCATCCAGCGTTAAACCCCCCATACATTATTTTGTCATTAGCATTTGTTAGCTCCTCGTAGGTATTTTCAGACAGAAGGCTTTGTTCTGTATTTAGCACACGGGCCCCGCGCTCCTCACTCTCCCCTCCCGGTGGGAATAGCTTGTGCGCAGAACTGCAGCTTTTTTTAAAAAACTTCATGTTTAAAAATGGAAAATTTATTTCATTTCATTAATGGGCGAGGGAGGGAGGGAGGAAGGGAAAGGAGGGAGGAGGGTGCGTGATTTAGTGAGCAGTGTGTCACGTGCTGTGTCAGCACCAGCCACAGTCGGACCCAGGGGCAAGCGCGCCCCGAGGCGTCCCCGAGGCGTCCCCGAGGGCTGCAGGGCAGTGCTGGACCCCCTGTGGGAGTGGGGCACAGACCCCACCGGGGCAGCCTGGCCCATGGCCTCCTGCGGGCTCGGCACCGCTGCCGGCCATGTGCAGGAGCGTCATGCCATGGTGGGATTGGGGGTCCTGGCCAGCTCCCACCTGCCAAGGCCACAGGCCACCAGGGCCACCATGGGCAGTGGTGGCATGTGTGGTGTGGGTGACCCGGCAAAGCCTGGGCCCTCTGGGGTGGGGAAGGGCGGCCTGGGCACGGCCAAGCCCTGAGGACAGTGCTGGGGGCAGGGGCAGGGCCAGTGGGAAGGGCACAGCACAGGGCTGCCTGTCCTGGAGAAGTCTGGCAGCGTCCCGGGGCTGCAGAGGGGAGCTCTGGGCCACGGCCGTCCCACAGCGGCTGCCCAGTACCCCCGGCATCCCTGGGGGGCGCGCGGGGCCTGGGGTGGTGGGTGTGGGCCAGGGCGGTGGGCAGGGGATGGGCAGTGGGGCAGGATGGGGTTGTGGGTGTGAGGTGGGGAGGCACACAGGGGATGGAGTGGTGGGTGTGGGCACGGGATGGGGCAGTGCGCAGAGGATGGTGGTGTGGGCAGGGGATGGTGGGGTGGTCAGGGGAAGGGGCAGTGGTCAGGGGATGGTGGTGTGGTCAGGGGATGGGTCGGTGGGCACATCCCAGTCTGGGAGCACCCGGCAGCCGCCGCCAGCGGTCGGGGGTTTCTAGAGACACCGTTGCCATAGCAACCCCGCTCCGATCATATCATCGCCAGGAAAAAAGCAGCTTTATTATCAACACAGATCTTCCCAAATTAACCCTCGCACGCCCGCTTGGCTCCAGCCCACCACTTGCCCAGCGCCGCCAGCCAGGCCCTGCCCTGCGCCGCCTGCAGAGGCCCCGGGGCCGAACGACGGTGGCTCTGCACTGACGAAACAGCCGTTCTCCCACTGCCCCAGGAGAGCAGGAGCATCTCGAGGGGCCTTTCCAATCATAAATGTTTATTGTTGTCCATGCAAGTATCAAAACTTTAAGTCATCCATTTAAGTAGCATCAATAAAAGCGCCGGCAGTGTGAAATGTGTGTCTCCTGGTGCGGCGCGGTGCTGGGGGAGCCGTCGGGGTGACAGATGGACCAGGTGGAGGAAGGAGTGGGGGGCTCGGGCTCGGCTACCAGCTCGCTTACCCCTCCTAGCTCCATTTAAAACAGGAGATATATATTTCCCCCCTGAAATATTACTGCTAATTCTCCATATGAATGTTCCCTGACCCTTCCTGTGGCCTCCAGATGCGGCCGTAACAGATAAATAATGATAATGAGCAGCGAGGGGGGAGTCAGAGCGGCGATGGCCGGCAGGGACCGAGGGGAGGAACCCGATGGAGGCATTTGGGAAGGGCCCGGAGCTGTCTCTCTCCCAGTGCCCAGCTCACGTCGCCTCGCGGGGATGCCTCGCGCCCACCGCTGTGCTGCGCATGCGGCCCCGACCCGCCCAGATAACTGATGGGCTGCAGATTGAAGGCCTTAGACAAATCAATTAAGATAGCTACTGTATATCGATTAATACCCGTAACTATAAAAATATAATTGATTACCCGAAGAAGAGCAGAGGTAATGTACAGAACAGACAGAAAACCTGTCTGAAGAGTGATCAATACTTACATTCAGGAAACTCACCCAGGAGTATAATTGGACAAAGCAGAATTTGGGCCAAACTGAGCACCGGGAAAATAATTTTGCTAACAACAAGCCATTAGGAAGCTCACAGGACTGGCCACCATCCATCCCAGGGTGAGTTTACAGCCACGCTCCCTGCAGTAACATTTTTTATTTTCATTCCTGTTGGTGAAGGATGCAAAACTTTATTTTTCTGACCAGACCAAACACTTCGGCTGGACTGAGCCTCCTCCCACTCGGGACAGCCCCGGGACTCCCCACAGGGACACACCAGTCCCCGGGACATCTCCCAGCTGCTTCTGAGACTTGGCAACGTTTCGCTTACGACTCCCAGGGATGCTCTGGTGTGGCCCTGCCTGGACCGAGCGGTTTGTTCCTCTCTCCTCATCCCAGTGGGAAGCGCACGCCGAGCCCAAGCAGAGCGGCTGCCGCACCGTGGACGGAGCCCGTGCACGGGCCAAACGCTGCCCTCGCCGCCTGAGCGGTGGGCTCTGTGCACTGGGGCAGCTGGGGGTTCCCCCTGGCACTGTCCCGAGCCCCCGCGGGGTGAGTCGGGCCCGGCGGCTGCAGTGCTGCCCCAGCTGAGCGCCCCAGGTGGGAGCGGCGCAGAGAAAGCCTGTGCTGGCAAACTGGTTAAATTCCCCTTTCCCTGGGGAAAAGGCGAGCATCATTTGCAGGGGGTTTGTCGTCCATGTCGGGTGCCGGGCGTGCTCCTGACACACGGGGAGCAGGGCGATTAGTAAGACACACAGCAAGATTACAAAATGCAATGAAATACTTAAAATCTGCCCTCCAGACTAAAGTAAATCAGACATGACTTTGACAAGGTGAAACCAAAGTGATGAAACCAATCCATTGTGCTTGGGGAATCGATCTCCCCGGCAGGGAGTAGAGAGGCCATCGATTCACAGCCTCAGCAGTCAGGAATGTCAAGCTGCCTGATCTAAATTTCTATATGCATCACTCCAGATTAAATGATGGAGGAGCACGCCGTGCACAGGCATCCACCTGCCCGGCCCCGCCAAGTGGCACCGACACGAACCCGCCGGGTGCAGGAAACCTCGAGAAGTGACGCGGTGGCAGTGGCAGTGGTGGCAGTGGTGAGTGCCCGCTCGGCTCTTCTTGGACCTCCCCGGTGCAGACCCCAAACACCTTGGGGAGCGGCGTGGGGCTGCCGGCAAGGGGATGCCGCAGCAGGGCTGGGGGGGTGCAGGGACCCCGACTGCCTGCACCTGCCCGAGCATGGGGAAGGCACCTGCATTACAGTCTCACTGTGAAACCCGGTGTAGTAATTAAGATTTCATTCTTAAAGATTAAATATTTATCTGGAAACATGATCTCTAGCTGCGAGAAGCCTGGGCGTGCGTCAGCACAAGGGGGACTCAGGCAGAGAGCCGTCCCCAGACTGGGACAGGGGTCCGGCCTCGTCACGCGTGACACCGCACTGGTGGGGCCAACACCATCAGCTGCTTTGTCACTGTCGGACCCTGCGAGGCCATTAGTTTTGTCAGTGTGAGAATAAAGAGCCGTCTCTGGGGAGAGATGGAAAAACTCGATCCGGCTCCCAGCAGCCCTGAGGGGGTTGTGTTTTACCATTTCTTTATGACTTACCAGCTGGAACACAAGCAGGCTGAGCCGTCGCGAGTGGCAGGAGCATTTTCTGCTTCCAGGTCCCACGGGGAGCCTGTGACAGAATATCACGGACCAGCGCAGGAAGCCGAGAAGCCGGGGAACAGATTGAGGGAGGGAGGGAGGGAAGGTGGCAGTGCTCTGTTGTGCCAAATCCAAAACACTTCTGGCACGTGCCTGGCCCGGCCCACCCCCTCCCTCCCCAGGACCGCTGCTGGGACAGGCACTGCAGAAAAAGGAAGACTTCTTGAGAAAGGCCCATCTGCTTGGCCGTGCCCTGCGGCGACATGGCCGTGCGCAGGAGGGGCATCTCCAGTCCAGGTACAGGCTCGTGAACTGGTCCTGAACCATTGCAGTAAGGGATGGCAAACAGCTCCCGGCACGCAGCTGGGATGGCTGCTGTCACATTATGGGTGCAAATCTATATGCAAATAAATCCTGGTCTCTGGACTTGTAAAACCCCCAGAGCTCATCAGGATAAATATGGTTTGCCTCAACTTTTTTTCATCCACCAAAGGAGTAAATTGCTCTTTTTCAACAGTTATGTCTTGTGACATATTTAACCATTTCAATATAATAACTCAACAGTAATAGAGGTGATGAGCTAATACAGAACAGTAATTAAAAGTGGCCATGACCTCTGTCCTTACTGATAGAGCTGCAGTCATCACCGCACCCTCTCCGAGTCACCAAACAACATTTTCTTTTTCAATATCGCTTTTGCTGCTCTAATACACAGATATGACACATCTTGCAAAGCATCTGTATGTTAAGAGTTGCCCAGCCCCAACCGGCTGCCGTGTCCCGGGACATGCTGCCCCGGTTGAGGGTTGGTCCAAGGGCTTTGCCCAGGGCTGAGCGGGGGCACGGGGCACCGTGGGGCTGGGCGCCGGGGGGTCCCAGCCCTGCCTGTGGGCTCAGCCCCTCGGGGGGCTCTGCGGGAGTGGTGGGAGAGTTGTGTCCTGAGGGAATATCCTTTCGGGGCCCTTTCCCTGCAAGAAGCCAGGGTGGGATGGGGCGGTCAGGAGCCTGCAGGCAGCTCAGGCAGCTGCCCGAAGGGTTACTGGTCTGTAACGCCGTTCACGGAGTCTGCAGCCCTTGAGGGGAACCTGCATGTGATGGACAGGGAAAGCAGGCTGGTATCAGTCAAATAATCCCTCTCATTAGTCTTCTGTAAAGCAGGAGATAAGGCAGTGAAAGGGACAGCTGCTCCTTCGGCTGTGCGGTGGGTGGGGGTTTCCTGCAGCAGATTTGTCAGTGCCACAGGACTTTCCCACAGGAGGGGTCCCCACAGCCAGCGCAGGGACGGCTCTGTCACCCGCAGTGCTCCGTCACCCTGCCCACGCAGCGGGGCTGCCCCGGGAGTCCTGGCAAGCGGCAGGAGCCCCGACAAGCGGCAGGAGACTGAACAAGTGGCAAGAGCCCCGGGCTGCGCCAGTGTCCCGCCACTCGCCCCCTGTGCCGGGGACACCAGGCACCCAGCGTCCCTGGGACCCGGGACACCTGCCCGCCCCAGGGGGAGGCTCGGGCGCTGCGTGCCCAGCGGGTGCTTGGAGCCCATCCCCGCGGGCAGTACCGGCTCTGGCACCTGCTCCTGAGCATGGGACGTCCGGCAGCTCAGCCGCCCACGAGCCCGAGGGTCGCTCTCTGACCGGCACAGCCCTGCGATCCCCGCAGAGCCCACAGCCGCCCCTGCCACTGCCGGGCAAGAGGGAACAGAGGGCACAGGTTGAATTTTTTACTGTAGGTATTTTATGCAGTGTTTCCATTCTGGGACACGTGAACGTCTTTCCTAAAAGTGCTTTTAAAGAGACACCATCAAGCGCAGGTGACGCTTACGGCACTGACACACGGCTGCCCAACGGCAGTGCGCACACGCGCACGTCTCCGCAAGGCGACCGGCCGCTTTCAAAATGGCATCTTTGGAAATGTTCACGGTTCATTTTCAACATCCTCTGGAAGTTGCGCAGAGCAGTGTCTGCCAGCAGAGCACAAAGGGAAGTCACGAGGGCGGCATGAAACCCAAGCAAACTGTGTTAATAGGGCTCTAGGAAAAATGTAAGGCTTATACACTTAAAGAGTTACCAGCTTGATAAGAGCTTCTAAACTATTTGCTTCTTTTTAACCTCACAAAATCCATTTGCAGTTATTTATAGCCGTTCCAAATAAAATATACACTGGCAAACACACCTGAACAAAGGGAATAATCTTGATACGTGGTAATTGTGCTAAAATAAACTGTCACTGCTGATGTTTGGCATTAGTATACATCTTTGTTGACAGTATTTTATTAATGTTCCATTTTCTGTATGAATTATTATATTTGCCATTACGAGATACAAAATATCACCCAGCACCCACACCAACTTCAGCTTCCCACTCTCTCACATCACAAGATTTTGTACTACATGAAAGCTAGTTTCAAAATTTCATGTTTGCAGTTACAGATTAAATAATATTAAAACAGTATTACACTTGAAAGATTTGTTTCCAAGTAGCAAATAGATTCCCCATATTATTCTTTACTGTAAGTAGTTGTTGTTATATCTTATTCATCTGGAAAATAATTTCAAACAGCCATGAAAATAGCGGATTTCTCTCTGTTAAAATGATAGTCAGAGCCCGGGCCGCTGACATATAGTAACATGATTCACTTGGACAGTTACTGACTGCACATCCAATTCATTTCTTCTCTAGAGCACCAAGTTATTATCTGAAATGCACAAGGTGTCTGGGGGTAACATATGATCAGCCAGGGATGCTTTTGACGGCTTGAAGAGCAATCAATAAAAATTGTCTCCAGCAGTTTTGTAGAGTATGGAAGTTGGTGGTGAAATGAAGTGATGGAGATTAACTAGTGGAAGTCAATGCCCTGGTGCTGTGAACCCTGTTTTTTAATTAAAGATCCAAAGCTGCTTTTCACTTGAATAGGGGTTTTTCCGCCCTCCCCGTACCAAATTCGGTGCTGAAGGATAACTCCCCTCTGTGCTGCATGTGCACGAGCGCATGTGCACTGGGGAAGAGCCGCCACCGCCTCCGCCTGCCCGTGCGGCTCTGCCGCCGCAGCCCGCAGGGACGGTTGCCGCTGCCGGTGGCCCGGCTCGGGGCTGCCCCATTCCCCTGCCACTCGCCAGCCAGGGCCACGCTTTGCCGTTGTGGACAGTCACAGCTACTCGCTCTTTGGAAATGCATTTAAGGATAATCTTGACAGTCATGTTGACCAAACTAATATGCTTGCTCCCAGCTCCGTAGCCCGGCTACACCCTTTATTGACCGCTGTTAGTTCACCCACGACAAAAAGGACCTGTAAGCTACAGCCTTATATGACAATCATTTAATTTAGGTCTCGTATTTATGAATCTGCGTGTACTCTTCCTGAGGTTAATGCAAGTTTTTCAATTAACATTAATAGGGTGGGACTGGGCTCTGTTCTCCTTGGAAAGAATGACATTTGGGTTGTGAGTGAGCATGCTGTGCGAAGGCCGCTGGTTCTTTATCGCTTATCATCACAGCGAGTGGGGTTTGTACCACTGAAATGGGCTGTGGCAGTGCCAGCGGAGGCACCTGCCTGCTCCCAGCGAGCCAGGGACAGCCCCAGCCCTCGGGAACGCCATTTGCCATTTTGGCATTTCTTAGTGGAGCGGGTTTTAAAACACTCTGCTAATTTTCTTCCATTAAACACAGTACAAAGCTACATGTTTTTGATGGTCACATAGTAATAAACACCTAAAGACCTGTTTACAAAGAAGTAATTGTTTGCTAAACAGTTTCAATGGAGAACAGCAAAGCTCGCTGCTGGGTGTACACAGGAGGGTGATGGATGCGGGGCGGGCAGTCCCGACGCAGTGTGCTCTCTGCTTCTCATGTACCAATTACTCAGGCACAGAAAACATTTTCGTAACAGCTCCAGTGCCCAAATATCAGATGATTGCATGCTTTAAAGCAAATCTTTCCTCCTGTCTATTCAAGCGTCTTTCCTATCCGTGCCATGTTTAATATCAGAATTTCTGTGGATGGCATCTCCCAAGCTCGCCTGGCGAGGCTGTGCTTCTACAAACGCTACGTGCACAGGGCGGCTCCCGCAACAGACGCTACTTCAAACGACGCCTTCCCAGCAGGGTCAGGACCAGCTCCCCTCCAGGAGGAGCCCCGGGCTCCAGCACTGCGAGCCGTGCCCAGCCTGGTCCCCGCAGCAGGCACTGGCCCCCGCTGCCCCTCTGCTTTGGGAACTACTGGTCTTCGGTGGAGCCACGGGGTGGTGGGTGCCTGTTGCCCGATTTGGGGGCAAAATAAAGCAGGAGATGTACTCCTGGTTCCAAGGGCCGGGGCTGGGGGTTGCTCCTGTGCCCCCTGTCCCTGCATGGGTGCTGGCACAGGTCTGCCCGGTGCTGGGCCGCCTGCTCCTGCTGCCAGCCCTCCTGCCTGCGCGCTGCCCCCGCGTACCGTCCCCAGGGGATTGATGGGGTTTGGAACCATTACAGAATGCAGCCCGTTGGGTCCAGGTCTTGGTCCAGCGAAGATGTTTACAGACACTGAAAACTAAATGGCAGAAGAGAAACAGTGAATTGCGGTTTGAATGCAGCAGCTCATGGAGGCAAACCAGGCAGACCGTGCCCGTGCGCCACCTCTCGTGTGCCAAAACTCTAACGGGGATGAAAAAGTCATCAAGAAACTGCGCATAAGGAAACCTCCACTGGCTCCAATGACAAGAGGCTGCCCCTGAGGACCACCAAGCCTGGGGACTATTCTTCACCTCGCCCCTGAATGCTGTCCTCATGGCTGCAGAGTGCCCGCGCTGCGCACTCCCGCCCGGGGCCAGAGCACCCCCAGATTCAGTCCACAGACATCGGGGGATGTTTTGCATCCGATCATGCTCCCTACTGGGATGGCGGCTCATGCAGCTGCAGCGGCTTCTCTACAGAACCCCTCAGCGCCGGGGGCTCTCCGCGGACAGGCAGCCGCCCCGGCGCCCCGGCGCCCCGGTGCCCCAGCGCCCCGGCCCCGCAGCCCAGGAGGAAAGGTGGACAAGGAATAGGTTTTGAAAATTAAATTAAAAGACAAATCATTTTAGCCTCAAGCGCAATGTAAACATTATCAGGGCTGCTCATAACCCGCAGCAGCATAGAATCAGAGAGTCCTAAAACGGTTCAGGTTGCAAGGGACCTGAAGGACCATCGCGTCGCACCCCCCGCCCCAGGCAGGGACACCTCCCGCCGGGCCACAGCACAACCCGGCATCCACGTAGGCCAGATCCCGGCTGACGCTGCCTGGGCGCCGCAGCCCAAACACAGGGAAGGAGCAACAGCAAAAGTCTCCACGAGTGAAAGAGAGCGATTGCGGGAGCTGCTGAGCTGCAGTGCTGCCTCCGAGCAAATGCCGCCGCCTCGGCCGGAGCAGCGGGGCAGTTGCCAGCTCTGCCGACGGGTCTCCAGGCCCACGTGTCGGCAGTGCCCACGTGCCGGCAGTGCGCCCCACGAGGGGCGGTGGGTGGCCGGGGGGATGCGCGTCCCCCGGCGTCACAGCCCAGCCGCCGTGCCACGCAGCATTAACCCCCCGTTTCACGCGCTTACTGCCACCCACCAGGAGGGGCGGGCTGACGGGCTTGAACTGTACCGCTCGGTTTAATAAGAAATGTATAAAAATAATAAAAATGGAAACTCATGGATATTATTTGTCAAGTGTGTGCCTAGCAACTCCCTGTTATTTCACATATCGTTCTAGGGGGAACATAAGTAAAACACATTAGCAGTAATTTAAAGTTGCTATGTGCATTGATTATTTATACCCTTACATAAAACTCCAGTCTCTCTGTGCAGCACACCAGCCTTGATAAACTGTGTATGTTAAATCACAATCTCCAAATATGTGGACAGAATCTCCAGGCGAATATTGTAGGTTTTTTTAATATATATAGAGAGAGATAGATCCACTCTTTGGTAGTGACTTGTTTGGTTCAAGTGCATCTCTAAATCACACTATACATATAAATAATAAATAAGGGAGGCTCATATCCTTAATATTATTCTCATGTCTTATTAAACTAATATTTCAAAAAAACTTTTATTTTTCTGTTAGTTGCAGGTCACCGCTAAAGTTAAAAAAAAAAAATTACAATCCAGCTCTGACGCTTCACAGGAAGAATGCAAGAGTCCCTGCTAAAGCACAGGCATGAATGATTATTCTAATTGCCTGGAGATGCCTTCTGAGAGATGGAATAATTAAGCGGTGAGATGATTGAGACCTTCGGCACCTTTGTCTGTGTTCCCCCTCAGGCCCCCCCCCCCCAGGCATGGAGAAGAAAAGGACCATTTTCTGAAAGCATGCTGTATTTTTCACTTCATCACTATGAACATTTTATTTGATTTCTTGCCATGAAAATCTTTCACTGCGTCTGGGCAATTCCTTATGGCCCTCTGTGCAGAGCTTTCCTTAAGGAGAGGGAAGCAGCGCCACGGATGATCTCGGGGATGCGGGCAGAGCCGGGAGGAACGGGCAGGTGAGCGGTCTGCGAACGCCTCTGGGACCACCGGGCTGCCCGCACGGCCGCCAAGACAGTCTGTGCCGGTCTGTGCCGGTCTGTGCCGGCCCGTGCATGCCTGTGCGCACCTGTGCCTCGCGGTGCATGCCCAGGCTGCCCGCGCACACACGGGTCCCTGCACGCACACCAGCGCCTGCCCCGCTCCGGCTGTGGCTCCCTCGGCGCAGGCACCCACCGACCGCTGCCAGTGCCCCGCTGGTGCATCGGGGCCGGCTGCTCACCATGGGCGAGCGCACAACAGCGCTCACCTGCCTTTGGGCAGCCGCGGTCTCTGGGTTGCACAGAGCTGCCGGTCCTTGGCGGCCAACCGGTGAAGCCCCACGCTATGTTTGCCCCAGCACCGCCGGCTTGGCAGCCCCTGCGACGCCATGGGTAAGCTGACGGCATCACTGAGGAGACTGAAATGGCAAAACTCCAGTCCGCGGTTTTCAAAGAGCCCCCAGGGCCGCGTGCGTACGGCGGTGGTGCCGCAGGGCTATGGCCGTGCCGGGGCAATCGCTGGGAAGCACACAGCGAGTCGGCAGTCAGGCACAGCGTGCCAGGAGCAGGACTGAAAACACCTGCAGGACTCGGAAGGTGATTTCTTGGCTCTGCGAGGCAGCTGGGGAGGCAGCCGACGGTGCTCAGCTGCGGCCGAGTCGGCGGCAGCCACGGTGTTTGCTCGGGAGATGACGTGCGAGCGCGCCCGCAGGGACGGGCACAGCTCTGCCAGTCAAACCGGGAGTAAACATAATGCATCAAAATTTACTGGGAATTAACATCCCCAACATCTGCTGGAGCACGGGGTAGTTTGGCAGGTCACCGTCACCAGGAGAGCCCGCGGCGGAGGATCTGGCGTGGCGGTGGGTGAGCCGGGTCTGGGCTCGGCAGGTCCTGTGCTGGTCAGAAGGGTTCCACAGACCCCCGCACCAACGAGGGGTTGGCTCCCGTCTGCTTATGTCTCTGCGGCAAGGCCAGGTTTGCAGGGAAAGGTAAAACGTGCTGTTAAGCCAAGTGAACACATTTGGAAAAAAACGTCACAGCTGTGAGCGTGCCGGCAGTGCTCCAGAGCCGGCACGGGACAGGTCGATTCTCCCTCCGCGGGTGCACTGACTCTTCGGCACATCCCACCTCGTGGAGCCGCCGCTGATGGGGCCAAGACAGGCACTGGGTGACACTTGGGGTATTTCTGCTCCTCTCCCGGCACGGCTGGCACCGGCCCCAGGGGCTGGCACCCGCGGCCCCGCCGGCCCCACTGCGCAGCCGGGCTGCCAGCTGCGGGGGGCTCCTGGCCGGGCCCCTCTGGCGGGAAACGCCAGCTGGACAGGAGCGAGATGTTTTGTAGGAATGTGTTGCCTTTGACAAAAATTTGCTTTGAAAGAAAAATGGGGGATGTGGGGGGGAGTTTTTCTGATAAGGTCAAAACATTCAGGCTCAACCTTTTCAAAGGAAAACATTTCAATTTTCCACTTCAGACTGATGTTTCCTTTCAATTTTGTACTGAAAATGTAAACAAAATTAAAAGTTGGAATCAAATGTTTAAATTTTCCTGAAACAAGTAATTTCTGTTAACCCGAAATTAGGCTTTTTACAGTTTTGCTCCACGGGAGACTCTGGAATGGTCTGACCTCCTCCTGTGCAGGAACAGGCTCCTCTCCCAGCCCCGCTGTAACCGCCCTCTGGGACGGCGCGGTCTGGCTTTCTCTTTTGATCTGGTCTATTGCCTGGTGAAAGGGTCTCCAGTTTCCCATGGGGCTTGCTATTTTTACTGTAGTGTGAGCAACAACATTTATAATAATACCTGGTAATATTATCGAGGGAGGCATGAGCCCCAGTTAGCATCGCGCTCAGGACAGTGAACCAGGTAGGAGTTTCCAGAAGAGAGGGATGCAAACGCGGAGAGTGCTTCAGCCTGAGCTGCCTGCAGCTTGCCAGGCTGACGTGCTGCAGTGCTGGCAGTCATTTGCATAACCTTTTAAAATGAGGTTTGTTTACTACCGTCCCCCTGCTCTAATTGCAGGGTATGGGATGCTCCCTGGGAACGGGCGCATTAACCGCTCTGCCTGCCCAGCTCATCAGAGTGGATCAGCAGTGCGGCGCGGTATAAACACGCGTGCACCCTGGGTCATGAGAGATCGCCGCACGCAGAAACCTGTGCGAGAGGAAAACACGGGGCTGGGGTGCCGTGTCGCGCCCTGGTGCATGTGCAGTTTGGGCAGGTCAAAGGGGCGGTTTGTCCAGCGCCAGGCCGTGCTGTTATCTGCTAATACCTGAAATCACAGTTTTAGGTGCTATGTGCTAACTCTGGTGACTTATTCCAGTGGTGTGACTCCAGGGACTGGGCTTTACTGTGGGTAATTACTGCACCCACCACTGCCTCCTGAAGCAGCAGAGTGAGCGGCGTACCTGCAGTCCTCACTGCTGCAGCCTCTCTGCGCTGCTCATGACCGTTCCAATTAAAAATCTCTATCCATTACAGAACCTTCAAAACTCTCCTTTAAATCTAAAAAGTTTCTATACTTAGCAGACAGAGCTGGTTCTGAGGTTCGCAGGATGGAAACCATTAACCCCGTCGGTGCTGCTGTGCTGCAGCTGGACCGCGGAGCGCTGTGCCCGGCCAGCTCGGCTCCTCCTTGTCCTGCCGAGCACCGTGGTCCCGCATTCACCAAAAAACGCTCCTGTTGGGGCAGATTGGCATCCTTCAAGTTGACAAGCAGAAGCCCAAGGACATTGCTCTAATGTCTCTGACACAGAGATCCTCTCCCAGGTCAAAAGCCACGGTGAACACATGGCACTGAGGAACGCGGCTACTCCGGTACGTGAACAAACCATGGCATCCGGCCGCCGGCTCTCCCAGAGCCCGCAGGGTTGGTGGCTGAGGGGCCAAGCACTCGGGTTCTGTTCCAAAGCGGCACACAGGTATTGCACCGCGCGGTGTCTGATTCACGGGGGAGGCACGGCCAGGGCACGGGGAACTCACCACCAGCGAGCGGGAGAGCGGCAGCCGAGACCCACAGCCTTTCGGGTAAGGGGGAAAAGGCTCAGCTCCGGGGAGGCCGAAGCCTGGCGGCTGCTCCTGCCCGGCTGGGGTTGGAGCACCGCTGCCCCGGTTGCTGCCCGGGCACGGAGTGGGGACCCCGGGGCTCAGGCTGGTGTGGGGCGACCCCAGCAGCCGGCGACCGGTGTGTGGTGGGCGCTGTGGCCGGGGATGGCCGGTGGGCGGGAGGCAAGCGGTGCCTTGGGGAGCAGGGCAGGAAGGTGGCAGAGAGCCGCAGCGAGCCCGGCAGTGCTGGGTCCCCACGGCGCAGCTCGCAGTCTCCGTGCAGAGGCCACTGGACTGTCAGCAGTTTGCACGCGAAAAGGGTCTTATAATTTTGTCCTAGGTAATAACAGGTTGCTTCCCTGGCTGCGATCCCCAAGGGCGTAGGATTGGCCTCTCCTGGCCCTCTGCGAGGTTTCACGCCCATAAATGTCAGCGCAGGGCAAGAGGTGGACGCCGCCGGAGCCCCTGCGTGGGGCAAGCGGAGAGCTGGGGCTCAGGTGGGCTCAGCCCCCTCCTGCTCACGCTGCCCCGGCGCAGCCGCCCGGCCCGCAGGCTGTCGCTGCCTCGATCAGGAGCAGAATCGCCCGTTTGGAGCATTTAGTGCTGCTTTTCGCACACCGGCGGTTGCCGCCGCGCTGGCTGCGAGTGGCGGGCTCCCCGGGTGTCTCCCCCTCCCCTCGCCTGGCGCGGCTGTCGGCGCGGTGACATGAGAACAATACTTTATGTAAATAACTTCCAAGCGGAGTTACTCATTATTAATGCAGACAGTTCTGAAGGCGAAAGCAAACAGCATTTGGCAGCAAGAACTTTTAATGAGAATGTCATTAAGGAATTCAGACTGCGAACCAGAGAGTGATTCCTGGTGCACCCGGCTGACTTCTCTGCCTTCCCCTTTCTTTCCTGTCCACTAAACATAAAAATGTCATTTGTTTTTATAACCCCGGAATCCAGGCTTTCTCTCTCTCCTTTTATTAACCAATTTATTAGCAGGACAAGAGCAGCCAGCTGGAGTTGGAGGGCAGTGCCCTATGAACCCTTTTTTTGCAATCGCCCTAATTATTTATTGCTATCAGACATCAGTGTTTCTATAAATTAAACCTTCTTTTCCCAAAGCTGCCCCATGGGTTTAAATCAATACCGTGCATCTCACATAATACACGATTATTAATAAGCAATGGTTTGAGATCATTCTGCATAACATTACTCCTCAGTCTGGTGTGTGCTGAAACAGGGGGGAGCAAAGGGGGGGTGGAGGAGGCAGAGCATCCCCGGCGTGGGGGACGTGCCGCTGCCCACAGCGCAGGGGCTGCTGCGGCCTCAGGAACCGCATCAGCCCTAAAAGCAAAGCAAAACCTGGTGTTTGAAATGATCAGAAATCAGCGATTCTGGTCTGTGGAACATCCTGGCACTTTGAAATGCATTTTCCTCTTGAATTGGAACAAAACTTAAATATTCACCATAGAATAGGGAAAAAAAGCAAGCAACCAACCAAACCTTAATTTAGAAGACTCTGAGCTGCCTTCTTCATAATATCAAATTGTTTCATTATGTACAGAAATATATTATCAAATACAACATGCTGTATACTATAATGCTAAATATTTAATATTATATGCAATTTTAAGCAAAAGTAATTTAAGTAAGAACAGTGAATGTATTTATTTTTAATATTTTACCTTATCAAATCAAAATTTTCAACCATATATAAAAAGGAAAAAAAATGTTTAATCTTTCTCCCATCAAAGGTGTCATCAAAACTGACATCCCCACAAGTATTTCCATTTCAATGAAAATGCTTTCCTTGATGGAAAACTGCTCTCCTTAAAAAAAAAACAAAAACAAAAACCTAAAAAAAAAAGAAAACCAAGAGTGTTGCTGCCCTGTGGGTGCCTGTCCCACGGCTCAGCGGGGTGTGGGTGCAACGGTGTGAGCCGGGCTCCTTCCGGGGGAGCTCCGGGGTGATTCCACCCGGGGTCTGGCCCAAAGAGTGGCATTTAATCAGAACTTCTGTGCTGTGATGTGCACTGAAGGCAGAATGATTTTCCCCTGCAGGGATTTGCGGGGACAGCGACCGCGAGCAGGCAGAGCACGGGGGGACTGGACAGCTCGGGAGGCTCCGCATGGCCAGTGCAGAGCTGGGGGGACCCAGGGCAGGGGGTTCCCAGGGCCGGGGCATCCCCACACCAACGCTGGCAGCAGGAACCTGTGCGTGCTCCTGCTTCTTCCTCCTTTCCTGCTTTTAGGTTTAATTGCTCACATGATAAACATAAATATCATTTCAGTGTCATCACTGCCCGGGATATGGCTCAGACACGGGCAATGAAGGAGGCTTTAGCGGTCCAGGCATTAGCCGTGAGCGTACGGCTGTAGTTCACCACTCCCGTTCGCTGCCAGTTGCCGGTTCCCCGGGTGCGGGGAGGGCCCCACTCCCCTCCGTCCCGCTGTGATTCCCCCCGGGGTTTGCTTTGTCGCTCCCCTCCGAGGGCTGGTTTGGCCTTCGCCTCTCACCTGCCCATCGGGTTTGTTACAGGGAAAGAGCTGAACGCAAAATCTTTGAAGCGATCACGCAGCTGAGCTCGAGAAAATGAAAAATCCTCAAAGTTGGCTGTTTCTGCGCTGACGGGTTGGAGACATGCAGGGCTGTGGGACACGTCACCGCTGGCACTTTGCTGGTGGTTCCGGCGAAGAGACACCCCCTTTGCTGGGAGTCGCGGCACCCGCCTGGACACCGCGCTGGCCCGGAGCGCAGCGCCACTCCTCCCCCGGAACCCGGGTAAAACTGTAAACGTGGGGCGCAACATGGGTTTTCATGAGGACTACTCACAATTGTTAAAAGAAATTTGTGGTGCCCAGCGAGGGACCCGTTTTGTCAAGTTCCTCTGGGCACAGGTGTCGGGCAGCCGCGCTTTGACGCACAGCGTCAGCTTTTCCGACGGGATGGTGCCATTTGCATTTATTGTCACCGAACCTTTATCTGAGGTTTGAGCTCAGGGCGGGGGCGGCGCCGGGCTGGGGCTGGGGGGGGCGGGGGGGGGCGGGGGGCTCGGGCGGACCGGGGGCCGTGGGAGGAAGGGGCGGCGGGCACAGGCGGCACCGACGGGCGCTGACGGGGCGGCGCAGCCCCGGGTTACCCTGCGGGGGGCGGAGCGGGGGCAGAGCCCGGCCCGGGGGACACCGGCGGCCGCCGACCCCCCATCGCACCGGCCGCGGCCGCCGACAGCTCCGCCTGGTGGGCACTGCCGCCGCGCGCCGCGCGGGGACACGGGGCACGAGGGGACACGGGGACACGGGGAGGTGGGGCACGAGGGGACACGGGGAGGTGGGGCACAAGGGAACATGGGGGATGTGGGGGCATGCAGTGCACGGGGCACGAGGGGACACGGGGGACATGGGGAGACGGTGCACAAGGGGACATGGGGGATGCAGGGCACAGGGCAGACGGGGACACAGGGGACGGGGCGTGCATCGCCGGCAGCACAGCACGCAGAGCACCCGGGACAGGCCGCGCGAGCGGCACTGCACACACGGACATGCTGCACGGCAGCGATTGCTTATTTTCCTCCTTTTTTTACATCTTCTGCCTTTCCTCTCCTCCTCCTCTCCCTTTACTCTCTGTTCTTCTCTTTCTTTGCTTTCTTTTCTTTCTTCAGTCGAGATTAATTAGTGGGTCATTTCTTCCAGGGAGCGGGAGGCTCTGCCCAGCCATCGCTTGGGCTGCTGCCAGGGTTTCATTGTGCCCGTTCTGCAAATCCCATCTGTGGCAGCCTGAGAAAGAAGGGAAAAGCACCGGTTTGAAACACTCGGAGATTTTGCCCCTGAAACGAATTGCACGGTCTTTTCAAGGACATCTTCGGGAGCCACAAATATTAGCATAAATGCTACATGCAAATAGAACAGGAGACTGTACAGCTCTACTGCAAGAGTTGTTCTCTCCAGCACAATGCGCGGCATGATCACTGTTTGGGAACAGCCCTGCATTCAGAGAGCAGTTGAAAAAAACAACTTTTTCTTGTTAAAAATAATTATATCTTGTCAAGTACGGTGGCATCTGCAAAATATCTGTTAATCTAAATTATATGATACTTAAAGAGCAGAACTGGAAGCTGTACTGATGGTACTTTTTTTTCCTTACACTTTTAGAAATGGAATTAACATGTTCATACGGTCTGTGCTCCACTCAGTTAGGAGCTGTAGGAGCTATAGGAGCTACAGGAGCTGTAGGAGCTGCAGGAGCCAGCCTGTCCTGGGGGTTGGTCCCTGCCCCCTCCCCGTGCAACACCTGCCCTAGTGCAAAGCATCACCCTAAAGAATGCTGCATTCTGGCTGAGCATCCCCGCTGGGGGGTCCTCGGCTGTGGCCTGTGCCAGCAACGGGCCCCAGCGGTGGCTGCAGGTGGGGCAGAGCCCCCCGGGCTGGGCTGTGGCGCGGGGCCGTGTGGGGGACCCCCAGCGGGACCGCAGTAAAACGCCCAGCACCGCGGTCCCGGAGCGCCTCTGGGCGTGAGGCCCTGCCCGGCCTGGGGGGCTGGGTTTGTTCATCCTTCACAGGCTCAGGCGTCCAAATAAGAATCCCTTGGGTTTTGCACACCAAGTGAGCGTGGGCAACGGCAAAGCGTATTCAGCCTCCTCTCTGCTGCGCAGCAAAAGCTGTTCCCTGTCCAGGACTTCTGGGGCACCGCCTGCGCATCTGCTGGTGGGTGTCCAAATATCAAGGAGGGCTCCAGACATGAAAGAATCCTTCGGGGAGCCCCAGCTCTCTCCCCTTCTGCTTCTGCTGCCTGGGGAGAGCCCCTGTACGTGCAAAGTCAGGGTGCCTGGAACATCGCAGCTCCAGTAATAGCAGGAGTGGATGAAAATACCTGGTGCTACATCATGAGTCCTGATGAGCCTGTGCACACGTGCCAGGGAAGCAGAAGCTGGGAAGGACCAAAGAGAGGAACGTGGCTAAAAGCAGATTAAAAACACAAAGCCGCCCGAGCCGCCTGCAGCCGCTGGGACTGCGCTGGAAGAGCACGCGCTGCTGCCCCGAGCCGGCTGCGGCTGATTACCAGCGACACATCCCGGGCTGCCTCCGCAGCAGCACAATGAGCCCTGGCACGGCCGCCAGCCTCCTGGCACCTCTGCTCTCCGGCTCTATCTGCACTCGCACATCTGTGCCGCTGCCGCTGTGTGCCAGCCGGGGGGAGAGCCAGTCCCGCCGTCGAGCAACATCCGCAGCCGTCGTCCTCCCGGGCGCCCGCTACGCACAACACACTGCTCAGCAGCTGAGGCCAACAGCTCTCCCCGGCCTGAGAGGATGGGGAGCGTTCAGGGCGCGCTGTGCCTGGACGGTCCCTGTCGCAGCGCACAGGCAGGGGCTGTGCCACGGCGCCCGCCTGGGCCTGAGTCAGAGGGATGTGTGGGCAGAGGGAGAGGGGCTTTGGCTCCAGTGCGCCGCTCATTATCAAAACCTGTGAGACATTTGTTAGCTCGTTAGCACTCCCGCTCTGGACTGTGACTCGCGGGCTGGCAAGAGGGCACAGGCATGCGGCTGTGGCGCTCCGGTGCCGTGGGCTGCTCCCGGTGCAGCGGTGCCGGGCACCCGAGTCAGGGCACTCCTCTGCTCCCGGTGCTGCCGGTGCAGAGGCCTGGAGAGGAGTTTGCTCTCCCGACTTTGTGGTCATCATCCACCAAAGAGCAGAAAGCGGAGCCAGCTGCTCCCTTCTCAAGTGCCGGAGATGTCAGAGGGAGGTGTGGAATTCGGGTCTGTCCTTTGAGGGTGCTGACCAAGAGCAGACCCCGAGGAGAGGCCTTGCCTAAATTGGGACCTTGCGCTCACCAGTTTTCTCTAGTCCTTTTTACTGTCTGTGTGCAGCCGTGAGATGTGCTGCTCTCGCAATGTGAATGAGGTGCCACTGATGCAGAGGGGCACAGAAGCCTAATTGGGGCACGGCACAGTGCTACAGGGTAAAGGCAGAGGGTCGTGGTCAGAGGGTCGTGGAATGCCCTTAAATTCCTCATTGATGCTCAGCTGCCACAGAGCAGCATGACGGGGAAACCTTCCCAGTGAGTGCCAGGAGCCTCCCGTCGTGCCAGGGACGGCCCGGCCTCAGCTCCTCGTGGCAGCACCTACAGCGGGATGGCGGCCACGCAGTGCCTGCAGCCAGTGCCAGTCCCGGCCGCGTGAGCACGGCGGCTCTCCTCTCTGCTGCCACCCCGCTCTTCCTCAGCCCCGCCGCCTCCCCGGCTCTACCGAGCACAAACCGCAGACCCCCCCACATGGCACCCCTGCCCACCCTCGGGGAGAGGAGACCACCCGCCACCCCATCGCCCGCCACCGCAGGGCGGCTCAGGGCCAGACCAGAGAAGGCCCAAGTGGCGAAGGCTCGCTGGACAGCAAAAGGCATCTGGGCAGGAGGTGGGATGGGCTCGATGTTGGGCAGCAGAAGGATGGGATGTCCATGGGGTGGACGCGAGGCGGGGCTGGGCGGGAGGCCCCCGGCACCACGAACACCCCTCTCAGGCAGAGCCGCCTGAGGGCATTTGTGTCACCCGCACGGCGCTGCCCAGGGTGAGAAGAAACAGGTCCCCGAGGAGCGGGCGCAGATGTTTCGGGTTCAGCCACGGCCCGGCAGCGCCGGCAGCAGCACAGTGCCGCACTGAGCTCCACACGGAGCCGCTGACAGCGAGGAGGCAGCGCTGCCCCGAGCCCTGCCGCCGCGGTGAGACGGCGGTGAGTGACAGCAAACACCGGCGCCGCGCCGAGAGGCAGAGCGGGCTCTGACAAACACTCACTAGAAAATAATAAAGTGGCAAAATAATTCTGTATCGGACACACTTACCAGAGCATAAAGAGTCTGAAAAGGAGACAACATCTTGTATCATCTATCTTCCTTAAATACCCAAGCTGTGACAAAGTGGAAAGCAAAATTATGATGAATGATCGGACATATTTAGTCTGTACCTGTGCTCTTTAACTAGGCCTGGTGAAATGGGTGCTAATGAAAAGCAGAACACCTACCAAAAAGAGGAGATTTCATTGAAAACAAGTCTTTATTACAAATTGGCACTTCGTTTTCATAAAGTGCATAATGAAGGTGCATATTGTGACATAAATTAAAACAGGCAAGTGATGGGTCAGCACTGCAAAACATTACACAAAGACAAATCACCAGTGAGCCCTCGACAATGGCTGTATCTCATTTACAATTTTTCGAGTACATTTTCAGATTGTGAGGGAACACGGCTAGGTTTTGTTCATAAACGGCATGCCATCATTTATTTTACTGCCTCATTTGAATATGATGAATACTGTAGCCCTTTATTTGTTCACAACAACCAAATAATTGTAGATCCGTGGGTTTCTGGGCAATTAATCACATTTTTTCCTCCAACAATCCACTATAAACATGACATTGAACAATAAAGTACATTAACCTCTGCTTTGCACAAAAACTTTGCTTATTTAAACACGAGGGTATTGGCTCCCGTCCTCCTTCAGGATGGATCCTGATGTGCCGCCGGGCACTCTCCCGGTGGGGCCCGTGGGATGGTGCTCGCCCGCAGCCCCCAGGATGCCGGAGGGGTGAGCATCCCACCCCGCACCAGCTTCCCGGAGGGACGGGAGCCCTCGGGGCCGTGCCCGTGTCACACCTACGGCACCATCACAGCCATGCCGTGACACTTTCTGCCATCTCTGTTCAACGCTAAAAACCCCTCGGATCAGCCAGGGGCTGCGCTGGGTGGCAGTGGGACTGGCGAAGAGCCGGGCGCGTGCAGGGACACAGCGGCTCCCTGGTGATGTACCGGGCACTGGGTGGTTTCTGGATGGCATCCAATAAATACAGCTGCACTGGCAGCTTGGGAATCCCATGGTCAGTGATGAGGCGCTGACTCCTCCTAACTGCTGGTGACCGACTGCGGTGTCCTCTGGCAATGGGCACGTGGGCAGCTGTGGCAAAGCTGACCTCGGCACCCACTCCCGGCAGACATCCGTGTGCAACCCTGGGAGTGGGACAGCCGCGGGGACGGCAGCTCCTCTGGGATGCAGGGGAGCGCGTGAGGCTCTTCTGCTTGTGTGCGGAAGGCTCTTCCTTTGGGCCGTACATTAGTTGTGGGCAGCACCGCTTCATTGAATTTCCTGACTCCGAGGAAGTTGGCAAAAAAGTTTGTCAGTGATACAAGTGTTCTCTTTTTAAAAAAAAGGTCCCAAATTTTCCTGAACTGAGAAGGCTTTTTGGCACACAGCCCCAGCTCAGCCGGCCCGGGGGCGAGCCCGAGCAGCCCTACCCTGTGGCCAGTCCATCTCACCCCCAGGACGGTCCGGCGGGGCCGTTCCCGCTGCGGCCGCTGCCAGGTGAGGAGGACCCATCACCGTGTCTGTATGTCCAGGCATCCCCCCTGGCCTGCTGGGTTTCAGCTGACCCCCATCCCACCCCGGCAGCGGCATGAGGGGCTCACGGCGAGGGGGGCTGCCTGGAACCCACCCGCTCTGCCGTCTTAAACCAGAACATATCTTTCTTCCACGTTGTTGTTACTTTTAAAATTTTGAAAAATCCTGTCTGTGTTTTTTTGGTTTGGTTTTTTTTTTTTTTAATCCACTGCCTGGAAAAAAAATGGGAGTGCAGCCACTGTTAAGCCATGAAAAGCAGCAACTGGACTGTTATCTAACACTGTTGTAAGGTTACTATTTATCTAGAGCAACTGAAGTTGGCACTCACATCTGGCGCCTGGTACTTAGTGCAATTATTTATGATTTCCACCAAGATTTAAAAGCTCATCGCCGGCCTTGTAATGCAGTAACTGATTGCACTGCTAATGTAATTAAGAAAAGATTATGATGTCCACGTGGCACACCAGATGGTGGCATTCATAGCAATCGGCACACACAACTGGCAGACAACTGCACAAGGGCAGCGAGGCACAGGCAGCTGGAGCGCTTCGCTTTGCACCCTCCGCGTGCGGGCGAGGGAAGGTTTCACACCGCTCCTCGCACGGGACCGCTGCTGTGCCCCCCCCATGCACCCGTGTGTAGAGCACCCATGGGGATTTCTGCACATGGGCTGCCCCGTTCACCCCTGCAAACACCCCGTAGGGTGTTTGTGCAAGGAGGTCCCTCTTGGTGGGTACATGCATCCACCTTGCGCAAGCCCACCTTCGTTACGCCTGGGCAACCTTTTGGTAGGAGCGGTCTCCGGTTTGCCACTCATCACCAGTTTCGATCAAAGCTGTCCCCTGGGAGATGGCAACTCTTTCAGCTCCCCGTGGCATTTTGGGGAACAAACCTGGCTTTTTCCTCAAGCGAGCGCAGACAACATCATGATGCTACCACTGGCCAGGGCACCCTGCGGTGGGAAGGTGTGAGCCTCTCTGCACAACGTGCACCAGGCTGTGGAGGTCCATCCTCGCTATGGAGTCCTTAAAACAAATTAAGTCACCACCGGGTAGGCGTCGAAGGCATTTCTGCCCTGTAGTAAAGAGGGACTTGGGTCCTGTGACCCCAGTGCTAACTCCCACGCTAACTGGGACTGCCCCAACCCCATGTCGCTGCAGCAGGTCCGGGTTTGATCCCCCGTTTCTCCTGCCCAAATACTCAGGCAGCAGGAGGGCAAGATACAGGTCAGGCTCCGAACAAGAAAGTTTGGTATCTGCTCACCTGTTTTGTCATCTGATGATGGGCTTTAGGGAAAATTGTGTTTCCACTTAAACGGGAGGTTTCTGGCTTGTGGTGGGAGTCAGGTCCCCGAGGGAGACACGTCTCTACACATTTTGGGGGCAGAGGTGTACCCAGGGAAAGCGCCGCCGCTCCGCGCATGGCTGACTCAGCTTGTGGAGCTGGAGACCGGGAGGTGACCGCAGAGGCTCCCCGAGGAGCCGGCTCAGAACGCAGGCAGCGGCAGGGACCCGGCTGGCCCGTCACGGGGAGCTCCCTCACATCGACCCGCCGGGGACAGAGGCCCTTCTCCCACCACGGAGCTGAATTTAATCCTGCAAAAGGAGAGTTCTGCTGCGCTGCTCCAAAGCGTGCCTCGGCCTGGGACCCTGCCAGGCCCGGCAGGAGAGCCTGCCTTCCCCGGAGTTTTGCATTCCCCATGAGCGGGAGAGGTTCGTCCCTGACATTGCCGGATCCATTATTCAGGATTAATGCCCGTTTGCTTGTTGCACCTTCTGTTGCGGAAATAATGCCGCAGCTCTGACTTGCTTCCAGCAGGGCAATGGAGAAAGCAGAGTTAATATTGTGTCAGAGCGAGACAAGAGCGGAGCGTTTCTTCTTGGAAGCAGTAATGTATGCAAGGAGCTTGTGTCACCTAAAGCCCATTCAACATCGTGCGTTGCCTTCCTTGCTATTGCGTGTGAATTTAATAAAGTGGCTGTGACTCATTTGCTCGCGGTAGTGGAGCTGACATAAGTAAATACGCAGGCTGTAACCTAGCTGGAGATTTTATACCATCTGTATTTACAACATGAATATTTCAGCAAATTTGACATTTTGGAGACTTCTGTCTTCCAGGTTTAGTGACGACGAGTATCTGGGTCAGGAGTGCTGCAGGTTCACAAGCAGCATCCTGTCAATAATTTAATGCTCCGAGTGCTAAGCAGCGCTAGCAGGACGCGCGCCGGCACTGCAGGGTTTGTTGGCTCATTGAGCCGACACAGCTCCGAAGCAACATAAAAACAGTTTTTGATCTCTTGCTGCTGGCCTCTGCCTGAAAAGCATAAAGCAGGAGGCAACCCTGCGGCGGCTATTCTGCTAATGTCACCATAATATGGATGCTGTTTTACTGTCACTTTTAAGATGAAAACAGCAATACATGGGGCAGGATGGGACGAGGCGTTTCTCAGCCCTTTTTTCCCCGCTGTCCGCGTGCGCGAGCTGCCGAGTGCTGGGGGGAGGAGGGCAGCCCGGCGAGCGCTGGGACATGCTGCACAGCTGCGTCACTTGTTAAATCCCGGCACGCTCGAGCAGCCCCCGTCCCGGCACAAGGGCGGTGGTGCCACCCATGCTCTCGCCTCCAGTCGCTGCCCAGACCTGAGCAGGCACCGCCGGAGCACAGCAGGATTCCCGTGCACCCTGGGGACTTCACAAGGTTTTGTCTCTAATTAGTTTAGATGTTTTTTGCAGGCACAGGGTCAGAGTCTCCAGTCACCGTGTCACCGGAGAGGGCGGGCAGGGTGCCCTGAGCACGGCTATAATTGGGGTCCCTTTGCTGGGCTGTCACAGCAACACCTGACAGCCTCTATCCTGCTGAGAACAGGCACAGGTCATCACACCTGTGGGAGATGGCAGCATTTCCTTGGAGAGATCCACCCAGAGCGTGGGGCACTAATTGCCCCTCCTGGGCCCCCAACCCCCTGCCCATGGGCCATGGAGCCCACTGAAGCTCAGCTGTGGGCCCTCAGCCCCTCCCTGAGCTGTGTTGTACAGGGCCATGCCTCACAGACCCAGGGGTCCAGCCCCTGACCAGCAGACGGGCCTGGCGTTGGTCCTGCCTTGTCCCCACGGTGCTGCCCTGCAGCCACAAGACCTGCCCTGTGGGCCGGCTTAGTCCGGCCTCAGACTTGTCATGTGCCATGGACTTACCGGGGGGTCCAGATGGGGTGTTGACCCTGGCCACGGCCAGCCCTGCTCGCGCGGCTCCGGTGCTGCGAGGGGCTCCCGGCGCGTGGGGTCCCTGCCCTGCTGCCTCGCAGAGCCCCAGCACCTCCCCGTGCGCGCGAGCTTGCACACGTGTGCATGAGCTTGCACGAGCGCTCGCTGCACTGCTGCTGCTGCAGCGGGGAGCTCTGCTCCGGCCCCCGCGCAGGGGCACCCACCGCCCACCCGGCCGGGCCCCGGGACGGTGCCTGTTGGTGCCCACCGCGGCGCAGAGGCACGCATTCCATCCCTCCGCGGAGGGCAGAGTGGCACCCACGGGAAAATGGAAGAGCCGAGAAATTAAATATGAGAGAAGTTACTGTAGTAAATCCCACAGTCGCCCAAGAGACAGAGGAAGCAGTGTCCTGCAACAAGGCTTTTGACAGAAAAAGAAGGAACTCTGTGAAGGGACTTTCCTGTTAAACAGGTGAGAGTTTTTTCGTTCTTATAAAAAACCGTTCTTAAAATATTTACATTGAAAAAATGTGCCACTTTCCATATGAAAGCTGCGTTTGCACAAGCATCCTCTGGCTAGAAAGGAGCTGGAAGAGCCCTTCTCTCTCTAATGTCAGCTCATTATCGCGTTGTTGAGGCGCATTATCCGCCCTGAAAGGAAAAGCGCTCTCCTGTGTTGAATGTCCCTTTGGTTGGAGGGAAGGATGATTTCGGCAGCAGGGGAGCGGTCCCGCCTCAGAAGTGTCTGCGCTCTCGGGATGCGCTTTGAGGGAGCCACAGGCCTGTAATTGTGGAACAAAATCCTCAAAACTTACGTAGGAGTAAACGCAAAGCTGGAAAGAAAATAAAATGGGATGTCAAATTATGTATTCAAAGAATGGCTTCTCATTAGCGATGCCGGGTGATCTGTAGACTCTCCCATCACACGATACCCATCCTCTTGTACCTCCCAGCGATGCAGAGATCTTTCTGAGGGAACCAGCTGATGCGCTTCATTTTGGTTTTATCTCCCTCCTTGTAAGGATTGTTAAGTGTGTTTTCCTAAAGGGATCCTACAGACGTCAAGTCTGACTTCAAGTATGGGTAAAGCTGGGAGGACATTAAAGCAGGTGCTGAGAGTGCAGCCTCCCCCTGCCGCTGCTGTAGCTGCCTGCGTGGGGATCTGCCTGCGGTGGCACCACGGTGAGGCTCGGAACCACTCAGCAGAGCCAGGGCTTCTGCCTCAACCCCTGGCCACAGTAGGTTTAGGTTTTTCCGTGGAAACCCCATTTCTCGTCCTGAGCCTCAGCTACGTAATTCCCCTGGCCAGATCCTGCCCTTACCCAGGGGGCTGTGATGCCCTTGAGGGGGGGGTGACCTTGTGTTTGGGGACAGCCAGGCGAGGCTGGGGGGGCTCTCGCTGTTCCCGCTGGCTCTTCATTAAGGATATTTGGATTGCAATTTTTCTGCTCTCCCAGTGATACTGTAATTGTCCAGTTACGACTGACTTTGGCATCGTTATCCACACTGAGTCCTGTCAGACGGATGAGGAACTCACTGGGGTGCTAATATGCACAAGCCGCAGTAGCCAAGAAGCCGAGCAGGAGCGTCTAACGCTGCCAGCTGGCCTGGGAATTGCGACAGAGGGAGACGATGTGCTCTTGCGGGAGGGGACGGGGCGCTCGGCATCACTCAGTGCCGCTGTGCTGCCGCACGCGGGGCAGGGAGCAGGGCTTGGCGCAGGAGCAGGGGGTGTTCATTCTCTGGCTGCGGCAGTTTAACCAGTATGTTAATGATTTCTTTCTGTTCAAGAAGAGTGAAGGGTGCTGGCTGTGGCCCCGCTTTGGGGAGTTTGAAGACCAGAGCTGTATTTTTGGGGTCCTGCCTGGCTAAATGGAGAAGGGGCTGCACCTAGAAAGAGCCTTGCAGCAGCAGCTGAACCGTGGCTGACTTCCCAGCGCTGCCAGCCAAATGGTCGCCCATTAACTTACTCTCCAGCTTTCCTCCGCACAAACACCCCATCATCGGAACGCCGTCTGCTGCCAGCATGTTCCTGGGGCCATGGCTTCGCAGCCCTGATCGCCACCATCCGCGGACTCTCCCCATGCGTACCGCAGGGAAGGCCGTGGCGAGACAGTGAGCAGCGCGCGGCCAGTTCGGCTCCCTCCACCCCACCGGTGGCAGCAGAGGGCAGAGGCCCCGGGCAGCACTGGGGGACAGTGCCCACCCCTGTGGGAAAGCAAGGCAAGCAGTAGCATTTAATCAGAGGAGGTCTGCAAAGAAAACATTATTTCCCCAAATGTGTTCATCATTCAAAATTATTCAAGCAAAAGTTTCCATCTCGCTGTGGCTATTATTCATAATCTGAGAACCTGGAAGTGTGGCTCTCCTCAGTAATTAAGCTGCATGGAGCTTTTTTTGCCTTCTCTTTGGGGGGAATGGCAGTTGTACCTCAGTCCAGGGTGTCTCTGCGGAGCAAATGGGGATGGTCCTGGCTGCAGGGCCTCAAAGCAGTGCTCGTACATCCAGATGTCAGCCTTGTGCCATTAAATGGTGCCAGCTGCCCGTGCACCTCGGGGCAGCAGCTCCCTGACACCCAGGCGGGTCGCAGGATGCGCTGGGCCGTGGTTTCCCAGCCATGGGACGGAGCTCGTGAGAGTGCCTCCTCCAGGACCACCTCTGCAGATGAGGAATGCCTTAAGCCTCCTTAAAGGGCTGTTGGGGCCTGAAGGAGCTGCAACAATTTATTGTCATTTAGACAATCACTCTATCACCTGATGACCCCTTCCCCACCTGGGAAGGGGAATCAGGAAAAACAAGGAAACCTGAGTTTCGTGGTTTAGGTTTAAATAGAAACAGTTTCAGTAGAAAAATACTAAATAATTAACATTAATAATACTAAAGAACCAATGTTGATCCCAATACCAATATAAAATATACCACGATTATCCTCAGCCCATTCTATCAGCAGAAACTATGCGCTCCCAGCAGGGGACAGCAAGTGTGGCTTCGGGAGGAAGGGACGGGCTCAGGGCCCCGGCACCGGGGCGAGGAGTTCTCCTTTCTCATTAATATCATGTGCCATTCGTGGTATGAACTAACCCTTTTGGCAGCTTGGGTCAAGTGCCCAGGTCTCGCTCCTCCTCATCCCTGCACCCGGCGAGCTCGAAAACACCGAGACCTTGAAACTCGCACGCCATAGCTGGCTAGAAAGTCAATATTTTCACAAATTCAGAGTCTTTGAAAAATGCAGTTTTCCCAGCATTAGAAGAGACCTTACTGAAAAGTAAAATTACTGAAAGATAAATTAATCCTGTGTCGCTCAAACCAGGATGGGGGTCGGGGGGTGAGGCTGAACATCTGCCCTGGCTGGAGCAGTCGCTGGGTGCTACGTAAACCCGTTATCGCTGGCAGCCTTGTGTATTGCTGTTCTGTATGTCATAACTGAAACCGGGAGTATAATACAAATGTGAGGGCTTTCCTATGCAGCATTGAGGCTGTTTAGTAACAACTATGGGATAGAAAGTGAACAGGAAATAAATCAAGAACTAGTGCCTTTTCCAGATTGCTGTGTCCATTCCAGAGCTGATCCCTAAAACAACAGGTCAGACCAATTTTCTGCAAAGGCTATTTTGGTGACTTTCCAGGCATTGTTCATTCATGTCCTATGAGTGTGACGCTCCAGGTAGTGAATACACTCGCAAACAATATTTTCCTAAGCATGTGCGTGGTGGGAAGGGAGGAAGTCGGCTGCCGGCCAGAGCTGGGTCCCCTGCAAGGTCCAGGGAACATGCCTGCGGGCACCAGCAGGATTCTGACCTGCGCGAGAGGGTAAGTGTCCCCCCTACCCCCACAGCCAATGCGTTTTGGGGTGTCCAACGATCCCCTCCTTAGGGAGAGGGCTCAGAGCCAGTGGCCCAGGACCCCACTCGCCTCCACCCCGTGCCCACCAGGCTCTGAGCCCACCCACCCACGGCGAGGGTGCTGGCACGGTCCAAGTGCGCTCAGCCCCACGGCTGTGTGCCCCACGGCCGCGCACGTCCCCGGGGAGGGACTCACCCTCCCTGCGGGAGCCCGGCAAAGCAGGGACGCAGCCGTGGCTTCACCACTCCTGTTGGGGCTGTCTGACTGCGCGAGGCAGATGCGCAGGCTCGTTCCTTTGGGGCTGCTGTTGAGTCACTGACCCCGCAGCCCTTCCTCTCATTCAGGAGCTGGTTAAGCACATGCTTGAGACTGAACACTCTTTTTAGTGCTTTGCTGACCTGGGGCTAAGTGAGGAGCTGATAACACTAAATACAGCATTTTCCTTCTGCATGCAGGCTCCGCATGCACTGCTGCGTCTCCTCGGGACTCAGCAATAGCTGCTGCAGGAGCTGTGACACAAGCATGAGGGATGGGGCAGGGGAGTGCACCTTCCATTCTGCTGGAGGTCCACCCCCATCCAGGTCCGAGGTGGCGCTCCTGCCCCCGGGACACCTTGTCCACCGGGTAGGACAGAAGTCAGAACAGAAACACCGACGGGGAGACATTGCTCCAGAACCAGGGCTGTTTGTTCTCTGTGCTGATGGCCAAGCGGGATGAGCCCCTCTGGAGTTCCCAGCCTTCCCGGGGCAGGGGGCTGCGTGAGCGTGCTCCGCGCTTGCCGGGAGGGACCCTGTCCCCGGCTGCCCGCAGCACCCACCCACCACTCCGGTTCCCCCGGTGCCAGCCTGGGCTCCTCGCCCCCAGGACGCGGCCAGCGCCAGCATCGCCCTCGGTGGCACCCGCCTGCGTGGGGCTGCCGGGAGCAGTGTGGGGACCTCAAGGTGTGGTTTGCCACTGTTGGAAAATTTATGAACAATTCATAAACATGTTTTACAGACAGCTGTTAGTATGTGCTGAGCAATACTCATTCTGTCAAGGAAAGCTAGTTACAGGGTTATAGCCATGCCACTTAAATATTATGATCCATAATATATAAATAGTGGGCTGAGTGCTGCCTCTGCTTTGTGCTGCAAAGAGCCCTGTGCACACTGCAGTCCTGCGCCCGCTGAAGGTGCTGCCAGCCACGTCCTCACACACACACTTGGCACTCACACACACACTTGTCACTTCTAAAAGTCACTTTCCACCCCATCCTGGGGTCACGCAGCGCACTCACTGACAAAGCTGCGGTTGAGGGGAGGATGAGGTCAGCGGTGGGGAGAGGCTCTCTGGGGGGACAGCAGACGTAGGAGCTGTCCCACCCGCTGTGGGACAGGCCCCCGGGCTGCCACTCGAGATTTGCGTGCATTGCCCCAAAACTAAAGACGCAGTGATGCCGTGTGCCATTTCACTCTTCAGCTTAAATTCAGAAATGATCTGTTTAACCTCAGCTGGAGTCTCATGCTTCCTCGGTGCTGTGGCCACAGTGAACCAAAAGGGACAGAAGAAAGTGGTGGCACAGATGTGGCGGGGAACCAAACGCTCGGCCAGGCGGCGAGGTGCGTGCCTGCTCCGGCCAGCGAGGAGCTCTGCCTGGGCTGCAGCCTGGCGTGCCAGCCGTGCCACGCGCCCGGGTGCATCAGACAGACAGCCAAAAACGAGGACTGCAGTAGTGAAATAGTGAGCTATTTTCCCCGCAGGAAATGTTACACAGCCTTGTCGAACAAGAACAAAAGATTAAACTCAAAGTAAAATGAAATGCAAAAATGCTGTAAAACCTGGTGGGTGGTCTGGGGGTTTCTGACTACAGCGAGCTCCTGAAATATCCCCACATCGCTCCTCAGGATCATGTTGCTACCCAAAATGCTTTGGGATTGCTTTATTAAAAAGCAACCCCCACACATCCCAGTGGAAAGCAGGTGCCTACTGCAGTTTGCAGGTCTTTAAGAACCTTCGGAGTGGCTTATTTGCTTTAGTTGAGAACTTGCCACTATTGTAAAAGTGGGGGTTCAGCTCTCCCGTTGTTGATGTGCCAGGGCCAGGCTGTGCCCCAGGCTCTGGATACGGCTGAGAACAGAAGGATGGCGGTTCAGTAACTTCTCGGGGTTTCTGGCAGCCCCTGCCTGGGTGTCCGTAGAGACAAAACCACCCGGAGCCCTCTCAGGGCAGACCTGCTGCGCAGCTGCGCGCTTCCCTCCTTCTCCCTGCTGGCTCTGGTCCCTCAAGGTGCTGTGGTGACCGGGGCTGGATGTTCGCGGACAGCCACAGCCTTCCCACTGCCAGGGGCCTGAATTAAAACGTGCACAGGAGAGAGGAGGACTTTTTTGTTCCTTTTAGAATAGTCAAGATTTAAAATAGAAATATAGAAGGGAAGTTGTAGCTGCAAAGAGACATTTTGGTGCGCTAAGTTAGAGGCAGCAAGGTTTAACCTACCTCCAAGAAACCTTTAAACCAGGCAGCCGCTGAGCCACAACCTGCTGCCATTCCTGCACAAAACTAAACTCTGGGCTGATTTCTCTCCAAAGGCAAGCATGGAAAAAATGGTACGTGCAACAGTACATTAAATGTGGCTACAGAGAGAGATGAACTCCTGCAATGTAAAGGATTTCCAAGAAACAAGGGCTCGAGGTTACCATCAGGGTGAGGCTGCAGGATCCTTTAGGTTGTCAGAGTGTTTACCCCTGCAAACTGGGATCTTTTTTGATGGTGAAACCTGACCAGCCATTGCCAGGAATTTCTGCTCCCCCGTGGGGATGAGGGACAGTGCCCCCTGCGCTACCCAGCAGTGTCATGCACCCCCATCCTGGCACCAGCGCACCCTTCCAGCAAAGCCGTGCTGCTGCCGTCCAACGGAGCGCGTTAACAGAAGCAGAGCAAGTCCTGCACTGCAAACAAACCCGGCTAGCACGCACATTTGTTTGGAACACTGTTCTGGAGGATGCAAATTTTGGTGTTCATCCACTCAAGGATGAGTAAGCTGCATTTGTTCAGCCACAGCTACAGCGTCACGGCCAAGAGTGACTTAAATTCATCCTATTCAGCGTCCTGAAAGCAAGACACTGGTACGAACTGGACACCACGTACGTGACTGCAGAACTCGTGAGAAAAGACATGCTCTGAATAAACAGAAGTAAATAAATGCATTTTGAAAAAGATTTATGTAAAATATTCAGAGGAAAACATTATACTTGCAAATATTTATGCTTTTGAGTAACTTTACACTGGTAGATTAACCAACTCCAGTATAGTTACTCATGTACCTAACACCAAGCGTGCAAGTATTTGCTGATTTGGAGCCTGTGCTTATGCTCTGTGAGAGAGAACAACGGTGCCTCTCCACAGCCTCAAACTCTGCCGAGGTTTAAAGCTCTCCGTAGGGAGCAGTGCCGAGAGCTCAGCCGGAGCCGTGCATCCTCCCCGGCTGCAGCAGCGGCTCCCTCGTGCAGGTGGTGCTCTCTTCGGGCAGCTTCTCCGAGGGTAAAACTGAAGCAGCAGCTAAACTGCGCTGGGAAGTGACTGTCCCTTCGGAGAAAATGTTATTGCCGATCATGCCACAGACATGTTGGGATATATTTTTGCAGTGTATCTTAGAATATTTTGTGGATACTAAGCAGCAATTAGAGTCTTCCTTTGGAATCAATTCATTTCCTACCACCGTGGTAGCAGGGAGGATCTTACTGAAACTCTAGGATTTTTAATATTATTACACTAAAGACTCTCTCAGTATCAGCATCTCCGTGGGGGAGCATTAGCACACTGTAATGTGTAACAACTTCTCCAGTTCAGGAAATCTTGTTGTATTTGTAATAGGGCATTTGGGGCATATATTATGTATGGGACATATATTTCTCATTTCCACCAGGCATCATCTTTCCTTCTCTCTAAATTACTCTCCAAATCAAAAAAATGCATTGTATTCCTTATCACTCAAAATATATATATTTTTTTTTAATCTTTGGACCCAGAAGCCACTACCAGCCATGAGGGCTGTATGCGGTAGAAGCCAGAAAGCCTTGGCTGAACAGTGAGGGAATACAGCCGTAGTGAAGAATACACCATTATTACCACAGTTCAGCAAGCACGAGTCTAACGTGCTTTACTGGGGAGAAGCACCAGGAGGGAGGTTTGCTCCCAGTCCAGGGTTCTATCCAGGAGTAAGTGGGATGCCAGGATTCTGCTGTTGCTCCGTTCAGCCTGGCTGAAGGGATGTACACAGACAGAGAGTCCAAACAGGACGGAAGAAGCAAATGGTTATCCAGGTGGGAAAAGAAGAGGCTGGACAGAGTTCCCCAAAAGATGACCAAATCTGAGCAAAAAGAAGATGGGAGAGGGGAAAAAATCAGGACAATTTGGGAATTAGTAGTGTAGTTAAAGGCAGAATATCAGACAAGGAATTGCCCTGTAACAACAGAGATTGACCATCCATTAAATGTGCCATCCCTTCAGATAGTACCTGATTTTGCCAGGGAAAAAGAGGAGCAGTGGGAGGAAATTTGGGTGACACCATCCAAGTGAGATCTTTCTCCTCTTACAAGTCACAGAGGCCACATTTCCAGCACAAAGGAAATCGTGGCTCCACGCAGGCAGCATGTCACGAAAATAGAGGAAAGCAGCTCTAGAAAGGACCAGGGAGACCTGCCCAGCCCCTGCCCTGAGGGAAGAACTGAGTAAATGTCTGGTAAGTGCTTTTAGGAGGGCTTTCAACTTGACCAGTGTTAAAACCTCTCTGAGCTGTGCTTCACTGTCTTTGCTATTGTGAAGTTTGTCACTGTACCTTTGCAGAATCTCTTGCTGCACTTCACACCCATCACTTCCTAGTCTAGCCCCAAAGACAGAAGAGGTTACTGCCCTCCTCTCTAATTCACCTACAAATTAACATGTTTCCCCCTCTCCTTTATTTCCTTCTTCACCCCAGGATTTTTTTTCTTTAGATTAGCAGCTCCAGCTCCTTCAGTCTTGCACCAAAGGCCATTTGATGCCAACCCTTACGTCAATCCTGCTGCTTTCCAGGTTATCACTGATGACCTTCCTTGAGGCAAGGTGCTCAAAGCCAAATGCAGGACAGCTGCAGGATTAGTTCATATGATTATGGCTACAGGCCATGCTACTGCTCCAGGTTATGCTGTGATTTGCATCATCTGCTAATTTAATAAGTGTGTTCTCGATTTCATCACTGGTATGTGATAGTCTTGAGCAGGAGCCCCCTGTGACCATCAGGTCAGGCTGGCTGCCGTGCTGCTCATGGCTTGTGGTGACCCAACCAGCCTGGCAAATGCTGACCCCTCTGGACTATATTTGCTCAGTTTTTCATGCCGTGGTGCAAGAGAGCATCCAATATCTTACCGCAGCCAAGGTACCTCCAAAGCTGCTTGTCTCCAAACCCCGGGGGCTGTTTTCCCAAGAACACTAGCTTGTTTTGACACAACTTGCCCTTCATCAGCCCACGGCAGCTGCAGCCCATCTCTTACATGTTGGTTGTTTTCGGGGGCAAGACTGCGGTCACCATAATTCAGCTTTTTCCACCCGGCATCGCCCACCTCGCGCAGGGCCGCAGCTCAGGCCCAGGCCGCGCCGCCCCTCCAGCCCGGGGCACCGGCGGAGGAGCCTCCCCCCAGGCGGGGGTGATTGGACTCATCATTTTCTCTACGAGGTTGAATTTTTCGGGGCACGGCGGTCGCAGGGGCGCCTCCCCGAGCGCCGGCTTCGCTGGCGCCGGGAGGCGGTGGAGAGCGGGCCGAGCGGCGGCGCCGGGGGTGCGGAGCTCCGCGGAGCCCGGGGCGCGCCCGCCCGCCGTGGGTGGGGCAGGGGCCGGGGCCGGGGCCGGTTCCGCGTTGGGCCGTGCCCGGGCGGCGGGAGGCAGCGCGGCGCACAGTGAGTGCCCGTGGGACGGGACGGGACAGGACGGGAGGGGGGTCTCGGCGCGGCGGGGGTCGCGGTGCCGGCGGGGCGGGGCGGGCTCTGGGCCCTGCGCGTCGCGGTCCGGCCGCGGGCGGGCGCGGAGCGGAGGGGCCTGCGCGGCGGCGGCGGCGGGGGGAGCCCGAGCTGCGTCGCTGCGGCCCCCGCGGCCCCCGGCCCCGCCGCTTCCCGGGGCCCGGCGCGGCGCGCTCCGCCGGGTGAAGGCTGGGCGCGGGGCCGGGCCGCGGCCTGCCCGCCGCTCCCCGCCCCGCTCCGCTCCGCCCGGGCCCGTAGGCCGCTCCCCCGCGCCGCCGCCGCTCCTCCCGCCGGGCCGCGCCGCGCCGGCCCCGCCGGGCGATGAGGAGCTGCTTCTGCCTGCGACGGGGGAGCCGCGACCTGCCGCCCGCCGCACGGGCAACAGTTAAGTGTCCCCGGAGCCGCCGCGGCCCGGCCCGGCCCGGCGCGGCCGCCGCGCTGCCGGGCGGAGGGCCGGGCGCCCCGGGCTCCTGCGGGGCGGCGCGTCCGAGAGCGGGGCCCGGCCCGGCCGCCCCTCCCGGCCCCGCGGTGGCCCGGCGGCGGGGGCGCGCACAAGGCCGGGGCCCCGGGCAGGCCGGCATCCCCCGCCGGCTTGGGGCGGCCCAGGGCCCCGGTCTGCGGGCCGGGGCAGAGCTCCCCCGGGGTGGCCGGCTGCCCACGGTGGAGGGGCCGGAGGGGCCCCCCGGGCTGGGGCGGGGACCGGCGGGGGGCCGGCGTGGCGGGGAGGCCGCGCCTTGGCAGTGCTGCGCAGCCGGCCAGCGGGCGGCATGGCAGGGGTCTGGTCCCGAGGTCCCCGGTGTCCCCCAGGGAAGGTCGTAGGGCTCTGCTGGGGCTGGTGGTCGGTAGGAGGGATAGCGTCGGTGACCGGCGGTGGGGCAAAGCCCTGGTGACCTTGATCTGCTCAGGAGTTTACTGTGGGTTATGTTAGTGACTGGTTAGAGAAAAGAACAAAAAACCTGTGTTTTGCATGGTGTTTTGCTGCAAGTGTTTCCTGTGTGGGTTTAGCTGACTGCCTGCTTTTCTCACCGGTTCTCAGGTTTCCGGGTACCTGGCGGTGATAGTGTGGGGTCTCTCTTTACAGTGCTGGCCGGAGCAATGATACTGAGCCGCCCGTGGTTTATATACGCACCTCTTGCATTACTGAGGCCTGTGAGCTTTCACTGTGGTTTCTGGAGAGGTTCTCAAAGATTCACCAAGCTTCAGTATTTACAGTGCTTTCTCTGAGCTAGGACGTTGACGGCTTGATTGTGGTAATGCAAGCAGAGTCCTTCAGCTGGCATGAGATGAGCTGGGCTTCAGCAAGTGTTCAGCTGGGCAGGCTAAAACTTAGGTTTCTCCATCTTGTGTTTTATTTTAACTGAGTCAGAACATGCTAACGTGTGCCTTAGTGGAGCCTGCACATCATGTGGCAGGCTGGCAGTGTCGATCCTGTAATTTTTAGTTGAGATAGCCTTGCCCGCTAGATTTCCTCACCCTACTGGGATAAAGGCTTAGTTTGAGCTTCTGGAGGTGTGAAGCAAAACATACAACATTTCGGTCTTGTCGTGCGTGCTGCTCTGACACAGTGAACCTCAGGCTGAAGGGTTCCGCTAGCCCCCAGGGACTTGGTCACACACGTGCCAAGATAGAAATAACTGAACTGAATGTCATTTAAATTTTGCTGCCCTGGTGCAAGGCTATCTGTGTATGGAAACCTATTTTGGTTTGAAATAGGACACTCTTTGCAAATGCCTGTCCATAGTTAGAAGTGCTGTGAAGCAATACAAGATCTCAATTTTGCTCATTCCATGACTTAAGTTCCTGTTTCCATCCAGTTCAGTCACAAACTGTAGAGATTTCGCAGCTGATAGGGGGCAGCTGTCTTGAAGATGGGAGCCTGGGTGCAGGGGTGATTCCAGACATACCTTTGTTTGGGGCAAAATGCGAAACTGAAATTCTGCCTGCTTGTGATGGAGGCCTCTAGGGCCCTGACCCTGTGTCTCGCCATGGTCTCCTGTTTTTCTTATTGAAACTATGTCCTATTCCTGAACAGAAATAGAAAATTGGCTGCGGTTGTGTCCTGTTCCCGGACACTGTGGGAGGACCAGGCATGTGGAAGAGTACGTCAGTGTAACTTCTAAGCGACCCGCATTGTGCCAGCAGTACCTACCGCCTTTTCAAAATGATGGAGCGATAACCCAAGCGTGCGAGCGAGGGTTTTAGCAGTGTGTCTGCTTTGGTTTGATGGGATTGTTTCCCGCAGGGTGCCGGAACTCGGTGAGGTAGTTGATAATTTTTTTTCCAGTTTTGCCTTAGCTCATACTTTTCTGCCTGTGGGAAGAGCACGTCGGTGTCAAAGTGCAGGGCGTGTAGTTAAAGGAAGAAACAATAAGACCATTCTCTCTCCCAGTCCCTTGCTACTTAACTTCAGAACTTGACCTGCTTTGCTGGCAGTGTGATGCTTCTGTAGCAAATACATCATCAGGCCTGATCTGATCATGTACCCACCAGCTCTTGAACTTGCCTAACTTGTTCAAAAGGACCACCGAGAGGGAAAAATACTCTACAAATTCACAATAATGCATTCACTTCCGAAAACGTATTCCTTTGCTATGTATGTGTCCCAGCCAAAGCCCAGCAGCGTGTGTGGTCAGTCACCTCAGTGGAATACTTGAAACGGACAGTGAAGCCAGCAGAAAAGCATGCCTGAGATAAACTAATAAAAGTGGAGATGAGCTAGCAAGAGAATGGGGGAAAGCGAGTGAAAAGGGCGTAATCAGACAATCATGGGGGTGCTGGGAGAAGGGGAGGTGTGTATGACTGCAGGACAGCCCCTCTGGGGTGACGAGCTGCCCTCTGCTTTGCCGTCTGCGCAGGGTGCAAGGCTCGGGGTGCTGAGGCAGCTACCTGGAGCTGCACTGCCTGCCGGCAGAGGGCTTTGCACTGCCAGGGCAGCACGGGCCCGTGTTACACATCTCCTCAGGAGCAGCCCCACCGTGTGTGTTGGAAGTGGGTGCTTTGCATCAGGAGCACCGGTGAGCACTGTGTGTTGAAGGATCAAACCGAGACCCTGGCTGGGCTGTACCTGTGTGGCTTTCTGCCTAGCTGTCACTGCCTGCACTCCTCCGCTCTTCTCCCCTGCCCGTTCCTGCTGGTTTGCCCTGTGGGCTGGCAGCCTCTGGAGTTGGGGGTGTCAGGACAGGACAGGGTACCGCTTGCTCCGCTTTGTGTAAAAGGCCATCTGCGCCCTCTCCTCAGACTCCCTGGTGCAAAGGCTTCTGGAAGCCTGGTCGGCGGCTCTGCCTGGAGCCTGCCCACTGCAGGGCACCCCAGCACCCAGCACAGAGCCATCTCTGCTGGGCTGGAGCAGCGGGCCTTGCTGCACTGCTGGGGGAGCAGGATGAGGCCTGTGCCATGCACCTGCAGAGGTGACTGTTGGGGCCAGTCTGGCTCCAGCCATGCTGGCCCAGGCCTGGCTTGGTGCCACACGGAGCAGTTGGTCCCCCAAACACTGAGCAGGAGGAGGCAAAGAAGATAAAGTGGGGCCTTGGCTGAGGGCAGAGGGAAGAAGGCAGGATGAGGGCAGAGGCTGGCAGAGCCCCTGAAGGCCTTTCCTGCAGCTGGGCGTCAGGAGTCCCAGGACCCCTGTGCCTCCTGCCCCGTGACATGGCCGGTTCAAGGGGGCGGGAAGCATTCGGGATGGAGCCAGCAGCGTGGCAGCTGCGTGTCAAGAGCCTGTTCTCTGCATCTTGTCCTGTGGCCATCCCGCCGCGCTCTGCTGCATGCTGCTTCAGTCCGGTGCCGGCAGGATGCGGGGTGACTTTCTCTGATGGAGGCACATCCTTTCCCTGCTGGCTTTGTCTGAGCAGCCCCGTGGTGTTTTGAAGCTTCTTCCTGCCCCAGGGCTCGCATCCGGCTTCCCTGTGCTGCCTGGGCGTGCTGGGGGCTGGATGTGGCCCTGCTTGAGAACGACCTCCAGGGAGCTTGCTCCCAACTAATGGGAAAAATGTTCTTCTAATTGTTTTGGGCTGTTCCCAGAATAACCCTGCAGTGGGTGGAGTGGCAGAGGCCCTTCGGCAGAGCTTGGCAAAGGCAGCTTAGCACAGGATGGTGAAAGGCCATCTCCTGGTCAGCTGGTTTGAGTTCTCGGCCACCATGATATTAGGCAGGTGTCTATGTCAAACTCGTGTTGTTTAAAGAGAACTTCATTAAAATAACAAGCTGTCTAATAGGAGTATTTATAGAATCCCGCTCCTTAATTTAATCTGTTCTTTCAGTGTTTGTTTTTTATTTTTAAGTTCAAAGGCGCGATAGAAAAGAAAACCAAACTTTGCAGATGCCCTGAGGGAGAAGTGCAACGTAACTGATTGTCTGTATGATTGCCCGGCCAGAGACTCCCCTCTGACCTGTGCAGAGTTCAGAAAAACATTTATCTGAGTGTGCAAACTGATTGCTGCTGGACGATATCTGTTCCAGATGTGTGCCTGGTGCCACCCGCCCGGGGGAAGCTGCCCCGAGTGCTGGGCCTGGTGCGGCAGAGCTGTGTGGTGCGGCGGTGGCCGGGCAGATGCTGTGCTGGCTGCGGGCTCGGGCACAATCCGAGCTCCGGGCAGAGGAAGGTGCCGGGTGCGGGGAGCTGGGCTCGGCCCTCGCTGTTGCGGGGTGCTGCTGCAGGCCCTGTGCCGGTGCCACATGGCGTCTCACCCCGTGGTTTCTGCTTCCCGCCCTCCCTAGGCGGAAAGCCCTGTTCTCCATGTTTGGCTGCTGCTGCCACCATAGAGGGACTTTGTGTGAGCTGGCACAAAGTGGGGATTGATGCTGTGTCCCCTCCCCCTGCTGTGCCGAGCGGCTCCGACAAAGGCATCCTTCTTCCTCCTGCCGAGGCTGAGGGGGCTCTGCCCAGCGGCACCCCATCCTTCCTGCGGTGGGGCCGGAGACCCCCAGGGCCCTGTCCCAGCCTGCCCCAGGCTGACTGCGCTGCTGCTGCTGCTGAGGTTCCTGCTGGGGCCGCCGGGCCTCCCTGCAGCAGGCCCCAGCGTGGCGAGCCGGGGCCTGGGCAGCATTCGGTAGCAGGTCCCTGGCCTGTGTTAGTTCATCACCGCTGCAGAAGAGGAGGGAGTGCCGGGGCTGCCCGCCCGCCAGGGCTCTCCCAGGGCCTGAGAGGGCACACAGCCCCTCTGCCTCACCAGAGGTGGGCTGTCAGTGCCATCCCAGCCACCCCCCTTCCCCTCGCCCCTGCAGGGGCAGCCGGTGCTTCCGCAGGGCGGGTTTGGTGGAGGCTGGAGGCAGTGGGTGAGTGGATCTGCTTCCCCTCGGCGCAGCTCTGCTGGAACCTGCCGTGCGGTGTTCTTAGTGCGCTGGGGAATAGCATCACTTACCTGGATTTCAGTTCAAAGTGGCCGAAGAGAGGCTCATATCAGCATTCATTATCTCCTAGCTCCTCCCCATGTGTAATAACAAGTCATCACATTATTGAGAGTGACTTGGAAAAGTTTCAGAAAACGTGCATCTGTGTGAAAAACAGATTGTAAGTTCTTTGTTAAATTCATATTGTGTTTGCTTGGTACTGCGCATTTTAGGCAACTGGTTCTGGATTATTTGCAAGGTATCTGGATGAGCCAGTGGAGCAGCACGGGCAGCGGTGTGGCATTTAGCTGGGCTGTGCCGGGTGCCACCAGCGTTCTGCGGCAGGGTCCTCGGCTCCTCGCCCACTGGGAGGGGAGAGCGAGCCCCTACGGCTCAGGGTGCGCTTCCAGTCGTGCTTCGGAGGCTTAAACTGCAGTGGGAGCAAAGTGGGTCTGCATTGCTCTGTGCGTGCTGGATGCTTGTCTAGGTGCCGAAGCAGAGCCCTCTCCTGGGTTTGGTTCATGGGCAATAGTGTTTTCACCATTACTGGTCACTCGCTTCTGTTGTTCTGGACTCTGGGGTAGTCTGGCTGTTTGTGTGACACTATCATTATTTACATAGGGCCCAGACTTGCTCTTTTTTGTTGCCTGCAGCACGATGTTTGTTCAGACTGGGCATTGTGAAGTGTAAACCCAGGTTCCACTGGCACCAGCACTCACCTCTGCCTTTTCTAGAAGCAGTAAGTAACCAGCTGTCTACGTGGCCTAGAAATGCTGGGGTTTAATTGCTCTGAGGAGGGAATTGAATTAGGTAGCTCTGGTTCACGGCTTGTCTGGCTGCGCAGCAGTGATGCTTGTTTACACAAAGCACTGCCTTTTTATCTCGGGGTGCGTGGGGGGCGGTTTCCTGGGGCATTCCTGCCTGAAAGCCAGAGAAGACTTGTCCTGACTGGCTGCCTCTGCAGGAGACCACATGCTGAGGCAGCGGCACCTTTCCCTATCCTCCTCCTCAGCGAGTTGTTTGAGCAGCTCTCTTGTCCTCTCCTCCTGCTTCCTGCAACAGCATCTCTCCGAAATTGGTTGGTCTTACCTGCTTCTGTCCCTTTTTGCATATCTCCCTCCCCTGAAGTACTTGGTGGTGTCTCCCTTCTCCTGGAAGATGCTCGGGCCTCTTCAAGGCCTCTGTCTGCTTTGCATCAGACCATCCTGTGCTGTTTCATCTGTGTTCCCCTGGTGTTGAGGCTCTGCAGCAAGCGCAGTTTTGCATACAGCGCCAGATACATCTGTGCTGCTACACGAAAATGGTCTGGTTCAGGAGGGCGTGATGGGACTGAAGACTTGCGGGGGAACCCCCAGCATGTCTAACGCCCGTAGTGGATGGGGAACCTCCCGATAAAGGCATTAGGAGCAGATTTCTTGCTGCTTAAAATGGCAGAGCTGCTTCAACCAGCTTGACTCAGGGATGAAATTTGCTCTGTTTGGGAGGGAGGGGAATGAGCTTGGGTTTTGCCGTCATTGGTAGATGGAAACCAGCCTATGCTAAGTATCCTGGAAATGTCAAAATTAATCTCAGAATTTTGCTGGCCCAAATTCCAAACCTATTGGGCATTGCACAAATGTACCCTCTTATCAAAAGCAAATGAAAGTGCAGAAGGTGTGTCTGGCCTAATCCTGTGTTTAACTTGGCAGTCTGTGCTGTGTCAGCACAGGCACAGTGGCATGCATGTAGGCTCTCGGTGCTCTGTGTCTTCTGCTGGGGTGTGCTGCTGAGCAGCCCTTTAATTCTGCTCCTTTCTTCCAGGATCAGTCCATAATGCCTGAAGTGCGAGACCTCTCAGATGCCTTGCCCGACTTGCCAATGGATCCCATCACGGGTGTTGGTGTGGTTGCATCCCGGAACCGAGCACCGACAGGTTATGATGTAGTAAGTAGCGCTGTTTCAGCTGCCGTTGCTAATGCTTTGGCTCTGCACTAATGAGGCTTTACTTTGCTGGGAACAGCATCTCTTCCAGAGAGGGCTTGCCTTCAGATGTGTGCTTTGAGAAGTAATTTGATATCCAGCTGCCCACCTCTCAGCCCACAGCACTTAGTGCTTTCCCTCAGTGGAGGTTTGTGGGCACAATCGTGCTACTTCATCTGTGCCACTCCAGAGGAGCATAATTACCTGGAGGAGGGGTTTTCAGAAACAGCTGGCCACTGTGGCATGCAAATTTAATAATCCTAGTAACATTCATCCTGAAGGACTCCTAAGTATTGCACAAATTATATCTCTGAATAAATGGATCCCGCATCAGCTGTTTAATCCCACATATCAGCACTGCACAATGACGATGAGAAGCTCCAGAGTAGGAAGCAAAGAGTTTCACATCCAGCTGAAATTGAAAGGATGATTTTGATGGACAGAATGCAAACCTCTAAACTAGGGTTTGGCAGGAGGCTGGGCAGCAGAAGGCAGCTGGGTACAGCAGAGATGAATATGGGAATGGATAAAGGGGGGTGGTGTCACTGTTTAACAGCTGCTTGTTCCTCGGATTAGTTGCTGTGTAACCAACAGCATGATTTTTCTCCCCATAGATTAGTGTCCCAAACATTGAAATATCATAAAATACTGACCTTGCAGAGCTCTGTATGGAAAGATTTGGCCCGTAGTCCATCTGCTTGCGTCTCTGTGTATCCTACTCCAGCTGTGCTACATCACATCTTGGGTTTCCAGAGTCGCATAGCTTGTGTGGTTGGGAGTGGAAACCAGTTGACCTGAGGCTTTACTCGCACCTTTTCAGTTCTGGATCACTGCATACCCTGTTCGGTGTGAGAAGGAAGAAAATGGATCAGGCTGAAGTAAGGACATGAGGGAAGGAATTGTGAAAAGGCTCCTTAAAGACCTGGAAGGGTTTTTGCATTTACTGCATTTTTCTGAGTGCTGATTACCTGTGTGAGCCAGGCTGTGTAATTAGCTGCTTGCCCTGATAAAGAAGCACGGGACAATGTGAGAGTTGTGATAACAGAATTGCATTCTGCCTAAATGACTGGGCAGAGAGAGCGCTCACCCCAGATAGCCTGTCTGTGGTTTAATAGGGAGCTTCAGCACTAACACAGTTTAAACTAAACAAGATAAAAGAGTCTTCCTGTGGCTTAATCCAATTACGGTGGTGTTGTAATAATGCTTGTGAATGTGGGTCGCTCTCTCCTAGGGGGCACAGAGAGGAGGCTGCCTTTCCTCTGGTCCTTTTGCCTTCCTCTCTGTTTACAAGGAGCTCTCCTCTGACCCTGGGCCAGCAGTGCCCGCTGCAGGCCAGGGGGAAGTGCCTGCTGTCTGCACTCGTCCCACTCTCAGCACGGCTTCCGCACACTTACTCCTCCAGCCTCACAGGTGGCGAATCAGCAGTCCGGCTCCGTGCCTGGGTGCTGTGAGCCGTGGATGGCGTCCGTTCCACCATACAGCACCTGCTGTGATGGGGCTGCTCTGGGTGCAGCCCTGATGTGACAGGATGTGCTGATGCCCAAACCCACGGGACAGAGGTGCGCAGGGCTCTGCTTTTCTTTCCTGAGTGTCTGGGAAGGCGGCTCCTCTGTGCGAGTCAGGGCTCTGGAGCAGCGCGTGGTATGTGGGAGTGCCACTTCGCTGTGACCTCTCTGGAACCCAGTGTGTCCTGTCTGAAGGCATGAAGCTGAGTGTGCAGAAGTGCACTTCTCAGTGCAGTGGAGAAACTCATGTTCTGAGACGTGGGCAACGCGCGGACTTGGGTGGTCTCAGGCTCTGTGTTTCTAGATACAGTTTCCCTAATGAGACACCAACAGCTGATTGTTGCTTCAGGGTGTAAAGCCTTGATGAAGGCAGCTGTGGCAGCTCCATCCTAGGAGTGTGTTCCCTAAAGCCCTAACAGAGGTTCAGACTGTACCCTGAAAAGGAGAACCACTCTCGTCCTTTGGGAAGTGTTAACACCAGTTTATCTTGGGATGTTTTTGTAGTCACCATAGGGATCCAATTGCTTTGCCTTTTGCTACAGCATCCTGCAGCATTCAGTTCTACAAGTGGATTCAGGGTTGCGTGGGAAAGTATTGCCTCTTATTACTGATGAATTTGACGTTGTGTAGTTTCACTGATAGTTTTGAGTTTGGTGGTGGTGAAATACCCAGTTCTCTCTTTGAGAGCGCTATGTTATTCATAGGCTTTACCCAGTTTCCCTTTCATTCACGTCCTTTCTCCAGTAAACAACCATTGCCATATTCTTTTCCTTCCTTTTCCCTTTGCTACTCTTTAAAACCAACAAGCAAAGGTGCTTTCAGCCCATGTGTAAGTTAAATGCCATGGGGATGTCCCGGTCTGTTTCCCAGGTTCGCACAGAGCTCTGGGGTTCCGCCCGGCTGGAGGTGGTGGTGTGGCAGAGCCCAGGGTACCAAACCTGGGGGAATCTTGGTGAATGGGTCAGAGATCTTTTTCCCTCAGTAGTTTTTTAATTACTCAGAAACCTCCATTGCCTTTGTGTCTTCTTAGAAAACAGCTACTGATGCTTTTAATGACTAGCCAGGTCTTTTAACAGCTGAAGCACCGAAGACTTGATTTTGCCAAAATGTACAGAGTGCGTCTGAACTTAGATTCCTGAAAATCTGCCCAAACTGGCAAGACTGAGCATATGGGTGGGGAGGGAAGGGAGGAGAGGTGGGAGGCATGGAGCCTCGGGTAGGAGAGAGGTGTGGTTCCCGTGCAGCCGCGTTCCTTGCTGCGGGCTGGACGCCAGCTCTGCGGTGGGGTTTGCTCTGGGGCGAGAGCCCGGGCATGCTGCTCACCCAGGGCCGTGCTGGAGCAGGGACGGCGCTGCACGGCAGGTGGTTTAGTGGGCCCGTTTGCCAAAGCCTGTCCTGCGGTAGCAGTAACCCCGTACTTACTGCTGGGCAGCAGGTAGATCACCCCACACTTGGAGGGGTGGGCTGGGGGGACACCTTCCTTACTGAGTGTCACTCCATCAAATCATCTGTTTGTATGTAGCACGTGCTTGAGGAGTGTCTTCCCCCAGCTCTGTGAGGAGAAGGACCATTCCCTGTGCCTGGGGTGCTGGCTGCCCAGTGCCAACTGCTATGTCCTCCATCCTGCACATTTTTCACCTCTTAGCCAAGTGAAGGAGGTGGTGAGCTGTGGCTGCACATCACTGGTCCTGCTGGGCAGGTTGCCTTGGCCTCTCCAGGTTGGCTCCCTTCCTGTGTTGCCCCACCGTGGGCACACTGCCATCGTGAAGCAGCGCTGCTCAGGCACAGCTCTGCTTCGAGAGGTGGTGGGGATCCTCCTTGCCTGCAGGAGCCCCGCAGATGATGTAAGAAGTTTCCTGTTTATATTGCTCTGTTTTCTTTCCCCATGAGTTTTCTGACAAGTTAATGCATGCTTACGTTCTCCAGGCTTGGAAAAAGTCTTCAGGAGGATGATGCGGAGGCACATTGCTCAGGGTTAATTGCTGGGGATGTTGCCTGTGACTGTTGCGTTTCTGCAGAAGCAGGAATGGTTTTGCTGGCATTCCCATGGGGCCCCAGGGCTGGCAAGCTCTTACCCCGGCTGCTTTTTGCTCCGCAGCTCCCATTCTCCTGTGAGGCTCCACAGGTGGCACAGCATGGCCTGCTTGGTGCTGCTGGGTGGGGGAGCATCGAGTGGCTGCTCAGCAGGGACCCTGTCCCCAAGGGCAGCGCTGTGGGTCAGGCCTGGCACTGCTGGCTCCCAGGAGCTGAGGGTCTGGGTCCTGCCATCTTTGCCAGCAGTGCCCAGCTCCCACGCTGCCCGGGCCGGCTGTTGGGCAGGAGCAGGAAGGGGAGCGTGGGGTCAGCCTGGACTGTTGTGCCTCCCTGGCACAGGGTTGGGTGTCTCGCTGCGTGGCTCCCCGTGGAACCAGCTTGGGTCTTTCTACTAGATATTTGATGGGTTAGAATGGCTGGATTGTTCCTACAAGGATGTGTGGTGTGGGTTGGAGTTTTGGGGTTTTTTTTTCATCAGTAAGTCAGAGTAAAACAGTGCTGGGCCTCCCTTCCTCTGGAGGGGCAGCAGTGCCAGCGTGGGGACCTTTCACATGTCTTTCTGAATTCAAGGAATAATAAAGAAACCCACCAAAATCCTGTTTTAAAACTTTACTGTTTAAAAATGATTCGTGTTTCTTTGCAGAAGCCTGAGCGCAAAAGCTGCGTGTGTCATACAAGAGCTTGAGCTGAGCAGGGGCTTGTGAACAGCAGTTGCCGATATGTGAAGAGCAGCCAATGCACTTTGCTCCCTTTGCTGATCAGAAAATAAACATGCTTTTCTCTCCTGCACTTTGGATAATTTGAGGGTCTTGTCAGCACACATCTCTTGCTTCCTGCGCCCTGTGCAGTCACTGCTCGACAAAACATGGGTGCAAACAGTAACAACAAATGTCAGCTCTTTGTTATCAGGCTGCTCTGGGGCCAAGGTCTTACTCAATTCAGTAAGATTAGACTTGGAAGAGCTGCAGTGGAGCAGTTTGCCCCCATCTGAGAAGCATTAGGCAGAAGTTCAGCTGTGCTTCTGCATAGCTTCAGCCCATGCTAGAGTCTCCTGTTGGGAGTCATCAGTCAGGCGTTAGTCCGGTGGGATGATCTTATTTCTGCTACCCTTCTTCTTGTGTTTGCCTTCTTGTCTCCTCTTTTATTCCACAACAAACCGTTGGGGCAGGGGCTCTTACCAGCTCGCACCGTGCAGGCGAGTGCCTGGCTGTGGGTAGAGCAGAGCCCTTTCCCTGGGCGTGGGGCTGCCTCATGCCCACTCCTTGAATCAGCTCAAAGGTGAGATCTTCTCCTGCTGTTCTCTTCCTGCACGTGCCCAGATCTTTTCAGTAGAGGGCCCAACGTCTGTTTCCTTTGCCCTCCATGCCGTGTGTGCCACTGATTCGACTGGACACATGGTTGCATTGGAGAGGGACATTTGCAGGGTGCATCCTCGGACATGGCACTGCTGCTACAGTCTGCGAGTGACCAGGGCTTTCCCCAGCTCTTTAAAGCAGCTTTTTGGCCTGGGAGCCAGAATTCCTCAATGGCTTTTCTGTGAAAATAATGCTGAGATTTGGCAGTTTCCGTGCTTTGTCTACACAGACCCCTCCTCACAGCTTGCCCCTGTGTGCCCTTGTGTGTAGGGTGGTAATGAGAGCCTCGATATGCTGACTTTTCCAAACTATTGTTTAGAGACTGCAACCAAAGTTGCTCTTGCCTCATTAGAATAGCCTTTGTCAGAGCATCTTTAATCAACAGACTCCTGGGAGACAGCGTTTTTAGAACTTCTTTTTATACCTCCTCTTGGAAGTTCTTTGCACTGTACCTCGTGAAGAAACTAATGAGATGCTGTGAGAGTTCGGGCTACCGTTAATTAGAAGAGGTCTGAGGAAGAAGTACTGCACATATATTAACTTTATCTTGGCTCACATGTCTCCTCTCTCCCTGTCTCTTCTTTGCAGGTTGCACAAACAGCAGATGGCTTGGATGCTGACCTCTGGAAAGATGGCTTATTTAAATCCAAGGTCACACGATACCTGTGCTTCACGAGATCATTTTCAAAAGAAAATGTAAGTCTGTTTGCTGAGTGTCTGCATGATTTGCATCTGTACTTGGTATGCTCTTACCCATAGGATGATTCATTTTATGGAACCAATTATAATTCAAGCAGGCATTTCACTGAGTTTGGGTGAGTCAGGAGGCAAACTGCAATGACTAGATATTTACATTTTGTCTATGTTCTTCATGGAAAGAAATTTCTGGCAAAACCTGCAATAAAAGCAGCAGAAAAGGGAATGCTTGCATTTCAGCAACCCCTCACGCCAGCGTTTCCTGCTGTAGCAGTGGACACATCATGCTCATGGTTCCGATGAATTTCTAACTCCACCTAGAGAAGCACATGCTGCAGGTAGTGTCGATGAAGGAAACGTTAGTTTCTGAATCCAAGGGCATCATAGATATTTTCTTGCAGGATTAGCGTTTCTTTCTTTGTTGTTTTTGGTGCTGATTCTTGAAAATTTGCCCACATTGTGCCTATGTTACCATATTCTTGTAATCTTCTAGTATGGCTATGAAACATAAGTTAATTTCCAATTAGTGGCACATGTCTGCCCACATCTTCCATGGAGGAGAGGAGATGATGTGCAGTGAGAGCTTGATGCCTTCTACTGTGTTTTTGGTTGAGGATAGTGTGAAAACTTCCTCTTTTCTGGAAGAACTATTTAATTCTACAATGAATGCACTCCATCTAGTGGGTAATCCTGCTTTTCGTCGTGTTTTGGATATTCACAGTGACTCAGTTATCAGGGTATGGAGATACCATTTTGTACTCGTGCTTTCACTGACGATGGGAGCAGAACCGCAACTGCAACTTCAGAGGCTGATCATGGGTCCTGACAGGAAAGCCGGGGGCTGCCAATTTCCAGCATTTAACCTTTATTCCATCCGCTTTCCTGCCTGCCTCTAGATTAAAATAAAGCTCCTAAGCTATGGGAAATAGCTTCCTGGGGTGGATGGACAATAATTGTGCTTTTCATCATGGAGTACCTGCGATAGCAGGAATAATAGCCCCAGAATAGGCAGGGAGGGTATTAGAAAGATTTGTGATGGTTTGAGTATTAAGTTTATCTGTGGCTACCTTAAATGTGAGGTTGTCAAAAATAATTACAGGATAGCAGCGACTGCTGGCTACCAGAGACCATGTAAATACCCTCAGTCAGTGCCTGTTGGGCTTTTGGCATGAATCCTCTGCTCGGCGCGGTTTGGGAATACGTTCCTCATATTCATGAGGAGTGAGTTAAAGGGAGCATGGGGGGAGGACTGCCGGTCCCAGCAGCCTGGTGTGCGAGGTGGGGCGTGAGCCGCTGTGTCCCGCATGTAGGTTGTCTCGAGCCCTGCGTCAGTGGCACGTTAGACCCGCAGGCGCTTCTGGCAGCACTCCTGGGCAGCAGCCTGCGGGCAGTGCTGCCTGTGTTTGGGCGCTGGCATGGAGCCAGTGCTCCTGTGGTTCACTGCAGCCGTACCCAGTGGACGGAAGCAGGCTGATGGGCTGGGAGGAGGAAGGGGATGGGACCAGTGGGGAACAGCCTTCTCCCCTTGCGCAGGGAGCAGGACCCTTGGCCCCAGTTAGCCCAGCAAGAGCTTTCCCTCCCCTCTTGGTCCTCTCCGTCCACTCAGGGGTCTGATGTGCTGCCCAACTGCTGACCTCTGTAGGTTGAAGGGCCTGGGTCCTCCCCGGTAGCAGTGACCTAGAGCTCTCATCCAGGAGGGAGAGGCTCCTCTCACCTGAACATTGATGTGTTGCTGCACTTTCGTTTAGAAGTTTCACTGCTCAGGGGTTTTTGTTTTTAACAAAACACTGGGAACTGTTTGTCCTGAAGGATGTGTTATAGTTAAAGTTAATGCACCTCAGATACATGGTTTATAGCGGAGATGGTCTGTAGTGTCTCTTTATAAGAATCATCATTCTCAACAGTTTACAGTATTTGACAGATTATGAGGACGTTGCTGGTATTTGAGTGTCATGGTGAGGTGACCCCGAGTGGTGCGTCTCTCAGGCAGGGAGGCTTTGTGCCCTTTTCTCCTGGGTGTACAGCAGAGCATCGATGCTGACTCCCGGTGTTTCAGCAGCTAACGAACTTATCAGAGGCATCTCTCCTACCTCTCTACTGTTGATAGAGGAATGATCGTTGGTTTAGCTGAAAGCTGCACGCTGATGTAACACAGCCAGCCAGTTTGGATAAATAAAACATGAAAGATGAATCAGCAGCGACCACTTCATCTACCATTTGCCGTGCCAGGACCACATTAACTGATACATTCAGGCTTTGCAGCATCCAGCATTGCTCACTCTGGGATGCCCTGGCCAAAGCAGCAGCAGAGGCATGTGGGGGCTGCTCGGCCTCAGCCACTGTGTGTGAGCAAAGGATGTGTGCCATGCCTGTGTGTGGTGGGACAGGGCTGCAGGCGTGGTGGCCCTCCCGGTGAGGAGCTGACTATGAAATGCAGAACCTCCAAAAAGTAAACTCAGACCTGATCTCCCCTTATTTCAGAGGCTGCAAATTTAAGTATGTTTTAAAATAGTTCAGTGTAATAATCACAGAGTAGAAGTTTGTCTGAAATACTCTGCCAGATAAAAACTGAAGGAGATACTTAGCAACCAGTAACAGTAAAACACACTGACATGGTTTGATGGCTTAGGATGAAATTTTAATTGTTCTGTATTGCATTTCTGTTTATAAAGGCTGTGCAGTAACTAAAGTGTGTTTTTCTTCCATACATGAATCCAGATTATTGGCAGCAATGCTGGCTCTAACAAGAACTGCAAAGAAAATCTGGTCTCTGAACAATTGTGGAGGCTGTCATTCTGAATTGTCTTTTGAGCTCTTCAAGCCTTGATTAATAGGACGAGGCATCAGTTCAGAATTCATATGGACTCCAAATGAAGTTCTTCGTTCCAAATGGCCAGCTCTTCTGGAGTGCGCCTGCGTTTGGAGCTAGAACCATGTCTATTCAGTACTAATTAGCTAATGCATGTAATAACTTTGGCTGTGTCTTCATGAACCATCTTCCCGTAATGCTTTCTGCTGTTACGGTCATGGAAATGTCGTGTTACTGTTGTAGATGTAGAGTGTGTGAGAACTAAGGCGACCTGCTTAGTGGATGAGTTGGTGGAGGTAATACTTTGAACTGCCATGTTTCCAAAGGGAGGGATTTGGTTGTGCTTCTGAGGATCCCGAAATATGGCAGTGGATGAGCTGTAAGAATCTGTAAATGCTGAAGGTTTTCCAGTATCTCCTGGTCAGTCATCATGTAGTTCCTGCAGAGGGCACAGTTGCAAGTGTTGGCTTGGTACCTCCTTACCATTTTTAAAGTTGGTGATCAGATACAATGACAAGGCGTCTTGGAGTTCAGCAGGTGAGAACAGCTGGGCTTGAATTTGGTGACATTGTCATAGTCAACTGTTTCTTTTCTCTCTCCAAAGAGTCATTTAGGCAACGTCTTGGTTGATATGAAGCTCATTGATATCAAGGACACCTTACCTGTGGGCTTCATCCCCATCCAGGAGACCATCGATACACGTAAGTTGGCATCTGTTCTTCAATCCCGGGCTTTGGGAGCAGCCGCTCCACCGGTGCCGTGTGGTGGGGTCGTGGAGGGCTGTGTCCCAGGCAGAGGGACACTCAGCACTGCTGCTCGCTGGGGTTACGTGTGCGTGTTTGGGGGCAGCTCTGGACTGCAATGAAACAGCCTTCGGTTTTCCTGTACTCTTCAGGCTTTGTAATACTGCTGCCTGACTGTTGCCAGCTTGCCTGCTAGAGCAGCGCAGCTCTGGGGCAGGAAGGGACAGCTTTTCCTTTCATTTGTAAGGGCGGACTAGTCCTGGCAGGAGCAGAGCTGCCGTACTGAGGGGTGTTCACTAATGGATACCAAAAGGAAGGGTGTGTGCTCATGGTGCTGGGTTCATGCACACCGGCTTTACGCCTCTGTCATGGTTTAACCCCAGCCAGCAGTGAGGACCAAGTAGCCGCTTGCTCAACCCCCCTCGATTCGGATGGGGGAGAGAATCGGAAAAGTGAGAAAACTTGTGGGTTGAGATAAAGACAGTTTAATGGAACAGTAACAGAGGAGGAAAATAACAATAATAGTAATGGTAAAAGAATATACGAAATAAAGTGATGCAACACAAGTCGCTCTGACCACCTGATGATCAGTTGCCCAACCCATCCTGAGCAGCGATCCTGGATTCCTGGCCCCCGGCCAACCCCATTTTTATACTGAGCATAATGTCTGTGGTATGGAATATTCCTTTGGCCAGCTTGTCCTGTTCGTGCTTTCTCTCAGCTTCTATGGGAAGCTGAAAAAGTCCTTGTCTAACGTAAACGTTACTTAGCAACAACTAAAACAATATGTGTTATCAGCCTTCTTCTCATACTAAATCCAAAACACAGCAGCTACTAGAAAGAAAATTAACTCTATCCCAGCTAAAACCAGGACGACCTCTCTCCTGAGCAAATGAAGGCCCGTCTCGTGGCAGGTAGTGCTGAGGATGGTGGGGTGTGTTTGCACTTGCTGAGGGAAGGCGTAAGTGAAATGTCCAGGGAAAACACCATCCTCATTTTTGCAAGGCAGAAATGACTTTGCTGCAACATTTAAGCCAGCAGTTCCCAAACAGTGTATTCGGATCCCTCGAGACGCATGGCAGCAGCAGCTGAAGCCACGTCTGGTCAGAGCACTCCGCTCTGCAGCAGGCGTCAAGGGCTGGCAGCGCGGAGGAGCTGGGGACGAGCCCCGTGGGAGCCATGTGTGGAAGGGCGGCAGGACACCGTGCGCTGGTGCTGAGTGTACAGCTACTGCTCAAGAGCAGGGCTGGTACCAGTGCTCGTCAGTAATGAAATCCAGCCTAGTTATGAGTAGAAGGAGTTATATGAGCCTGCTTTGCAGGGAATGATTCAGCTCGGTCTGCAGCAGATGAGGATGGTTTTTCCGTCACTACCGGCCTGGTTCTGATTTGAACCCGTGACCTAGAAGTGAAATGCTCTGCAGCCCATTTCCCATTCCCCTGGGTCCCCCCTTCCCCTGCAGAATTCTTGGGCCCATGTGGCGCAGGGAAGAGTGGTCATCTTATCCTGCTGGCCCTCAGGAGTGCTGGACTCTTTCTGTGTTCTGTGTTTTTTGTGAAAGTCCCGGTGGAAAGGTGGAGTGGGACTTCGTAATTAATTTAAAATGCATTGGCTTGCGACCCATGCAATGTCTAAAGCAGAGGCACGATCTGTGTTAATGAAGTGGTACATATCCCTGCCTCCATTAGGATGAATGAACACGTTTCGATTGACTGTTTATAATATGTTTACTTAAAATTAACTCTGGTTAAGCATGTGTAATTAACGAATCCAGCTCCTAAACCAAGTTTGCTACAGACCACAGACTCTAGCCAAGTGTGGGAGACCAAAGACAAAAGCAAATAGTCAGCTTTGTATTACTGTGAAAGTCAAATAAGAGGCACTGATTTTGTTCAGAGTTAAATTTGTGGTTATATGTGTTTCTGTGCTCTTCTCTAAGTGAGAGCTGACTTGCAGTAAATACATTTAATAGAGTGCTCTTTACTAGGTTCTGACAAAATTTTCAGCTGCGGGAGCCTTAAACCCTGGGCTCCTAAAATCAGTTTTAGGTAGTTCAGATAAAAGCCCTACTTTTCCAAACAGAAGACTAGACTTCAGGGATACAGGTATTTAACATCTCTAAAAAACAGCACTGTAACTGCAAAGCTGCACGCACAGATGCTGTATTGTGACACACCTCGCGCTGCCTGTACGTTTATTGGCGCTGGTGTGACAGCAAATTTCAGAGGCCGGTATGGATTGCTTTCTGTGAGGTGCGGGTTTCAAAGCAGGAGGAGCCTATAGAGACAGGGCTGCTTGCCATCTGTTGAAGTGAGAGCACATTTTTAAACTGGAGGATATTTATTCATATTAAACTGAAGGGTTTTTAATTTGCAGGCACTTGTTTTGTACTTGTTGGTTGTTTCCAGATTTTCATTCAGTGTCGGCACTTTAGATTTTCAGTTTATCAATAGACTTCTGTCACGTCTTTCAAGTGCCTGTGTGCACAAATGGAAACCTCACCTTGCTCCCACTGAGACTCTGGCAGACTCTTCAGGGTGAGACAGAGCAGTGGTTTCCAAGTGCCGCAAACCTGTGTCTGTGTGCCGGTACTACCCGTTGTCCTGCGGCTGACCCATAGCTGGGTGCGGGTTGTATCTGCATGCAGACAGACAGCACGCATACACATGAATTCATTACACAGGTAAGCCTTAACTCTGGGCTTGAGTTTTTCTTGGTGGATAACATGGAAACAAGTGCAATTGCTCTTTGATGCGTAGCAGGAAAGGGCCGTGCCGCAGATCCATCCACCCTCTGAGCACAGGTCAGTGCAGCACAGTTGCCCCGTAGGAGGTCCTGGCAATTACGGCTTTGTAAAGCTGGTTTATCCCTACAAAGATACTGGGGCAAACACGGCGGGAGTATCATTTCAGTGTTTGCTGACTGAGTCAGGAGAGGTCATTAACACTTAATATGCCTGAGATTTGGGCAGACAGCTTTTACGGTTAGCCACTCTGCGTGGCAGTCTGGTTTTGTGCCTGCTCCTCCTCTTGGGGGGGTTGGCTGTTTGGAAGCACTTGGCAGAATAAACTGACAGGTTCTGTCAGCGGCTTCCAGGTATGTTCCTAGAGGCAATGCTTGTGGCAGGAGTATTTAGATGCGACCGTCCAGGCTGGTAAGGCAAACATTACCTGGGAAAGAGAAAGCGAATGTGAGAGGTACGCGGAAGTGGAAGAATCACCTGCCATGTCTGTTCTGTGGCACAGTACTCTGTGGCATACATGATGTCTTATCTTCTCTGCAGAGGGTAGTAGGGACTATTGGTTTATCGCAGTGCCTAATAACAAATCTCACACAGTGTGCAGAGCGCTCCTGATAGAAAATTTCTCCAGTCACTGAATGGCACTGCACTGTCTGGTTTGCTGACATATATCTGTTCTTTGGCTCCAGTTCCTGTCATAATTATCTGCCTAATATCTGGAGAGACAATAAATAACATTTATACCCTAATCTTGCATAAAAACCACCCTCTGTCCTGGGTTGTTTTTGCAGAAGAAATAGCTTTCAGAAAGAAGAGGCTGTGCATTAAATTCATCCCTCGAGATTCTACAGAGGCGGCGATCTGTGATATCCGAATCCTGGGCAGATCTAAGCAAGCCCCTCCTCAGTACACATTCATAGGGTAAGTACCCTCACTCCAGAAGCTGTTGTCATAAATTTGGTTGTAGCAAGGCTCAGCACCATGTTTTCCTATAATTAGTAAGTAGTAGTTTGTAAGAGCTGAAGCTTGTTGTTAGACAAGTCTACGTAAATACAAGTGTTAGTGAGTTTGAGGTAGGAATTAACTAACACCCCCCTTTTTTTTCCACTTACCCTGGTTCTCACTAACCAAGGTGTTTGTGAAACAGTGCTTGATACTTGTGCACATGTGAGGCATTTGCTTGTAGCATGAATGTCTTCCATGTTGGTTACACAGGGAGTTGAACAACATGGGCATTTGGTACCGGATGGGCAAAGTTCCACGCAACCATGAATCTTCACAGCCTGCGACTCCTCCTTCCCAAGTACCATCTTCGACCCCAGCTCCTAACCTGCCGAGGTAACTTTTCTCCTTTCCAGCCCCTTCTGCTTGATGCTGCGTGGTGTATTGTTACTAACCTTGCCTGGCAGAATCGAGACCACGGTACCATGTCAGTATGAACGATTACATGGCATGATCTGATAGGGAATGTTGTTGTTTCAAGTATTTGCCTACTGGAAGTTCCTTTGGCTGTTGTTCTATAAAAATACATGGGTGAAGAAGTCAAAGAAAAAGTCTGAGGAGGAAGGGAAACAGCAAACCACACCTTTTTCTTTGCTTTAAACTGTGTGGGATGTTGTAGTTTTCCACAAGTGTGCATGGGTCATCCCTGGAGGGTGGGCCAGAACTGCAGCCAAGTCCATTTCTCTCCTTGACCAGAGGGAGGGAGAAGCATTTGTACAGATTTTAATGCACAGGGAGACAGGTTTTGCTCGTTCTCCAGAATCGGGCCGCTCATGCTTTGAAGTACTGGCCCATTTCTTTCTTTTCTTGGTCCCAACTACTGTGCTCCAGTCTTGCAGCTGACATTGAACACGCAGAGCAGACTGCTCATCCTGCAGTGACTGACAGGAGCAGCACTTTTGGACAGACGCTGGCATGGTGTCTGTCCAGGTTGTTTTCTCTGTGCTATAGACTATATTTGTGTGTGTGTATAAATGTATGCATGTGTGTATACTTGCATATAACAGTATTGACAGCTTACTTGCTGGATTGCTCCAGACAAAGCAGAGTGGTGTTAAGCAGCAAACCAACCCAGACAGACGTTAAGCTAAATGCTTTACACTCCTGGCATTTGGCATTTGCTGTGAAAGCACAGCATCCAGCATGAGATGGGCACCCACTGATGAGGCTCGCGGACTGGGCTCCGGGCCGGACTATTGCTGGGGCACAGCAGGTTCTCTGTGGGTCCCTTTGGGCTTTTGCTTAATTAAGCCAATGTGTATTTGTGCACTGAGCATTTGGTATACTGCAGATACGTTTACAGTATTACACTAACTGTTGAGAGCTCGAATTTCGAAGGAGACAGCGGAGGGGAATTCTAGGGGGATTGGTTTGTATGCAAAGGTCGTTGTATCGTGTGGGTGGAAAACACTCGTGTCCTTCGGAGTCTTGATTTACAGGTCATTGCGGAGAGTGACACTTTTAAGCTGCTGTGAACTGTTCCTGGAAAAGCTATTAGGTACCTTTTAAAGGCAGGTGTGTACATTTGAGCCTTCACCTATGACCCAGACTTAAATCTACTGTCTTGCGGAGGCTCTTTGAACTCTCCAAAGCATTTGGGCGTTTCTTGCGCCGAGAGTTTTGCTCAGTCGCCTGCCATGCCTTGGCAGGCTGCTTGCTGTCCTGTACTGGCAGGTGTGCTGCAGGCAGAGGTGCTGTCTTGCTTCTCAAACAGAGATGGAGGCAAAAGAGATGAAAAGCCAGCAGTCTTCTGGAGATTTCAGCCTGTCCCACTGGGAGCTGATTCGTTGTTTTGAAGCTCTGCTGGACATAAGCTACATGCTAGCACAGGCCATGCGAGATCAGAGGAAAAGATGTCTTGATTTTAGGGCACAGATCTTCATTTTCTGTCGGCAAGAAATTCCTGCCTGGGCAGATTTCCACAATAAAGAGAAAAAAATTATCATAGCAAGAGAATGTCAATGGCAGTCCTTAATCACCGAGTGTGGAAGGGTCACTTTATGGCCGAGCAGGGAAGGCTGCAGAGCAGCGTCAGAGCTGTTGGGAACAGGGCCAAAATTAGAGCTCAGAGTATCAGCGACAGTCTGAAAAGTGTTTACAAGGCTTATATATTTTATAACCTCTTGTTGTACAGTTTATGGTTTACAATGGCTGCAAGGAAATTGGATCAGTTTTGTTTTACTTGCCAAATAAAGCAAATGTCAAAATAGTCAATATAAAATGTATTCTAATTTGGCTGAGTTAAAACAGCCAGTATGCAGTGGAATAATTGAATGTTACATTAATGCCTCCTAGTAAAAACCACCTGTCTGTAGCCAGCTCCACTCTCATGCCCTGTGCGTGATTTACAGGTAACTTTTACACTACCAGCCTGATCATTCAAAGCATCTTTCATGTCTGTTTTTTTTACTCTGATTATTTATTATCCAATATATTTTTTAAGAAATAGAAACGTATGTGAGGGTGCATCCTGCAAATATTTCATTATTATGGGGAACACATACTACTTGAAAGCCTTTTCTAATACTTTATCAGCAATGTGGTAAGTTACTCAACACTTAATGTTTGTGGAAGATTGTAGTCACAAGTAACCTCTTATTTTTACATCACCATAGAGAGATGAGATTACACTGGTAGCCAGTTTGCTGTTTTATTCCATGTGGATATATCCTGCCAGGAACAGCAGTGAGTTATTCTGACACTGCTGTGAGTGCTAAGAGAAAATCGGTGAGCAGTGCCGAATGGAGAGCACTGTGGAGATTCTGCTGCTAGGCTGGTCAGGTATTTAAGCTATTCTCTTCAGTTGCTGTCTAATATTGTAAAATAATTTTAAATCAAGAGTGTATGCTTGGGTGCCTCAGAACAATTGTTAACACTGGGTATAAACCACACCAGTAAAACACACCAGTGAGCTTCTGCACAGCAAAACCTTCCTGAATGGAAGGACTTTTTGCTGTAGGAGATGTTTATTTCTGCGCCAGCCGTGTTTCCTCCTCGGATCCATAATATAGGTTACTGATGGCAGTGGATGGCGGCACATCAGAGTTCTGTCATGCGTCAGAGGTTTGACCTCCCCAGCTTGCTGCACGTCAGCAATGCTGCTTCCGCCGCTTGTGTCGCGGGGTTACGGCTCACAGCCAGAGCTGCACAAGGGGAGGCTTTGTTTGATATTCATGCTGGACTGCATATGTTATTTTTCAGCCATTTCTTCTCCTTGGTTTTTCCTACTGCAGGCATCTGGCTTAATGGTCTCTAACGGCAGCCCTTGCGCATCCCAGTGAGGATGGCGTGCTGTGCTGTGGAGCACAACCGGGCCATTGTGCAAAGCATCAAGCTGCTTTACTGTCTTTCCTCTCCAAATTCTGCGACAGCTTCTTGGCATTAATGGCAGCCTGGAGAAATGCACTTGCAGTTTCCCATCCTAGAAGGCTGCTGCTAAAGAACTGCTTTTGTTGACTTGATTCACCAGTGGGAGTTTAATGTGACTTTCCTCAGTACCTCTGCTCTGTGTTCAAGGCCTGCAGTCCCCGGTGCTGCACAGTGACATCGCTTTGGGGAGCAAGAAGGTAGTCCTCCCCCAAAAGAGGTGCTGGTAACAGGTAGCTCGCCTGGCCCTTTGCGCACTTCTGCTTCACCCAGCCTGCGGATGGGCAATGGCCAGTGTGTGGGCTGAGGACATGGAGGAAAGCACACGTCAGAGCACTTGAGCAGCGTCGCAGGGCTCAGCCCCTCCATGCCTCGAGCTCTGCCGGAGTAGGCTAGAGCAGGATTTGTGTGTGACATTCTCTTCGTGAGTCCAGTTCCAGCCTTTTGGGAGCAAGTCTGGGACTCTCGATGTACGCAGAGCCAACCTCGAACCATTTTGACTTGTGGCTGACTACGCAATGGCTCCCGTCAGAGCCGCGGAGCTTTGTGAGCCTGTGTGGCTTCTGTGGTTCGGGAGTGCGTTTCACATCCCTTCCCGGGGTGCTGCGGGAGTCTCTACCACTGTCATTCAAACAGCCCTCTCACAATTTGTCAGCTGCAAGCAAGATGTCAGTCAGCACTGCTGAAGTGTGTTTTACAGTGACAGACATAATTGCACTTAACTTTTTGCGTGGATGTTATCAATCTGTGATGGATACTTTGGGAAATGGAGCACTCTGATTGCAGATGATGTGTCACAGGCGTTTAATCTTCCTCTCGAAGAGACCGGGATTCAGTCACAACTTTTACTTGTTGATGTCAGGTTTTGAAAATGTAGATTCGCGCTGACCCTGGGAATCGTTCAGTCACTTAGTTTGCAGGGCTGTCATCTGAAAGGTTAATGGCTTACCAGGGAGGAGGAAGATCTTGCTGCAGTCCGCTTGTGTTCATGTCATGCGTTGGCGTGGCTGGGCACTCAGCGTTATGGTTCAGAGGGGCAGAACCCCTCTGGCTGCCTTCCTGGGCTGCCTGTGGCACGTCTCCATGGCTGTTCTAATTGAGAACCACAGGGGCGGGGGAGAGGGCAGGGGGGCAGCCCGAGCTGCAGGTCTCGGTGGGGCTGATGGAGCCCGTTGCTGCCCGGGAGGCAGAGCCGTGAGTCGGTCGCTTGTGCTCTGGACTGACCAGAGAGACACATGGGTGAGAAAACAGTGTCGGCCCCGAGTGCTGCACCTCCGAGTGTGGCTGGTGACCAGGAGGGGTGGCAGAGCTGGCAGGACGCCTGATCTGGCCAGGAGAGGCCGGCGACATAGGCACAGGCGCGCTGCAGGTCGGGAGGGAGTCGCTGTCCTGGTGGGGTGGCAGCCGGGAACGCTGAGCAGCTTGGCCAGGTTTCCACACGAGGGGCTCCTGGCGCCGCCTGGTGCGAGCTGTCATGGGCACCGTCGGAAGGAGGGACCAGGTTGCAGAACCAGACGGAGAGAGGATGGGGAGAGGGGCGGCCACTTCCCCGAGAGTGGCACGGCGCTGGTGCAGCGTGGCTCCTGCTCCTGTGTGCATGGCCATGGGGACAGCCGAAGCTGGCACAAGCCAGCCGGATCGGAAGGGCACGGTTTTCTCCTGGTTAAACCATGGCAGGTGAGCTGGAGTGTGGCAGCCGGTCACGGTCGGGGGGAGCCAGGCAAAGCCACCCTGGGTGCCGGGGTTCTGTGTCCAGCCGGGCAGTGCGAAGTGCCCACCGTGGGAAAGCAAGGAACCGGGCTGATGGTGCTGGGGCCCAGCTGGAAAAGGCCGTGGGTGCTCCGTACCACCCCGGCTGGAGGGGGCTGCGGGTGGGGTGCTGGCCCACATGGCTGCTCTGTCCCAGAGGAGGCGATGGTCCCTCTGGACAGCGGCTCTGCCCCAGCCCGGGAGCAGTGCCCAGGGACAGAGCAGCATGTGTGCCACTGCCGCCTCCTCCCCGCGGGCCCACGCTTCTGCAGGGAGAGGGGCTGCGCACCATGCCAGACCCGGGGCCCCAGCGTATGTCTGCTGTGCTTGTAACTCCTGCCTGATCCGCATGGCTAATAAGGTACAGAACCGGCTCATTAGTGCTGCAGCTCACAGCCCTCGCAGCTGTGGGTCTGCAGCATGGCTGGCAGCCGTCCCTCCCGCGCGCCCTCGCCGTCCTCTGAGCGCAGTCGGTCTGTGCCACCAAGTGCTCAGGTCTTGAAATACTGATCTGGCAGGAGTACTGCACAGGGAAGCGCTGCTCTGGTTTTGATAAGAAGATAACAACTGCCCTACTTAAACCCCTGAAATAAGAGCAGGATGTGTAAATTTTTCTCCCGTGCTCCCAATTACCTTTTAAATAGTTAAGCTACCCCTCCTTAGAAAAGGGAAATGATTTGCTCCTGTTCCTCTGCTCCCAGCGGAGCTTTATGTTAAGGAATGTAAGAATTTCCTTTCTAGGCAGAGAAGTCTGATTTTTCAAATTGATTTATTAATGGTGTTTGAACTTTGTCGTGTAAGCTTGGAAAGTGATCGGTGTGTGGCTTTCCGCTGGAGGCTGATGATGTGCAATAGGTGGCAGCTAATAAAGCAGCACCAACAACCCGGGATGTTGGAGACCTGCACTCGGTCTCACTCTGTGCAGCGGGTTAATCGAGGGAAGTGGGAACCCTTTTACTTTCCCTGGGTTTTAAGTAGCAGCAATATTATTTATAAATAACTATCTTATTTATTTTTTTTAAGACATTTAAAATAGATTTTATGGGGAGTCTGTAGAGGAGAAGGTTCCAGGGTTTCAATGCTTTTGTGCTCCGTTGGGGAACAAAGCCAAGACTTGAGAAAGCTGCCATGGACGGGAGGCAGAGGCCGCTGGTAGCCTGCTGGCCAGGAGGCTTTCGCAGAGTCCTTAACGTCCCTCATCTGAACCAGATGCAACCAAATAAGGGGTACTTTGGGATGGGTGTTTCTGGTTTGACTGGAAACTGCTCTGAGAAGCATTGCCAGTGGGATCTCCTGACAGATCTTTTCTACAAAACGCTGCCTTCTTGATGGAGTTGCATTTCCTAATCTGTTTCATCAAAAGAGCTCTAAAGTAAAACTACCTTCTGATTTACAGCTAGTAAAACCTATTCTTTGGCTTGAATGCTCAAACCACTTGTATTGTGAAATACAGCACAATATTCCTGGTTTTTAAATGTGTACCCTACAAGAGGCCAGGGGCGGTACAAGGCCTGGGTTCACATCACAGTAGCTATGGATTAAAAATCCCCAACAATGAGATTATGAGGTTGAAAGAGTAAGTGAAAGCTTGGAGGAAGTGCTTCCATAGATAGACCCATTCCACTGGGTATGGTAAGAAGCACAATTCAAGGATGAAATGTCTGTGGTGTGTGTATGCTGTGCATATCCGAAGGGGCTGGTTGGTTTGAGCGGGTGAGGGGTGCTGGCGTGCATTTACCTGGAGCCTGTTTCCCATAAGGAATTTGTTATGAAACTGCACTGACCGTCTGGCTTGCATCCAGCTCAGCTGGATGAAGACGTGCAAAAATTGGTCACAGTCCAGTATGTTTTAGTGGTAGAAAATGATGATTAGGAAAAAACGTTTAAACAATATGAGTGGTTTCCAGCCACAAGAATCCCTTGCAGCAGCTGAGAGAGAGACATTAACTGTAGTTAGAAGCTTGATTGATTTAGCTGATTTTGAGGATGCATTGAAAAATTTGTGGAGTGCTCTGAGTGAAGAGGGTTCGATATCCTTAGAGTAATTTTTCTTTATAGAGCCCCATTCCTGGTATAGTAATATTCCTGGAGGCATATTTTCTTTAGGGTATAGTGTAAGGTCATTAAGTACAAACCGAAGGTATTCATTCAAAGAAGCTATATGCTCAGTTGTTAAATAAGCCCTGCAGGGAAATTGAGCGTTTTTCCCCTAAAACTTCTGTGTTGTCTGCTATTTAATATGATCTCTGCCACTGTTGATTTGTAATCTGTGCTTTCACCCTGAAGTGCATGTGGTTGTGTTCAGATATTTCCTTCTTTAAATCAATCACTTTCACCATTTTCCAAAACACTTCTTGAGTTTATTGCTTTTAGTAAAGTGTTTGGACTGTCATTATTTATTACTGGCAAAGTGCTGACAACGTGCTCTTCCCAAATGAGTCTTTATGTGGAATATTTGTTTAACGGGTTTTGCAGGGGAGGCGTCGCAGCTCCCCGTGGGCTGGGCTGAGCCTGCGGCACCCCGGTGCTGCTGTGGGGGCTGCCCGGGCTGCGGCCCCCCCGCGCCCGCCCCACCACGCGCTCCCCTCGCAGGTACGCCTCTCGGCCGACGCGGGAGCCCAGGCTTTGTTGTGCTGATTAATTTGACAGAATTTAAAATCCGAACCGAGGAAGCTCACTCCGTGTGTAATTTATCTTTTTGGAGTATTTCTGCTGTTTGGCAATTTTTCCCTACTGCTTCATTATCTGAAAACTCCTGACTCTGGAGAGCAGCTAGTGAAGGATGTGGAAAGCTGCGCTCTTCCCGCTGCAGCCTCCAGAGACGCCGCGCTGCTCATCTAAGACAACCACTTCATAAGCACTTCATGCTTACAGTATGAGGTCTTAGTTCTTTGATGCAGTCCTCTGCCTATAACGATTTAATGGGCTACAGCTCAGACTTTCAAGCAGTGTAAATTAAACTTGTTGGGGTTTTGCGATTGTTTGGCAGCTGTTCTGTCCTGGTTACTTAAGTCCTCTGATCTCAATTAATCCTTGTACAGAGGGAGCTGCAGGAGCTTCATTCTGCACTAAGCCTTACATTTTGGGCTGCTGGGCTGCAGTAGATCATGCTCCCTTGTTAGCATCATCGGGGTTCGTTCCGTCCGGATGGTGACGGCTGTAGTTTTGACAGAGCAGCGCAACATCGTTCTCCCCTGTCGTGGAGGCGTGGTGGTGCGGGGAGGGGGATGCGCGGAGGCACTCTGCGCGTAGCGCGTTGGGTACACGTGCTGCGGGCAGACCTGTTCCCCTTCTACAGCTGGGAAAATGAAACGGGTAAATCTAAAAGTGGAAAGAATCACTCACTCCCTTTTTCATTCTCTCATGCATTTGGGCTGTTATAAAATCTGAATCTGGCACCACCGGCTCTCATTGATTTTTGGGAAACGGGATATTTTAGTAGCTTGGAATGAGATGAAATGCTTGCAAAGCCCATATGTTGCTTGTTTTAGGGAAAGGGTCAGGAAGGTTTTAGAAAGTATTTAAATATTTGGTTTACACGATTAGAATAGATTGTCTGGAATGAAGTCCATTACCCGAGGTGATTCTTGCCTCACAGCTTTGTTTTTCATTGCAGTTCTTTGGAGTATGAGGTAGGTGTTCTGGCATCGCAGAGCCTGAGCACAGTAAAAGTTAAGGACTGTGAATAAATACTGTCGATGGGGTCCTGGACACCGCCAGAGCCGCAGGTATCTGCTATGGCGTTGTCTCTGAGCTGCAGTTTGGAAGACGCGTGCTGGCGGAGTGAGCGGTTGCAGAGAGGTCCTCTGATGTCTGTCAGTGAAACGCCGGCAGCTCATCTCTTGGAAACGCACTTTTTCCTCCCTCCGTAGGCAAAGCTCTCAAGTTGGATTACGTTTCTTGAGTGCTATGGCCTGATATTAACTTGGTGTAGGTGTGTTTTTAGCTTTCTACAGCTTGGAATTTAATTGTTCTGTCCTCAGTTTTTCATGAGGCGTAATCAATGGCTTATGCAAAGATCACGGGAGATACGATTCTTTTTATTTGAAGGTATTCCTATGAGACTGCAGCTTTTGCGGCACTGTTCTTGAGTTTGTTTAAAATAAATTGCAGTCATGGCAGTGGTATGTGAAAGAACGGGACAGTTCAGTCTACAGCGTGCGGTATGGTTTCTAATGTATTTGGTAACGGACAGTTCTTTAAAAGTTTTGCCTGATTTCTCCACCACATTCGCCCAATCCAGTTGGAAAGCAAAAACTTACGTTCTTTTGGCTGTGGATTGTTGATATTTTTATATGAATTATGAAGCATCCTTTGATATCTGGCATTTCCCCTTATGATCCTCTGTTACTTTTTATGAGTACTTGCCCCCTAACTTCAAAAGCAGTTCATCACCTTCCTGCAGACAGATATTAATAACTGATTTGGAACTGTCGGGCATTCCTGGGCCTGTTTTATGCGAGTTTCTCTCCAAAAACTTTCAAAAAGAGGCCATAATGCGCGCAGACCTCAAACTGCCTTCGCTAGCATGTGAAGGGTCTCGCTCAGCACGTGCTGCTTCTGTTGCTGTCGTATGTAGACTTGTTCCGTAGATTTAATGACTAAAAGAAAAACTGAAGTTAAGAGAGTAATTAAATCTACCCTGTCCTGAGCTGTGCTGTTGAGTTGTTTCATCCTAAATTGCCTGGAAATTATCATATGCTGGGGAAAAATATTTTTTGTCTTTAACTGGTGCTGGAACAGTGTGGGTTTGACTCCAGCGTTGGAGAGAGTGGGCTGGAGCGCTGGCGGATGGCCTCGCTGGGGCATCCGTCCGTCCTGGCAGCGCCAGATCCGCTGTGCCGCTGTCATGTGGCAGGGAGGCAGAAAGCTGCTTTTTGTGACAGTTCAAAAGGGAAAATAATTGGCATGGGGATAGTTAATGTGAGTTGCCATTCCTTAACGTTAGAGATTCCACTAAAGTACTAATAATTACTGTTAATATCTTTCAGTGGAAACTTTCAGAGTAAACGAGCGCTGGTTGAAGCAGTATTTAGCGGCATGCTGCTGGCATGATAAGAATGCAAATAAGCGTTATTAGCCTAATGATTTTGCTGTCGCCATGGCTGTGCAGCAGTAGTGTTGTGAATATGTCATGCAGTACCCGTGAATTTGGAAAGTGTGTCAAAACACAACTTCAATTAGTTTGCTCTAATTATGGCTCTAGAGAGTTCATAACTGTATCACTCCTCATTAAAAGAGATTTTCTTATATGGATTAATACAGCACATAAAGGGAAGTTTGAGCGATCTGAGGCAGAGCTGCGAGGAGGGAGGATGCCCACGGTGTGGCGGGAGGTGCAGCGGGTCCCGAGCAGCGCCGGGGTCCAGCCCCGTCCCATGGGCAGCCGGTGCGGGGCTGGGGCTGGGAAACCTCCCGGGGGCCGCTGCGCCAGCTCAGCCGGTGGGCGGCTGCTTCGGTGTCCCTCAGCCCATGGAACTGGCAGATGATTCTGGACAGGCTCTTCAGTTTTTCTTTTTTTTTTTTTTTTTTTTTCTTCAAAACAAAACAAAACCCAAAACCAAGCCCAAAACAATAACAACAAAACCCAAACCAAAGCACAAAAGCCCTTAGCCCTTGTAAGAACCATATGTGATGTGAAAATAGAGATCTGGCGTGAAAGCTTTGCTCTGATAAAGGTCGAGGAGCGTAGGCAGTCGAAAGCCTGTGTTGGTCCGAAGGAGCCCTGCAGGATGCCGAATGTCCGTGTGCCTTTCTCAGAGTATTTGTAGCATCTTTTAAGTACTGTCTTTTCTGATTGCCTGAGCGTGTTCGTGCTTTGCGGAATGGGGAAGAGAGTCTTGTGCTCACAGGTGAGCAGTTGGTGAAGGGTTAAAGTAGTAATTGTTTAAATCTTTTAGGCTTTCCTCCCAGTTCTGTGATAATTTGATGAAGAACTTCACCCTAATTAAATATTCAAATTAGGAATAAGTGTCAATATGGCTTCCCATTGCCTGGAATGATGATTAATTGTATTCAAAACTCTAGTGGCCGCTGTAATCTAAACCAAACCGTTGTTCTTGATTATTTCTGCAACACATTTACCATGTTTTTGTTTTAAAATTTAAACTAGTAATTGATTTGCCATATGCCGCAGAGCTGCACATACTTTCACGATATGTGTTTAGGAACTTGGGGACTTTGTAATTGGGATTTTCTTGCTTTTCAATGGCAGCCTTTTTTTTTTTGTCTTCTGCAATGCAAAATGATTTGGCTTTCACACGCATAAGGAAAATGCATTATGCAATCAACTTAGTAGGTATAAGTTATATTGATCCTGGCCAAAGTTTGCATTAATTTAAAATAAATTAGACTTTGTTTCCCATTTTTCCCTACAATGTCATGCTTTTAAAAAGGGAAGGGGGAAGGGAAGAGCTGATCTCCTCCTAGCAGTTACTGCAGCTAAATGTTCTCCTTGGAGAGACCTGGCTCTCCTCGGTGCAGCTCGATGGGAGTGACGAAATGCCCATTGGTCCTACCTCTGATGGAAAGTGGCCGTGGAGGGGGAGTGTGGGCTGTCGTTTCCAAACGCCCTCGTAACCGCCTGCGTTTCAGGCCCCCTGGGGCTGGCTGAACTGGCGCTTTTGGCTCGGGAGCCCCATGAGCAGTCGCAGGAGTGCCGGCCCGCCGAGAGCAGGTCTCACGGCACATCCCCACACGTGGCATTTGCAGTTCCCCCGCTGCGAGGGGATACCGCGGTGTGTCTTTCAATGTTGATATGGCTGAAATGGTGAGCGAACAGGAAACCCTGTGGAGTTCGGCAGCGAGGGCTGGGTATGTCATCTTCTGCCGCCGTATTGGTGCGTGTGTGGTCGCAGTCCCTCGGATGGCGAGCGATTCATTTTAATTACACGCGTGGAACGTGCGCACCGCTTCAGCATATGGCGCTCGTGAAACCTGGTGCTCGTGTGAGCCGCCAGGCACGCTTGCGGCATCTGGGGACGTGGTTCAGAAAGTCTTTTGCAAACTCAGGATTCGGAGCTTTACTGGAAGGATGCTGCATGACGGCCCCTTCGTGGCGCTGACGCAGTACCTGCTGCAAGCTGGCTGTGGGACCGTCCCCTCTGTCCGAAGGGATGCTTGTCACCTCCCTCGCAGCCTGTGGTGGTCCGTCTGGCTCTCCTGCAGCAGGAGCTGGTAGAAACTTTTAAAATACTCTGCTCAGAAATGGGCTTTTTCAGTAGATCTGCTTTGTTTACTTCCAAAACAATTCCTGCTGTTTTGTTTGGGATGAAGAGAGCGGTCCCCCGTACAAGCAAGTGAAATTCAAAAGTCTTTGTTAGCTGTTTTGGTGCCTCAGAAAGTATTTTTGGATACTGCTATTAAAAAACAAATGAAAAGCATGTAATGCCTACAGGCAGTGGTCTTTGGTTTTAAAGTGTGTTCATGACAAACCTGCCTCTGCTCACAAAGAGTCTCATATGGATTGTGTTTTAAACAGCAAACTGTTAGCCAAATTTGTAAATATTTTCACGCCATCTTTTTTTGGTTAGAAATAGCTTTGGGAAGCACAAGCAAACTCAAACTGATGTTTGCTTTTTTTTATTTCATCCGTGCTGTTCACCATCAGCTGCATCAAGGTCTAAAAATATATAGTTCTTCACAAAATGTGTGCTGTTTTTAAAGGCAGATAATTTCCAGATGATTTGCTCAATAGATAAAACCTGCTGGCTAAGAGCGTGGGTTTGATGCCGTGCTGGAGAATACGCAGGGCCCTTTCTCGCAGACAGGGCGCTTGTCAGGGGACACGACGGCCGCCTGGTTTTCCTGGCAGGAGGGCGATGCCGGGGGTCTCGCCGGGTCCAGGAGCTCTCACTGGTGGGGAAGGGCAGCTGCTGCCTCAGCTCTCACGCTACACTAAGCCCTTCCGTGGAAAGGCAGCATCTTGTAATCTTCTTTACCTATGGCAACGGGATCCAGAAGATTGATAACACTATAAAAATTCACACAGACCTGGGAGCAGCATTAGAAAAATACAGATTTGAATTAAAAGGGAAAACTGTCTCATCACAGCATAGAAATCTGTGGGCTATCAGTAATGGTTATTTGCAAAAGCCTTTTCTCACAGCAGACTTCTCAGTGGAGCCCCTCGGCTGGCCGGCGGCCGTGCTGGCCATGCTGGGGTCAGCGTGACAGCAGAGGCAGAGCCGTGTCCGCCGCGGTGAGCAGCCCCGCTCGGGCGCTCCCATGCCGCTTTCCTGGGATGCGTTCCGCTGGCCGGAGCACCGGTGCTGGCTGTTCGCGCCCCATCCGCAGGGCTGCTGGGTCCGTCGGCGGTGCCAGGGGCTGGGACCAGTGGCTCCTGTGCAGCCCCCGCTCCGGCCTCCCGCACCGCTCGTTCCTGGGAAGGTCGCCCACCTCGTCTTCCAGCCTGTGCCCAGTCTTGCCCTGTGCTGGGGTTTCCTTTTAGTAAGCTCTGAGCCACTGAAAATAGCTTCAACTTCACTTCCATGAGCTGTTTTTTCCTATTTATAGGAAGCTTTAATGGAAGATGTAAAAAATCTCTCTGCTGCAGGAACGCTGAGCAGAGCGTTGTTGGGAGGGCGGGTGTTGTGCGTTGCTGCAGCTGGAGGTGACGAGTGAAATTTGGCTTCGCTTTTCTCAGGGGCTGGTGTAGGGAGCTCAGCGTGTGCATCACCCCGGCCTCGGGGAGCTCGCAGCAGGCTCTGGGTAGGTTTGGAGCGGGCCTTCATCATCAACAGAGTTTCAAAGATCTTACCTATGAACGTACTCAGAATTTTTTGGCACAGATAAATCCAGAGCACTTGCTGTTAGCGCTCTCTGCCTTGAAGGAGGCACAGTTGAGTCCCAGAGGGTGTTTCTTCTACTGAGACTGGTGTTGGCAGTGGGGGACCGTACTGGCCAGCCACCGTGCAGGCTGTCCCCGGTGCCGGCTCGTGGGGAGCTGCTGTGTCTGCCGAAGGGCGATGGATGCCTCTGCGGTGCTCTCGTTGTTGGCCGAGTCCAGTGTTTGGCGGGGCGGAGGGGGCTCGTGCCAGGGTGTAGACGGTCCCGCTCACAGCTGGACTGAGGAGCGGGTAAAGCAGCTGAACCAGCGTTGGCTGTAGTGGCTGAATCACCGCTTCCATCTCCTCCTGGTATTTGGGGCCCACTCCAGCTGTGACAAGCAATGTTGAGATTGAAGTTTGTCGCTTAACCTGACCGGAATGGTCAGGCAAGAGCGAGCTGACAGCAGCAGTATCTTCCACGCTGTAGTAACGTCATCTCTGTTTCCCATCTCTCTTCCTTAGGCATATCTCGCTGACGCTTCCTGCCAGCTTCCGGGGGAAAAGTCACAGCACTCGCCTGGACTTGGAGCACCAGCACTCAAATTTGTATGCCATATCAGGTAAGCTGGCGCACGCAATCGATTCTCTCATCTTCTGTGTAATCAGAAGCGTAGCCAAGCAAAGCTGCACTGCTTGCACACACAGCCGGGTGTGTGGTACCCATGGAACACACATCCAGCTCTTCCTCAGTGCCATTTGAGTGTCGAGAGCAGAAGGGGTGCAGAGAGACCCCAGAAAATGCCCAGGCACACATGCTACTGGCAGCAAACGTTACTGATCGCTGGAGAGATCGCAGCCCTTGGGGAGGGATGCTGCTGCCCGCGGAGGTGCTGGGTGAGAGCTCTGATGGAAAGCAACACTGACGCAAACTTTGCTCCTGATCTTTTCCATGGTCTTCACAGGTGAGTCATAAGAGATGGCATCTCTGCCCATTTCACAGGAAGCTTTGTTCTGCTTAGCAAGGGCGAGTTTTGTATATACTGTTCTTTGCTACACTCAACATAAACGTTGAAAACAGGTGAGGTCTTTACTCTTTCCCATTTCTACATTCTGAATACTGGCATTGTGTAGATTTGCCAGCATGGGGGCAAATTTTAAATTAGATGTTAGGATATGGGGGGGTTCAGCATTATTTTTAAGAAGCACACGCTTGCACATGCACGCTTGGTCTCTCTAGCTGCAGCTTTCTCTGCTCACCATCCCAGGCTGGTACACAAGTGCTGGAGCTAGCGATAGTTTCCAGATGTCAATGTGGAAAAAAACTGCCAATGAATATTTTAGCTGGCTTTTATTTTAAACTAGTACTAGTCTGCAGGGAAAACATGTATTTAAATAGAGTGGTAAGGATCAAGCACATTCCTTCGCTCGTGCAGGCACAGGTACTGGTGACTGCACTTCAGGACTATGTAGGGGGTTGGGTTTGGGGTTCAGGTCCCTGTAGCTGTCCCTGACAGCTCTGCTCCTCTGGAGGAGGTCCTGCCTTTAAGTGCTTGCTTTCTTGAGGGGAGGAGCGAGCTAGGAAGGAACGTAGCCTGTTCTCTGGGCCCAGGAAGCAGCGCCTCTGGGAGCGAGAGGCAGGGATGCTTTAGAGTTGTACCTCATGGAGTCCGTCACTCCTGGATGTGTGGGCTGGAAGCTATTCACCAACCGCAGAAAAAGGACGTTTCGTTCTGCAAACTGAAGAAAAATGTTAGTCACAGCCGGGGCACAGCAGTGCATTTTACCTGCCACTCCTCTGACGGGGCGTAGCTCATGTTCTGTGCGTCAGCTGAGTACTGCTGGGGTGCAGCAGAGTTCTTAGAATTATTTTTTTTTTAGTAATGTTACACCTGAACAAATATTATGATAGGCATGGTAGAATCACACTTAGCCACAGTTTTCTCTTTGTTATGTCATTTTGCAAGAGGAGAAGAATACTGGCTTTACACCTGACTGTCAAAACCTAATGAAAGTACAGTCCCTTCATCTGGCTGAAGGAGAGTTTCAGGACAGCTTTGAAACCCGGCAAAAGCAGCAGTGGATTCGGTGGGCTGTACAATAGACAGTGCTTGTGCATAATCAAGGAAGAGAAGATGGCAAAAACGTGCCATTCACAGGTTCTTGCTATTAATAGTGAGTGACACTTCTAACATGGGAACATGGCATTAATTCATGTACCATAATCAAAGGGTTATTTAAAAGGTAATCTCTGACTGAAACTGCAGCTTCGGGTTCCTAAATAGATGGAATATAACAATTGCATAATTCTTGTCAGTACTCGTTTTTCTCGTTACTCTCCTGCCCTAATAGATTTAGAAATGTAAGGGAAGGCGTGTTCTTGTGCTCACATGAGACAGTCCTGCCCGGAGGAGGGAAAGCTGTGCTTTCTCTCCTGAGAAAGCATCAAATGCACAAACAGCGAGGCAGCAACTCTGCGTGAGTGTTCCTGAGAGCGACGCTCCTCTGGGCCTTCCCGCGCAGTGCCTCTGCCTGCAGTGCAGCCTGCAAAGATTGACCCGCTTTGCAAAGAACCTGAATACTTTACCAGATATTTATAGGCGAAGCACAAAACAGGCCTGCAGAACTGGCATGGCATTAGTCCTCCACGTTTGCAGGAGCACACTTCAGTCAAAGTATAGAACTTTCTTTTTTCTCCCCAACTGCACGTTCTCCTCCAGACACACATACGCTATACGCATTGTTGTGCGTACGTGTGCTGTAATGGCTATTGCAGCTGCGAATCATTTCTGGAGAAAGGCTCGTGTCATATGAAACATCCTGCGCATTGGCAGGGACCTTCATGCGTAACTCCTGACTACCGCTGCCTTTTCAGCAGCTGTGATGAGGTGCTGTGACAATTCCCTTCGCGTGCTGAAGCATTGCCGAGGTAGATTAGTCCCCAGACGCACTGTGGAAACCATTCCGAAGTTTCCTGTTACGTTGCTGCAGTTCGCAGCCAGTCCGCTTTAGCTGCGCCGCAGTGTGCGTGCCTTGCTGCAGTGCCATGGCAACGGGAAATTTATTAACGCGCTTCCACTCTCGTCCCTAATTGCTCTGCCGGGATGTGGTTTGCCGCGGTGGGTCCTGGCTGCGGTGTGCTGCGAGGCCGGCGGTGCCGGGGCAGGTGTGGGCACGTGGACGGTGTGCGGGTTGCGGCGGGCGAGGGGACCGAGGCTCCGGCGGATGCAGGACCCTTCTCCCGTCCCGGCCACGCGCATGGACGAGCCTGCGGGCTCCCTCTCTTGGCTCTCAGCAAGATGGAAGGTTTCCTGGTGCTGGTGCAGGGAAACAAAAGCTGTTATGAACCATCTCTTATCTTCCAATTTTGGATCGCCTCATCCTGAGTTCTTGCGGGGGACAGGATGGGCCGCAAAGGAGGGTGAAATTAAGAGTTGCAGCATGGCCCTGGGTCTCTGTCTGTAGACACCCAAGACTTTCTCAGTAGTCAATGAAAACGACACTTCCGTCTGGGGTTCAGCCCCTTTATGGAAGGTGAAATGAATTTTGGCTGTTAAGCGGACTCTCTATCTCATAATACGTTTGGGCAGAAATTGCCAGATCCCCACTGGAACTGTCCTGTTACTCCTTGGGGTGTGCCATGTAATTATTAGCACAAAGCTGGCATTGAGGGAAAAAATGGTCCTGAAAGTAGTAATTAGAGTTTTTAACCAGCGTTTTGTCATTTCCAGTCTTGGCAATGAAACATTGAAAGTTAGGCAGACTCCTCGTTGCACAGTAACCAAAGGAATCAGGCTTTGACAGGGCGCGTATAGGAAACTATTGCCCCGACCTCGCAGCCCCCCGCCGGGAGCCCTCCACGTGCTGCTGCGGCACAGCACTGCCGTGTGGGCTTACCATGGCGCTGCTGGCATCATCCTCCGAGCCTGGCAGGCTGCCTGGTCCCACCCTGCGCCACGCGCCCGAGACCAATGGGCAGAATTGCTTCTAAGCTGATGGGCAGAAGGCCTCTGGGCGCTGCAGGGAGCGCGGTGTGCGGGGCTGACAGGTTCCGGATGCGTGTTGGAACGGGCGGCTGCTGGAAGAAGAATGCCTTGCTCCAGACAGACCTGTCGGCAGACGTTGCTCAGTATTTCACAGTGTAGGCTTTCTTCATGGCCTTCAGCTTAATTAAGATGTTGTTGTGACTACATACTGCCTTCATTTCAGACTTCAGCATCTTCTGGCTGCATATTGCTTTGGCTTATCAGAGCCACAAGGACAGCGAGGGAGAGAGGGAGCCCTCTCAGGCAGCTGCAGATAATAACGTACAGGGAAAATTCCTGAATGAAGTGGAAAATTATTTATAATAATGGTACTCAAATAGAAGGGAAATAAGTCACTCTAAAGGTATATAAATTTTTATGATAGTGTATAAACAGCCACAGCTTGCCTTGTCCTCCATCTATCCCTGCAGAGAATGAGCGCAACATCTAGCATAAAGAAAAATATAATAAGAAAACGAAGAAACGAATGAGAAGAGCTGGAGGATTGATCACTCGGTGTATTTGTATATCCTGATGTAAAAGGTGCTGCTGACAGGTGGCCAGGTTTCTTCTGTATAAAACCATGTGTGTGCTGTCAGGGCGGTGTGAGCAGCCTTGTTTCGATTGATGAATTGCCTGCTTTCTTGATTAAACCTTCCGTCACTTAAGAAACAAAAAGCCTGTGTTTGGATGGCAGAGTGGGACATGTCAAAAAAATCTGTCTGCTTTACCTTTGTGCAGATGTTGGGCACAGACTGTAACATGTATTATTAAAATGAATGTGGCATTTACTGTGCATTATTTCTTTCCTGGGAGAAAGGACCTGTAAATTATATGCTAATAATAAGCTTTAACCCTTTCAGAAACCAAGAGATTTAGGAGTGTAAATACTCCTGCAGGCCTCACTAATTGGATGGGCTCAAATACTGCTGTAGCGCACTCTGAAGTTAATAAACGGTGTGTTTCAGACCAGGATGCTGATGCCTCTTGGGCATCTTGCCTCCACTAGTTTTCTGCTGTGTAAGTGCCACTGAAACGTAACCCTTTCAAATTACAAAATCTTCCGTTGAAAGCCCCCTTCAAATCCCGATTAGAGGCGAAAGCCATCTCCTGCCTGGGGACAAGGCGGCAGCGGAGAGGCGGCACAGCCAGCCATGCGCGACCTCCTGCGCAGCGGGGGACAGCGCTCTGCTGCCCGTCCTGCCAGAGCCGCCCGCACCGCCTCCGGCCTTTGATTGCGCTTTCGGAATCGCTTCAACCTGCCAGTTTGAGACGTACTCAACCGTCTCGTCACAGGGAGGGATTAGGGATGGAAAAAAGTCTTCACCCACCTTGCAGAGCACATGGCAGGATGTTGCGTTGGAAACTAGTGACCGAGTTTGCAAAATGAGATTTTTTTCGGTCTCGGCTGTGGTTTCTGGGAAGTCACACAGTGGTCCAAGCTGCGTGCTTCCCCACAGCGTGGGCTTCTCGGCTAAAGTCAGGTGGGCAAAGCCATGGCTGGCTTTGGTGTGCGACCCTGCACGCTGCGGGGTAGGGTTGTCTTCCCCCCTCACCCCCCTGAAATTTTACTGTGGCCAACTTCTGAGTTGTGTTGCAGATAGACGTGTTTGTCGGCTGTAGCATACAAACTTAGGAAACTTGAATATAGCATAGTCAATACCTGTACCTTCTCTTGACCTGCTCTCAGACTGTCAAGACAGAAATCACATTGCCTGGAGGGTATCAGACACTTCTGCACAGCCCCACCAGAATGTGGGTACAAGGGGATTGGAGACTCTCTGTACCAATTTTGTGTACGAAGCAAGTGTATGAGCTTACAGATACTGCTACAGCTGTCATCTCGTAGCCAGAAATGTAACTTCAGTCATATAATCCTATCTCTAAGGGAGGTTGTTCTAGCAGAAACCTGGAGATAACAAGGTGATCAGAGTTTCCCTTGGATAGGACAGTTTCATTTTATGAACAGTTAAATATGGAAATTGTACTGAAAAAGCAGCAGAACAAAAGTAGAATGTACTTTGATACACGTTTGTTGATAGTATTTTCAGATAATACTTGCCAGCTGTCAGCCCCAAACAATTAAAACTTTTGTGCAAGTACTTAGAGATAGTTGATGTTGGCTTGACGTACTGATATGCTGTCCATCAGTTTGGTACCTGAGGTCATGTTGATCCATAGAAATAAAACAGGATCCAGAAGCACATATTAATTTGTATACAGTACAAATAACTGAGTTGTTTTTTAAAATACACCTAAGAATCCCATACCGTTTGAGTCCCCAGCTCAGCTGCAGGTCCTGCAGAAAGTGCCATGGTGCCGCCGGAGCGGGGACAGCAGAGCTCGTCGCCCGCAGCGGTGGGGCCCCCTGCCCACAGCCTTGCCCGCCACACCACGCTCAGCCACCGCTTCTCCTAATTCCTTTTTTTTGTGTCCAAACTATCCATGATTATGGCTGCTGTTCTCTGAAAATGCCAGCGTTCTTCAGTTTTGCTGATACTGGACTGAAGGCGAAGGTTTTCATCCTCTGTTTGCCATTCATTTGCGGTGGGGTTTCAGAGCAGTTATTTGGTGCAGGAATGCCCTTGTGTATATTTCTTATCTGAAAAGTACTCTGTCGCCGTTGTCTTTAACCGCATTGCCAACACAGTTACTTATGTGAAGTGTTTTTCCTGGAGAAACTGGACGGAGCGTCAGGAAGGGAACGCGGCCAGCTGCCACGTGGTGTTGGCTGCTGCGTGTTTGCCAGCTCGCGGTGAAGGAGGAGGTTTTTGTGGGCACCTCTTGGAGGCGTCACTGTCTCCACATCTCTAATTTGTTTGGTTTGGAACTGTGCACCAATATTTGTGACCTTAATATTTACCTTAAAGAGGTCAATATTTAAATGTTTATTTATTATTATATTTCACATGTAAATATTTCTTTATTGTACTTAAATATTTCTTTTCCTCTTTAAGAGGCTTTCTAGAAAGGTCAGACTGGACTCAGTGACCCGGTGGGGTGGCGGGACGGGTTTTGCGGCTCTGGTGGGTGGTGCCTTGGGACAGGCACGAGGCCGAAGCAGCTGCCGTCGCCGAGTGGGACAGGTTGGCTCATTGTAGAGGGAAGCGTTTGCAAGGGTAGGTTGGCCCTGCTGGGTCACCCGGGGCACCTCTCCCAGCGGTGGCCCTTCTGAAGTGGCGGGAGCCCCCAGCGGGGGGCATGGGGGGGCTGCATCTCCTGGAGCCCGGAGGGGACCAGGCACGGCCGCGGGAAGAGGGGGATGCTCCTTAGCGCCTGTGGGAAATAGGGGAGGATTTGGTGTTCGTTCCACACTGGTTTATAGCCCGGATCTCTGGAGGCAGCAGAGAGTGGAAACTGTCGGTAATGGTCTGGAAAAACATCAAAGCCAGTGGATTCCTGAAAAGGAAACGGAGTTGACTCTCTGTGTTGGATAATGTGGATCTTGGCAGGGGGGAGTTGTAATTTGTCTGGGTAGCTTTGTTGGAAGCGGTTATTTCACACGCTGCTCTTAGGGCAGCAGTTTGCTTCCAGATTCCTCCTTCCTCGCCGGAGCTCAGTCCGTGCGGTCAGCGGGACCGCGAGCTCTGTCCTGCGCCGGCCGTGGCACCGGGCTGGAGCGCGCTGCGGGGCCGGGGGCTGCGGCTCTGCTCTAACGCTGCTCAGCGACGCGCTCCAACTGCCTCATTGCATGGACCTCCCCTTTTTTTTCTTTTTTTTTTTTTTTTTTTTAATTACAAAAGAAATCTTTCAGAGGTCCTTCTAGATTAAGATATGGAATCAAAAATAAGATTTCACTGTATTTCAGTGCCCACATGTCAACTTCTTTCTCATTGCAAAATGTCAGGTTATGTGTGCCACAGCTGCCACTTACTTCTCTTCAATGTACGTTTTCTTTTAAAAGATACTGTATCTTTTATCTGTATGTAATGAGGACAGACGTTTTAATCAGAGGTTAGTCATTTATTTTTGCAAACTATTGTTTTGCTGCATCATTTTTGCAGATAATTAAATGGTTCACTTGGCACAGTGTGTCTGCTTTATTAAAACAGGTAATTTTGAAAAAAAGGAAGATGCTATTTTTTGGATCACTGCACAAGAATTGCTTTTATCTTCATCTTCCCGCATAGTTTCTGGTGGTTTTGCGATACCCTCCTATGCTGAAGTGTTTTGGAACACTCCGCTCTCTAAAGGGGGAGGCACTGTGCTACATTTGACTGTCGATCCCGCTTCCCACGTGTATGTTCTTTGCACTTCTTAAGAACAGAAGCGGAACTAAATTTATTATTTGTGACACTGAATTTTAATCAGGATGGTCCAAAAAACAGACAAGTTGTGGCACAAGCTTTATTCTGCGCTGAAACCTCCTTACGGAGTCTGAGATTAAAGTCAGGCTGTTCTTTGCCCTGTTGCAATTTCCAATTTGGACTAAGAGACCTGGATAATCTTCAAAATATAAAAGGCTCTATTAATATCCAGCAGTTCGGGGAGACTGAAGTCTCGTGTAAAGTGCTGCAGCTGCGTATTCCAGAAAGGGAAATATGAGCGTTACTTAATACTGTGTTTAACAAGATTCAAAAAAGCATGTTTCTTGTTAGATTAGCTCATCCACAGCGCACAGATTCTCTGCCGCCTGCCGCTGCGGTGCACTGCCCCGGGTTATCAGGGCTGCGCTCAGGCACGCTTGGCCCAAACCGTGAAAGATGAAGCCACGAGTTCTCCCGCCTGTATAATTTTTCAGACATGTGATTTTCTGATTAACCTGCTGTCTTCCGAAGTGGCAGTCTTTATCCTCATCTTCTCACTTTTGCGTCCTTGCACAAGAGCGTGACAGCGCTGGCTGCGGTGCTGCTCGTGCTCTCGCAGTCTCGGCTGTCCCGCGAGGCTGCCGTGGCACGTCTTGCCTTCTCCTGCCGTACCGTACCGGGCGAGCGGCTTCACCCGTGTTTCTCAGATCACACGTCACCTTCCAAGGAAGCTCCTGCCGATCTCTGCCGAGAGGATTATGTGGCTGCTGCCCCCGAAGCCTTGCATTATGTATGAGCAGGTGTACCGGCAGGGACGCTCCCGTCCCCTGGCGTGGGTGGTGGCGAAGGCGTTGACGCCAGCGGGGCGTGCAGGGTGCAGCCGACAGCGCGCGGCGGCGGGAGCAGGGCTGCGTCGGGAGGGAGGGAGAGAAGGAGGGTGATGCCGGGGGGGACCCCGCCGGTGACGCGGAGCCCCGCCGGGGCAGGGGTGCTGCTCTGCCCGGGCTCCGCGCGCCCGGCAGCGGTCGTCGCAGGAACGCGGCTGCTGGAGGAGGAGCGCTGGCGGCACTCGCACCGGTTGCTTGTGGAGCACAACCTTTGCGGCGGGCTGCGCTCTATTTGTTTTGCTTTTCCGAGTGCCATAGTTTAATTTTTTTTTTTAAATAGGAAGCCGCTCTGTGGTTCGGATATTTAAACAGTTATTAACCGAATGACAATTAACAGATTGCATAGACAGATTTTCTTTTCAAAACCTCTGAAATTGAGTACAGTTTGCAAAACTATCACAGCATAGTAATGACAATGAATTTTGATTTCCCGGAACTGATATTAGACTCCTTATTAAACTATGTGCATCTGCTTTTAATTTACTCCAAATAATTGGAAAATGCAATGAAGCTTTCCAATTAAAGCACGGCTTTATGCTGTTTAATAATACCCCCATAATATTATAGCTTATGAAGTGACAGGTGAGTTGGTGTATGAATAAAACATAAAGGCAGCAATAAGGGACAGAAAACCGGAGACAGTTGTTGGGGATTTTAAATGCTGGATGTAATTTGCATATATTAATCTCTTCTTTTCAGCCTTATCAGGCGTTCTTCAGTATTTGAAGTTAAAATAGCGTTGACAGGCGGGAGTACGCTTAGTTTTTTCAAGGATTTATTACTTGTATAATTTCTGATCTTTAATAAGCAGATATGACTGATCCTCATAGTTCTATAGAAATCGGTTAATTGTTCCAGATGGCGTGTACTGATTATGCAAAATTACTTTTCACACCATTTTTTTTTTCTGATGGAGTTTGGAGTAAAATTAAATTTTTTATAGCCTTCTTATCATGCTGTTTTACAGTGGTTTTTGCACAGAAGTTGAATTTAATCTACTATATTACATTGACCAGCAGAGTTATTCTAATGTAGCATTCTGTGATTTGACAAAGAATAATAGAACACATTGCTCATTGTTCGTTACTGTGCTGCTAATAAAAAGGAGTTCTAGTGCAGAAAACCAGGCTGTTATTTATGAAGAATGCTTAATTTGCACAGTTAAAAATGCAAAATTGTTACAATGATATGTTCTCTCTTTTGGATAGAAGACTCGGGCAGAACAAATGAAAATAGTCTTGTTGCTACAGATTTCATCTAATAAAGAAGGATTTTTTTAAACGAGCGGTGTGGCGAGGCTGTAGCTGATTGGGAGGAGCAGTCGTCCCGGCAGCACGCTCTGACTCTGATCAAGAGGTGTCACTGGTGTTTTCCCTGATTATCCTCATCCGGATATCTCAATGGCATAATTCCGTAATTGAAAACATTTATAAAGGTTGTTGGGCTTCATTTGTCTAATGAAAAGCTGTGTATACAAAACAAACCACACATAAAGCCCTCTTGCTAATACGGTTATTGCGATGCGTTTCGGCGGTGACTCGGTGGTTGGCGGAGGTGTCCCACCGCCTCGCTGTCCCGGCCGTGCCGCGCTGTGTCCCGGCGGCGGCGCCCATCCCGTGGCCATGCCGTGGGCAGGGGATCCTGGAGCAGGCAGGACACCGCCATGGGCACTCACGCGCTGCCATGGGCCCTGGTTAATTTTGGGGTGCGTCCCGTCCCTTGGCGTTCCGTGCTGCCGCCTTCCTCCCGACGGAGGCTTGTGCGAGTGTGCTCCGTTTCCCTCCCGCGCACCGGCACCAGCGGGCGACCATGCGGTGCGAGGGTCCTGCTGGTCCCTCGGGCTTCGTCCGGGGGTCTCTGCCGCCGCGCTTAGACCTCCGCAGAGGGGCTGAAGGGACAGTCGGGGGCTGAGTCCAAGACGTCTTACTGGTCTTTGCAAAGCAAACCAGCGAATGTTTAAAAAATGACCTTGCGGTTAATGGAATTAAAATCTCCAATTAAATTAGAAAAGTGGGGATACAGTCAATGGACTTTTAAAAAGAGTGCTTCTTTTTAACTCGATAGAAAAAAGACAAGTAATTAACTCAGCCATTAGAAAGCTCAAAATTTCTCCTGCCTCCTGTGGAACTAGAAAATTGTTTTGTGTATACTTTTAAACATATACGAATAATATATATGGAGACGACTAATGGCATAAATCAGAAATGATTAGAAAATATTTGTTCTAATGAAGTAATAATTTGGTAGTAATGCTTTTCATCAGTGTAGCTTAAGGCTACATTAAGTGGACAGACTTTATATGGATTCTCTAATTTTAATCTTCAAAATGCTATCTAATGTCTCATTAAGACTTGCATATAATGTATCTTAAGTACAGTCATTAAATATAGTTTAGGGAGATTTATGTTCAGATATTGCTTAAAGATGTTTTAATAGGCCCATTTACTCTGATGATATTAATGAGCTCTTAACACATATTAAGCTTCTAAAACTAGTGGTATTCCTCTCGCAGTGAGCAAAACAACTTCGGAATTGTAAATGAATTGTGTGCTCCAACAAGGCTGTTTTTCAGCTGAGGCCTCAGACACCCTCTGCCGTGGGTTTCGTGCCGTAAGCGTGGGGCCGCATCCCTCTAGCGCGCGGTCCCTGCGCCTCAGCAAGGGTGGTGAGACCTGCCGGCGGCGCGCGGCCTGCGGTGCGTGCCAGGGCTTAGCGGGGGTTGCCGGTGCGGGATAACCGCTGCTGGGGTGGGGACCGCAGGGTGGGAACAGGCGAGACCTGCGCAAATGTCTGTAACGAGTTACGCAAATTCGGTTGTGTATCTACTAAAACAAATAAAACGGGTGCTTTAAGGAAAGAGCTGAATACAATTGTGCTTTTAGATAAATGCTGCTTTTTGATCATCTGAAGATGCAAGAATTATAATTATGATAATAAAAACTGTTCATTCCCCTGTTGTCGCTTTAGTTCCAACTCAAAAAGTTATTGCAAACAAAATTCTCCGGTTTCATCACTCAGCTCTTCTTAAAAAATCCTTCTGAGTTCAGAGACTTTTATAATTACTAAATTGGTTTGTTAGAAGGAGATAATAGCAAATTTCTTCTTTTCATAATTGGACATTTCTTCCCTGTAGGCTAATGTATGCGCGGCACTTGCATACACAATAAGCTGTGCTTTTGAAAAGCCATAACTAGCTAATAAGTGCTGTGGTGTCATCGGAGAGTAATGGTTTGCTGATTAGCATAATTAATGACAAATGGTGGTGCGGAGCGGGTGGATTGGTTTAGCGGATGATGAATGCGCTGCCGCTGAGGCTGAGCCCTGCCAAGGCGGCCGCGCTGTCTGGCGGCGCTGCTGGGTGGCGGGGAGGTCTCCTGCGTCCCCCAGCCTGCCCCGCGTCCGCCGCCGCACGAGCCGCGCGCTGTCGCGGCTCCACATGGCGGCTGATGGGCGCTGCGCTGCCCGGCCCGGCACAGGGCTCGCGGCTGCTCCGGGCAGGGGCTCGGCCGAGCGCGGCGGCACTGCCAGTGGTCCTTCTCCTCCAAGGGCGGAAGAGAAGCTCCAGGCGGCCGGCCGTGCTACGAGACGGGTGCATTTATCTGTGACTTGATTAATCAGGGCTAATTTGCATTCGCAAATGAGACTGATAAAAATGGAGTTACCTTTTCACCTTTAAGGGGGAGGAGGGATTATTTCTAGGTTGTCTCTTTTTTAAGTGATAAGCAACTCTTTTACCAATAAGGATGAAAATACTTAATTTGCATTAGCAAAAGAAGCTAATTATTACATAGTTAATTAGCATCTGGAAATGAGGATTATCTTAATTACAAAGCACAATTTCCTTAATAGCTACAAAACTGTAAGTTTGATCTGTGTGGAGATTGGTGACTATTATTATGTAATTAGTGATCATATTAATGGTGCGGTGTATTTAGATATAATTTGCATATGCAAATGAAATTTACCTGATAGAAATATGTGGCGCCACTAATGACTCTGAGCACTTAAAAATTAAATTACATTAGGAGATCTGGATCCCGAGTTGCTGTGCGGCAGCAGGGTGGATCTCCCCCTGCACGAGAGCTTTGGCTCTGCGGGGCCGCGGCGCGGTGGCCCGGCTGCTGGGGGGATGGGGAACCTGCCCGCGCGCTGCCCGGCACCAGGTCCTCAGGTCCCGCCGGGCGGTGTCGCCCTGGCCGTGCTGCCGTCTCTCCGGAGCTGGACACTGCAGCTTTGGCTCCCTGTCAAAGCTCTTCTGGCTGGACGAGCGTTGCATCCCTGGGTGGTGGGAGCACATGTTCGGGCGTCAGTGGGGACCCGCGCAGGGGATGGGAGTCCCACGTCCTTTGCGGCCGAGCTCGTGGTGAGTCTCGGCTTCCCTCTGGCATTTAGGGGTGCCCGTGGCATGGAGAGCATGGTGCTTTCGGGACAGCTGATCCGTCTTCTTTCCCCTGCTTTTACTGGAAGGAAAAAGCTGCCTGTGTGTTTAAAAAAAGTCCCTTAAAACAAAACCGTGTTGAGAGGGTGCTGTGCTCCCCCCAGGGAGCCCTGTGGGACAGATGGTGGTGGCCCAGTGCACGGCTGGAGGTCACGCAGTGCTGCTGCAGGGCGGGTTCGCTGCCGTCGTTGCAAGCGTGAGCGTCTGTCGCTGCCCGGTGACCTGGCCCCCGTCCGCAGAAGTGTTGGAGTCGGGGAGCCCGGCACCCTCACAGTGACAACCTCTCTGCCCCTCTTGTCTGAAGTGACACCTCCGTGGGTGTCTCAGCAAAGGAAGAGCAGAGCTTCCAGCTCCAGATGTTGTAACGCGCTGCAGCGTGTTTCTGTAACGTACCCTGCTCCTAACCTGCAGTGCTGAAATGACTGCAGTGCAAAAACCACCGGCGCTGGAAGGAAACAGCCGTTACCCGACAGGATGTTTCTCTCATCAAGAGGCAGAAATTTACAGCCGCCGGCCGGGGAACACTGCAGCTATTGTGGGTGCTGCCCGAGATGCTGTTCGCAGCCGCCTGCTCCAGCCCGAGCCCTGCCGGCCTGCGCCTCCCTGCCTCTGCGGCAGACAGGCGTTACATGTTTAATGACTTCCACGGAGTCTGTCTGTCATTACAGCTCGAGCTAAAAGTAATTGAAAAGCGTCTGTGTTTCTCTTCAGCGCGGCGGCCTGTGCGCGGAGCCGGAGGAGCGCCTCCGCTTCGCCTCCCTGTCCTCGAGCGGGACCTGCCCCGGCTCTGCCGCGGCCCCGCACCGGTGCCCTGGTTTGTATCTGCTCTGGTATAATTAATTAAGGGTTGTTGCTTGGAAGTAGCACATGCTTAGGTGTGATCTTTGAAGTTTAGTGTGGTGCGGAGACTTCAAAGGGGACATTTTATTAAAAAATAATAAAATCAAGAGCTCCTAAACACTTGCAATTTGAAGAGCTTGTTTGAAGTCTCTCCATGTTCTCTGGTGCTGATACCGCCGCAGCTCTGAGGTACTACTTAGCCGTCACCATGCAGTACTTAACCTTCACTTTATTTAAAAAAGAAAATAATCAAAACCAGGAGTATTTTCTCAAGTGTTTTCGTGGCTTGATCTCACAGTAAAGAACTAATTGTGCTGTGTCATGAGCTATGCAGGAAACAGAGAAAATCAAGGCTGACAATCAAATTAGCAAAAATGAAAATTTAGTCCAGGTCTGTTTTTTTAATCAAAGTCGTTTCAAGACGAACAGGAAAGCTGTAAACCTTTCCCATCGCGGAGGTTTCCTCCCACAGCCCGGGAGGCCCCTGCTCTCCCGCTCACCGCACCGAGCGGCGTCTGGGTCGGTGCTGCCGCCGTCCCGCGGCCTGGCCCAGGGCTGGGCACCGGGCACGGGGCCGGCAAGTTTCCAGCTGCGCCGTGGTGCCACTTCCTTGTTTGCCCGCCACAGCTCCCTGGTGCGGGCTCCAGCTCCCCCGGAGCTGCGGGACCAGCAGTGTGGCTGCCCCCGGCACTGGGTGCGCTGCTCGAGGCCGTCTTGAGCTTTGGGCTCGTGCCTTGCTCCGGAGGAGCCAAGCAGGGGACGAGGTGGCCACGGGCTGATGGAGGCACCTCCACGGCCGGGTGTGCGGGCAGAGCCCACCCCGTGCTGCCAGCCGAGCCCGCGGCCCCATCGCTCGAGCGGAGCGTGGGACCATCCCAGCTGCTCTGGTCTCCTCTCGTCAGCGCGTTCAACTAACGAGGGGCCGCGCAGGGCCAGCAACCCACTGATGCCCTCGGCACAGCCGGCGACGGCGGCCTCTGCGGGAACAGCACAGATGGCGAACCCGAGCGACAACGCAAACTGCAATATGTCTCGGAGCCGCCACCGGGCTGCGGCTGGGTTGTCACATCGCGGCGGTCTGCTGGGCTGGGGCAGCTCTGCCTTCCGCGGCCCCTCGTCCGGGGGCCCCTGGCTGTGGGGCTGAAAAGGGACTGGAGAGGAGCCAGAAGAAAGGGGGTCACTGTCTCAATATTTGGGTACTTTTGTTTATTAGAGAAAGAAGTGTGTGCATTTTGGGGGCGGTGCCTGCAGCCGGGGAGCACGGCCCGGGGCAGTCGCAGCGCTCCCCATTGCAGCCGCCTTGGCAGGAGCTCGCGGGAGAGTTTGCTTTTGTTTTCCCCCTGAGGTTTTGCTATCATTAGCGATTTGGAAATGCAGAGTGGTGGTGGTGTTCCATCTGGGACGCGGTGCACGGTAGCGCAGAGAGCACACACACATGTTTACTATTCCGACTGCTATTTAAATGGCTGTGTACAGAAATACAGAAGTAGGAGGCTTAGCTGTACATTACGGAGAGCGTGGTTTATTTTGAAAAGCTTGCATCCTTCTCTTGATGCGTTGCAGACTGTTGTAAAACATTTTTTCCATACTCCTGAGTGGCTTCCCCCTGTCCTGAGGTCACAGGACATGCCGGGGTTGGTGCACGTGCCCCGTGCCGTCCTGCGGGCGCAGGTGTGCCAAGCTGGCGCCGGGGCGCTCGGCGGGAACCAGAGCCAGAGCTGTGCGTGTGCTGCACCAGGGTGGCCGTGGCAGGCAGGGGCTGGGAGGGGGCGGGAAGGGGGGGGATATCCTGGTCCCTGCCTGGCCAGCGCGGGCCCACGGCTGGTCAGCCCACCCAGGTAGCAGCACGAGTCCTGGCGTGCCGGCTGGCTGGGGAGGGCCGTGCCGCGGGCAGCAGCAGCCCTGCTGGGTGGGCGGGCATTGGACCCGGCCGCCCGCGTGCCCTACAAGGGCTTGGGGAGTCCTCGTCCTGTTCCGTGGAAGGCCACCAGCCTAGCCCTGGCACCCCGAGTTGACAGTCGTGATTGCAGAGAGCGGGTGTCCCCGGGACAGAGCCATCTCCATCTGCTGTGGGGTGACTGCGTGGCTGAGTCACAGCCTCACCCCATGCGGGGCACCGCTTCTGATGGGCAGAGCTGTCCCTTGCCCTCCTCGGCCGGGGGCAGGACCACACGTGGGCTGCGCTTTCTCCCTTACATGGCAGTGGCACTCGAAGGGCCCTTCCTCCAGCGGCCAGGCTGGGTGCTGGCGTCACCCCTCCGCGCCGGACGGGGGCTCACGTGTCCCTCCAGTCTGACCGCGGCATCCCCTGGCGGGCGCGTGCAGCTGCCCGGTGCGAGCCCTGCTGTGCCCGCGCTCTGCCAGCCCCCTGCTCCGTACCCGCTTCCATGCTCCTCTGGTGTCATTTAGCTGAAAATTAAGTTTTCTCTGAACAGGTGAGCTTTGCTGGTTTTATGGTATTGCTGTAGGCTGGTTTATGAGATATTCATCTTGGTAAGACATAAACGCTCTGCTAGTGCTTCAGGTCTGGGGAAAACCTGAAGACTTTTGCAGTATTACAGAAAGCTCTTTCTAAAATCCAAGATCATTTAAATTTTAAAGGTGACAATAGCACATTCAGTGTTGGGAGGGTTTTGTTGGTTTGGATTAACAATGCTTAGTTTTCAAAGTCATGCAGGAAAATGTTTTGCAAGCTATTTATTTATTTCAATATTTTTAATATCAGCAGTTGAAAATTCAAGTGTAAAAGGCCATGCAAAAATAGCAATAAAGAAATCCAAAGCTATAAAAGCTTATGGTGAGAATTTAAATGCAGAAACAGCTGTTATTTCCTTGGGAGTTGAGGTATATAAACTCTTCCGTGGCTGTGTATCCCCACAATAGTGGTGTGAAGAATTAGCGCTCACTGCAGTGTGCAAACTGAACCCGCCAAGCACTGAGGCAGCTATTCATCTATACCCAGGAGCTAAATATGACAATGTTAGCATTTTTCATTTCCCTGACGTTACCATTAATAAAGCAATGATCCAAAAGAAGCTTTGCTGAGTCTGTTCTTTATGCTTCCATCACTCACGACTAGATAATTTCACACAGGATCGTTTTTAAATTAAATGACGATAAAAGCGCTCTGCTGTCCTGTGTTCACTAGTTCATAGAAGTCTATCAAGTCATTAATGTGTCATGACAAACTGCTAGTTGGATACAAGAGTAATTAATTATTTGCATAAATAACAGGTTGAACTTCGTGCTTTGAACCGCAATGACATATGCGTCACATCACGGACATCTTCAAACCTCTCGCAGAGTTCACGGGAGGAGTGGAAGCGGAGCCGGGCGCGTGTGCAATCACGTCCTCGCTCGCTTCAGACGGTCAGGAGCTTGGCTTGAGTTTTGATGCTTTTTGTGTTCCCAAGTTCTTCATTAATGGCTGTTTCAAGAAAGCATCTGATCATTGGAGATTTCAATGAACAATTATACAGATTTTCATAATCACCATTAATCACCACATATTTTTCAAGATAATTACAGCAATTATTATTTAGATTCCTCTTTTATGTGCGCATTGTAGAAAAGAACAAGTGCTTATTACCCTGGGTAGTGTAGAGAACTATGGGCTGAAGTTCTTTGTCATCCAGAAACTCATTATTTTAGCTGATGCTCCCTGTGAAAGTTCGTCAGCATGTTTAAATTAGGGTAGCATTGGCAGGTCTGATTATTTAAATCTGGTAGCTTTGCTAAAAATATAGTTATTCAAGAAAGATGAATTACTAATTTGACAACTGAGGTTTAGTTGGAGTCTACAGCACAGAAGGCAGCATCTATCGTGTGCTTAGAGGAGGGTGACAGTACTTTTTCAGATTAAAGAGAGAATTTCTAAGCGAGCTAACAAGTTGTATTTATAGAGCACGGTTTTGTGGCCTGCCCCTTAAAGGCTGAGTCTTAGTAAATCATCATGAAGAAGTAGCCACCGGTTACTGGTGGTCCTGCACCGACGAAGGGGGTGGCTGCGGTGCCCTCTGGGTGCCCCTCACCGGAGGGGTCCGGGCTCCTGTCGGCTGCCGCCGGGGATTCACAGGGACGCTGTCCTTCAGGCTTTGGTATTAGCAAACCTGGCCGCTGGCTCCTTTCGACTCTTCTAATTGCAGTGACTGAGCTAATTGGATGTGACCCCCACGGGGGGAACTGCTCCTGGGAGACAGCAGACAGCCATTGACAGTGTTTTTCTTTCTGAAATCCCTTTTTATTTTGTTCCGCTGTGAGGGAGAAGAGCGCAGGCACCTCCCGAATCTGTTGCAGATGCTGTGGGTGCAGTTGCAGGGGGAGAACCTGCTGCCTCCTGACTCGTCCGGAACCGGCGCTGCAGGCGAGTGGCCATTCCGCGTGCGGGGCCGGGAGCCGTGGCCGCCCGAGGCTGGAGCTGCCGCCGGAGGTGCCAGTGGAGGTGGTGTTCCTGCTGCCGCTGGCCCTGCTCAGAGCCGTGCGGGGCAAGAGCAGCTTTGCCTGCCTGTGCAAGGAGGCTTTAAGTGCAACGTACAAGGTGCAAACGTTTTATAGGTCTTTAAAAATAATTTAAAGTTACAGCCTTTTGAATATGCTAAAACCTGCACAGGTCGATGCGTGAGCGTACTCCTATGGTGGTATGAGTAACGCTACTGGTGGTAATGCTGTAAAAGTGGGACCTTGCCCGCCTTTTTTGTTCTGGATCAGCACATGTTGCCTTTGGAAAGAGAGCTGTACTTTGTCGTTCACCACCACCAATTCTTTTTATCCCCTTGTGTTACCGTCTGCTGGTCTCGAACATGGCACAAATTGACATGGAGGAGCGTTGAATAGCTCTTGGCCGGAATCAAAGCAGAACTGCAGCTCCAGGCCAAAGCCTGGCTGGCAAGTCTCGTCGCTGCCGGTGGATATGGTAACACCGGGCAGAATCTCAGCACAGCGCTCTGCTCACCAGAGTCTGCCAGGAATGCTTCAAAAGCAACAGGGAAAAAAAAAAAAGGAAAAAGAGAGGAATCAGAGGCTGCTGCTGATGTTTATTTACAGCACAACATCAGAACAAGGGACATGGAATTAAAAGCCTCCTACAGTTCTGGTTTCATTTAATTTTATTATGAAATTAACTGGCTGCTGTAAACGGCAGTTGCGTACTGTCTTGCGGTGCACGGCGGGAGCGGTGGCACCCACGGCCAGACCCCGGCGCTGGACACCCCAGCAGGCAGCGGCGCAGCGCGGGGAGCTCGGTCCTGCCTGTCGCTGGAGGTGCCCTGGAGATCCCTTCCCTGCGGGTGCCGCCTTCCGCTGCTGCGAGTCCCGGTGAGCGGGTGCGTGGTGCGGGAGTGCTTTTAAGGGCTCAGCCCACACGAGCGCCGAGCGTGAGCTTGCACATGTGCAGCCCCATCGCGGCAGCATGGCTGCTCATGCTGCACGGCCGTGCTCCACCTGGGAAGCAGGGAGAGGTGGGCCCTGTGCGGGGAGAGGCGTCTGCCGGGGCACGCACGTGCTGCTGAAGCAGCGGTGATGGAGCCGGGGCTGCCCAGGAGCAGTGCCCTGCAGTGCGCCGGGAGGGACCGGTGCTGCAGCGTGGCCTCAGGAGAGCGCTGGGCCCCGTGGCGGCCGGGCAGGGGTGCGCAGCGCTGAGCCTCCCCTGTAAAACCACTGCAAAAATGCTTTGCTGCAGCCGGGGTTTTGCTCAAAGCGACGTGGTGCGTGGGACCCTCGCGAAGCACGCTCTCCTCCACGAGGTGTAAAAGCTGACGTTGGCCGGAGGTGGTTCAGTGTTGTGCTGGAGCAAATTGTCACTGCATTTGTTAATATTCTTGGATTTGGCTTTACACTGCTCGAAGGAGGCTGGGTGCCTCACCCTTGAAGTCCTTGTGAACGTGAAAAAACCCTTCTCAGGCAGCAGTAGTTTGGAACTGCTCTCTCCCCGTGGCAGCACCTCTGAGGGCGAGGTGGGGACACGGGGGTGTCCTTCCTCCGGAGCGTTTGCTTTGTCTGGGGCCATCGCTCAGCCTGGAAGCAGAGGCGTGGGATGAGCAGCCGCTCCCCGCGCGTCTCAGGGGGTCCCCGCCGTCGGCCTGCAGCCCCTCTCGCGCCCGAGCAGCCCCCGCCTGTGCCGGCACCGCGGCTGCCAGAGCCCACCCGTGCCGCGGCAAAGGGGCTGTGGCCCTCCCAGCGCTGGGGGACAGCCGGCGGTGGCGCCCTGCTGCTTTGTTTCCGTAAAGTTTCCTGAATCGGTGGGTATTTAAATCCTCGTGACTCCCGGTGCCTGGCTGTGAAAGGAGCCCCTGAATGCGGGTGTTGTTTCCCGGTTTCTCCCTTTAACGCGTTTTAGCGGCAGCCCGGCGACGGGCCTGACACGCCAGCTCCTGCGCACGCTCCCGCACGTTGGGAGCGCAGCATTAATAACACACTTCCATGCATCATGCCATTTTTAAGCATGATCGTTATGATAAAGGGCATATACTTAATTACAGGCCTGCTTAATTACAGCTCTGTTGAAGCTCGTTTGTTTAGGAGAGTGCTAATTGCGCTGCTGAGCCTTTGGCACACCCTGCTTTCATCTGCCGCTGCGCTCGGCAGTTCTGAGCGCCGGCGGGGCCGGAGCGCGCGCGGCCGAGGGGCGGATGGAGGGGTCCGGCGGGGGCTGCCGGGGAACGTGCGCCCTCATCGCTGCTTATTCTTTAAATTACTGTACAAAAGCTGGCGTGTGACTGATCAAAGCGGGTTTCTGTCGGGATAACAAATGCAGATGGTCTTTCAGGTTCAAAACTTCCTGGATTTGGTGATGCAGCTTTTCATCTGTTTCCTTTTGTTTCACGTAGCGCTGCGGCTGCCACATAGCACCTTTGATAATGAAATGACTCCAGTGGAGGGATTTTTAAAGTCAAAAATGTACAAAGCAAATGTAAAATGCTAAGTATTCTTAACTAACCCTTGCTAACTCACTAACCTGGTAACTCACTGCTGCTGATGGAAGTCAGAAACAGCAAGCGGAGAAACGCCGGGTTTGTGGGTGCAGATGCTTTGTGAAAGAAAACCCTAGTTGAGGATCATGCGAGGTCATTTCAGGGCTTAAATTTGCTCTAGTTTGAAGTTTTGATTTCTTTCAGAGCTTCTTTAAAGACTTAAAATGTTAAAGGTATAACTGAAATAAAGCGGGTGTATTTGGGGCTGCACTCTGCCTGAGCAGTGTGCCCTTCTCAGTCATGTGTGGGAATTGCTGAGTTACATGTTCTAAAAATAAGTGTCTCGCTTGTACTGACACGTCTTGTCAGAGGCTTTCCGTGATGTTTCCGCGGTGGTGATATCAGGACAGAAACACTGAACATCGTTGCACTATCTAAGAAGTACACACAAGCCAATATAAAGTCAAACAATCCTCTCGGTGTCATTAAGGTTGTGCTACAGAGAGAGCGTGGCCCAGTGACATGGGGCTCTGCCCTCGTGTCCTTGTGTCTCCTCACACTCCTCTGGTTTCCGTCCCCAGATGGGGTTGGCAAGTGTTTGAGCTCCGTGGCTCCCTCTTGAGCACTGGCAGCGGCCGGGCCAGGCGGGGTGCGTGGCCCCGGGTGTCGGGTTCGCTCTGCCCGGGCAATAGTGCCTCTGCTTTGGGGAGGTCCAGGTCTCCTGCGCCAGGGACGTTCCCTATCCCCCTGCTCAGACACCACCGGGCTCGCTCCCGTGGTTCCGGTGGTGGTGGCAAATAGATGTCTGTCCTCTTACACTGTTTGCATTTGTTTTCAGTTTCCAACGCTGTCCTTTGGCGGCTGAACCAAACGGGAAGATTCAAAATTGAGACCATGAAATTGCGTATGGATAGAGCGGGGAGGGTTCATTGAATTCCTGATTTGGTAGGGACTCGCCCAGCTGTGTCTCCAGCTGAGAGAAACCACTGGCAGGTTAGAGGGAGGAAGAGGCTGACAGTAACTTCTGCGAGCTATCAGTCATGTGTCAATGCCATGGACACTTGATCTGTCACTGGGAATGTGTGAAGTTGCATGTCAGAAGTCAGCTGGAAATGTGACGTGTCTGCTCATTTTGTCCCTTTCAGCAATGGATGGAGTGCCTTTTATGATTTCGGAGAAGTTTGCCTGTGCTCCTGAAGGGGTGAGTTGCCTTCGTGTTCTCCCAGTGTCTGAAATCCATCTTTTCGTGGAGAGCCATCACAATGCGCCAACACAAATTACCTGCTTCTGGGACCTTTTCTTTTGTGGGGCCTTATGTGTACCCAGTGCTTGAGATGAGCCAACATTGCGCTTCACAGTACTTTTCCACAGGGTGGCAATGGCTTTTGCCAGATCACTTCTAAAACTGAATTCTGCCGGGAGGTGAAGGTTTATCACCATCAGAAACAGGAATGGCAGTGGGACTCTCTGGAGCTGGAGGCATTTCTAATTTCTGAGCATAGATTGTAAAGAAAGCTGCGAAAGTACAGCTGTCCGAGATCTAACCTGCTGTGGGGGTGGCGTGGTGTGGTCAACGCTACGACTTTGCTTTTGTCCCCGAGAAGTTCAAGACAGCGGTTGTGGCATGGCACTCCGCGGAGCTGGCTGCTGCCACCACAGCTGGGCTGGCTGCCGCGAGGCTCCTGCGGCCCCGCGCCCTGTGCGTGCAGAGCCGGGCAGCGGCGTGGGGGCGAGGATCTTCCCCATCTTCCAGAGCTCAGTCTTGGTGGGCGCTGGTGGTTCTGCAGGTGAAAAACCTGTTTGATGGGGAGGCTGCACCCTCCTTTTTACCAGTTCCAGCCTGGAAAGTTTGGGGAGGCGGCTGTGTCCTAATGCTGCCGCAGCTGGACCTCAGCTGGGTTCCAGGGAGCAGGATTGGGGACAGAAAAATGATTTTAGGATTCCCGTTGCCCTCTGGCATGGGAGATTATCTGAGCCAAAGCGTCCCAAGTGCAGCAGCAGCAAACCATACTGGGTTGTTTTCACACACGACACATTTCTAAGCAAGTTCACTCCCCCAGCAGCATCCTGCTCGGCGTGCCTGTGCTGCCGGCGGCACGGCTCCTGCCTGGCAGCGGGGCGAGCGCAGGAGCACACCATGTCCTGCCCGCTTGGTGCCGAGCGCTGCGTGCCAGCAGAGGGTGCCGCCAACGGCCTGGGCAGGGCAGGTTTGCTCAGCTGAAATGGAAACCCCGGTTCCAATTCAGAATGACTTTTGAGTGTCACTGGCCCAGCGCTAATATAAATTGGTGATCCAGAGCTCAAAGGCTCAGCAACCCACTACCAGTTCCATAACCCATCCAATCCTAAAATAATATCTCTTTAAAAATCAGTTTACAAGAAGCTGTTACAGCAAACACCGAGCCATCAGCTGTGTCTGATTTTTCACATCGTGCTCCCGCTCTGTGCGTTCTTCTTCCTGCTGACACAACCCGCATGTGCAGCCGGACACAGTTTTTCACAACCATTGCTTTCTGAAAGGGTTGTTTATGGGCCGTTATTCCCAGAAAGCTGGAGTCCCTGCTGCGAGGACAAATGCAGAGAGATTAGGTCGTGCTAATCCTCCCCTCGGATCCTTTAGACACCATTGCCACCATATGGTCAGTTTGGTCGGGGCTTCCCACAGGCGGTGCCGCTCACACCTCTGTGCTGCGGCCATGGGAAATCCATGGGGTGGTAGAGAGTGCCGTGCAGTCACAGCCACCCTGCGGCGGGGAGACGGGGACAGACCTACCTGTGCAAAGCGACACCGAGAGGAGTGTCAGCTGTCCCCGCTGGGGAGAAGGGCGTTAGAGCTGTTATCCCTAACCCGCCTCCTGCCTCTTCACTCTTGCCGTAGCCTGAGAAGCAGGATTATGCGTGTGGTTACAGATGGTGCCTCTAAATCTCTGGTGATAGAGTATTTGCTGACTTCAAACAAAACAAAACCAAAACAAAAAAAACTCTAAATTTGACATTTCTTTTTTTTTTTTTTCCTTGCCAGATGCAGCCAGTTGATCTCTTGGGCATCACAATCAAAACCCTCGCGGAAATTGAAAAGGAGGTAGGTACCCAGCCGGGCGCTGAGCAGAAGTGTCACGAGAGCTGTGTTTGCTTTGTCGTAAGATCCCCTTACGGAAAAGGCCTCTCTCGTCTGTCCCGAGTCAGTGCTGGGGGATAAAGTCAGCGCGGAGTCAAACAGTCAGCTGAGAATTAGGGATGTCCTCTGTGATCTGTGCCAGGTGATGGTGCTTTAGGTGTTGAAGCGAATGGCAAAGTCTGCTGCCCTCTCTTTAATTCCAGACGTCTTTATCACTTAACCTTTCGTTCTCATTTATTAACGCAACATGCTATGTGCAGGATGTTGTTTGTGTTAGGTTGCTGCTTGTATCTCAGGGAAGCAAATGAACTTGATTAAGCAATGTCAGGGAAACTACTTCATCATTTTTCGGTTTGATGGTGCTGGAAAAACAGGCTGTGCTTCCAGCGAGCGTGAACCCAGGAGCTCAGGGAGGAGACAGCCATCAAATCGAGGATGCACTCCTGTTCCTGAGGGAGCATTTTGGCATCTGCATGACTTGGGCTGCATGGTGCTCTCAGCTGAAGTCTCAGACCAGGAGAAAAATTGTCTCAGCAGCACGCGCTTCTTTGGGCACAGTCGGTCGCAAACATCTTCTCTTGTGCCACGCAGCCGGGTTAGCGGCAAACAGTAAGAAGATGACATAGCAAAACTTCCAGACTCCCCATGGCTTCTCTACTTTGATTCCAGTTGTGAGTCCAGTTTCCTAAATCCATCCTCTTCTCCTGCCTGGAGGTTTTGTCTGAGTGTGGAAAGGTGGTGGTGGGTTGCCAGGGCTCTCCAGGCACCGGGCGGGCCGTGCCACGGTCCTGCTGTGTGCCACACGTGCTGCACTTCTATTTGGGACTGCGTGCGCCTGGCACAAGGGCACCGTGCGCCGGGAGCCGGGGGTGCCCCAGGCTGGTGGTCCCTGCGCGTGCCTGCCTCCGTCCCCCGGCTCTCGCAGGAGCTGGCCGCAGGGCAGTGGGTCCCTTTCGCCAGAGGGGAGGCGAAGTGGCATTGGATTTGCTTCCGCAGCCCTCCGCGTGTTGCCTGGTGTGGGGGGAGGTGTCGGCAGCTCGGGGCGCTGCCCGGAGGGGTGGGCTGTGCAGCCCCCCCGCGCCCCTCGCCAGCCTGCGGAGTGCGGGGACACCGGCACCGGGGTCGTTTGTGCGGCCTTGGGAGGAGCGGTTGATACCTGCTGGCTGTCCCCACACCCGCCTGTTCCGTTACAGGCTGGGTGCGCTTCAGAGTAATGAAAAATATAATTATGCAGCCCATATTCCTTGATGAAGCATCTTGTCTGCAAACAGATAGCTGCGCATATAAATATTGTGAATTTCTGCGTGGCTTTATTTCCCTTGCAAGCAATAGCACCATTACAGCAAATCTGCTGGATTTCCAAAGCAGCAAGAACCTTTTCCCTGGAGCTAGATGCCTTGCAAAAAATATTCCCAAAGAATTGCAAGAGTTATTGTTCTCCGTCGCCGCATGTGCAGATGTATGCACCTGCGAGGTGAGCGGGATGAAGGGACTACACCCTTCCAGGGAAACAGATGAAAATAGGTGCCAGTGCCGTGCCGCACACGCGGGCTGCAGCTGGAGTCACGCCGCGTTGCAGCAGCGCCTGCAGTGGTGTAGGACCAGCGGTGACGCCCAGCGGGCGCAGGCTGGTGTACGCCCAGGGTGCCGTTCTCCCGTGGCGCTCTCGGTGGCTGTAGGGCAGAGAGGAGCAGAGCCCCGGCAGTGCCGCGGGGGGGTTCTCCTCCTGGTCCTGCCCGTCCTGGCAGGGGACTGTCACCCAGCGGGCGCGCAGTGCAGGTGGTACCATTTGTGGCCCCGGCGGCAGCGGGTGCTGCGGTGCCACGTGGTGGTCGGCAGTGTGGCCGGCCGGTGGGCCACCCTGTGCTGCGGGCACTGGCGGGTGCACCCGTCCTCCCTCTGGGGTGGCATTGGGTGGAAAGTCTGGAGGGGGACTAATTAGTGACGTGGGCATCTAATACTGGTCGTTCCTGTTAGCCTGACAAGGAAGGCAGCTCGTTTAACCAATTAATCGCTACAAGTTTTCATGGGCCGCTCTTTGCAAGTATATTTAATGAAGAAGTTGTAAATCTAAAAGAGCTTAAAATTTTAATTTTACACAGAAATATTTTTCCTTGTTCTGGTGTTTGTAGTCAATTCTCCAGAGCGCAGTCACATGAAATGTTCTTTAAATGAACATATTTGCTAACTGGCATGATTTCAGTTTTTAAAACATTGGTTCCAGCAATTAGGCATTTTTTTCAGTTCCCAAATGACTGGAGAAATTCGTCTTGATTATAATTGCTCTTAGCCACGCATATCTAATTTGTGTCTTTTTAAGTGTTAATTAGTAAACAGTTTGAGCTGACATCTTTATGTGTTTGCGTGTTGAAAAATGAGCCTTATTGCCTGTTTAGCTGGGGGCGGCTGGCGGTGACGTCACGGCGCGAGGCAGACGCGCCAGGGACGCGGTGGCCGGATGGGGGGGTGGGAGGTGTCGGTGACACCTCCCGGCGCGCGGCGGTGTCGCGTGGTGGTGTCGCGCGGGTCGGGGGCAGCGCGCGGGGCTCCGCTCCCGCCGGGGGGCGCGGGGGCACGCGCCGCGGTCCGCGCGCGCCCTCTGCCGGCCCCGCGCCCCGCTGCAGTCCCGGTCCCCCCCCGAGTTCCCCCGGCCCCCCCCGGGTCCCCACTCCGCCCCGGGGGCCGCTCCCGCTGGCCGGAGGCTCTGGCGCTCGGGCAGCGCGGCACCGCAGCGGGGACAGCGGAGGGGACAGTGGCGGCGGCCCGCTGGCTCGCACGGCGGCTGGGCACACCGCACTGGCACCGCCAGGACGGTTCGGCATGGGAGCAGAGGCAGCCAAGGCCACCCCCGCCGGGAGCCGGCCGGCGCAGCGGGTCCGGCTCCTCTCTCCACACGAGCCCGCGCGCAGCTCCGAGGGGTCTCAGCACCGCGGAGGAGCCCGCGGCAGCCATGGCACAGCCGCTCATGCCGCACCGTGGCTCCGTCCCCACGCGCGTGGCCGGGTCAGGCGCCAGCAGAGTCGCTGAGTTCCCCCGGCCACCTCGCTGGCAGCACGTCCCGTGCCCCGGGCTGGCTGCCAAGGGGTGGTGACAGACGGGCCGGGCCCAAGGGAGCAAGGGAAGAGGGCAGTGTCTCAGTGACACCCCAGGAGCCACAAACGGGACACTGGGAGGCGTAGGGGAGGACGGTCCATACCCGGAGCTGTCGCAGCGGGTGTGCCGGGGCCGTGGGCCGCTCCTGCCCGAGCAGCCCCAGCGCATTGCTTTGCTTTGATCGCACCACCCGCCATGGGAGACCCACCATGGCCCATCCTCTCCTGGGGGTGCCGTGGCACGCCAAGGGGCCGCAGCAGCGCCCGGGGTGGCCTGTGGCTGTCGGGGTGCGGCCCACCGTGTGCCACGAGATGGCACTGCTACGGCGCACTCCGCGCAGGCCGCGCGCCAGGCCCACACCGCGGGGACATCCCTCAGCCGCGGGGACATCCCGCGGGCTGCAGCAGCGTCCGGCCAGCGGCAGGGACGTCTGTGGGGTGCAGGGTGTATAGGTGTTTTCACTCACTTTGCCAAACCAAAAATGTTAATTTTGTGTAAATGAGGCCCACAAAGGGGAGTGTTTGTGACAAGCTGCTTAATGCACAGGGTGAGCGCTCACGTTTGTGTTAACGCTGGATTGGGGGGGGGGGGGGCAGGGATCCGACCCAGGACAGTCTCAGCCAGCGTGGCTCTGCCTGGGACAGGGGGACGAGGTCGCAGCTCAGGGTGCTGCCAGGCCCAGTTCTTAACTCATTCTTCTGCTGTTGTTGAGCACGGGCCGGGGAGTGTGGCTGTGTGGCTGCGTGGCCGCGTGCCCCAGCCCGGGCTGCCGTCCAGCAGTGCCCCATGGTTCCCTCTGTCTCGCTTTGTCCCACAGTACGACTACAGCTTCCGGACGGAGCAGAGCGCGGCAGCCCGCCTGCCGCCCAGCCCCACCAGGTGCCCGCCAGTCCCGCAGTCCTGAGAGGCGCCACCGGCGCTGGAGCAGGCGTGTGCGTGCATACTACTGAGCGGGACGTGGCACCGGGGCCGTCCCGGCAGACCTCCGCTCGTTTGGCCATCGCTGCCCGCCCTGCGCTGCACCACCTCCTCCTGCACACGCCACTCCACGCGTTGGGACTGCGCAACCCTTTGGCAGCTGCCCCCCCCCCACTGCTGTGGACACCTCTCCACGTGAGTACGTGACTGGGATCCTGCCAGCAGCCCCTCGGCTGTCCCCACGTTGTAACCCCTGCTGCAGGACAGCCGCAGAAACCAGAGCTGTGACAAACTGCTGCGAACAGCAAGCCGTGAGCTCACGGACCATCAAGAAATGTGCAGCAGCGGCCCTAAAAGTAAGGAAGAGTGAAAGATACAGCCAGTTAATCTGCAAACCCCCGGGCATCCCGCCCGAGCCAGCACGGAGCTGCCGATAGGACCTCCACATCTCGTGGCGGGAAGCCCCTGTGGTGCTCAGTCCCGCGGGAAGCACTGAGCCGTGGTGGATGCCCCGTCTGCCTCTGCCAAGGTCCAGGCACGCAGCGCTCTGCCGCGGCCGGGCTCACCCCTGGACTGTGGTCACTCGTTCCTGCTGCCGGCTGCGGGGCCGGGGCCGCTGGCTCAGCCCTGCCGGTGCCCTCCTTCTCTCCCGGCACTGCCAGGACGGAGGGGCGCAGAGGGCACGACCTGCGCTGCAGTTCCTGAGGTGAGGCACCTCCGCTTTGCACAGGGTGTCCGTGTGTCTGTCAGCACCTAGAGCGACAAACATCCCCTATTTCTTTCCGGGCTGGATGCTGGCGGCGGCCCGGGCAGCCCCCGGCAGTGCCGCGCTGAGCCCAGGCCACGGCTGCCTGCGGAGCGGGGTCCTGCTGACAACGTGGGTGTCACCTGCCCGTCACTTTGGACAGTTTTCTGATGTTTTCCCCGCTAGCTGCTAAAACAAGAGGTGTGCCTGCTCCCTTGTGCACCGACGGGGATGCACTGAACTCTCACGTAGTGCAGGATGAGAGCGGGACGCATTAAACCCCGACCTCGGCCTCCCTGTGATCGCTGACCTTGGCTCGCTCCCGAGTCAAATGCATGTCTTGGAGAAGTCTGTTGCTGTAATAAGTTATTTAGAAGTGCCCATCTGACTCCGTGCTGCTTTTTCAAGTCTCTGCTGTAGAACAAAGCTACATCATGGCAGCAAAATGGCAATTTTTAAGTAAGTGTTAAAACGTACAACTTTTTATATTGTAAAATCCTGATTACCTAACCCTACTGAAATGCAATTGCCATAGTAACAAATGACAGTATTGTCGCTCTCGGTGTGGGTCGTACGTATGCCCTGACCCGCTTTGCACTGCTTTTGATTGATCTTGCATTTTCTAGTTGGACAGAGTGGTGACGAACAGTAGGTTTTGTACTGTCAGCTTGTATTTTTTATTTGTACATATGTAAAATATTTCTTGTCCAAAGATTCATTTCTGGTTTTAAGGCACCATAGCGTATCGCTGGGATAATGAGCACAAAATACTGTAACATTCGGGACAGACTGATTCTGAATCTTTGCTTCAACTTCTTCCAATCAGGTAAATAATTTTCTAAACCCACCTCTGTAAAGCAAGGCTGTGCGATTGGAAAGCAGAAGCCGATTTGGTTGCAGATGTGTCGTCGTATTTGGGCAAAAGAATTAAAGCTGTGCTGTTTGCACCAGCTCTGGAGGTTTGGGTGACCCCCTGGAAGTGCTCTTTACTTGGAGGCTGCAACACCATTTTTAGTTCTTATTTATCCTGCAGGAAAGCAAAGCCAGAGCTCACCGCCAAGCTTCACAAAGGCTAGATTGATGATGCCGACATCGACAAATGAACACACCATGGCAGCCTGGTCATTTGGCTCAGGTTCACTTGAAGTTCAAATCCACTCCATGCTGTAGTACTATGCCCATCTCATCTATCTTTCGTCTTTCTATTTTTCTGCTTGTAATTTGTTCTGTAGTTTCTGTGGCATCCTTCTCCTGTGGCTCAGTGGACGCGGCAGGTCGGTAGAAGCTGTCTGCAGCGGTGCGTCCTCATCGCTTTGGGATGACGGAGCTGCAGAGAGCTGACCTTCCCTGTCAGCGCTGGTGGAGGCGCGAGGGCTGCGGGCTGGCGCAGGGCGGGCAGCGCCGTCTGCAGAGCTCCAGGGGCAGTTCCTGCCACCGGGAGAAGGGGAGACAGCTGCCGGGAGCCTCTCCTCGAGCCGCGTCTTTCCCGTGCCGCAGGCAGGGCTGGCTGTGCCGCGGCTGGAGTGCTCAGCAAGGAGCAGGTTTGGATTGCTGCCGAGCCCCGCGTTCAGTGGGGCACTCCTGGGGATGTCGCGGAAAAACAGGCGCATAGCTTCGAGTCCCTTCCTGTGAGATTTAGCTTAGAGGACATTAGTAGATAAAATTGGTGCTTCAGTATTTATAGCAACAGTTACATTTGCTCAGCCTTCTCAGAGACAGCGAGCTCCGCTTTCTCTTCAGTGACCTACAACAAACACTGGATGGCTCAAAACGCTGCAGCTGGGACAAGCGTCTAAGGAATCTTCGGGATAGATTTGTGTAGTTGGTTCTCTCTCTTCCCTCTCTTACACTGGCCTAGCACAGCTGCTTCAGGGGTGCATCTGCAAAGAAACTTGAGATCGGTTTGATTTTCACAGTGTGTTTCTGCACCGCAGCACTGCAAGGATACCCTGTGCTGAAAGCACGGAGAGTACAAATGCAGTTCTCGGGGTACAAACGCAGTAGAGGTGTTTTAAGCAAAGAGCTACAGCTGCCGAGAGCCAGCCGAGCTCTCCGATCTGGAAAACTGGGCGTTTCCGAAGGGAAGAGTGCTCAGAGCAGTGCGTGGAAGCCCAGCGAGACACAGTGCGGGGGGGGGGGGTGACTCTGTGTCATCTTGTGAGTCCACCGATTATTGGAAGCTTTTTTGTTGCACCTCTGAATTCCTGCGATCTTGGGCGTCAGGTCAGCGTTTCCCAGGCAGGTTTTATTTGCTGTTCCGTAACTTTTGTACTCGCAGCGACTCACGGCAAGGCTGGTCCTTGCATCTGCGCAGCAAGTCCTCCCCGCTGGCATGTGCCATAGCCAGTACCAGCATCTCTGCATCTCACTCCCTCCCTGTCCGAAAGGCGACTGGTAGCACTGGCCCAGGCAGTAACTGTTCAGGGAGCCTGACACTGATGATGTCTGGCTGTGGAAAAGCCTTCTGGAGGAAGGGATGAGTCAATGGAAAGCAACAGAAGTGAATTTGCCGAGCTTTGCCAGATGTGCTTGGCCTCCTTGCCTCTATTTCTAGAACAAAAGTAGTCTCCAGGTAGGTTAATCTTGTGGCTGGTGGAGAAATTAGTTTGCCAAATTATTGTATGCCTGCAACAGAGACAGAAAAGCAGCAGTGAGGGGTTTGCTTACTGTAAAATACACCTTCTGATGTGAATTAGTAGTGACACGCTGCCTCCTGGATTTCTCACGGCAAAGAGCAGGTAGCGTGCCGAGATGACTCGTGGGCCATCCAGGCCAGGCTGTGCTGTCTGGTGTGTTAACAATGGAAAGGCAAGAAATTAGTCCAGAAAGTAACGTAGAGTGTGAACTTTGTGATAAAATTCAAGTGTGGACAGACGTAGCAGGTGTCTCCCCCAAGGGAGCATCTCGTAGCTGTAGTTACATAGGAATAAGCTTTGTCAAACTTTTTTCCCTTGGCTGTCACTGAGTTTGCCCGCGGTGTTGGTAGGAGAGGATCCCCTGGGAGCCTCCTCTGTCGTAAGTGGTCGTTTGTAGTCTGTAGCTTTGGGCTTGTTTGGTTTCACACCCGCCCCTGCCCCCACTGGTTTCCTGAGCTCTTCAGCCTGAACCCGCACACGCAGAGCCTGGATGAGGTCCCGCCGCGGGCATGGCACGTGCCGGGTGGACGCTGGTGGGGGAGGCGTGTGTCCACAGGCCTGGGTGCCTCCTCTGCAGCGGGGCCCTAAAAATCTCCTTGGGGGAGGGAAAACGGGACGCGGCGCCTTTGGAGCTGGCCGGTCCCTCGTTGGCCTTCACCTCGCTGCCCTCGGGCGGCACGGCGTCTCTCTCCCCACATCTGCCCGCTGGCCGCTCGCCCGAGGCTGCCGCGGGAGCCTGGCCGGGGTGGCCGTGGGCACGTCCCGCAGGCGCTGGCAGAGCAGCTCACCGGGGAGCCGTTACCGCTCCTCCTGAAGGGCACGAGCCTCTCGCTGCATCCCACTGATTACCTCAGCCTTCGAGCCTTGACGAACAGACGGGAGTCTCTCCCGGCAGCGGGGCAGCCACGCGGTGTCGGTGTTCGTTGTCCTGAGCCATAAAACTCTGAGAGCGCTGCAGCAGGGAGGGCGCTCCCCTGCTCCTGGAGAGGCTCAGAAAGGTGCTGCTCAATTCATTCAATACAGGGAAACCAAACAGTTTGGGTATTCTGGTCGTTTATTGTGAAATTGTTTCCTAACAGCAACAGTTTTAAATGTCATCATGCAAATGGAAGAGAGAAACCTTTTATGCAGTCGCAAAGTGTTTTTCTAAGATGCTATGCATTTTTTTGGGTTATTGAAAGTGAATTTACTGTGCATTAATCTTATGAATGTTACTACATTTTATATTTATTTTAGATGACCCTCCTGTATTTTACAAAGGGAAGTTTCATTGTGTGATAACTTAGTCTGTATTCTTAATATAATTTGTTAAATAAAACTTGTTTTAATCAGTTTATTCTATGTGTTTTGTGTTTTAAATTTGGAGTTTAAGAAGCTTGAAACGCTGCAGCTCTGAGTTGTGGGAGTGGAAAGCGGTGTCCCTTGGGACCAGCCGCTCTTTTCCCTCTGTGCCATCATTGCATTGACTTCTTCAGATCCCAAACCTGGATGTTTTTAAAGTAGTTAAAAACGTCAGGTGGAATGAAACATGAGTCAGTGCTGATTCTGAGCTGAGCCGCTGTGTAGCGGTTGTAGCTGTGGCACCTGGAACCGCTTCTGTTTCTCGATGGGATTGCGGGTTTGGTGCAGGTGATGCTGCTTCCAGCGGGTTTGGACTTCAGCAGGCGTCGGGCTTTGCACCCTGGCGGACACTCGCTGAGGAACGCGGATGGCGTGGGGTCAGCCCTACACACTGCGGGGGTACGAGGTCAGGTCTGTCGCCTGCGGGGTGTTTCCAGTGGTGTCCGCAGAGGTGAGCGTTCTCCCTTCCCGGCTCCTGTTCACTTTTGGAAGAAAGTACCAAATCATCGCGCGTGTCAGTCTCAGCAAAGAACAGAGACTGCTTTAATGTGAGACTCACTCACAAGGTGCTTCTCCCTCTCCCGCAGCCGAGCAGATTCCCTTCTGCTTCTGCATGGGACTGGCGGGGACTTCTTGAACAGTTTTGGTGGGACGTGGGGGCTGAGACCAGACACACCTTTTCCTCTGCTCTCGAGCTGCCCAGGAAGGCGAAGGACGCTGCAAAAGGTGGGACCTGAGCTCAGGCACAGGAGGAATAAAGAAGTGGGAGCAGAAGTGTCAGTAGAGTTGGAGCAGGGGCTGCAAAGCCTCCGAGGAGGAGCCGGTGAAGAGCAGTGACAGCGCACAGCGCCGGCCGGTCTCAGCTGACCAAAGCAGCTGCGGTCTGTTGCTGGAGCCGAAGGACCAGCTTCAGAGGGGACGGCGTGCTCCCCCTGGAGGGAATTTGCTTTTGTTTGTGTTTTTTTGTCCCTGGAAATGAGACATAAAAGCCTTGGAAAATCTGTCCAAAATGTCTCAAAAGGTGTGCTGCAAAGTCAAAACACAGAAGTCAAAATGGCTCAACTGAAGTGTTTTCTGGAGCATAAGGGACCACACGTGACATCTACGCTGCCACACGGGCAGTGTCCCAATATATGTGGCAATAAGTGTGTCACTACAGTAAATGACAGCAACATCAGTGAAACAACTTGTTTGTCCTCTATAGACATTAACAACTTTAGTCACCCATAATTATCAACTGCACAATGTGCATTGTGTGTAATTACGAGGAGTCAGGCTCAAGTCATGGAGTCAGCCTCAAAGCTTGGACACGCCAGCACCAGCTGCGCTTGGCAGCGCACGCTTTCCTGCAAATAACTGTCTTTACCGTGGGCGTGCTTGTGCATGGCCGGTCCTTCCCCGGCCGTCCTGTACAGACGTGTTCCCCTGTGCCGGGGCTGCCGCTGCAGCCCAGGAGCAACGGCTCTCGCTGGGAACCTTGCAGCCCGAGCAGCAATGGACTGCTGCGGCCACGTGCAGTGTGGCGGCAGCGTGCAGCAGGTGACAGCAGTGTGCAGTGGGTGACAGCCATGTGCAGTGCGACAGCAGCATGCAGTGTGACAGCAGCATGCATGGGGCTGCACCATACCTCGCCACAGCCCCCCAGGTTCCCGGCCGCTGCCTGCTCTGTTGCACTGTGACCTGGCAGCACGCAGGGCTTTCGGGCAGCGCTCTCTCACCTGGAGGCCACTGCAGCTGCTGCCCTCCGGTGCAGTTTCGGCGCAGAGCTGGCGCAGCGGGGAGGGGTGGTGAGAGCGTTTCTGGAGGCTGAGAGCGGCCCTGCCCGGCTCAGGGCTCCACGGTCTCATTTCATACAAATATTATAAACTGGGAATCTGCAGAAATAAACAGGGTTTTATAACGAACTCTGAAATACGGCCGTGTTTTAAGAGAGGCAGTGAAGGGTGGCAGTGCGAGTTGCAGGGGAGCTGCTGTTCTTTTATGACTGACGGTCTGTCCCACATGTCGCGGCTTTGCTGGTGCTCTGCCGAGCACCGAGCGCTCTACGGGCACTGCAGGGACGCTGCCAGGATGGGCCTCGGCTCGAGCGATGGGAGACGGCGCCTGGTTGTTGGTGCGGTGCCAGAGGGTGAAGTCCCTTTGGCCACCTCCCAACAGTGGGGAGATGCCTCATTGCTGGGCAGGATGGGGCAAAAACTGGCAAAAGAAATACCTGGCGCAGGGACGGTGCCAGCAAGCAGCGAGGGCAGCGCTCCGCTCAGGGCAGAGCCCTTTGCGTCGGGCTCAGCAGGCGGCCACAGGGCTCCCAGCGGCGGTGGCTGCAGTGCCAGCAGCGAGCCCCTGCGGAGGAAACGGACTTCTCCACTAGGGAGAGGCTAATAGCACACCACCGAAACTGAAAATTGTTATTCTTTGTGCTAAATTATTATTCTGAACTTGACTCAAGCTGGTGGTGCACAATACGACCTCTGGCATCTTCTCTCACCCCAGCCAATATTTCTGTCTCGCTTATTTTGAGTGGCCTTTGAATTAAAGGAGATTAATACCCAAGTTCCCGACATTCTCTTCAGGCACTTGTTTTCATAACCTCCTTTTGAAAGTGAGTACCACTTGTTCCACCAAAAACTAAGAAACTGCATCTTGGAACTGCTGTGGGAGCCGTCACCGGCACCTGATTGAATATCCCGGCCAGGGAGGAGGCGGCGCGGGGGGGACATAAACCAGAGTGGGTCCGTCCCGTGCGCTGGCTCGCGTGTTCCCGTGTCGGCGTGTGGCGGGCAGGCACGTGAGCTGCCTCGGAGCCATCGCTGAGCGGGTGATGCCTGCGGACATCAAAGCCACTTTGCCTAATTAGCTGTTGCCACCAGAGGTGGGCTCTGTTCCGTGGCACGAGCGGCCGCATGGGGCTGCACATCCATTGCTTGGAAATAGGGCCGACCTTCCAGGTACGCCTGCCGGGGAGGACTCTCATCCTCCAGCCCTTGGTTCTCTTTGCGGTTGGACCCAGGACGGCTCTCATACAGCACGAGGGCCCTTCCTCCCGTGCCGGGGAATGGCACTCCTCCCCCAGGAGGCCTCTGGTGTCGCTCTGCTGTTGAAATACTCCAGACTTGACCAAAATCCCAGTATTTCTGCTCAGCCTCTGATCTTTGCATTTCCTAATTCAGCTGCTTGCAATTTGGGGGTAATTATTGAATGTTAAAAAAAAATATATTTCTTCACCGAAACTCACTGCTGTTTCTGCATTTCTTTTGCAACAGCCATAATCGGAAAAGTTGCTGGTGGTGGTGGTGGTGAGCTGGAGTGGGGTCTCCACCGTCAGGAGCAACAGTGATGCTCAAAGCCTGGGGAAACGAAGGGTCCTCCTCCCTCTTCCCTGTTTGCCCCTCTAGACATCATGTGAGGCTTTGGCCGGGGGTGTTTTGCTCACAGACCAAAGCCGAAGCGTGGACATAATGTTCAAAAGCACAAATTGGCAGAGATGATAAAAACCACCAGAAAGAAAATGCAGAGCCTCACCTGCCACGTCCCTCGGTGCCCTCAGAGGCTGAGCCAGTGCCTGAACACCATTTCCTTTTGTTATGAAAATATAAATCTCCACTCATTGAACCATCTTTTCCCCCTCAGCTAGAACAATGTTCTCCTATATTTCAGTATGTTCTCCTGTGTTTGTCCCTTGTTGGACAAACTAAATTTAAATTTGTCTGAAAAAGGTTTTTTGGCACCAAGCGGAGAGCTCAGCTGGTGCCGAGAGAGGCCATCACCATCGCCCTGCGCAGGGTCTCGGCCGATGCCTCGTGCCCCGGCGCAGAGGTCTGGGCGGTTGCAGCACCGACCCGCCGGGCCATCGGCTTGTCCAGGCACTTGGCGTTGTTCGCTTGATGCGGCCGCTCGTGTTGCGCCACAGGTCACAGTACCCGCAGGGACTGGCCCACCTGCCCGGGGGTGGCCCTGGGCGGGGGCGTAGGGTGAGACCGGAGCTGGTTTACGTTGTCCATTATCACGGAATTTGTTTTCTAAGGAAAACTTACTTCTTCTGCTCCGCTTAGTGCTCCCGGCACCAGGAGCAGCCGTTTGTCCCTGTCGAGGTGTCCCCGGGCCATTCCCGCCCCACGGAAATCCTCCGTTGGTCAAAAGGCGCAGCAGCAGGCGCGGGGGCTGGAAGGAGCCAGCGGCGGTGCCTGCGGCGGTGGAGGGTTGTGTTTGGCTTTGTGTGCCTCTGGCTTCGGTGGTGTTTGTTTTCTTTTCTCCTCTCCCTCCTACAGCTTTAAAAATTAACTTGCCTGGGGAGTTTCCCAAACTCTTTTCCTTTCTCTGAAATGATGGATAAGCCATGTAACTGATTGTCATGGCCCTGGAGAGGATAAACATCTTCTGCAGTTTAAAATAAAACCTCCTCACTTCTTGGTTAATAAGTGTTGAAAGAAGCATAAATAGAAATAACACAGGATTTCCATGACTAACAAGATGACCACATCAGTGAATGTTGTTTGGGGTTAAAAATGACTCAGCTTTTGCTTCCCTAGGGTAAGATGTTTTATCCCGGCGCAGGAAAGGCTGCCAACAGTACTTTGAAGGTCTGGCAAACTCGACGTAGCCTGGATTGTGAACTGGGAAGTGTTTGAATGCATAGTTAAAAAAAAAGACCTAAACTCCGCTCCATGTGTGCAGATTTCTCAAAGATAAAGGAGCCCACAGCTTTATCCAGCTTGTGCTGACTCTTTTCTTTTCAAAAGCCTTTTCAGATGTTTTCACTTTTCTGCTTGCTTTGTTGAAAGATGTAAAAATTTAAGACGACCACAAAGTAAACATTTCAAAACTTTCTATTCTGAGAATTAGTGACATTTTCAAAATCCCATAAATTCCATTTCTGCACTATCAGAAAGGAAGATGTTTGGGGTTTATTTTGATTGACAAATTTTCCAGGCAGGTTTTTGTTTATTGATAACCTTTCTTTTATTTTTCAAAGAAAATAGATTTATTATTCAGTAGAAACACTAGATAAGTAGATGTCTTGTCAAAATAAAGCAGGTTTTCTTTATTAGAGTGAAATAGTAATGAACTCATCTGCTTCCAATATTTATAAAGAGTAGGGAAGGCCATTAATTCTACTGCTTGTGAATAAAACCATCTGTGATTTCTTTCCATTTGATGTGTTTTGGTTTTAATATACATTTTTCACAAATAAGTGCAGGGATTTTTTGTGAAAATGTCACATTCAGAATCTCATAAAGAAGGAACGCAAAGAGGGGGAAACGAAATGTTTTGTTAGCTAAGTAATTTCTCACCTTGCACAGAGAATAAAATTCATGCCAACTTTAACACATTAGGCGACAGAATTACATGTTCAGCTCTAATGCAATCCATGACATGTAACAAGGCAAATAGAGTATGTTTGGAAGTTTGTTTTCCTTTGGGAATCACACAGTACATTTAACCTAATCTGTCCTGACACATGAATTATAACATTATGAGCTTCTTCAGGGAAGCAAAACGGTAGATACCTCTTTTTAAAGCAAAGCAGAAGTTAATAAAATGGGCGACGTGTCAAGGAGAAAAAGCCCGATCAAACCGTAGCGCGATTCTCTGGAGGAAACGGGTTCTAGGATGGCTTTTTTCCACCAGAAACGCTGGAAGTCTCATGACATACTTCTACTGAGGGTGAAATTTGACCTCTAGAATTTTGCTCGATTAAACCAAAAACTGTGAGAATACCCCAAGTGGGACCACTTTGTAGTTTGACTTGTGAGTGTTGGATCTTAAATTAAACTGAGTATTCATACAGCTGCTCTGCCAGATTTTATTTTACAGTCTTCCCACCAACTCGTTCGATGGAGACCGTGCTGTATCGTAGCTTTCCAAAACTATCCCTGTACGCGGAAAGGAGCGCGCCGTCACTCGCTTGCCAGTGTGGGCTGCTGGTAAAAAACGTCCAAACCCACCTCCAGGTAATCCTCTTTGAGGGACTTTTACGGGAATAGGCCTTTAAATGCTTTATGCTCAGCTGAGTGTATCTCAGGAAGGTCACCTATAGTTATATATTTTAAGGCCCTGATTTAACATCCATCGTTCAACAGAACCAAAGGAGATCCTCAGGGGTTCCTCCAAAAGGAACACGAGGGAGTGAAGCAACCTGGAATCAAATATTGCGTATCCTCCCCCACAGTCCAGAACTGGCTGCCGTCACCACCACCACTGCCGCTACCCCGCACTGCTGCCACCGCTGCCGCCACCCCACCGGTGCTGCCCTGCGCTGCCCCGGCTGTGCGCCGCCCTGCGTCAGCTGTGCGGTGGCGGCAGCGGGAGGCACTTGTGCCCATCAGCACCCAGGCGAGGCTTCGAGGGCGTGAGCCCCGGGGGAAGGAGAAGCGACTGGTTTTGGCGAGCGCAGCGTGAAGCCCTGGGGATTATGTTGATGATTCACACAGTCATCGTAAACTGACCTGTGAACAAAATGTTGCCGTGAAACCTCCTGTGTTTCCTCGGTCCTCAAGACACTGCAGCCAAGTGTTGAAAAAAACACATCATCCTTCATTTGTTTCTTCTTTTGCAGTTATAGCTACAATCTTGCTTTACATAATCAGAAAAAGGCTTTTCTAGAAAGGCTTGGCCCCTGTCAGAGCTGCTGGCGGTGCGCGGAGACCGGCTCCGGTGCTGCCCGTGCAGCTCCTCGCGGGAACCCTGCTGGCACCGGGCAGCCCCCGCGCCTCGTGGCCCATGTGAAAGATTTCCACTGGCGCCTTTTTTCCCCGCATTTTTAGTTTGAAGAATATTAAAACCAAAAAGAAAATACATTAAATCATAAGCAGAAATTCACTGTTGGTTATTGCCGAAAAAATTAGCAAACTGGTCGTTCCTGCAGCCCTTTAGAAACCGTGGGAGGGAGGGGAGAGACGGGAGGACTTTGCCCCAGGTCCCGGTGCTCTCCGAGGCGGCAGAGCTCGCCGGCCGCGGCGGTGCCTGTGTCGGGGCGCGGGCTCCCGGCCGTCGCCTGCAGCGCTCAGGCCCTTGCGGCAGCGGAGAGCAGAAGCAGGTGGGAGGGGGCTGAGCTCTTCTCTTTGCAGTTTCACACCTATGGCAAACAGGTGGGTCTGCCCACTGGTTTGCTTACAGTTTAGAGTTTTATAATTTAAACTAATCTGGCATGGAACAATAAAGATACTGATTGTCCAGAACAGTTTTTTTTGACCAAATTGAACTGCACTGTCAGCTGGGCAAAGAAAGAAAATCATATTTTCAACCTTAAAAAGTTTTACCGGATAGTTTCCAAGAGGAGGGTTGTGCCTTAGGTTAGGCCCGGTTCGGGTGGGTTCGCAGCAGGTTTTGCATTGCTGGGGCACCCCGACCACGGGACAGAGCTTCGGGGCATCAGCAGAAGAGGCTGAGGAGGGACACGCTTCCTCGGGGGTGGACTCGCGACCCTCTGTGGGTCTCCTCTCCTTTGACAGAGAGCACCAAAAGCGTCAGGTTTAAATGGTAACGAGGAAAACTCTTACTGGATGTTAAGAAAACTTCCCCTTTAGGGGAAACAGGCGGTGCCTGAGAGGGCCGTGTAGTCTCCATCGTTCAGTCTTTGCCGCATGCTTGTGGGGAGCCGTAGAGGTAAAGCCGAGGCTCCGCGGGGAGGGGAGAGCGGCAGTGCCCTTCCTCTGGGAGCACACCAGTGGGCTGTTCCCACGGTCGTGGCAAAGGTTTGGGATTTGGGTTGTTTGGGTTTGCTGGAAGCTGGGGGAGGGTACCTACAAAGTCACTGAAGCATCAAGAAAACAGGGAGCCCGAGAAGCCGACATGCCGTAAGGTCATTTCAGGTCACGTCCCTGCCAGGGAAATGCTCCCAGCGGGAGTCTCTGAACGCATCCTGCTTCAAACACTACGCAAGCAGCCCGTTATCGCTATTCCCTGTGGCGCGTCCCGCAGGAGCACCTGAGGGCTCGGTTGAGGCAAAAAGCAGAGGGCATCAGGTGAGCAGGGGGAGGGGGACAGTGACTGCGACTGGGCGGGCCCTTCTCCGGAGCTGCCTGCCCAGCGCCGGGCCAGGGACCCGGTGGTGCTCCGGGCACTGCATGTAGCGTGAATGCTGTGGCAAGGGGCACTGCGTAGGGAGTGAACGACGGCACACCGACACGTGCTGCTAAATTGGACTCGCTTCTGGAACAACACTTTTCTTGCCTGTATAAAAAGCCCCACGTACAAAGTTCCCCTCCACCCCCAGATGACAAAGCCTGAGTTGTCCCTGGCCACATGGCACAGAACCCACGGCACTGTGACCCCCGCCAGCCCCCACCAGCGGCACTGGGCAGGACGGGAGCAGGGGGCAGCCCGGGGCTGGCAGCCGGCGCGGCGCAGTGGCACGGCTGCCTGATGCCATCCCCCGCGGTGGGACACGGCTGGGAAGCGTCCTGCCCGCAGCAGGGCTGAGCCGCGTGAAATTGCGATGAACAAGGGAAGCAGCGGATGGGCCCAACAACTTTTGTATTTTATACTGACTAAAGAGTTCGCCACTGACTGGGGAAAAGCCATCGTGCCCGTGGATTGGGCCACACTGCCGGCAAAAAACAAGTACAAACTTCAGGGATACATGAAAATCAGTTTGTTCCATGAGCTCTGGAGGGAACGGAGGTGGTGGTTTCCTGTGACTGACTTTATCCGAATTATACAAAGATTTTCTGCTCTTCCCACCTACACCTAAAACTTTTCCCACAGTCTCCCGGCAGTGACCTGTTGCAGTTGGCAGAAGCCAGTTGACGGACTTAAAGCCCTTAATGCAAACTTTTTGCCTGTTCTAACTCTGAATTCCTTTTTCTGCCCAAATGCCTACTTATATGAAACTTTTAAGAACTTAATTATCCTTGAAACTTCTACCTCTCTGTGAAATCTGGTTTAAATCAGTAAAGAAAAGAGTTCAAAGTTATTGGGCAGGACAGGCAGACAGACAAGCACACAGGGATCACAGGAACCTTGTTTTCATAGGAAACTAGATTAAAAAAATCCCCCAGCAGTTACCAGCCCTTGCGGTGGCACCCCCCCTCGGTCTCGCGCAGGGCGATGCTCGGGGCGGGGGGCACGGCGCAGGCACGGCTGTGCGGGTTTATGCGCTTCGTAAAAGGGGAGGGCGACGGGAACAAGATGTGCCTCCCCCGGCCAGGCCGTGCCGCGGCGGTGACGGTGCGGCAGCAGCGATTCCGCAGCCTGTCTGCTTTTCCCAGCTGGATGCAGATTCATGACATCCCTGCTTGCTTTGGCATGCAAACCTGTACCTAATTTCTTCTGAAAAGGGCCCTGAGGAAGTCAGCAGATGTTATTATTAAAGCATTGAGTATCAGCAGCTCCTGAGATATTGTCAGTCCGTTAATGAGCTGATCAAACTGGGGAAAGCAAGGGGTTTCCCAACTTCTTATTAAGGAAAATAAGACCTCCAAGGTTAAAAGACTTCTTTTAAACTGCACCAGGTTTATAGGTTGCAAAATGTTCTTTAATCAGTTTATTCTTAGAAGGCTTTAACCATCCAGGCACAGGAGTGGGCGTTATCTTAAATGGTCCCTGTAAGGAAACGCAGCAGCTCTGTTTTGGTTGTGTTTGCTGGCATTCTCGCTTGCTAAGTTGTATGCTTAACAAGCCAATTCTGTGCAGGTTCTGTAATTCTTTTGTGAATACTTTGTGCATCACTGGCAGCAGCTATGTCCCAAGACTGCTGCGGATTTGTGAATTATTATGTTTTGGTGTTTGAAATTTAAACTGATTTTCCTATCAATGCATTTGTATTCTCAGTTTGGCAAACCCTAAATCTCAGCTGTCTCCCAAGGCTGCAGGAGATACAAGATGCACAAGTGAGCAAGAAATGACCCTGAATCGAAAGTCTCCCCACAGCTCTCCTGTGCACTGGCTCCCTCTGAGCCGGTTTCTATCTGGGGGTGCACCCGATACTCTTCTCCTAAAAGCAATGGTTAATGGAGAACCCACTTTGTTTTTTTTTCTTAATCCCGCACTATCTGGAAGGTTCCTTGGGGTTTTTCAGCTGTGGGGATGTTTAGAATTTGGACAACAGTGCTAATGAGATTAGATTAAATTGGTAACAGCTAAAAGTTTAGGAAGACCGTTTATTATTTCTGTAGTTCAGCAGAGGAGCATGACATGCCTTAACGGTGCCTTACCACTAATATCAGAGGAGGCAGGTCCAAGACCTGACTAGGATAAGCCGAGACAAACCCTTGTCTTGGGGAGCTTCGTTATATCCAAAATACAATCAGGTAAACAGCTACAGAGGGATGAACAGAGAAAGGGAATAGAGAAAGGGCTCCTCTTAATCCTCTCCATCTGCTCCTTGGTGCAAGTACAAAAGAAAACAAAAAGGCAAATCCGCACGGCAGTGCCCGGTGTTCCGCACCCCGACCTCCCCTCCCCACGGGGAACCCGCCTCTGCGCGGAGCGCGCGCAGCCTGCCCCGTGCCCACAGAGACTCCGCGCTGCCGATGGCCACCAACATTCCTTCTCGCTGTGGGTCGCCGAGCTTCACATCCACCTCTTGATTTACTTTAGCACGGACATATTTATACCATCCGATAAGCAGTGACTGCTATAAATATGTCTGTGTGCTCCCTTTTGCTATGCACCAGTGAGGAAGGGGCATGTTGTGATAAATTGACCCTGAAATATAGTGTATGTACATGATTTTAAAGATGGAAAGGATTGGGTCAGTTTGGTGTCTCTCAGTTGTGGTTCAATTAGTTATTTTTAAAGGCGTCTGCTGAACTGTGGCTTCCAGGGAACATTTCTGACATTACCTATATTTTTAATCCCAACGTGTGTCACTTGGTGAAACTTTATGGACACTAATAAACAAACAGGCCCTGAACTATGTCTCGTCATCAAAGCAGCACTATTCTTTTCCTGCTTTCCCACCCTCTGCACCCTCCCCAGTGCCGCCGGCAAAGGCAGGAATCTGTGCTGGCAGCCCGTGCTCCCCATGCCGCGGCGCAGCGATGGCAGGGCACTGTGGCGGGCAGCGCTGTGGCAGCAGCACTGCTCCTGCCGCCCCGACTCAGGCTGCCCCGAGACGGGGACTCAGCCCGAGAGGCACAGGCGAACCCCCCCGGAGCCCCCGCAGTGGGTATCCTGCACTGCAGCCTCGGCCGGTCTCCTCCTGGCCGCGCGCAGCAGGGGCAGGAGGATGAGCCCCAGCGGGACCCCCGGGGAAGGTGTCCCAGCTCGGCCGGCAGCCCCGCTCCTCCGCCCTGGACGGGGAGAAGCCAGGTCAGCGCTCGCCCTGGGGACCCGCTGCCCCCTCAGCGGGAGAGCGGCGTCCTGTGAGCAGCAGGGACCTGGGTCCACCAGCTCCTCCACCCCATGCTCCGAGACCTTCAGGTAACCCAGAGGCGGCCTTCTGGCCAAGAACATCGCACACATGTTTATGGTCAGCAAGTGCCTTTTCTCTATCCTGGGTCATTTCTGATGGCTTCAAATGATAATGTGTAACAGAGAAATAATAAACCTGAAAAAAGTCAGCAGGAAAACAACCCCAACAATCCAGAGCCGGGTCTGTTTACGGAGGAGGATGAAGGGCACTGGCACGCCACGCGCGCAGGAGTCCCACGGAAGCCAGTGTGACCACAGGCAAAGAAAGGTGACCAGGTGCGAGCCTGCAAAGCCAGGCTGTGACCCGCGGGGAAAGGAGGGACGCCACAGGGAGCTCTGCTCTGCGGGAAGGGCTGGGGGAGCCCTTCTCATCACCTCCTCCAGGTGTGGAGCCAATTAGCAGCCATTTGCAGAATGGCTGCGTTAGGGTTACTGCTGGCTGCATCTTCTCCCAAACTGTGAGTATCAGCTATATTTTTTCATCTTTCAGAGGAAGTTTATAATTACGCTGGAATTCTTCAGGAAGAGGCAAAGGCCGTGCTGGTTTGGGTTAGACTGTTTTGTTAAATCTCAAGGAAAAACTGTTCTTCATTAAAGAATGTGTGTCGGCTTCCGGAGAAATGGCTGAAGATGTTTCCCCTTTCTGGTATCCAGTCTTGTGTGTTTCTAAACTTGAATTTGTTTTCTATTTAAACATTTAAAGTTTGACTTTACTTTTGGTTTCACAAAACTTGAACCCACCTGTAGAGGCGGTGCGTGGTGCAGCAGCAGAAGCCCGGCTAGCCCTGGCTGCACGGGCCGCGGCCATACGAACACTTACTGCGTGCGCGGCCGGTGACGGAGTAGACCTGGAAGGTTTGTCAAACTAGTGTTAGAAGGAGAAGGCTTGTTTCCCATGGAGTTTTGGATGGTTGGCTGTCTCTACACAGGGCAGAGCAAGAAACCTCAGTAGGTGAACTGGGTAAGGTAAAGTGCACCCTACTGCTCGTGCCTTTGAGCCTTTCCCCACTACACAACTGTTTGCTTCGTTCATGCTTGAATTGCGTTTGAGTAGTGACACTCTGGGTGTGCATGGCCAAGTCATAACTCTTCGGATATGTATTTTCATTTTATTTTTTAAAACGTCCTTCAACTTCAGCAGTGTTCCTCCTATATTTCCCCCGGGGGAAAGAGCCCCACCTGGCTCCCCAGAGAGCAGGGAGCCAGCTGAGCCGTGTGCGTATGTATTTACATACAGCACGAATTAGCCGCTTCCATGTTGAGCTGTGTAAATCAAGACAAGGAAGGTGGTTCTTCACACAGAGTGTCATTATACCGTGAAATGCGTTACCACAGGTTGTGATGAGAGCTGGGAGGGAAGAAGTTCATGGAGGGCTGCTGGACACAGAAACCACTCGTGTCTCAGGAAACTCCTTGGCCACAGAGTGTCGGAGGAGCATCCACAGGACGCACTGCTCTGCTTCGGGCATTTGTTCCTTTCCAGTGTCGGAGACTTGGTCAGACAACTCTTGCTTTGACCTCTGGCAGTTGCTTTTGTGGTTTCCATTAGCAGGTCACAGACTTTAGGTGGAAAGTTTTTCTGCAAACTTTGCATCATTAAAGATGTAGAGCAGGAGAGAGAAGTAGGAATGTTGTTACTGCTGTGAGCGTAGAAATGTCCTCCCTGTGTTGGGCTGGAAGACAGACCTGGGAACATGGCCAGGCCGTTTTCCCACCCCCGTGTTGCCTGTGCTGGGGATGTGCGGTTAGAGCTGTCCCTGCGGTTGTGGCGGCTCCAGAGGCGAGAGCGTCCTCGGGGCGGGAGAGGAGAGTGGGCGATGCAGCCAGAGCTGGACACCTCTGCCGGGGGCAGCGGGGCAGGTGCTGCCACACCAACCCCGGTTTGCGTACCCCATAAAATGATGCAGTGGTGAAGGCTCCAAACATGAATTCATTACAAGGGTTTGTTTTTTTTTTTTTTTTTAAAATAAACCTGAAAGGATTAAAGTGGCAATTCTGCGCTCTTCTGGTAAGACGCAGCAGCCCCTGTGTTGTTGATGGTTGTGTGTATGTTGGTGAGGTCACCAAAACCTTAGAAAACACATAAGCACTTCATGTAACCAAAAAGGACACTAGATACAGGCCTATTTCTCTATTCACAGAACTATTTTGGACAAAGGAATTTAATGATTTAAAAAAAGGAAAGTACCAAAATACAGATTATTTTTTTTCTTATCATAACACCAAAAGGAAACTAGTGCAACTTTTGGCAAATTAGAAACAGTCTTGAGTATTAGACTTTACATTGATGGTACTCGGGTATTAATCCATTAAAGTAATCAAAAGAGCTTAAATAAGAATCTGAAGGCTGCAATATATATGTCAATGAACAAGCTGTAAAACTTCCTGAAAAGGTGATTTCAAAGCCATATTGCCCAAGCTTGGCAAATTGCATATTTAATTATTTTGTCAGTCCCTCTTTCTACTCTAATCTTTTGGTGAAATACCTTTAGACATATGAAATCAGTTAAGATAATTAGGGTATGATGGAATTAGGTGTTACGTGATTTTTAAGAAAGATACCATCCTCTGCCTTGGTATAAAATGTGTGCAGACCCCAAAAGCTAGACTGTATTGTAATGTTTTCTTTTCTATAAAGATCAAAGGTCTCCAGCCCCTTTCAAGATGTTTGCAGAATTTGTTTCCTAATTATCCCACATTTACTTATTTGTGTGCTGGGACATCAGAGTTAACTCTTTGATTGTAAAGATGAGATGGAACCTTCATCCAGATGACTGCAGGCCAGCAAAAGCCTTGCATCTCTAAATTGTTTTTTAGATTACCTGGCTTCTCTAATTCCAATGTTCTGGGGCAGTTTAAGGCATGGCAGATGAGGTGTTGTGTTTGCTTTATTTAATACCGCAGTCCTCTACAGCAAAGATTTGTTTTTCCTCAGTGAGAGTTTACACCTTCATTAATATCCTTTACAAGTTTACATACTCTTCATAAGCAATAGTAAACTATTTAGTCTTTGATTTGTCTGGGAGTTGGAATTGTTTTCACCAAATCTTTATGATCTTTCCATGATGTGGTGCCTGAGTTTCTTCAGGAGAAATTTCTATAAAAGTTTTGAAATTAGAATTTTTTGGCTCACTTCATTGACTTTATTTTCCCCCCATCTAGAGAGATATAAAAGACTGACAGGACACACCAGAAATGTGAAAACAGGCTGTAAGGTTTGCAGTTTCAGTTGTGAAGTTACAAAAATAAAGTTGATTAGAATAGCATGAAATCTATAAAATAAAAAGTAAAACGTTTATAGGGGAAGTCTAATATGAAACATTTTTAAACAATGTGTTTTATTTACTTTTTATACATTTCCTTTCTCATATTCTTTTGAACTTTTTTGAATCTTCTCATATGTTTCCTAATTACATTTGCCTCTATGACTTCTGTCTCTATTTTTTTTCCTTAGTACTGAGGGGGCGGACTGTTTTCCTTGGTTTGTTTTTGTTGTTTGTTTGGGGTTTTTTTCTTTGAAAAATTAAGATGCTGTGTCAAGGTTTTCTGAGGGAATATTTGAAACGGCAGCCACAGGGATTCGGAGATCACAGCTCTCGGGGCAGCCCCGCGCAATGCAGTGTTGAGATAACAAGCCGAGGAAGCGCACCCAGCTGCTTAGAGCTCCGACGGGGGAAGCCTGGGACCCGGCAGCGTCTATAAATCCTCTCTCTTTGAAGACGATCGTTCCTACTATTTGACCCCTTTAAAAAGCAGCTCAGTCAGAGCCGGAGGTAATGTGCGTTGCCACTCTCGGCCCCGTCCTGCACGGCACCGCTGACCCCGGCGCCTCTGCCCTTCTCCCGCACCTAGCACGGGGGCCGCAGCACCGCTCTGCTGCGACAGCCGCGACCTGTCCCAGTGCCAGCGGCTTTGTACGGCGTCTGGGGGAGGGAAAGGAGGTGGGCTTGAGCCGGGGCAGCCAGCAGAAACAGGGGTCTTTCCCACCAGAAATGATGGAAAACCGCTCATGGTGGCAGCTCCTTGTTTCCACCCGCCCAAGCTTGTGCCTTGACCAGGGTTGCCCAGAGGGGCCGCCAGCACTGGCGCCCCCCACCACACCGCGCTCCCGGAGAGCCGCGCTCGGGCCCGGCTGCCCGCTCCTCTGGCCGGGGCTCCGTGGGGCAGAGGGTTTCCCTGCAGGATGGGCGCCGGTGGCCGACGGCTTGCACGGTGCCTGCGGGGGATGCTCGCCCGCTGCCCATGGGCAGCGCAGCCCCCGGCACGGCACAGCTTCGGGACACCTCCAGGAGCTGCACAAGTGTAAGGAAATACTTATATGGCCATTTTCAGGGGAAACACTGCCCAAATGCTGCCTGCTGACAAGTATAAGCTCTTTTCTTTCTATCGTTACGTCCTGCTGGCCTATTTGTGGTTCAGCACGCGAGGCCGGGCCTCAGCGCCGGACATGGCTCGGGCCGAGTGGGGCTCACGGGAAGCCTGCGAGGAAGAGGAAGGCAATGAGCTCTGCTGCTCGCCATGCTGTCCTCCAGCTCCTGCCCAAGGGGACGGGGGGTCCCCGTTCATGTCACTGTCTCCGCTTGTGCCCAGACTGGGCACCCACTGATCATGGCCATGGTCCTGGGAGTTGTTCTCTCTCCCATCCGGGCCAGGGGCAGCAGGGTCCCCCTGGCACCCCCTGCTCCACCGCGCAGCCCCCACCACCCGTCCTCTCCCAGGACGGGCTGGGACCGCCGGCACAGGGACATGCGTCTCGGCTGCCCCTTCACCAGCCCCATCACCAACACCAGTGGGTTTTCCTGGCTAAAAGCCCCCCAAAGCTGCCTTTTGTTGGGTCTCCCCACCCGGCCTGGCCGAGCCCGGGAGACGGGGCAGCAGTGGCCCCGGGGGGGGGGGGGGGAGGGGGGAAGCGGTGCCCCACACGTGGCAGGGCGCAGAGGGAACAGCCCTCGTGCCTCGTGCTCCTTCCCGTGGCCCAGTCCCTGGCATCACCCGCTGCAGGAGACCCGCAAAGCCTCTGAGCACCCCCACAGCGTCCCCCCATCCGCTCTCCCACACCACCCCCCGCACACCAGGACCTCCTCCCGCCTCTGCAGCCCGGCGCAATATTTTCTAATGAGCCCCCGTAGATGCCGTGCGTATAATTCATCAGCCTTCTTGGGCGTGTGGTGTCTTGGCGGGGTCAGAGCGCAGGGCTGGCTCTGGCAGAGCCCTCTGAGTGCGCACAGCCCCTTCGGCCTTAATGGGGCTGCGCACGAGTGACTTATGTCTTTAAATGCTTTCCTGATTTTTGCAGGGCTATTTATTTCTTTGCCATCTTAGCTCAGGTGTGAGGTTACTTATTGTTTCTTTTTCCTCTGCCTTTTAAATTCAGGGAGATTTTCTTCAGAATTCACCATCTTAGTCTTTGTTCTTAAATTTTTTTATTCAGTCCTTTTTTTTTCCTACTATTTATTATTTACTCACGTAGGACTCTAAGTTTGTCTCTTTTTCTCACTTTGATAGGAATAGTTTTCTTCTAACTCACTATTTACTTTTTCCCTCCCCAAGAAGTCAAGATTCATTTTAGTATATTTGCTAGTTGTTATTCTTGACTTCAATAACATCACAGCTGAGTTTTTACGTTATGTACCCAGTTCAGGAAGGTGTCGGTGAAAAGTAAATAATTTTTTTTTAATTAAACACACACCTAAAATCCTTCTCAGATTCTTACAGACTTCTGCTGAGCTTAAATGCTTCAGTCTTTAATAAATATTTCAGGACTGTCCAGTGCATGTCCTTCTGTCTGGGCTAGTCAAAACATTTAAGTCTTAATCTTGCATGTGGTTACAGATTTCAAAAATTTAAAGATGTGAAATGAAAAAGCATCTTAGGTGTTTTAGTGGTAGTCCCATTAAAGGGACTCCTATGCACTCGGGTAAAAATTTTAAGTAAACTTGGATTTTTAAGCATCAGGGAACTTTTTCAAAAGTCTGCCCTGTGCTTCCCCAAGGGGCGGTGGAGCGACTGCACCGCTGCCCTGAGCAAGCTGCTCCTCGTGCCGTCGTGACCGAAGCCGGGGCAGTCGCAGAGCAAGGCATTTGGTCCAGTCTCATCCCAGAGATTTCTAACCTGATCTACTCAAGATTTCCAGAACCATTTATTTGGCTTTTGGCTGCAATTTTGCCTTGATATTCCTTCCCTGGGAAATAGTATTTAGAAATGGGGGAAAAAAGGAGAGGACAGGAAGGAAATATGCACAGGTTTTACAGAAGAACTTTTGTAAGTTCTGGACTTTGTAACTAAACTTAGAAATTCCTCAAAATTACATACTCTGCAGTATTGCCTCAAACAGCGACACAGAACATTAACTCTCTAGTTTTCTGCAAATGTTGCCCTTCAGACGTACCTACTGCGTTCCCCCAGGAGGGGCAGCGATTCTTTGCTCGCAGGTATTGCCAGTGTTCCACAGAACACGGAGAAGCGGCAAAGCAATTCCTTGAACAACAAAGAGCTTCAACATCTGTATGCAATGCTGCTGCTAGATGGGGATTCTCTAGAAACACAGAGTTTTCATTCCCAGTAATTACTGTGACAAGCAAAATAGCCCTTTTCAATAAGCCTCCATGGAAGAATATAGGTACATCTTTGTTCAAATGTTTTTTAAAAAATAAACTTTCAAAATAAAACACTTAAGGCAAAGCTATCCCCATTGAAATACCTAAGGTATGTTATTACTGGCAAGAATTATGGTGAACTTTCTTTATACTCAATTCTAAACAGATTAATTAAGTATATTAAAACCATGAAGAGTCTTACACAGATAACTTCCTACAAAAGGAAAATCTGCCATGCGTTATTTTCCCTGTCCTTCAGAGTGTGTTTGTTTGATTGCAATTTATGCTGCAGTTTTAGCCAAAGCAGCAATAAATATATTTGAATATATATTAAATTCACCTAGCATTTATTTGTTAAGCTGGTTAAACACAACTGTAAAAATCCAAGCATTTACCTTGCTGTGATTAGAGGCAGCAGACGCCCTAGAAGGTGAGGCTCGGTGATGTGCCTACGCGCAGCCGAAGCAGCCCGTGGAGGATTAGGGTGTGCTAAGTCTCCCCTCAGACAGGTGCACAAACACTTCCCCCTTTTAGGTGCTACCTGCTCTTTACTGGACGTTTATTACAAGTCAATGCAATTTCACAAAGCACCTGCATGCAATAAAAACCTATTACATGTGTGAGGCCTTAAGGAAATTAACGGTTCCTCCCTAGGGATGCATATTTTGTTAAGATGTTTATTACAGATGAAGTGGTCCTGGGGTAAAACATTAACAAGTTGTAGAGTGATAAAAGGAATTTTATCATTTCTCAGTGACATAAATAGGAAGAAACCTTTAACTAAATCTATAAAATTCCTGTTTCCTAATGAATTTGCTTTAACTATTTATTAACTGGATGAACTTGTTCAGGCTGTGACTTGTTTTTCTTCTTCCTTACCCCCTCCCCTTTCCCCCGGCCCCTCAAAAAAACCCAGCAGAAGCAGTCCAGGCTATTGTCTGTTAACTGATGTGAGCTCTGGTACCCAGAAAAGAAAATCTATCTCAATATCAATTTTTTAAAAAAATCATTAATTTTCTCTCGTGAGTTTAAGGCAGAGCCATAAAACTCAGCTCACTCTTGTAACACTGAATTTAAAATTAAATATAACCTTTAAATTCTGTGCTACTATAATAATGCTCACTCATATCACTTAAATTACATGTTATATCTTAGGGTCCAGTCCAGCAATTTATTTTTGGTTACCATTACAAATGCAAATTCTTTTTTTAACACCATATTAACCAAGCTTGTCTGTGCACCATTATTAGAGATGAAAGCATCGAATACAGGCTTTGGACTAAGAATGCTCAATCTAATTGAATTATATGAATGTAGTTAAATGTCTACTTCAGAAAGGCTATATTCACTTTCAAGATTAGTTACTCCAAGAGTTAATGGGCTATTTAAACAACATAGTCCAAGAGCCAAACACAGGTGGGCTGTGTTAATAACTTTATTTAAACCGTTTTTTCCCCTTTTGAGAGGCACAAGCCATCCATTAATGCATTCATTAGAGTTTATGGCATAGTTCTGCTTTTCTCCTAATGACACTATCCAGACTCAAACTTGCTCAGCTAATTTAGCCCAGCTGCCCTTTGCCTCTCAGCAACAGGTCTCTTGTTCTTCGGTCATACATGCTGAAGTGTCATGATGATTAGTTTTTGGTCATTGCTGCTCTTTGCAATATTGTTTTGTGTGTTCTCTGCATCAGAATTTACTTTTCCTTCAGGTTTTTTGCTGAAAAGTTTGAGTGAAGCAGCCTTTGGAAAGGGCATGGCAGTGCAGAGGCATCCCCACGCTCGCTGCAGCCTTTGCATTCCAATGTGATTGAACATAGTGGTTTATTACTTTACTTTGACCAAACAAGCTCACAGGTTTTAATATCCAGCTCTGCTGAAAGTATTTGTGGCAGTTCCTTGTAACTGCCGCATCTAAGCTTTGCCTTGACTTTTCGGTTTTAAATCCGATACAAAAATGCTTTTTACTGATGTCATTACAGTTGTAAAACATAACTGAGGACAGAAGTGCCTGTTTCTTCCAGTAGCTACAATGCAGGTAACCTGTATGTGTTTAGTAACAAATTCCCCAGGTACTAATGAACATCACAATGAATAAGAATGACCAATGCGTCACTCAGAAATTAACAGCCGGCCTGGATTAGACTCTGCACTGTCAGCTGCTGACATCTGCAGGCTTTATTTTCAAATATCTTATCGGTTTGGGTTTGCATGTCTGATGTTCCTGGGAGCGCTGTCTTAGCTGTTGGCTTCCGGTCTGAAACGCCGCCTCTGCCCTGTACAAACAGCGAGAGTTGTGTTGACCATTATGAGGTGCTGGACTAGCCCCGGTCCAGCTCAGGGAGGGTCCCAGTGACACTGAACTTGTGCGACCGCAGGGGTGACTGTTTGTAGATGCTCACTAGCAGATGTATTACAGGGAATAATGGCTTAGAACATTTCTGTACCTAGAGATAGGAACATAATTTTAGCGGGAGTAGAGGATACTGAAGATATAACGTGTTTCACCCTTCTCCTGTATCAACTATAGAAATAATTCCTACTGGTTCCCACTGCAGAATCTCTACACTTGCGAACCACAGCGGTGAGACATGCGCGCCTCTGACACCATATGAATAATAATAATTATATATGTTGCCTATTAGATTGCTTGATGCAGTGCCCGGTCCCGAGTGATGCTGCTGGCGGCTGCCACCAGGTTCTGCTGCACTTTGCAGGTTCAGCAGGGGTTGGGCTGGAGGTGAACTCTGGCTGGACAGACACCCGGTTAGCTCACCGCCCGGGTGGCGTTCAGCTTGCCTAAGGTTCCTCTGACCTCGTGTGTCATTGCCCCGTGTCACAGGCAGCACATGGCCCCTTCCCAAAGCAGAAGTGCTCTTTGGTGATGCAGCAGCCTCCCAGAGGAAGGAGGATGGATTCACATACCCTGGTGACACTGTATACCCTGGTGACAATGTATACCCTGGTGACACCATGCCAGGCTCAGGGCTGGGCTGGGCAGGGCTTCACAGGGCAGCGGCCACCCAAAAGGAGAAAGTGTGAACTGGACTGGTGCCCAAAACTGGCCCAGTTCAGACAGCACTGGGACATGTGCAAGGTGTTGTCTAGGACCAGCGCATGAGGAAGGATGCTAACACTTGTGCTTCAGTGCGTGAGGACAGGAGGAGGAGACTTTGTTCATATCTGATTTTGTTCATGGCCAATGTGGAACAGCAGAGACCAGAGAAACCTGTGCCAGGTCCCCTCCAGTCCTCTGTTCAGTGCTCGCCAACCTCTGTCCATCTGTTGTTGCACCAAATAGCTCTTCTGAGACAGGTGAATGCCTGAATGCCAAGCATCTCCTGCCATGAAGAAGTTTGAATGGCTGGTGGAAGGAGGCCTGCACAGAGCAGGGGAGGGCGGGAAATGTGGCATCAAAGAATATAATGAACCTCAAGACCTGTGTGGTGGTGCTCCCATCTGCATCCACCCATTTCCAGGAAGGTTCATGCCGAGGAATCAGGGCCTTGCCAGCTGTGCTAAATGCAAAATAAGTGGCAGGGTACTTTATTTTTCTCATTCCTTTGTCCATCCCAAGAGAGACAAATATTTTCACCTGTGGTGAGAGGTGGTCTGGGGCCAAGACCCTGCAGTGAGTCAGGGTGCTAAGGCAGATAAGTAATCGTGCACGATGTGCTTCCCAAGAAGAGCTGCCAGGGTGCAGGCTCCATAGCCCCTCAGCCTGCGTGAGCTGCACACTCCAGCCAGCCCCACCGCCAGTCGAAGCAGGGCAGACCTCGCTCGCTGCCAGGGCCGTTTCTGTTCTGCGCTGCCAGCAGCACGAGCTCCTGCCCAGGGCTCCCGTCCCTGCTGACCCCTCTGCTGCTCGAGGCACCCACAGACCTGCTGCCTCCAGCCAGTTCCCCAGCGTGGACCACGGCTGGGCCATGGTGGAACCTGCGAGAGCCTGGAGCCCTCCCATAAACCGCGTGCGGATTCCTGGCATGGCAGAGGGTGGTGCTCTGTCTGGTAACGCGCATCCTGCAGCTCCTTAGAGGTGGTCGGTCTTCTGGGGCTGCGAAAGCCACGGAGGGAGAAGGAGAGAGGCAAGATTTGAACAGGCATAAATCTGCCTACTCATCTGCTCATCTATCACTACCTGGAAACCTGCTGGGGAAGGACACGTTACCGTGAACACAAATGAACTGAACGTTTTCCACGCATCTTCATTTTGGGTGGTCTTAGGTTTTGTCTCTGATTTACCATGATTTTGGGTTTTTGCTCTGGGGAATCATCCTGTGCTGCTCATTGCCCCTTCGCAGCCCCTCTTCGCGCCCCGTCCCGGGGCTCCGCCTGCCCGCAGGAACCCACGGCGCCGGGAAGGATTTGGGGAAAGGAACGGCAACTTCTTCCCTTCGTCTCCCTGCCGGGGCCGGCGGCGGCGGCCGTTCTCCTGCCGCGCTCCTGCCGCGGGGGGGCGGTCCGTGGGGGCCGGCAGCGCGGCCGGGGCCGCCCCACGCGTGTCCCGCCACGGCCGCCAGGGGGCGGGGGGGACACCGGCACTCACGGCCGAGCGCGGTCTGTCCGGTCCCGCTGCTCCCCGGCACCGCCGCGACCACCCCCGGGCCGGACGGCGCCCGGTCCCCCACAGCCCGGCACCGGGGGGTGGGGGTCGGGGGGCGCGGCGCGGCTCTGCCAGCCGTTGGGGTGAAACGTCCCTTCGCTCGGTCCAGGCCACCCGCCGGCGGCAGGCGGCACCCCCCGCACCCCCGGTGCCCCGTGAACGGCTGCTGTGGCCGGCCAAGGGGGGGACCACTGCGTCCGCGGCAGGGCCAGCGCCCTGGCTGTCACGACAGTCTCCCACAGCGAACACAGGGCGTCCCACCCACGACAAGGTCATCTCTCACCCACGAGTTCTTCTACAACGTGCTCTCCGGAATTTCTGCGAGGCAGAAGTTTGAAGATGTTTTCACCTTTTGGTACTTTGGTGTGAATGGCTTTACCGCTCCGCGGAGCTCGTCTGGCACAGGGAACTGTCACGCTGCTGCTGAGATGTAAACCATCTGAAAGCAGCTGCAGCACAAGTCAGGATTTGTCACCCTGCCCAGCTAATGGGCTTGTGCATGTGCTGGGATCCCTGTTCTAGCAGTGAGAGCAGGACTCCAGAATTTTGCTCCCTTGCAACACTGGGAGAGTTGTGCCAGGAGAGGTGATGCAGTCAGCTGGAGCGTACAGGTGAGAAGGGTGATGTTACCGAGCCAGAGTGGTCAAGCCCTTAACAACAGCCCAAGCAGTTGCTTCTAAAGCCGCCTTTACAATGGCAGTGCAAGAAATCAGAAATTACTTTATACTTAGCACCAGGGACAGACGTTCAGTTTGAATCATTGCTCCCTCGTGCAGCTCTCCTTGCGGCTGGACAGGGCAAACAAATGCCCTGAGTGACCCCCCAGCGGGGACGGCCTGTCGAGCTGTCTGCCATAGCACTGGCCGGTGAGCATCCCTCCTCACCAGCCACGTCTGCTGCAATGTTTAACTGTAGTTGGTTGTAACACTTGCAGAACAGACTCCAGCAGGTCAGAGGTAGAAATAAGAAATACCATGGCAGGGTTGCTCAGTCTAGAGCAGAGCAGAGGCAGGTGGCACTGGAGGTGCTGTTCCTCACTAAATTCTGTTTGTAAATGTTTGTTATTCAAAGAGTGTATGAGGTCAAAACATCGTTATCTGCTGTTACCATTATGCTATTGCAATATTTCGTGCATTTGTGGCACAGCTGACGGCAGGTGCTGGAGCAGGGGCCGCCGGAGTGCTCAGTGTCAGGGGAAGCGGCTTCCAGCAGCCGGCACCGCTCTGCTGGGGAAGGGACTGGGCACAGCGTGCACCTTGGTAGGCTCACAGATGGATTTATGCCTTTTTTAAAATGTATCTGAATGCAATTCAGTGCTGCACTTCGCTAGACGTTCTGCAGACAGTCATGTCCTCATATTAATCAATATTCCTGAGGTCAGACGTGCTGTCTGGTATGCGTGCCTGGCAGCGGGCCTGCCTCCTCCCCCTGCTCGCGGGGCTGCTCTACTGCCTGTTGGCTTCCAGGAGGGAACAGGCAGGTTCTCCAGCACAGGACACCAGCGCTCAGTGACGCTCCGAGTCTGATGAGGTTTCCAGCAGTGAAAACGAGGAGCCAGGCAAGGTCACTGTAGAAAGCACCCATCTGCTGTCCTGCTGCTGGAAGTTCCTGTTGGCCCCAGCACCCGCTCCCTCTGAGCCACTCGCTCGCGTCTCGCCCGGCACCACTCCCTCCCCGGCCAGAAAGGGGCTTTGGGGTGCCCTGACCACAGAGGTGGGGCAGCAAGGGAGCAGCAACCCCAGGGAAGAGTGCAAGGTGGCTGAATGAGCACGATGCGTTTCACATCGCTTTACCCCCTCTGCGACGCCTCTGCATTACTGAGCTCATGCCTGAACCAGCCGCGTTCTCCATGCGCTATTCAGCGCAGCAAGCCCCATCCTTCTCTGTGCCACACACCTCTGTCCTCACTGCAAAGTTGCGAGGAACGTCACACTCTGAAGGGTGGAGGTGAAACCGCGGAAGCCCCTGCGAAGTGAGTCCAAGCAGCAGAGCTGAGGAACAATATTAAGTCATTAAATAACGAGCACTCTGTCCTGCTGCAGCCAGGAGTGCAGGACTGAGCGCTCGGGGCCGGGGATCTGCTCCAGCCTTAGCCCAGCAAACGTGATGTGCCCACCTCTGGTACAGCTGCATCGTACGGGGCTGCGCCAGAGCTCGCCTGTCGGCATGGGACAGGGGGCGGCGGGCAGGACTGGGATGCTCTTGCTTGTGGGCATTTATCTCTGCAGGAGGTGTAAAGACAGCTTGGAGTGTACCACAGGAGCACAAGGAGTCCTGTGGCAGCACTGGCTGAGGAAAAAGCATTGAATGACAATTATAGATGATTATATATTTTTTTTAGCCTCTGTGCAAGAAATGCATGTTGCAGGCTATGAGTATCATTATGAGGGATTACCAGTAATCCCTTTCCCTTTTTCATGGCTTCTTCATTTGATGACTTTTGGCAGAGTTTTGTGTAGACACATGAGTTCCCTATGTTTTCTGCAATACTCTAATGATTAATTAACACTCTCAGCAGTTTTGAATGTGAAATCTCACTCTGCAGAAAGGGGAGTTGGGTCCAACAGGCACCTACAATATATCTGGATGAATTGGAGCAGGATGTTGGAATTGTAACATCTTGTGACCCTAATGCTTTCATCTGCAGTGGCAGTGAAAGAGTTAATGCATTAGTTAAAAAGATTTTTAGCATGGGTCTGAACTGAGGCTGACAATCCATTATTCATAACTCCTCAGAAACCTGTAGCCTAATTCTTTTCTCTTTCTTTCGTGATTTACAGAATATTACAACAACTGTAAGCACTTTGCAGTTGGATTTTTATTGCATACTCCGAAGTGAAGAATTATGATTTGGGATTCACGATGAGCAAATGTGTTCTGGTGTTTGTACATCCTTTTCATCTTCTCTGCCCCCATCTATCGCTTGCCCCTGCTCCAAGCAGGCAACTTCTGCCGTCTGTCGGAGTGAGCGCTGCTGCAGCAGCTTTGCCATCGCTTGCGCTTGTGAGAGGTGAAGCGCCGCAGGCCCATCTGCAGCAGGAGGCTGTGTCCTCCACCCAGGGCAAGCCGGCTCTGGGCACAGATGGAAGCTCCTTGCAGACCTCAGTGAGCAGGCGGGTGGGCTTGCGGGGCCTCTCGGCAGTGCTGGGACGAAGGGGAAGCGCTACGATGGGTCCAGCGCAGGGTTTTTCGCAGCTGTGCCCGTTTTGCCCTTGCGCTGGACCCTGAACACCAGATGAGCCCCGAGCAGCGGTGGAGGTGAGCCTTGAGTGCGGCCACCACTTGAGTTGTTTGAGGTTAAAGTCCGGTTCTCACCGAGGCACGGGCCATTGGGAGGTACTAATTTCAGGACTGGTTGGAGAATGACAAGCTCCGTCCCCTGCAGCAGCCAGCGCTGGGGCGTGCCGTCAGCGTGCTGCCAGCGTGCCGCCCCGCGGCGGTGGCTGACTGGGCAGCAGCTCACTTCTGCGCTGGTCCCCTCCTTGAAGAAGAGAATTGGCAAGAAATTGCAGTTACAGTCCAGGAGCCCCTCCCTCCAAGGGGGTTTGCAGGCACATTTGAGGACTCCTGTGGCAAACGTAGTTAAGGGGTGGTCCACCATCCAAAAAGCATTGGGGTGCCTTTGCTGCAGCTCTCCTTGGCTCTGGAAGGACAACTGCAACAAGAGATAATTTTTCATTATGGACAAGAGAATTATGAGGTACAAACGAGTGCGCACAAGAAGATTAATAAATTACTCGGGATTAGCTTCGGTGATGGGTAGATCTGCTGTGTGCAGCATTAGCCTGGCAGGACAGACAGGATCCTGCGCAGTGTTTGTCACAGATCAGAAACACTAGCCCTTTGACAGATGCCACGTAGATCTTCATTTCCAAATTCGCCCATCTGAGAAACATCTGTGTGCTTAGGCTGGCAAATCTCAAGGAATGCTCTGCCAAGCAGTCCGCTTCCGCTTTTATAGCTCCGTAATCCTCGCTTGGGACTCCTCCTCTGAAAGGAACAGAAGTGTGTGCAGCTCTTCAGGAAAACTGTGTAGGTCCAGGAGAAGTCTGTGAGGAAAAGATTCATGGCATGATCAAAAAGCACCCAGGCCTTTTACAGACAGGGCTCAATAGGTGCTTCAAACAGCCATAAATAACAGCAAGGAGGAGGGGAACAGATTAAAGAGCCAAGTGCTGAGGTCTGCGCCGCGCTAGAGCAGGCACAGCCGCGCTGTGGATCGCTGCTGCGGCACAGCGGGGTGGCCCCGGCCCCTTGGCAGGGCCGTGCGCACGCAGCAGCATCACCCAGCACCGGAGGACGATGCGGGCTCTACGTCTGTCCCTGTTAGTCACGCCAAATCACAGAGGGCTTCAGGGCTCCGCTTGGGCATCTGATGTTCAGAGGCTGCAGGACTTTCCCTGGAAATCCTCCACAAAGTGAGCTCCCATGCAGGATTCTCAGTGGTTTGCTGGTCCCGGGTATGACACAACTGCTTTGTAACCAGAGCTGTTAGCCAATGTCTGGCCCCTGGACTGTCGGCCTGGCCTGCAAAAGTAAACAATCACCTGAAGTACTGAAAACGTGGGGAACTCCATCTTAGGTGCGTTAAAGGCGGGTTCCAGCTAGCCCAGGTTGCTCAGCCCAGTTTGTGACATCCCAAGGCAGAACATCCCACTGTCAAGACCTTTGGAGCTCTGAGGCTCTGCTGGTGGGATACACGTGCCTGTAGGATGCTACAGTGTCTTTTGCACTGTTTACAAATTGCTGGTTTATTAGTCTGGGGAGAAACGTCCCTGCTGCGTTTACTGATAAGTCGAGGGAAAGGTAAGGGATGGGAGAAAACGGGAGCAAAGAAAGTGTGGGAAAGTCACCCTCGCGTAGTATGCAGCTTCGGTCTGTTTGGGATTTCCTTAAGGGAAGTCCATGTGGATACAGATGCTTCTCTTACCAGTTTTTTATCAGTTTGATTCAGTTTTGTTCAGCAATGTTTATGCTTCTGAGCAGTTAGACTCGGACCCCATCCTGCCGGCGGGGTGACCATACAGACAGATTCTCAAATGTCATAGGGGCATTAAGTGTCTAACACTGCTTTGCTCTTAATCCATTTCTATTTTGTTTCTTCCCTGCGTGCTTTCCCTTTGCCATTAAACTGCATCGAGGAACCCACTTCAGCTCTATGCAGCTTCTCTCTGCGCGTGGCCCTGTCCTGCCAGGCAGACCCCATAGCTGAAATCTGGTTTTCCCTGCAGCTTGGCAGAGCAGCGTTCCTGCCAGTGAGCACGCACCTCGGCGGCACCGGAGCCACTGGCCTGTTCCCGAGCCGGGCTTCTCCTGTCAGGCGTGAATGCCCGCACACCCCCGCAGCTCTGCTGCTGCAGCACTCGCTGCCCGCAGAGTCTGGGGCAGAGGCGCAGGGGGGGTAAATGCTTCCCGGCTGTGCCCAGTCTCAGTAATATCGTCCATGATTGAAAAAGCTAAAAGCCCAGTGAGTGCTACTGCAGGGCAGGCAGCAGCACTCGGGGGAAGCCAGGAGTGGTGGCAGGAGGCTTTGTCTGAGCGCACGTGCTGGGAGCGACCTCGTGGCCTCGCAGGAGGAAGAGATGTGATGGAGGGAGGGCTCGCCCCTCCAGCGCTGGAGCTGGAGGAAAGCACAGAGCTGGTAAAGGACCACAATGGAAAGGAAGAGGAGGGCCATAGCCAGACAGACCAAGCCCGGCTGCCTCCCGACTGCTCAGGTGATGGCATTCTCTGTGCAGGAGGGATTTGGAGATCTCAGCAGCTGTTCCATTAACACTAGAAGCACCCGTCTGTGGAGTGCCACCGTCCTCACTGGTGCAAGAGGTCTGGGGAGAACAGCTCTCCCTGCCCACGGCTGGGTGCGGTGTGGAGAAGTATATCCCTCCAAACCCTGCACCTGCTGTGCTTTGTACACAAACCCCGCTTCCAGGCAGGAAAGCACCTGATGGGCTGATAAATCCTTCACGAGAAACTCTCGTTTGTCTCAGTTGCAGGCACGTGAGGGGGGCAGGGCGATGGGCATTGCAGCCTGCGGGGCTCCACGGGAGGGAGGCAGCGGTGCAAGGAGCGCAGCGGTGCCCGGCAGAGCGAGGGGGGACAGCCAAGGGGACAGCCGTGGTACCTGTGGTGAGCTTTGCCGTGAGCTGCTTTGCCGTGGGAGACCGGCCTGGACCCACGCTCCAGCCACTAGTGCCAGGGCAGCGCCCTACCCGTGCGGTGCCGGGGGCAGGAGCATGGCGGGGCTGCCCAGCGGGAGGGAACAGGGCTCTGTTTCCCAAAGCAGGGGTGGCTCCCTGTGCGTCCGTCCTCATGTGGAATGAAATGTAGTTGCACAAACAGAGAGACAACTGAACCCACAAGACAAGCATCAAGGTAGCCTCAAGTTTCCATTGGTGCTTTTTGTTAGAAAGGTAATTATGCAGCTCTGCAGGACACACGAATAAAGACAAGCGTGCCAGCAGGACACCCCGCAGCAGCCTAGACGTGTGTGAGCAAACTGTGTGTGCACGAAGGGCACAGGTGGGAGATGGAGGCTTTGCCGTGCTTGCCATGGGAGTTACTTATTTAACCACAGGCACGTTTTCCAAGCTGCCTCTAATATTGGCACGTAGCATTTTGGGAGTCCAAAAGGTCTTTTTGAACCCCCATTCCCCAGGATGCTAACAGCACCACAGCCATCGTGCGAGAGTGCCGGGACAGCTGTTGGACCAGGGGTGTTTGCTGTTTCCCCAAGGCAAGGGCAGCTCTCCCCATCCACCTCTCCTGCAGCAGCGGGGCTCCGGCTCTCAGAGCGGCCGCTGGCCCCGTGCCTGCCCAGCCCCTCCGGCCGCAGGGACGGTGCTCGCCTGGAGGGCGGGGGAGGAGGCGTGAGCCAAGGCGCAGGTATCACTCGCTGCGTGCTCTGGAGCAGGTCTGTGAGCGTTCCTGTGTCCCTGCTTTTCTCCCTCCCCTGCACAGCCTGTGGATGCATTCCCTCCATGCCACGTCTCCCCCCGTGTCCTGTCCCGTGTGTGCCTCCACCCCTTTTGGAGCCACCGGCTCCTCTGCCAGTTATAAAACAAGGCCCATTTCCCCAGGGGAATTTGAATTTGGAACAATTCCGGGAAGTCTCTGGATTTTCCATACAGTCACTAGGGGGGGGTTATGCTTTTGGTTTTTTGTTTTATTTTGAGAGAAACCTCTGGAGAAGTATTAATAGCCTAGGGGCTGCCCCAATTTTTTCCATTTGTGCAGGCAAAAGAATATTGATAGGGAGGGGCAGAGACACCCACAGCACCCTCAGGGCTAAAGATCTTTCATAGGAAATTGTTGTTTTCAGACAGATGAAAGCAGATCCCTTTCATTTTTTGTAACTGCACGCAAGGAAAAAAAGAAAAAGCACTGTTCAGGTGTGCTAATATTATCCCTTTGGGTTCAGGCTCTGTCTTGGTGGAGCTTGCTCCCAACTAGTCTGAAAATGAGACGTTAAAAAAGAATAGGAGAAGCGTTTTGTTTTTAAAAACGTATCCCCTGAAGATGGGTCCCAGCAGGTTATCGGCACAGCGAGGCTGACGGGAGCCCTGGCAGGGACTGGCGAGGACGCAGCAGTGAGGACGCAGCGACCGGCTATGGCGGGGTCCGGCGGCTCCGACGAGAGCGGCTGCATGGGTCCGGCTCGCCCGGTGCAGCTGGCCAGAGCTCAGGCTGGCTGGGGCCGCGGCCGCTCGCCCACCCTCCTGCCCCGGCAGCCTTTGGCCTGGGCACCGGGGAAGCCTCACCTAATCCCCTGCCCACATCTGTGCATCTACTGTATGTTCTTTTCTTCCCTCCTGCCAACAAGGAAGGCAGTGTGTTTTCTTAACATTTGAGGGCATGATTTATAAACAACCATTAATGCGCCTTTTAACCTCTTTTTTCATTGTTTAAATTTCAGATTTTTTGGATGCAAACTCCTTAAATCAGTTCAATATGCTCTGAAGGGCTTTGCTAGAATTCAAGTTGAATTGCTTCCAAATGGAAACACTTACAACACAAAAAAAAGCACGTCAGTGATTTTAATTGACTCTCCACTGTGCATGTACTCTTAAATAATTGAAGTGTTTCCAATATTTATAGATGCCTCGATTTGGCAGTGATTTGGGTATAGGCATTAAAAAAAGGCAGAATATAGAAGTATTATACCTAGGGCTTCACAAGGGATTCGCTCTGGATTTAATTGAGATTCCTGTAAAGCTATGCATAACTTTGGCAATGAAACTGGAAACCAGGTGAGCTCTTGGTGAACCTGTGTGAGTTTTGGTACGACCTGAGTGGCTTTGAGGTTTTGGATGGAAACCAGTCAAAATTCACTGATTTCACCTGATCCTTCTTTCCAATTTGGGGTTTTATTTTTAACTTGATACACACAACGAAATCTGAGGGCTCTGGATTTCCCTGTTTGAGGACCTTTTTGAATGAGGCAGATTGAAAACTGGTCATTTGAGGATTGGGCTGTTCCTCCCTGGAGGACCTGTGATGTTCTCTGCTGGCTTGACCTGCCCCAGGGTTGGCTTCTGCACTAGGTCACAACAGGCTGGTGGTGTATGTCACGTGCCAGCTCGGCGCAAGCTTGAGCTCTGGTTGTGAACAAGAAAAAAGTCATCAAGAGAACAGAAAATTCACACCTAAGCACCATAAAACAGCAAGATTTGCCCTCATGAAGTTTTACTGAAGTGAATTCCTCTTAATCCATCTAATATAAAATTTCATAGGTGTGATTTTTACAGTTGCAATACTACTGGAAAAAGAGAGAAGGTATCTTGTACAAAAGCTGCTTTCTAGTGCAATAGAGGCGCCCATCTAGTGCGCTGTCAGCAAGATTGGTGTCTGCTCTCCTTGGCTGGGCTGGCCAGGGGCTGCCCCTGCCCTCCCCTTTCTGTGGAGACACCCGCACCCCGCGCAGAAGGACCCTTCCCCAGGGCACGGGGGGGCTCTGCTGTCTCTCCTGCCCCGCACCTTGTCCCCATGTCGGTGGAGCACCCTCCCCACACACGTGCAGCTCGGCCGTGCCCACAGGGAGCTGGAGGGTGTACGGGACGGGGAGGAGACCGCCCTGCTGCTGGGGCAGGATGGGGGGCAGGGGAGGAGGTTTTGGGGAGCGGATGGCTCCCCTGCCCCACTGGACTGCTCCAGGGCGTGGGAGGAGAGGGCAGACCCCACACGCCAGCTGGGAAACACCCAGCGAAGGGCTTCATGTGCCAGCTCCCTACTTCTAAATCAGCTTTTCGCCCTCTCTCCATCCCGCGCCATTGACAGGCATGGGATTGCCGTCCACTGCCGAGGACCGGAAGGACCGCGCCGGTGCGTGTAGAGGGTGTCAGGGCTCAGAGACCACTCGGCAGGAGAGGACACTCAATAGCAGAGGATGCTCTGTGCTTAGAATAAAACCGCTTCAGATTCAGCCAGAAACTCCCATCTAACCATTTGCCATAATAAACAAAGTTGTTTGCTTTAAGAGCATCATGTTACATTCAAGTAAATTTGCGTAGAAATATAAATTTTGTCATAGGGGTTTATTACTACAAAAGTTGTATTAAGAATTAATCTCTCATTTTAAAATAAGTAGAAAAACTTCTTTTTTTCCACTGTATTTTTACTTGTTTTCTTCTTTTTGAACACTTAGTAGGGGAAGAGGAAGTTAGAAAAGGGACATGGAAAGGGGACTCTGTCTCATTTCTTTCCTTTTCCCTGAGGAAAACTGGGGAGGGGGATAATTTTTCTGTTGTTTGCTTACTTTTAAAAATCAGTGAAATAGCAGCTACTCTTGCGTCTATTTTCTCTTATTTAAGGCTCTCACACTAGAGTGGAAAGGGAGAACTGTAAAAGTGAGACTGGATACATGAAAATGCAAAACATAAATGACTGCAATGCTACTTGTTTATTTAACTGACAATAATGTTTTGTTAAAATCTGAATGTTTTCTTTCAGTGACTTTAATATAACCATACAATGTTTTAACAACAACGGAAAAAAAAACAAACTAGTAAACCAAAGTTTCAACAACTTCTACCTGGCTTGCAGAGCTGGGAGGCTGAATACACCAAACACGCTGCAATAAGACAAAACTGGAATAATGCATTCATCTTTAGTAATAAGAGTAATTAAGCTTTTCTGCCGATAACCAAAGGCAGGGCAAACACTGCCTTCTGTGGAGGTTTTAACTCTGGATGAGGCACAGGTTCACCCAGTGCAGCATTACTTATCCAGATCAATGCAGAATTCGGCAACAGTGAAAGCTCAAGCTAGATTGTCCGAATCATCTTTGCTGAGGATAAAACATGTGAAAATGTAGAGGCTGAGGGGTTTTTCTTTAATTTTCTGCACACTAAAAGCTTCTGTGTCAGATTTTAACATACAAAATTTCATAGACTTAGCTGCATCATTCATGCTTGAACCCCTGTGGAAATAGTTTCCAAAAATCCACTTTCTTATCAGACAGGCTGGTTCCTGGCTGCAGATGCTGCCCTGCTGCTGGGGGGCTGCGGCGTGGTCCCGCGAGGGTACAGGGCTAGAGAAAAGGTGGGTTTTCAGCTGCACATCCATGCCAGCAGCCCCAGGGGCTGCAGGCAGTGGGGGCAGCAGGCAACAGTGCGGCTACTGCAGCAAATCCTCAAACTGCACTTTCCTGGAAGCTTAAGCACTTAGGTTACATACCAGCGGGATGTGAAATGCATCTCGCTTTTTTTCTGCTTGTGTTTATTAGATATTCCTCTGACCTTTCTTATTTTCCCCAAAGAAGGAAGCTGTGGTTTAGTAGTACAAACACTGTGAGCACGCTAAAGAAATGCCAAAAACATTCAAAACACATGTATGATCCTGTGTTAGCTTAGGCTCAGCCTGAAACATGTCAGGATGCTGCTCAGGGCACTACTGGGCCTATGTGTAATCTTCTTGAGTTTTACTCTTGCACAATAAGTTTAATGAAAACCTCCTGAAGTCCTCGTGCCCGGCGCTCGGGGGCCGGGCTGGCGGCCGGGGGGACGCAGCCGCGCAGGTGTCTCCTCTCGAAGCCCGGCTTCTCGCTGTCACTGGGAGCAGCGGGTGTCAGTCACAGACATGGGGCAGTCACTGCACTCCCTCACCGACCCACCGCTCTCGGCAGGAGTTGCGGTCTGCAGTGTTGGGGTCATTAGCTCAAGTCAGACCCATGGGAAGGGCCTGGCCACTCCTGTCATGGCGTGACCAGGGTGACGGGTGAGGCCTGGCTGCAAATCCCAACTCTGAGTCTGTCCTCATGGAGTCATAGAATGGTTTGGGTTGGAAGGGACCTTAAAGCTCATCCAGTGCCACCCCCCTGCCCCGGGCAGGGCCACCTCCCCCCAGCCCAGGTTGCTCCCAGCCCCGTCCAACCCGGCCTTGAACACCTCCAGGGATGGGGCAGCCACAGCTGCTCTGGGCAACCTGCGCCAGGGGCTCACTGCCCCCACAGGGAAGAATTTCTTCCTGATATCCAATCTAAATCTCCCCTCTTTCAGTGTCAAACTGTTTCCCCTCGCCCCATGGCTCCCCTCCCTGGTCCAGAGTCCCCCCCCAGCTCTCCTGGCGCCCCTTTAGGCACTGGAAGGGGCTCTGAGGTCTCCCTGGAGCCTTCTCTTCTCCAGGCTGACCCCCCCACCTCTCCCCGCCTGTCCTCCCAGCAGAGGGGCTCCAGCCCTCCCAGCATCTCCGGGGCCTCCTCTGGCCCCGCTCCAACAGCTCCGTGGCCTTCTGCTGTGGGGACCCCCCGAGCTGGAGGCAGCACTGCGGGGGGGTCTCCCCAGAGCAGAGCAGAGCGCAGCAGAGGGGCACAGTCCCCCCCTCGCCCTGCTGGCCACGCTGCGGGGGATGCAGCCTGGGATGCCGGTGGGTTGCTGGGCTGCCAGTGCACATTGACAGCTCATGGTGAGCTTCTCACCCATCAACACCCCCAAGTCCTTCTCCTCAGGGCTGCTCTCTAGCCATTCTCTGCCCAGCCTGTATCTGTGGGTTTCACCCTCTTCCCCCTCTGCACAGTAATGGCACCCATGGCATGGGGTGACCCTTTGGGCATCCCAGCTTTTGTTTTCACTCTGTTTGCACTTGTTTGTCAGCTCTGGAGACAGGGGCAGGCCAACCCGGTCAACCCCAGCTGCAGGTGCTGGAGTTTGCCCAAACAACATTGCCAATTCTGTGATAATTGCCCATGTTTGTGATGCCTCATTTACTGCTATCATGAGCAGCTAGAGCCCTTTGATCAGAGAGGGGGATCTAGTGTGATTGAGCAAAACCGAGGGGAAAAAAGGGGCCGAGGCCCCCATGCCCCAGGCCGGGCGGTGAAGAGGGTGCTGCCGGGGCACAGCTTCTCTTCGAGGTCAGCAAGGCAGCAGCTGAGCCACCGGGGCTGCTGCTGCCACGGGCATCCCCAAGGCCTGGGAGCTCCCAGCCCAGGGCAAGGTGGTCCCCGAGGCCACAGGACAGGCAGGACCAGCACGGGGGGGAGCGGGCGGCAGGTCACAGCCTGACCTGCCCGCACAGCACCAGTCCGTCCCTGTGCTGAAATCAGGTGTGTGAGACTTCCCGGAAAGGAATTAGCCCTTCAGGTTACTCCTGACACTGTGAAATAGCGGTAGAACGTGGCCCGCTTTTTCATGGGCACAGCTGAAAGTTTTCACTAATCACAGAAGCACTGAATTGCTGATGTAGAGTGGATGATCTCTGAGGGTCTGATACATGCTCGTACATTTAGATGAGGAAGTAGAAGTACTCAGAAGTTATTTTCAGGATTTTTAAAACCTTAAGGTGGGAAAGTTATCCACAGAGTTAAGTCATTAGGAAGGAAATGTTACTTTCAAGCTTCGTTATGAGCAAATGCAGTTCTTGGCTAGATTGCAGTTTGTTACTGACAACACTGACCATGTCAGTTTTTGCTGCAACAAGAGTGGAAGCCTCAATCAGTATTAGAAGGAACCAAACAGATTTTTTTTTCTTATACCTTCATTTAAAAAGACTGCTTTTATTTTACTGTATCTGTTCCTTTGATTTTAAAAACCTCAGATGTGAAACTCATTCCAGGCCAAGTTATGGCTGTCTCAGCTATTTAATATCACACTTTTTTCAATAGATTTCTAGTATAGATAAAATAAGCAAAGTTTGGCTTTTAAAGCGTGTTTACTATACAAAACCATACAATCCTCAATGGCATAGTAATTTCCCTCTTATCTTATTGCAGCGCACCTCACAATCTGGCTTTAGCATCCCACAACTAGACTGTATGTTCAGATTTCAGACAGATTCACCAATTCCATCAGAACCCAAATGCCCAGGTAGCAGAGGGATTTGGCCCACCATAAGAGACTCAAATGTTTTTTCTCAGATACAAAATGTGTCTGTTATTTTGACAGCATGAAATATCCCATTTCTGAAGTATGCGTTGTCTGTGTAACAGCATGAAACAAAGGCATTGTATAGATTCTTCCATCATTCCATGCTAGAAAGGAGACAACACTAGCATGCTATGCCATAGCAAAACATACACATACCTGTATTTTCCAGACCAAAGTCCAAAACATCACCTGCTCCTGCAGCAATTAGTTCATTAGATGTCATGGTGCTTTGGCACAAGTTGTTAAAGCTTTCCATGTCCACAAACCAAAGAGAAAAGCATGTGGGCAGAGAAGCTCGTCTGCTGGCGTGCAAACTATGCACACGGGGGGAAGATGCAGAGGAAAAAGAAAAAAGCTGGAATTTCCAATGACTGTGAGTCATGCTGCCCAGAGCACATCTCGCAGGATGAGTGGGCTAATGAAGCACAGAGCACGCAGCCTTGCTTTCCGGGGCTCAGGCAGTAACCCCATCCTCTTACCCGGACACTGGCTGCACATCATCAGCTGAGGCTACATCACCAGGGCGTCCAAAGCAGAAAAAACAGGTGGTTTGCTCCTTTTATTTCCTGTTGTTCCCTGTGACTTTGTGCATTTCCTCTCTCCCCAGCCTCAAGGTCAGATCCTAACGAGGTCTGGGGTGGCTGAAGGGCACAGTTCAGCCAGGTTGGGGCAGCCTCAACCAAACTAGTTAAAGATTCTAACCTCTCTACAGCCTGGCAAGACAAACTGTAGACAAATAAAGACAAACTTTCCTTCAAGCCTCAGAAGGGAATTGCATTTGAAGCCTGAGAACATCCTGCAGGCACGTGCATAGCAGGAGGCTGCGTTTTTGCAAGGCTCCCGCCCCTGCCGGAGGGACCCCATGGTCCTGAGCTGCCCCTGGCAGGGTGGAAAGCAGCAGAGGGGCAGCCCAAAGCTTTTGCTGTCCCAGCTGCCCATCACGGCCTCAGCGATCTGCCTGGTCCCTGTCACTGCCCTCTGTACTGAGTAGCTTTGTCCTACAACTTAATTGCCTTCATCCTGCCTCCTGTGCCCTGCGCTTCAAGAACAGAGGAACAGTCTGAATTTGGCCAGGAATTAATAGATACTAAAGCATCTCTGCTCTAGCTGTTGACATGTTTCCAACCTGGAATAATTAGGAAGTATCAAGCATCTTGGAAAGCAGTTGACTCCCATTAGATTTCCAGCCTGATCTCTGAGCCAAAGGAATCAGATAAGACATGGTGATGTTGGGGAATGCTTATACAAACCAGACTCGCCCTTCTTGCGTGCTGTATACATGACTGCATTACAAGCACTGATCTTTCAGTAGACATCTCAATAAGTAGCCTCCAATGTATAAAGTAATTAAATCCTCTTCATCTCTCTGTTAAATCCTTCCTGTGTTTTTCTCCTTTGTGCTCATACCTCTCTTCCTGAGCTTCCTACGCTGGCAGGATTTCTGAGCGATTACAGACCCTTGTGCCAGTGTGGTAGGGCTGGCTGCGCATGCATGACCGTCTCCTCCGTGTCCCCATGTCATGGCCCTCCTCTGCCTTTGCATAGGTGCTGGCTAACTCTACACAAGGGGCCAAGAGGTGGCAGCATGAGCTGTGACCCCAGTAGTGCTGGGTGCTGGGTGCTGTACCCGTGCTCTGCACCCCGCATCCGTGCGCTGCATCAGCCCGTGTGGCGGTGGCAGGAGGCTGCTGAGCTGTGGCTGAGGTCATTCGCCAGGTTCTGGGTAACACTGGCAGCCAGGGCACGCCACATGCTCAGCTGCAAGAAGCCCCCTGCTTGATTCTTGTTAGATGGCGAGACCCGTGACACGCTCTTGGTACAAGGCTGGGTACCCCGAGCGGGGTGGAGGTGGGCTACAGCTCACGGCTGAAGCACCCCGAGCTCAGGACAGTCTCCTCCTCCTGCCTCACGCCTGCGCAGCCCAAGACACAGAAGCGCAGCGGCGCATTCAGCCTCTCCCCAGGTCAGCTGCAGCATACCTGGAGGCAGCCCATCATGGTTCTCACACCTTTCAGGTCCTGACAAGAAAAACAAGTGTTTTGAGGTTTCTCTCTGTGTCACACATATAGGACATTTGCGTCATGTAATTAATTGTCCCCACGGTGCAAATATCCAAGAGGAAATAAATAGTTTTGAAGGTGCATAACGTCTGGGAAGCATGCACTGCGCTCTGATCTCTGGGGAGCAGCTTGATTTCCTGAATGCGTTTTGAACCTACCACTTCTGACAGATCTCGGTGTTTCTCTAAGCCATTTGCCCATCAGTTACAGAACCCACTTCAAGCCCGAAATAAGGTTACCAATGTTTTCTAGTATTTTTTTATTAACCACCTCCACCATCTTGTAATTTAAAGCACCTGTCCATTTAAATTTTCCTTCTGACCTACTAAATAACCCTGCATGATACATACAATGAAACTAATGGCTTTTGGATGATGTTGTTGAAAACTAGCTTATGAGAAGTGAGTTGAACGAACCACACTGCAGGAAATCCTTTTCATACCCCCTGGAAAACTGAGCTGGAACACCTTTCTGGTTCAACGTACGGGGCTGAATTCTTAAACAATTATCACTCACTTTGCACTTGAAAAATGAGGACTGTCTTGTGATTTCTCAGCGTTGTCGGTGTCACTGTGCAGCCCTTTCCATGGCATTTTGTGAGAAATGCCAGAGGCTTTGCACGCCCAGGTGCATGGCGAAACCCAGAGCACTTGCCCACCAAAGACAGAGCCGTGCAAAGAGACTGTCTGCTGCCTTCTGCTTCACTTACTCTTATTCTTACAAAAATAGAGCACTTTGGTTTTTTTCAAGGAGTAATGAGTAGATTTTCTTCCAGCCGGAGCAAAAGCAGCTCTGTGCTTTTACTCCAATTACCGCTTTAGTATCTGTGACTCCTTAAGGCACGAGCTTGGCAAGTTCACGGGGAGGGCACAGACAGCGCCGGGTGAGATGGCCATTGTTGTGGTGCTCCAGGTGTGTTCAGATGAGGTTTCTGGAGTCTCGGGAAGCGGGGAATGCCCACGCTGGCGCAGACGGTGTGGGAGGCAGAATTACGGACCCGTCCGGGACCCTCCTGCACAGGGGTGTGTGGAGAGCACGGGGCAGCCAGCCAGGCGAGCAGCCTGCGCGGGGGGCACTGGGGCTCCGACCCCACTCCCCGCAGTGGGCAGGGCTGCCCATGCTGAGGGTTTCTCACAGCGCTCTGCGCAATGGGACGGCTGTGTCAGCCCCGGCCATGAATGCCGGGGCCTTGCCAGGTCGTCCTCTTGCAGGTGTCACTGCGCAGGGGACAGACCCTGGAAGCAGGTGGGTATTGCCGAGCGCTGGAGCGCTCACACTGCGGCAGCAGCTGCCCCGGGTGCAGCACGGCCCACAGCTGCTGCAGGGGCAAGTGGTGACAGCCTCAGCGGCGACCGGTTTACCGGGGCAGAATTCCCATACAGCTGCAGACAGAGGGGAACGTCCTTGCCTTCAGAACAAAGCGTGCAAGTAAACTGCTACCGCCCCAGAGTGACAGCAGCTTTTTGCTGCTGTCGGGCAGGTGCCCGCCCCGCTCCCGTGCAGCTTCCCCACGGCAGCAGCGGCGATCGGCTCCGCGCACGGGGACTGCCGGGGAGCTGCAGCAGCAGCTCCATCCTCGTCATTGCACGGGGCTGCTCAGACACTGCGGAAAGTGCTGGCTCTTGTCACGGGGAGGCGAGTACAAGCACGAAAAGGAACTTGCTTACAGAAGGCTTTCTCTTCATTTTCTGTAGTGGGGCATCACATTTGTAACAGAGCTGTTTGTTAGAAAAAAGTAATGCCAGAAGTGGGGGTTTCGGAAAATATTTTTAAACTAATTTCATTATGGAAATTGTCAGCGTTGATTGGATTTTTGTGATTTTATTTAGAAAAAAGTACTAAAACTTCTGATGTTGTTGCATTTGGATTTAAAATTACTTCTTAATTCATAATTTAGTGTGAAAAAAAAAAATGGTTTATGCTGAAATTACCCTAATGAAGATTTTATTCTTTATGAATTGAAAAAAAATGCTTTGGCTGCATTCTAGCTATTCTAAGTGCTATCCAGGAACTTTTCCATAAAACAGCCCAGCATAAAGACTTTATAGTCGAGTCATATAGATCAGATGTAATCTCACTATTTTATACACCTTTTGAGATACTTTCACAGGGGATTTTTTCATTTATTCATGTTTTTCATAGAGAAAATTGGACATGGGGAGAAGTAGAGATTTGATTTCTTTCAATCCTGAGGAGTTTTACTCAGGCAGGGAACCACGCTGTATGTCTTCCAGTGAATTGGCCACACCACATTTAATTCCATTTTCTTATTTGGCCACTTGTTGTTGCCCCCAGCAGCGCCGCATCGAGTGAGATTGCGCGGAGCAAGGGAACCCCGGCGCCTGGCCAGCATGGGCGATGCCATCCCGGCCTCCTGTGCCAGCAGGAGGGCAGCGGGAATCCCCGCGGGGACAGTCCTTGCACGGGTGCCTGGGGGTCAGCGTGGGGCAAACCCCGCGCCTCGCTGGGTGCGCCTGCTGAGAGCCGCGCAGACGGGAGAGGAGCCGCAGCGGGGTGGCTGTGCCACAGCGCCGCACCGTCCTACTCGGGAGAGCACGCTGCTCCTGCTGCAGCAAGGGCATGGGAAAAGCTGCTATTTTAACTCTGAGTCGTGATTTTGAGCCTTCTGCCTGCTTGTGCCAGCTTGCTGTCAGGTGACCTCATGTCATCGCCAGCAGCCCCAGGAGGGGCTGTGCATGCGCTCACTCTACCGCGGCGTGCTATCAGCCATTCCCGCTGAGCTCCCGGCTAGCCAGCCTCGCCTCGCTTTGGGAGTCAGGGGATGCCGGTGGCTGATTTCTCTGGCAAGTCTGTCCTGTGGACTTGCAGAGACAGCGGCTGGGTAACGTGTGTCCGCTGCCCACAAATGAGCCCTGTAATAATTCTGTCCACGCAGATGCCAGATAGCATCCCTGACCCCTGGATCAGCCCTCGGCAAGCTCAGGGACGGTCCCTGGCAGAGCGTCAGAGCCTAATGCCACTAGACGGGCTGTGACAGCTGGGACAGAAAGATTACCAGTCATTCGAGATGAGGGAGGCCCAGGAGTCTGGGGTTTGGGTATATATTTAGAAGCTATTCTTAGTAACGGTGTAGGATAACACTATCCATAGTTAGTTACAGATTGAGGTTATGTGGTGCTTTTTGGTGGTGTCTGTGGATCATTAGCGACATCCACTTTTGAATTCAATGCAGCATGAAATACAAATAAATAAGGCAGACATTAAGGTGACCGTACACAGTGCACCATGCAGGAGAACAGCTATAGAGAGAAAAGCTTGGAAGAAAAACAATAACCATGAGAGCACAGAGACTAGCTGAAACAGACACCTCAAATTCTCACAAGCAAATTCTCACAGGCAAAGAGAGCTCCCGGGCCGTAAGGAACACCCTGGTCAATACTGGACAACGTTTGATGGGGTTTTCCCTTCTTAAGCAAGGTCTTTGGATCTCTGAAGGCTCCAGCACCAGCCCTCAGGTGCCTCTCAGGCTCAGCCGCGCGTGCTGCCCGCGGAGCAATAAAGCCGACGCGACACCCCGGAGTTTGGGGAACCAAGGGCGGGGTCAGGCGCCCGCGGATGGGCACAGCTGCTGTCCTGGGCACAGCGTCCACCGGCGCCTTGCACGGGCAGGAGAAACACAGGTTTCTGTGCTGTGCTCCCCACAGGAATCTGCTCCAGTTTGGCAGAGCATCTTGTGCTCAGACAATGCCCAACGCCAGAGGCGCCTGGCAGACAACCATATCCACAGCCCAGATCATGAAAGCAAGGAGTTTCTGGTTTTTCACGGAAAGCCACCTCTCCTGACGGCCGGTCAGGCATCGTTAGCTACATCCTGGCAAGGGCTTGCCACAGGCCTCTGAGCTTTGTCATAGCGAGTAAGAAAAAGATAGTTCAAGAGTTAGGTAATGATGTGCGCTGAGAATTGGAGACTGCAGAGATAAAAGGCAACTAGTAGCAAAGCAAAAAGACTGACACCACTTAAAAGGGCAGGAGAAGTAAAATGGCTAGACACATCATAGCCTTAATAGGAAACACATGAGAGATGTTGATCAGAGAATGCTGGCAAACAGATGAGGTCTCCAAAAAAAGAAAAAAAAAAAAGAGGAAACAGAAAACAAGATGGAAAGATAAAATTTCAAAGCAAGCCCTAAATGGGTAGCAGTTCCAGCTAATAGGAAGACCTGTAGTGATTTTGCCAAGTAGTACACAGAGAAGCTGATGATCATTAACATCTTGATAAATTTATTATCAGACAATTCGGTCCTGTCAATGTCAATTCCTTCCAAGAGACCAGAGGTGGTTTTGTAACATGAGTAAAAGTAAGTGAATCCCTAAAACAACCAATCCTCATTGTTTACATCTTCATATACTAAACATTCAGGAGTTAGCAGTATGACAGGCATGAAAGCGACCACCGCCAGAGTTGGAGCCCGCAGCCATATCACCTTCCTTCATCTTCTCCCAGCATCTCCCATGCCCCACCACAGGATTGCCCACCAGCTGCTGGCAGAGATGGGGAGTAACAGAGCGAGTCCCCGCTCTGCGCCACAGCTTCCTACCTCCTGCACAGTTTCTGGGAAAAACTCTTTTTAACATCCACCCTGTGAAAATGGGGAAAGGCAGAGAGGCCCCAGCAGCAGCGGGTTCAGCAGCAGCAAGCTGGAGGCACATCCGTGGGCCCAGTACGGCTGCAGGGAGATGCCGACAGGGCTGGGGGACAGGATCCCCTAGGGAGACACTAGATGCGTGTGCGTGCCACTGCTGGTGGGGGTTGTGCAGTGCAAAAGCTACACCTCCACCGGCCCAACTCAGCAGGGAGAGGAGCCTCTCTCCACGCACAGAGCCACCGAGCCCCATGGAAAGAAGAAAAACTGAATTTCAACAGTCCCATCTGCTCCTGCCGCCACCTGGAGAGCCTCTCTTGCATTTCTCCCGGTTCTTTCTGAAGGATTCACAGTCTCTAAAACCATGCTGGAGTTGTTCACGGGGCAGGGAGTCGTTAACTTGCAACTCACTGCCAGTAAGACACAAAAAAAGCACAGGAATTCCAATGGGAGCCAAAGAGTTGGCCGCTGCGCGGGAGTTGCGCCTGCTGCACCCTGCTCCGCACACAGCAAAAGAGCGCTCTGGGGTGGGTTCACTCGTGTGCTTTATGGAGCTTGATATACCTTGATTTTTTTTTCAAAGTTAAATATTCATGCCTCACACCATGTTTTGCAGCGAGGCTCTGCCACATTCTAAAACTAAAAATAATCTTCTTACATTTTTAATCAGGCTTCGTTATGAATGGCAGATGCTTGAAACCAAAGTGAAAATCATCATCAGTTGTATTTATTGGCTAAATTCCTGCTACACTCAAAGCTTGAGAAAAATCAAACACATTTGACAGCTGGTAGAATGAAAGGAAAGGATAAATCTTACCCTGACAACATACACCATATTTACCACGAGCTGTTAAACTCAAAGAAGCATCAGCCTTCACCCAGAATACCATTACTGCTGTAACAGGGCCCTTAAATTACTGTGCCATTATCAGGGGGAGGAGAGGTTTGCTCTGTGGATGCTGGGGTGCGCCCGCGGTCCTTGTCTGCGCGGTGCCACTCTATCCAGGAGCTGCGGTGTGGGAGCACGGCTGCGCCCGCCGGGACGGTGGGATGGGCAGGGGTCCGTGTCTCGGCCTCCGGCTCCCTGGCAGAGCCGTGGCTGCCGCCGGCCACTCTGCAGCAGCGCTCCCAGTCTCGCCCGCCCGCTCCCGAGCAAGGCTGGCAACCCTGCGCCGATGGCGTGGGCATGTTGGAGACGTGGAGAGCTCCTGAGCTTCTCTTTAGCTTCTTGCTTTGCAGGAAGCCACTCTTGTTGTCTGTAGGTAAATGCCTAATGAACATGACCGCTTGGAAGGCTTCAGGAGCAGAGATGGTTGCCGTGCTTGCTCCAAATCCCACATGTGCGAGACAGAAACCGCACGACGCTTCCCGGTTGCGGGGCGCGGGCTGCAGCGGCTGCGCGGCAGTGCCGGGAGGGCCAGGGCGGCTGGGGCCCAGCAGAGCCGCGGGGCGGGGGACGCCCAGCCGGGACAGCCACCGACCCCTGCAGCCCTTCTCTAAACAAGGGGTGATCAATATCTCTTCAGTCGGGGCAGCAAGATGATTTCCCAGTAATTTAAGTACAGAAAGATAAAGTTTCAGCTAACTTGTTAACCTGATTGGTGAGCACTAACTCGAGAGTCACATTTCACCTCCAAATAATTGGGGAATTATGATTTGCATTCATTCCCTCTTCACCTGCGGGTCAGAGGTCCGCGGCATGTCCTACAGCATTTGAACAGCTGTTTTGAGGTAGCAGTAATGCGTCGCGCACTTCGGAGTCGCTCGGGTGGGTTACATCACAGTGAGCGAACTTCACAGGGCGACCCCTTCCATCCCGCCGCGCGAGCACCACGTAGCCTCTGCCTTTATTCCTTATCACAACTAGCTGTGGGACTCTCTAAAACATTTGCTAACTTTCTGTTGATACATATTTTATGGGCTTGTATTGCTTGAAGACTGTCTGTCTGTGAAATACATTCCTAAAGAGAACACAGAATAAAAAAAATATGTCTGAAATAGAAGTGCATGAGGTTACAGAAAAATCCCATTTTACTACCAGAGGTTTGCAGATTATTATTTGGGTCTGTTTTCACTTGATTTCACACTATGCAGATTTATTAGGTTACAATTAAATATTGGGGTAAAATAATTCTGCAAATGAGTGATATACTGTATTTATAGCACAATGCTCTGTATCTATAGCAATTAGTATGTTACAATTTAAGTTTTATATTTAGCTTTCTACTGAATGTAATCAACCTCAAATTTCAGCATCTTTCACAAAATAAAACCTGTCTACAAAGGGCAATAGAAGTGGCTAACCTTATCCAATTCAAAAATGAACTACAAGTTTACACTAGTAAGAAACAACCCCAGCTTTTCAAAGTAGAAAATATTTTATTTACCCAAGCATTAACACTTCTGAGCTTCAGATAGGATTAGAACACACAGTGCCACTAAAAACCTAGGCAAGTGCGTAAGAACAGGGCATTATTTAGGTCTGGAGCATGTGAGAGGCAGCGTGCCCTGACAGACAGATACATTGCTGTGCTGTGACCCCTGTTCAGAGGACGTTACGGCAAGGATGGGCTTTCGTCTTTGATTTCCTGTCTGCATTGTCAATCATGGACCGTTTTGCCCTGGCCCAGTCTCCTCCCCACGTCCCTCCTGCACCTCCCACTCTGCCCCCATCCCACTGACCCGTGGCGGTACCCGAGGTCCTCTGCCATGAACCATTCGCCCACCTCATCTCCAGCAGAAGCTGTGGCGAGATGGTTCTCGCGCACTGTGGTGCATCTGCTTGGCCTCAGCTCTCACCGCACCCTGGTTCCTCATGGTCTCAGGAGCCCTTTGCTGTGCCACAGCACCTTCAGCAGAGGAGGGAGGAGAGATGCTCCAGCAACTTCCAGCTCTGACATTGGCATTTATGGGTTAGCAAAGGAAATTGGTCTTTGTGTCCCTACCATGACCAGCAGACCGAGCTCAGCAGCATCCTTCTTCCCAAACTCGTTTTCCTCCGCCTTAGGACCTTTGCATCTTTGTCTTATGAATTCTCCCACCAAATTAATTTTGATCTCCCATTTCCTTCCCTCCACTCTTGCATGGTGCAGAGGGAGTGACCCCCCTTCTGCGCCGGCCTGCCATCCTGCTCTGTCAGCTCCCGCATCTGCAGGCAGAGAAAGGGCTCCCAGAATGGGGGTCCGGGCAGGTTGTGGAGCTGTGACAGGACACGTTATCGACTGTTCACTTAAAACCACCAGGCGAAGTTATCTGAAAACTCTGGCTGCTTTCTGAAGCCAGCGGTTTTCCCACATCTTTGTATATGTACTTTTTTCCCATGTTACTCGCTCGGTTTGCTCCTCAATCACACCTGAGGCTCTGCAATTACTGACAGGTTTCGCCAGGGTTTCCTGCTCAGATGACTCTTTTCTTTGTGAGGGGCAGCACAGAAATCATTTTAAAGCCTGCATTTTAACTAAGCTTTTGCTTTTACTCCCTTTGGGATTCAGGTGAAGAGTCACATGAGTTTGACCTTAATTAAACAGCAATATGGGCTACGGTAGGCTTCCTCCTGATCCTGTGGCTTCTGCTCGGAGGCAGTAACTTCATGCCTGACCCTTCCCTGTCCCCGCTGCTGCATCCCCTCCAGAGCTGCATAGCTCGAGGCCGTTGCTGGAAGAGGCAGGGGAAGCTCTGGGCAGCGTGCAGGGAAGATGCCGCCCTGGCTGGTACTAAATGCTGTGACTGGGGACTTCATTGGCACTGTGGGGGCACAAGTAAACAGCCTGTGCTGGAAGCGGGCTTTTGCCAGATGTGGGGAGATTAGACTGGCAGAGAGAACAACTGCATTTTCAAACTTCAAAGCACATTTTGCCAATTATGAAACCTATTAAAGTCAGTCGCGAGGAAGTGTCCCAGAGAGGGTTTGCGGCGTGCCCTCTGCCTGCAGAGCGCGGGGTCCGCCTGTGCTGGGTGGGCCCCAAGGAGCAGCGTCTCCCTGACAGTCTCCTTCTGTTTGCAGAGTGGCACTTTGCACAGAGCCGTAGTGTAGACAATGTGTAAACTGTTGGGAAAGAAGAAAATGACTTTGGGTTGAGCGCTTTGTCTGAACTTTGTCCTTTTCTCAAGCAAAAGAAAATATTATTTCACCCTTTAAAGAGCCACACATAATAAGAGGCAAAATGTCAAGACCAATGTTGATATAAACCCCCAAGGAAAACAAACATCTATGTGGCTTCTCCAAAAGGTCTCACTTCCTCACCCCTCTCCCCTAGTTTAAACGGATTTAGTAACGGATGAGGAAGGGGGGAGGGAGGGCTTCTCCTCTGGTCGCTGCCGAAGGTCCTCTGCACTGACCCAGCTCCGCAGCCCCCACGCTGCAGGGGTGCCTGCCCAGGCTGGTAGAATCCCCGTCTGCCCCGGGAAAAGCTGGGTGCACGGGCAGAGAGGGGACCACGGAGCGGGACAAAGCCACCCACCCATTTTACCACACAGGGCAACGCAGAGTCTGCAACAGAAAGGGTCCTGTGCTGCTCAGGGGGACGAGTGCCAAGCGGCACGCACGGCGTGGGACAGTGCTGCGAAACGTCTTCGGGCGGCACGGGAGGGCTGCCTCCGCAGAGCCGATGGCTGCGCAGAAATGGTCATGGGTCACCTGTTTGGATCTGTTGGCTTTTTCAAGAGTTACATGGGGTCAGAGCTGTTGGCAGCTGCCGCTGAGGAATAAAAATTTGCTGATATGTAAAGTCATCCTGTCCTTGTATTATCTTTAGTAAGAGGTATCATGAAGTCTGGGGCAACCGGGACGCTGTGCTGCACCTTTACAGAGCAAGGCGCCCTTCCGCTCCCACCACATATTGTCATGGTGCCTGTCGGTCCCATCCTTCCCCTGGAGCTCTGCACTCCTCAGCGTCCCAATGCTGCAAAGGGCCTCATTTTAAATGACATTCGTTCCGTTGCTGGGGATATGTTCAAGCTGTTCCAAAGCCATTCGGCAGTTAGCCTGAAATACAAAATTCCCAATGACAGTGCTGTTACCAGAAAGTACAGACACAGTAATTCCTACCCACAGCCGCAATAACTGTCACATGATGCCACACAAAGTACAGGAATTAATAATTAAAAGCCTTGAACAGGCTTTGGAAGAGCTGTGTTATTATGTGCATCAGAAACAGGATAAATCACAAGCATTTCAGAAGTATATTCCCAGGTTCACTCATAACCATCACGGTATTTGGAGTCCCTTTGGGAGCAATAAACGACACAGAGTCCATATTATAAAAATAAACATGAACTTAAGTGGCAAGGATTCATTTAAACCAAAAGGGAAAAGACTTCACTACTTACACTATCAGTTTAACATAAGTAGAACAAGTTTTACCTTGGCGTATGTGCCCAGTGCTGGGAGGAGGGGACCACAGTGGAGGGAAACGGTTGACAATGTGTGCTTCTCCTTGAAGCTGTTTGCCCCACTTACAACTATGGGTTTTCTAACTAAATTCTGCAAAATATGAGCCCTCAAAGTGCTGCTCCAAAGCGAAAATAAAAGGCAAAATACAACTGTGTGATCCCATTGCACTTTTATTCAGCCTTTTCTTAAATGAGTGACTATGACCCCCTATACACAACATTGGGGTTTTATCACAGGTGTCATGGGATTCAATATTGCCTTTAAAGCCCCGGCCCCAGGAACCCTCAGGCTATACGGGACTCCTAGCCCTTACTTTAAAATGTGAGCGTCTGGTCCTCATGCTAAGAGCTGACAGTGTGACTCGCAGTACTCTGAGAGCAGGAGGCAAACTCAACCATTATTTATTGATCTTAATGGTTTTAGGCCACCTGAGTGGATTTTAAGAGCCTGATTTTGAAGCTTTTTTCTGAATAAGGATTTTAGCATTTTGCCCCAAAACGCTTGTTCGAGTTTAAATGACGACAGGCTTTTCCAATCTGACATTCCTTTTTTTTCTTTGGTAAAAAAAACAAGCTTAGAACATCCTGCAGCACAGACCAACAAAATAACAATAGTCAAGCAATACCACTGGACCAAATGTGAAATGCCATCACCTCTCTGGTCAGTTCGCGCTGGGGTGACACAGCTGGGCTCAGTGGTTAGATCCTTAGCGAACTGGAGAAGGGACTCCGAAGAGCCAAGAGGCAGAGGGAGTGCCGGCACTTGTGAATGCAGAGCTGCATCACAGCCCAGGAAGATTACCCGGAGGCTTGAGCTAACAAGCCTTTCTCTGGGAAACCCCTCCTGACTTCAACCCGTCCCATTCAGTGGGAGCTCTGCCTGGGCTACCAGGTTTGGCCTCGTATACACTCTTCGCTATTTCTGCCCACAAACACCGCCTTTTCTCAGATCTTAACTGCATCTTGCCTCTGATGTCGGCTCCTCCTTACAGGCTTCATTTCAATTAGCTCCCTAAATAAATGCAATTCTGATGTGTGGTCTCATGGTGGGTTATTGAACTGGCTCCAAAATGCTTTTCACCAAGAAGCAGCTAACTTTCCTCTGGGTTATCGTACCCTGTAATTCACTTCACACTTCTGATGTAAAAACCCCGTGGGGTAAACATACAAAAGCACTTGTCTTTTGTTTGATAGCAGTTTTTTTCTAATCTCTTGAAGAATTAACCTTAAAATTATTATTGATGGAAGACAGAACGTGTCTGGTATGTGTAGCGCAGCTCTGCAACCATGTGCAATCTGCTGTGATATCAGTAGATGGAGCTAAGTGAGAAAAGATCCGAGTGTTTCTCCCACGGTGCAGGTTTCGCTCTTGATTTGACCTGATTAGGAAAAAAATCTCTCATTTAGTTCCTGATGCTTTGAAAGTAATATAGGGAATAGCTATGTGTAGCTCTGCCAGCATGATACTCGGAGGGAAACGGTGACTTTTGGAAAAGGAAAGACTTGGAGGCAGCTTAGCCTGAGGGACGAAGTATACAGGGGAAGGGAAAGAGAATGGTTGTATTATTTTTCTGGGAAGCGAGAGATGAGGAGGGTAATCTGCGAGGGTGACAATAGGGTTTTGAGCACTGAAATGTTCATTCCTCTTCAGTGAGCCCCAGAAAGTTACTCAGCTGGGCATTAATTATCCTCAACATCTCAGGGGATGCACTCTTGATGTAACAAGCCTGGGAAGCAGATTCAGAGAGTAGGTGCGGCATCAGTGCCACCATCCACCGTCACAAAGCTTCCCGGAGAAGCTCTCTTCGCAGCAGCGATAGCAGGAGGTACACCATCCGAGGTGAAATCCATCCTCGGTAGTGGGCTTGCACAAGCCTGCTATGTTTGAACAAACTGAGGTTGGTGAATGGTGCAACATTATCTAACTGTGGACCGTGCGATTCACCAGGCTGTGGAACACAGGCAGCGTGCTCAGCAAACCTGTGGCAAAAGGCTTAGGGTGGAGGCACATGAATCTGAAAACGCTTAATATTGCTTGCATCAGTAAAGATGCTCACATGCAAACTTATACTCCAAAGTCATCCATCATTTTTGTCATATTTGATGATGTCTGATAATCTTTTCCGACCTCATGATGGTGATTTTATTTGTCTGTACCTTCTCAACAGCACTGTTGTTTTAACATATTGACCATATGAAAACATCAGACAGGAACCCAGGAGGAGCCCCTGACACTATCATGCAAGGCGCAATACAGAGAACACAGGGATTAAAAAGCAGTAAAAGTATGACAGAGCTCCAGGAATCGGGAAGCCTTTTCTTTTGCTTCTTTCTGCTGCAATACAACAGTAGTAGTCTGTGAGGAAAAAGGATTATAATTACCAGAAAAACAGAGGAAATTTGCTTTCTGCACACTGAGTAAATGGTACATCAGTACCTGTTGCACCACAATGAAAGGCCACATCCATGCTGACCGTCAGCCTGCTTCATAAGGAAAGATGTTGGAACCGTAACATTTTGCCCAAGCTGTGCTCTAGAATCCGTGCTGTTCCGCTTACACCAAACCACCTGTTCGTGGAAAAAAATTTTACTTTTACTTACCAGGAGAAATGGAAAACCTGTGGAAAAGAACTTGAGTGCTCGCAAAAGTCTGCGTTTTCCGTGCAGGATAGTTACTGAATGAGCTGATGGTTTCCCAGAGCTGCCGCTGGCTGCGGAGGCGGTGCTGCTCCCCCAGCCCAGCGCTGTCCTGCCTGGCACCGGCTGCTCTGCGCTGCCCAGCGCGGGGACGGGGCGGTCGAGCGCCCGGGGGAGCGCTCAGCGTTTGCCCCACCGCCCCGACGGCCTTGTGCCAGGCGGGACGGGTCTGAGCCCCGGGAGCAGGAGGGTGAACGGGGCGAGGACAGAGCAGAGGGGGGACCATCAGCACCTCCCTGCCTCCGAGCAACTCACAGCAGCTTGCTTGAGGTACTGTTACTGGAGCTGAAATGGTACGGGACAAAGGACATAGTATTGAACCCTCCCCACAATTCGGAGAAACTGAGAGTATTTCTTTGTTTAATGTCTTTAACTATTTTTAGCTCTTGCTGAATGTTGCTCTATGCAGATGTTGTTTATTTTGGAAGTTGCTGCATTCTACTGGTCAGCAAACACATCTCGGCATGTTTGCAGGTTCTCTTGAATGCCTGTGGTGCAAGGCGATAAAGAAAGGCAAGATGTCATTTAGTACGGGTCTTTCTGGTTCTGCATTTGTTTGATTTTCAGCATCTGAAGTTTATAAACCTTACCAGGAATACTTTGCATGTAAAGAACAGAGAAAGCTAAATGCTTTAACATTATTCCAAGCTTGCTCTGCTACTCCCTGTCTTCCTCCCCTCCTGAGACTGCGTTGGGTGCGACGAGGCCAGCGTCACGCTGCAGGCTGGAAGTTGGAGGGCAGCAGTTGTCGGGCACGTCTTAATTCTCACACCACACACTTTTACACCTTTAGTATATGACCAGTGGTACCAACAGATCTAAAAGAGAATAATCAGATGATTTAAGGAGGTATAGAGAGTGCACAGTCTACACAGCTGAATGAATTATTAAAGCAGCGTTTGGGTGGATCTGTTGGCCCCTCGGTTGCAGGCATTCTGGGGGGGAGAGCGGCAGCGGGAGGATGCTCGTGTGCTCGCGCTCTCCACGGGTCCCTGGGAAGGGCCGAGCCCGCGCAGGCAGCTGGAAGGGCTGCCCATGCTCCGCTCTCCTCCGTGCCTCTTTGCGTGCCGAGATCGTTGCAGAGACAGAAATGAATAATTAAGATCTTTTCATGCAAACAGGTAAAAATTCTGAAGATATTCTATTTCTCTAAAAGTATTCAGAAGACTAATAAAAAGAGTAGAAGGGTGGTTTTAAAAAGCCCTCTAAAACTCCAGCCCTTTTTCCAGTCCATTACTGCAAACAAATTATGACTGTAGCGCTCAAATGTAAGTCAGTCAATGCAACTGGCAAGCAAACTGATGCTTTACAGTTGTAATTATCCAAATGTTCTACACTTAGCTTATAAATATTAAATCCTCATAAATAATGTTGTCAGGTCTATTTGATTTCAGCTGTATTGTATTGTTGTTAAATGAAACAAACACTAAATTTATTCCCCTTGCATTTCCATTGTTCAGCTTTATTTTGATTTCTTTTAAAAGACAAAGAGAAAAAGCACATCCATCCTATACAGCAGGCTACAGCCAAAATAAATGCACATCAAATAAGTTTATTTAAACAGACATGCTCATAAAATGTTAACAAGACACCAAATAATTACAGGAAAAGGCTAAAGTCCAACTCTGTATGGAGTCCAAAGGTCTGAGTTGTATTTAAGACAGAGATCAAATAAAATATGCATTGACAGTATAACACCAAGTCTTCTATCATCAGTGATGCATCCATTTTTTCAAGGCCAATAAACTTTAATGTGCTAGTGGGGCTGTATCCAAATCACATAAAACACCGTGCCATAGGACATGTAGAATAGACTAAAATGGGGTTTACAGTTCGAATTATTATCCTATTACTTTTTGTTCCTTCCCACTCCCATTTTGACACAGGCGGTAAGTTGCTTACTACGTTATGGTGCTGTAAATGTTAGTGTTTCTACTACAGAGAAAAACACATCCTTATTATTTGCAAACTACTCATCTTTGTTGACATAAATCAGCCCACAGGTTATGTTGATCACTTTAGGTCCCACACAGGATTTCACAGCAGGCAGCTGGTGGACATTTGCTCTCTCAGTGTCACCTGTGAGGGTCTCTGTTACACGGGATGCCATCCCCAGTATCAGCAGGGAGAGGGTTGAGGTCTTGAGGAGCGGGTTACTACAGGATTTAGGCTGTTTGTGCTGTTTGTGCTGCCTAATTGCTGGTTAGCATTGTGCTGCCTAATTGCTGGTTAGTTTTGTGCTGCGCATTGCTGGTTAGCATTGCTGGTTAGCGTTTCTGGTTAGCGTTGCTGGTTAGCATTGCTGGTTAGTGTTGCTGGTTAGCAGTGGTGGTTCATTCTGCTCTTTCCCTGTGCGCAGGGTACCCTAATAGCTTGGTGGAAGCTAAAGAGCATCTTTGCACTTAAGGTCTCTGAGCTCTAAATAAATGGCTTATTCTCTCTTTCTTTCCATTTCCTACTTATGTAAAGGGTTAAAACACTCTCCCCTGTCCTCTCCTGTGGTCTGCCCGATGCGGGTGCTCTTACCCGCACAGAAAGGAGAGGGCCCTGGTGTCTCCCTGCGTGTGGGTGCGCCAGGCCGCGAGGTGCCCAAGGCTGGAAGGGGACAGAGTGTCCCTGCTAAAGCCGGGAGTGCCCTGGCTCTGCGCAGTCCGAGGTTGCCCCTGAATGCGGGAGTTCACGCCCGTTCTGGCCCCGTGGTCCAGGAGGCTGCTCCTCTCTCAGGCTGTACTGGATCTGCATGGGATGCTCGGTGCAGAGAAGTTTGGCTTTTCCCTGGGTACAGGCACATCCCAAGCAATCCTTTACCTCTGACGTTACGAAAGTTCTTTCTTCTTCTGGCTGCAAAGAAATACAAATGTGACCAGAAGGTATGCTCTGCTTTAGCCACAAGGAATAAAAATAAAGGATGGTTTAAGATCCCATGCTTTTAAACTGCTCTTATGATCATTTTAAAGCTAAATGATGGATTTTGAGCACGTTGGCTTAGTGATAGTGAAATCAGCTGCCCCTCATTGATTTTTTTTTTTTATTATTATTATTGTTTAAATAAAGGGCACCAGTGCTCTTGTCTCCACCTGCCGGAGACCTGCAGGTCTTGACTGTGTCATGCTAGAGAAATTCGGTTACCGTTTTAATTTTCATTCTAAATTACGGATCCAACAGATATTATTTGCATGTAATAGTGTCTGTAAATATTCTAGGTGCATTGCAGTTGTAGGATGATGACTAGAATGTGTTGTTGGCAGATGCTTCTTTTTAAGTATTTCAGTATAGTGAAACCAAGGCTGAAATTCGGCCTTTTTTTTTTTTTTTCTAAGATGCCTATATGATTCTATATCGTTTTAGAATATATAAACAAGTTTTAAATTGTTTTCCCTGGGCACTAACAGGATTAGAACAGCAGTTTCAGAGGTGAAAGGCCTGTAATTAATACAGCATGCCAATCAAATCCCATCAGTGAAACACATTTCATTAATATTTGTTTTTTTACTGTTAAGCCATGTTATAAACATTTTAGCAGTTCACATCTGTCTCTCATAGAACAATTGTAATTTAAATTAAAATGCTATTTTTTCCAAGGTAATTGTATTTTAGAAGCATGCATTCTTGCTGGTGGACATATGATGTTTTCAGCTGTGTATCTCAAAGCGCTGAAGACTCTGTTTAGCCACCAATAACAACTGCTTTGGATGTCTTTCACCTGCCAAAAGGAAACAAAATGTTACCCTGAAAATTCCTCTTCATCTTCACCGTGTTTTGCCCTTCATGCATCCTGCTACCTGCCTCTTCCCAGCCTCTTCGGCGCTTAGACTGAGGCAGCTTCAGCCCATCTTTGTCCTGTCCTCCTCCCCGCCTCTCCGCGCAGAGCCCAGTCCTCCGCAGGGCTGTCCCAGCCGTGCCCGCGGCGGACAGAGACATCGCCCCTTTCAGGAGCAGTGCGGTCCCCGGGTCGCCGTGTCTGTCCTCGGTGATGGATCCAGAGGTATCTGAAGCTAAGCCGTTGAAGCAGTTGTTTCAGGGGCAACAGAGATACTTAGGATTTTACAACAAAATGTTAAACGTTGTGAGATGTTTCTTCATCTTCTTTGGTGAACTGAGCTTGAAAACTCAAAGCCTTACAGGCTTCACAACTGTCTTTTCCCATTTTAGCAGCAGCATTTTAATATCTTGCCAATAACTTATATTAACATATCTTACGAGTATCTTATTCTAACATCACATTTTACCGCTCAACCACACTTTTTCTTAGCATCTTTGATTGCAACTCCGTCTTCCCACACAAAGGCAGAGAAAAGGATCTGTAGCATAAAAGGCGTCAGAAGCAAAATTTTAAAAGTACTGTACGTTGTCTGGTGTATGGCAATAGCTTGAAATCAGCTAATTGAGGTTTCGTGCTTTCCTTGTGTTCTGCTGTGAAATTCCTCCCTGTGATAAAGCGAGTCTAAATGTGTATGACCCCTAATCCTATCACTTCACCAACTTTCACAGCTGAGGAAAACAGGACGTGAGAGCCCCTTTAACGTGCTGTATTGGCCTCCTGAGTAATCTTATAGCCTGTCATATAAAAAACCGGTATAACAACACATCAACATATTCGGTCTTCCCCCAGTTTTATGAGCAATGGGTTTATTCCTTGACACTAGTAAAAATTAAGACCCAGGCGCTCGTGTGCTGTTGGTATTGAAGGATCCGAGCCGAGGTGTCTGTCCCGGCGGATCCCGGCTCCGCCGCCGGCGAGGGGCTGAGCCCGGTGCCGGGGGCGGGGGCGGCTCGCTGGGGCTGCCGGGGGTCCCGCAACGCCGGACCGGGGCTGCGCGGGGAGCTGGCGCAGATCCCGCGCAGGGGGGCGGCTCTCTCCTGCCTTTCCCGTCTTGTGCTCCCCCCGAGCCGGGCCGAAGCGCCGAGCGGGCCCGGGGGGTCCGGAGCGGACCCGTAGAGGTGCAGCGCTCTCCGCCGGCCGCGGAGCTGCGCGTCTGCGCTCGTGTAATGACCCGTCACCCCAACACCGCTGCTGCAGCCAAAATCAGGAATGTAAAGGCATTTATCGGTTGGTTTACATGGCGGGCTTCTCGGGGTTGTGGTGGTGGGGGGGTGTTTTGTTTTTTAAATCGTGCTCTCGCTCTGTGTGGACAAGTGACTGAACAAAACTGAATTTCCGCTATGAAACTCGCAGCTTCAAAAGTATAAGATCATCATCGGGGGTGGGGGGCGGCATGCTATCCCCCAAGCTTTCAGGTGACCGAGACTGCAACCGCGTGCTTTCCTGTCTGCGGGGATCCCGCTGAAAATCAGACTTTGAAGTTCTCCATCCACTCTTTCATTTATCTGCATTATAGTCCCTTTTCACCCGGGTTGAAAGGGTGCTCCGAATCTTCGGCAAATGTGGCTGTTTCGGTACACGTTTATCGGATAATCCGACTGTTCTTGGGGAACGCCTTTCCCCCGTGAATTGTGCAAATATTGGACTTCAGAAATACCCAGGGGATCCCTACGGGAAGAGCAAAACAGAGAGTGGGGCTATGAGCGGGCGAACCCGCTCCACCGCCCTCCGACACCCCCCCCTCCCCTTCCCCCCCCGTTTTCCCCGTGCGGAGCTACAAAACGTGCGACACCAAAACGGGCACCAGCGGTAAAACCGGGCACGGCAACTCCGGCGAAAACGACGCAGATCCCTCATTCTGACCAAAACTTAAAATGCTAAAATAATTAGAGGAGCAGATCAGTAGTGCAGGGAGGAGTGTCAAATTGGCTCATCTGTCATTGTCTAAATGAGGCTGAGGGTGAAAGTGTTTATTGTTCGTGATAACCTTTGAGCCCCGGGATCAGAGGATTTCTTTTAGAAAAACACGTTTAGAAGGAACTGCTGCAGTCCGATGCCACAACTGAGTGTATATAAACTTACGTTCCCAGATAACTAGAAACAGTAAGACGTGTCTGCTTATTGATACTGGGAGAAAAAATAACCGCGTTCTTCCGTGCCTGCCCGTGTCCCGGAGCGGGGAGGGACCGCAGGCGGAGCGGGCAGCCGAGGGAGCGCGGCGGGGCGGGCAGAGCGCAGCCTCGGGACCGGGCGAGCGGAGCCTCCCGCCGCGGCGGGAAGGCACCGACGTGCAGAGGGAAGGCGAGAGGACGAGCAAACGCTGCCAGAAGAGTCTGCGGCTTCGTGCGCGTCCTCGGGGCGCTGTGCTGGCCCCGGGTGCGAAGGTGTCACGCCGAGGAGTTACATCACGCATCACGACGAGCTGCCGGGCGTGCACTCGGGCGCTGGGCAGCAGAAGGCTGGACGCAAGATGGATCCGGAGCGGAGCGGGGCAGGAACAGCTCCGCAGGGCCGGGGGGTCTCGGGGGCGCCGCCCCCCGCCCGGCTCTCCCGCCCTCGGGTACCGCGGGGCTCTCTGAGCGCTATCCCGCCGCACGCACGCTCCGGCGGTTTGCGTCCCTCTTGTTATACCGCGTGCTCAGAGTCCCGAAGCAAATATTTCCACTCCTGCATTCCTTAATGACAGTGCAATAATCACTAATATAAACCAGAAAGGAGCTCTCCGGTCCGCTCTTCAAGGGAGCGCTCGGACCGGCGCGCTTTGCAGCGCTGTTTATTTGCGCGGCTTCTGATATTTCCCCATTTTACGTGATCGCGTTCTGTTTACGAAGGCAGTTCAGGACACCACAGCAGAAAAGCCCAATCAGATAATGTAACACAATTACCTACCGACTGCATTTGCTCCTATTACTATCTTTACGTAAAAAGCGATACCGCCTTGCAGGCAAATCCCTCTCCTCTGTCTCTCCAAACCCTTTGTTTTCCATTTCTCCCTGCAAGAAGCAACGGTCAGAGCAGCCGCACCCGGGGCAGCGGGCTCGGTCCATCCCGGCACCGCGCCGGGGCCGGACACTCCAGCTACCGGCGGCGCCGGGGGCTCCGGGCAGCCCTGGCCGGGGAGAGGGCTCCGCACCGGCGACCCCCGCCCGCCGGACCCCTCGGGAGCGGGCGCTCGCCCCCGCCTCCTGCCAGGCCGGGACAGGCCCGTCCGGGCTCCCGCGGGAGCGGACCGCCGAGGCACCGGCCCGGTGTCCCCAGAACGGCGGGGCAGGACGGAGGAGCCGGGGCAGGGCCCATCCGGGGGACGCTGCCCCGGTGGAGACTCCCGGGCGAAGCCTGCCCGCGCCCGGTGTGTGCGCGGCCCCGGGGCAGGGCCGGCTGCTTTCCACGGGCCCCGCCTGGCCCACGCACCGCACCGGCCCCACGCGGGGCTCTGGGCGGTCGGGGACGGTCCGGGAGGGGAGAAGCATCCTGCGGTGGCGGGATCGGTGGGTCGGGCCCCGCCGCCGCGCTGCCCCCGAGCTCCCGGCGGAGAGGCGGGCGCGGAGCGGGCTCAGCTGCGGGATGCGCGGAAGGGCCGCGAGCACAGGCGGAGGCAGGCGGCGGTGGCAGCGCGGGGGGCGCGGAGCCGGTTTCGATGGCGCCCGGCGCCGCGGGGGAGGATGGGGAGCGGCTCGGAGCGGCCGCGGTCCCGTGGGCACGGCGGGGGGAGACGTCAGCCGTGACCCAGAGGCTGCCCAGCCCTGGGAGGAAACGATTTCTCGTTGTTGAAATTTGGGGATTTTTTTGTTTTGTTTTCCTGAAAATCGAGTTTTATTTAGATTCCTCGATTAAAGGTATAGAAATGATCCCGCAGCGCATCGGGAAAGCAGAGGAGCGGCCAGCTCCCTCCCCTCAGAAGAGCGGGCCCCCTCCGACGGGACCCGGCGCCGCGCCCGCCGAGCGGCCCCCGTCGCCCCGGGCGGCCGCACAGGCGCTCCCGCCGCCGCCCTGGCCCGACGGCCCCAGCGCCGCTCGGCACGGGCAGCCCGCCCGCACCGGGAGCCGGGGCTGCTACCCGGGGGGGAGCGGGGCCCGCGGATGCCGTGATCCCGCCCAGCAGCCCTGCGCGGCCGTCCGCAACGGCGGAGCGGACTCCCGGCGCGGTTCTCGGCGCCGCCCCGCAGCACCCCCCGCCCGGCGGCAGCGCTGGCGCCGAGCGCTCGCCGTGCCCGCGGGGCCGGGCCAGGCCGCGACCGCCGGTCCCTCCCGCCCGAGTAGCGAGGGCCGAGGGCCCGGCCCGGCCCCGGGGTCAGCGCCGGCCGGTGCCCCCGCGCGGGCCGCCCCACGCACCTGCCAGTACGCGGGAGAACAAGCGGAAGGTTCGGGGTCGCCGCGGCCCTTCCCGTCCCTCCGACGCACCGCCCCGTTCACGCCCGTGCGGGAGAAGCGGCTCTGCGGAGCGGGTCTCTGCGGGAGCGCGTTCCGCCGGCGGGGACGTCCCTCGGCACCGTCTCGGCGCGGCTCCCGCCCTCCCCCGGCGCCCCCGGGGCACCTGCCGTGTCGCGGCCCCGGGGAGGCCACCGACGCGCCGGCCAAGCCCGCTCCTCGGGAGCGGCGGAGCTGTGGGACCCCGCCAGCACGCCCGGCGCTTCGCGGCGGCCGGGAGCACCTCGGGGGCTGCGGAACCCCGGGGCCGCGGAACCCCGGGGCCGCGGCGGGGACCCCGAGGGACCGGGCGGGAGCGCGGGCGGTTCGGGCCCGGCCGGGCGGCACGGGTTGGGGGGAGCGCCGCCGCCTCCCCCCGCTGCCGTCGTCGGGGCCGATGCGGCGGCCCCGCAGATGAAAGGCTGCGCTCGCAGGCGCGCCCCGCGCCGGCAGGTCCCGTTCCCCCCCCCGCGGGTGCACATGTCAGAGTTCACAGACCTGGCTGCTGCCTTTACAACACTGAGCTGTAAAAGAGCGGATATTAAACCCGTATAATGGATCCAACTCCAAGGAGAGGTTAAATTTCCCAGTGAAACGAAGGTATTTGCCCTGAACTGGGAAAAGCCCCCCCCCACGCCCCCGGGCCGGGAAACCCGCGGAGCCGTCAGAGCCTGGCGGTAAACTCTGCCCCCAGCCCCGCACCTGGCACGGCCGTCGCGGGGACACATGTGCGCGCCACGCCGCTGCCAGCCGGGGCTCGGCCTGCCCGGCCGCCCCATCGGGTCCCTGCCCGCGCCCGGGCTGGCGGGGCAGGCTAGCCGGTCGGCAGCCAGGGCGCTTCGGCTGGGTCCGAACTGGACCCGGAGCGCGGAGACCCGACCCCGCCGTCCGCGTCTGCTGTCCCCTGGCTTCAGCCGCCTGCCCGGGGCCGCCGTGCCGGGCGCGATGGCCGCTCCGCCGGGCCCGGCCGGGCCGTGCGGCTCAGAGCAGGGGTCGGGGCGGGGGCGGCCGCTCTGCTCTTGGCCCGGGAGAGGGACGGCGCTGCGCCGGTAACACGGCGGGGCCGGGGGAGGTGGGTGGAGGAGGCCGGAGGGGCGAGGGCTGAGCCGGGCAGCGGCAGACGGGGCGCCCGAGGAGCGCCGCCGGCTCAGCCCCCTCCGCGGGCGCGGCTCTTGCGCGTCGTGCCCGGCGCCGGGAGAGCCGCTGGCCCGCGGTGAGAGGGAGGACAGCGCGGAGCCGCGCCTGTCGCCGCAGGAGGGACCCGGCGGCGTAGCGGCACCGCTCCGGGGCGGCGCGGCCCCGACGGGGCGCTGGTACCGAGGCCCGTCCCGCGGCGCCCTCGGGCGGGAGAGGGGTCCCGGACCTCCGGTCCCCGAGGCCGCGCGGCGAGGCGCTTTGCCGGCCAAGGGGGACGCGGAGCTCGAGTCTGTCTGCCGCGCTGCCCTCAAAAATCCACTTAGGAAAGATGAAGGCGCATGCAAATGCGTGGCGCCTCCGTGCTTGTGCCTTTAATCATGGTAAATTGACTCTAGTTCCTCCAGGCCCCCCGAAAATGCACCCAGCGCGCACCGCACCACAGCAGAGCTGGAACTCCCAGCGCGCCGCGCACTCGCACACGCACCGCCGCCTCCCCCGGGGCTCTCTGGCTGCTCCGGCGGCTCCGGCGCTCCGTCTGATCCCGCTTTCTCAGCAGTTTTCCTACCCAAAAGCTGCCGTGAAGGGAACAGCGCGCAGAGATAGCATCAGGCTGCCTATATCAAAGAGACCCTGCTTAATTAAAATACCGGCTCGGTGTTCGCTGCCTTCCACGCGGCGCGGCCTCCGACCGCGGCCTGCCGGCGCGCTCCCCCCGGGACGGCGCGGGGGTTCCCCGGCTCCCCGGGCGGGGGTCGGGCCCTCGGGTGCGGAGCACGCACCCCGCCGGCTCCCGCCCACCCACCCACCGCCCGCGCCCAGCCGGGCACCGCGGCGGCCCCGGTGCGGCCCGGTCACCGGCTCCGTGAGGCGGCGGAGCGAGCGGGGACCCTCCCCGCGGCCGGGGCCGGGGCGCAGCCGGTCCGGCGGACAGGCCGGTCCCCGGGGGGCGGCTGCGAGGCGCGGGGAGGCTCCGCGTGGTTCACGGCAAGCGTTCGTTTGCGCTGCTGAGCAACAGCCCCATAATTTATTGTTATTGTTATTAGTAACTACACTTTGCAGCTCGCTTACATTTATCCTTCCGAGGGAGGGAGCGCGGGCTGCATCAGTCATCGCCGAGCGCGCCCGGCGGCGGCTCTTCCCGGGCAGGGGCTCGCTCCGCCGCGGCTCTCGGGCCGGCGGGGGTGCGGTGTGGCCGCCCCGGGGAGGCACCGCGGGGCGGGCGCCGCCGCCGGACGCTGGGTGGGAGCCGTGGGCTGCAGAGCACTTCTGGGGAGCGCCCGGTACGCGGCGGGGTGTGTGCTCCGCGGGTCGGGGGCACCGAGGCCGCCCGAGGGGTGTCCCGCCGACCTCCGTCCCGGTGGCTGCACACGCGACAAGCTCGGCCCCTGTCCGCCGTGCAGCCGCACCGGTGTCCCTGCGCTCCCCGAGCGCTGCCCGCCGCGGGCGGCTCCCTGGGCAGCGATGCTTCGGCGTCGGCCGCTGGCGTGCGGGGAAGGCCGGGGCTCCGCGGCGTCCAGCTGCGGGTGGAGAAAAAAAAAGACAGAGTGAGCCGGTGTTCCCGGGGCTCCCCCCGGGGCTCCCCGCTGCCGCCAGGAAGCAGCGGACGGAGCCGGTGGCCGGCAGCCGCGCACACCGAGGCGGGAGGCCGGTGCGTCCCGTCAAGGGGCGGGCAGCCCGGCCGGCTCCCCGCGGGACAGCACCCGCGACCGCCGGCCCCGCTCCCGCCCGCCCCGAGCCGCGCCGCCGGCCCCGGGCCGCCCGGCCCCGCGGGCGCTGCTTGCCCGGGCTGACCCCGGCCCCGCTCCCGGCCCGGCCCCGCCGAGCCCCCGCCGTGCCGCCGCGCGCCGGCAGGGGGCAGGCTGCGCCCGAGCCCCGCCGCACCGGGCCCCGGGCCCCCGGCCGCCCCCGCCGCCCCGGGCCGGGGCGCGCCCCCGCGCCCGCCGACCCGCGCCCCCCGCGCCAGCGCGGCAAACCCCGAGCCCGCAGAGCGCCCCCCACTCCGCGGGGTGCGGCCACGGCGCCGCGGGCAACACCCCCCGCCCCGCGGAGCCGCTCCGCCGCAGCCGGGGGAACGGGCGGTGCGGGTCGGTGCCCGGGGGCCGCGTGCCGCAGGCGGGAATGCACCCCCGCGGGCAGGGACGGGGCTGCAGAGGCGCGCAGGCAGCCAGGACGGACACCCCCTGCCCCCCCGGGACGGCAATCTCCCGCGGGGAGTCCCTCTGCTCCGGATGCCGAGCGGCCCCGGGGTCCTCGCTGCCCCTCGCAGGCACAGGCGCGACCACCGGGCCGGGCGGTTCGGTCACGCACACGCCCGCAGACCCGCGGAGGAGGGGGTCCCGCCGCGCACCACCGGCCGAGCCCCTCCGGCGCGCCCCGGGCGGGACGGGCGGACGCGGAGGAGGGAGCGGAGCGCCGCGTCCCGCAGCGGGAGCCGTGGGGCGGCCGCGGGGGCTCCGCCGGCGGGCGCAGCCCTCCGTTATTTATTCCGGTGCCCCGTTCTTCCCTGCGTTGTTTGGGAAATGCGGAATTGCGACTGGCTGCACTTCTCGCTCGGCTCTCAAAATTAAAACAAAACACCTCAAAACAAAAAGATTTGCCTTGCAAATAAATAGAGAATTAGAACCAAGCCACGGGGAGGTGGGGTTGCGTTAGTCTTGGTTTGATTTTATTTCTGTGATGGTTTTGTGCGTGGGTGTTTTAATTGTATTTTGTTTTTCGTTAAAAGCACTATATAAACCGAATATAACACCTCATCGAATTGTTCTCGGGGTAAGAGGCAGGGATAATAATTATCCGCTGCAGTGTTCGTACACACACATGGCAAGAAGCAACAAATCTTTGGTGTGATATTTGTGAGTAAAAGCCCACGAACAAAGATTGAATTATTGCTGCGGGTGAGAGCTTGGGAGGGTTCCCGCTCCGCTCACAACTGTCCCGCCGCACAGCGCTGCTTTTTGGGGTTTTTTGTTTGTTTGTTTGTTTTGTTTTGTTTCTTTTGTTGGTAGGGGTTTTTGGTTTTGTTTTTCTTTTCCCTCTTCTTTTTTAATGAGAAGTTACGAAAACTACTGCGGAAAGAGGGGTTTTAATTTTCCTCGCAATTGTAGAAGATAATTTGACGGAAGCCCCGTGTGATGGAGAACACTGAACCCTTACACGTAAATAGGAAGGGAACATAAAAAATTAATGTAAACGAGAAGCTTTTTTTTCTACCGATTGAACTCTGAAATCTAAGCGGTTTTTATCTTGATCTCAGAATTAAATAATCATATATTATTTTTTCAGCATTAGGTACAAAGGTTTTCAGATTTGTACTGTCCAGAACAAAAATCAAATAAGCTCTATTACTGAAAACCCTTTCCAAAATATTTGACTAAAACATAATCACGAATTTTTTTCAGTGATGTTTCTGTACGAAGACGGCATAAAAAGAAGGCTTTATCTTAAGACCCAGAAAAAGAAGCATTAAGTAATTCAAGTTAACACTTGTCCTCCTTATTAAATATCAATATTTTGGGAGCATTAAAAATAAACTCCCTTCCTTCGGCAGGGTCACAGCATATCGTGGGTCACATTAAGAAACGCCGCACGGAATCCTTTCCGGATTTTTATTTCCTCAGGTTTAGATTTTTAACGGTATCGGCAGAGAAACAAAAACGAAAGGAAAGCGCGGCGCGGGCGCTCTCCCCTCGCAAGGGCAGGTCGCTGAGAATCGCTTTTCCTATTTGTTTTGATTCCTCCGACGGAGTGAAAGAGCGCAGTGTGCCCCAGCACGGCGACCGCGCACCGGGGCGCGAACACGCGCACCGCACGCTCAAGCGGAGCCTCTCCGCGCCCGAACGCCTCAGTCCCCCGCGCGATCGGGGAGCGGGACCGGGCGCGGCGCCGCCGCCGATCGCTCCCGGGCCGCCGCCGCGGTCGGGTCCCGCAGCCCTCGGGGCCGCTGCTCGGCCCGGGCGGCGGCGGCGGGACGGCGCAGGGCGGCCGAACGCTCCCCCGGGGCCGCCGCCCACCGGCCCCGCCGCCGGGCCCTCCCGCCGGCAGCCCCGCGGCCGCGGAGCGGAGCCGCCCGGCAGCGACGGCCGGGCGCGGTGCGACCCTCGCGCCCCGTCCCGCCTCCCCGCCGGGGCCGGTCGCGCCGCCGCCGCCCGCGGGACAGAGCCGCGTCCCCGCACGGCGTCGGGCGCCCCGAGGGACGGTCCCGCCGCCACCTGCCCGCGGCCCGGCGGGGGACGCGCGCTGCTACCTACCCCGGGCGGGGCCGGCGCCGGGAGCCGCCGTCGGGCCGGGGCCGGCGGCGGGAGCGGGGCGGCCGGGGCCCCGCTCCGCCGCGATCCTCGGCGGCCGCGCTCGCTCGCTCGCTCGCTCGCTCTCCCCGCCCGGCCCCCGCCCGCGCCCGCTTCGCCGCTCGGCCGCCCCGGGGTGCGCGGAGCCCGCCCGCCCCGCGCCCGGGGCGCCGCCGCGCTTCGGGGGCCGCGGGGGCCCGGCGGGGCCGGGGCACTATTTGACGTCGAGGAGACGGATCACCGCGGCGCAGCGATACGGCGCGCACCAATGGAGTTCAAATGTCAGCAAGTTTGAGGAGGGGTGAGGCGCCGGGGGGTGTGTTCCTCCGCCGCGGCCCCTGCTCTAAACGGCGCGGCTCCTCGGGACGCCGCATGGCACATGGGCTGCCGAGCGCCGGGGAAGCCCCGCCGCCCCGCCCGGCCCCGCCGCGCCGCTCCGCCCGGCCCGGCCCCGGGAGGGCCCTCCGCGGAGGGCGTGGGGCTCCGGCGCTGCCGGCGAGCAGGTGACACCGCGGGCTGCCCCGCGCCGTGTGCGCGGCATGTGCGCGCCCGTGTAGCCCCCATGGGCGGCGGCGCCGGCTCCTGCCCCTGCCCCCCGTCTCTGGAAGCCCAGGCAGGAAACGCTCCTCATGTCTCCCAGATAAAAATAAAAGCGACTCCCTCCTCCCGGCCGCAGAGTGCCCCCGAGCTCGGCCAGACGCGGGGCTGAGCCGGCCCCGCCGCCCGGCAGCGCCTCGCCCCCGCCGCCCCGGAGCGCCGGGCCGCGCCGCCGCCCGCCCCATGGACATCGCAACAGGTCCCGAGTCCTTGGAGAGGTGCTTTACGCGGGGCCAGTCGGACTGCTCAAAGATGCTGGACGGTATTAAAATGGAAGACCACCCTCTGCGCTCGGGTCCCGCCACGTTAGGAGTGCTGCTGGGTGAGTTGCCGCTCGCTTCTCGGCCGCGCCGGTCCCGCGCTCCGCTCGGTGCCCCCGGGGCTGCGCTGCGGCGGGGCCCGGGCCCGGACGGCCGCGGGACTTTCTCACCGACGTTGGCGGGGCGCGGGCTCGGCGGCGGCCGTCCAGCTGATACCGCCGAGCTGCGGGGTCGGGGCCGGGGCCGGGGCGGGGGGGTGGGGGATGTTGGAAGCGGGGTCGGGGGCGGCGGGACCGGGGCAGGGACAGGCGCTTCACGCCGCTGTCTGCCGTTCGCAGGGTCGGACTGCCAGCACCAGGCCGTCTGCGAGGGCTGCCAGCGGCCCATCTCGGACCGGTTCCTGATGCGGGTGAACGAGTCCTCCTGGCACGAGGAGTGCCTGCAGTGCGCGGCGTGTCAGCAGGCGCTCACCACCAGCTGCTACTTCCGGGACCGAAAGCTCTACTGCAAACAGGACTACCAACAGTAAGAGTGCGCGGCGGCGGGGGAGCCCCGGCCCGGCCCGGCCCGGCCCGCCCCGGGCTCGCAGCGCGTTTCCGAGCGGGCCGCCGCCGCCCGCGCCCGGAGCCCGGCGGAGCGGGGAAGCGCCGCGCCGGGGCCGGCGGCTGCGCGGGTGGCGGCCCCGGCGAGCGGGGGGAGTCCCGGCGGCGCGGCGGGCAGGGGACGGGGCGGCAGCGGGCTGGACCGCCGACACCGCGAGCCGCCGCGCCCGTCCCGGGCAGGGAGCTGCCCCCCGCGCCGGCGCTCCGCGGCGCTCGGACCCGCCGCGGGCCGGGACCCCGCGGCGCCGTCGGAGGGGCACGGCGGCGGCGGGGCGGCCCGTTTCGGCTCGGCCCAGCTCTCGCCCTGCTCGCCCCGGCTGCCGCCGCCCGGGCAGCGCCGTGCCCGGAGACGCCCCGCGGGGCCCTTCTGCCCGGGGCGAGCCCCGACCCGCCGCCGCCCGCGGCCGCGGAGCCGCGCCGGGAGCCCCGGGGAGCGGCCCCGCCGCCGGCTCCGGGCGCGGCCCCACCCGCGGAGCGGGGCGGCGGGCCGGGGCGCCCCAGCGGGGCTCGGCGGGGCCGTCGGTGCGCTCCCGCGGGCCGTCCCGGAGGAGCGAGCACGGGCGCGGCGCCGCCGCCGTCCCCCGAGCCGCCGTCGGGCGCGGAGGGTGCGATGCCCGGCGGGGCCGGCGCCGGCCGAGCCTCCGCGGCAGGAGGAGCCCGGCGCTGGCTCCGGCCCTCCCGGCCCGGGCGCTGCCCGCGCTTTATTTCGCGTAGGCTTTATCCCCAAATGTCGCGCTTTGTCGGGAGGCCGCCCCCCGCCGCGCCGCGTCCCGGCGCGGAGACAGAGCCGCTGCCCCGCGCCGTGTTTGTCCTCCCCTGCAGAAGCCCACTTCATGCTTGTCACCGAAATTGAGGATCCTTTTTGTGCCGGGAGGGGGGCGAACATGGGCACTTCAATCACTGGGACATAATATGGCTCTGCTAGAAGTCTGGCAACAAACAAAGAACAACAACTATTGGTTTGCATCAACTTTTGTCAGGCATTCAGCAGGCTTCCAGAAAGGCCTGAAGTGGCTTAGTGGCAACAATGTGCATTTCATAGCTACAGCATGAAAATCCATCTCCATGGAAACTGGTAGTAAATGCTAACATGACATGCTGAGTATAAATATTGTTAGGGTTATAACTCTTGTATAAATGGCCCGGATAAATGTCCCCCTGTTTAGGAATTACAACAAAATGTGTTATTTCACACCGCAGCCCTCAGCAGCATGCTGCCTGAGAGCCCGCCACGGGCCCGGGCGCTTCACCCGAAACTCAGCCGGCGCTCGCCTCCGCTGGGCCGCCACGACCCTGTCCCGGCAGGGGCCGGGGCTGCAGCCTCTGCTGCGTGTCCTCCTTCCCCGCGCAGGGAGCGCGCCCGCGGGCTTTGTCTTTTGCTTCCACGCAAAATAAAACACCTCCTGGTAGCTGTAGTTGTAGCGCAATGAAACTTCTGCCTCTGTGGGCTGTACTACCTTAGATATTTTTGTTAATTAGGAAAGAATTCAGAATAGTCTTCAGGCTACCTAAAAATGCATTATTTGGCAATGTAATTATTTACATTCATTACAATCAAATGTACCCTCAAAGTCCCATCTTTAGTTTCTGTAAAATAAAAGGATCACACTTCGCGACTTTAAAAGCAAGATCGTAGGCTATTGCTTTGTACAAACAGAAATACTTTTCTGACTGAAAATAGAAATGTCACCGCTTCAGAACTTTCCGTATTATCAAAGGTGTCCATTTGTATAGGGGGGAAATGGGGTAACCAGGCTGACGAGCAATAAAAAGATATCAACATGTTAGCCTTTGTTGAATCCCAGCACCTAGTGTGACATTACATGGTAACCTGCTGTGTGTGCCCCGAAGGACTGACAGCAGCAGCAGCTCATGGAAAGGGGAGGGGTGACACGGTAAATCGAAATTTGTTTTCTCTGAAATTTTATTAGGCCAAAAGAACAAACATGTGAAACTATGCGGACGTTGTTTGTGTGCTTTCCCTGTCTGCTGCCTTTTAGACTCGGAGAAATACTCTTTTATGATGGCTAAAGCATAAAAATAGCTATTCATACATGCAGGCAGTTCTCATGGGCTGCGCGATGCAGATGATCGGTTTTATCAGTACGAGCGAGGAGGGAGGAGTGAAGCCATGAGCAAGTTGTGCGAGTCATCTCCAGTGTGCTGGTGCAGCCTTCATACCGTGCTGTAACATACCGGCGTGTAAAATGCCTGCATGCTCAGCAAGCGTGCTTTGGGTTGTGAGAGGGTGAGATGGAACGGTATCAGTACAGGGGAAGACTGGTATCAGTAAAATCAGATGCTTTTTGTTATCCTGAGTCCTATTTACAGATCGGGGGGGGGAGGGGGGGGGGGAGAAAAAAGAGGGAGAGATTACTTAAATATCTTAGTTACTGAAATTTGCTTTAAATAGCTTTTTCTGTACATAGTAATGTAATTTAAAGGTCAGATTTCTCCAGAACTCCCAGGACTATAATCAAATGCTGCGTGTATATCTTTGGAAAACTGGTGTCTCGTCTTTCTAATGAAAGCAAGCTTCTGATGGGTCAGATATCAGACCTTAAACCTTTCACTGGGTCAGGAATGATTACTGCCCATCCTCGGATGAGGGCATTTCACATTAGGGGGAAGGGTGAAAACATTTTATTTTTTTTTAATAAAAATATTGGCTGTTTAAAGCTACCCCTATGCTTGGAATGTTAGAATAAATCCCGGGGGAGATGGATTAGTGGACCAAGCACAGTTTGAAGTAGTCAGAGGTGCCCGATAAGTGTAATTTGTCACAAAAATATCATGGGTGCATCAGTGAGACCAGCATCCAAGCTATGCATGTATTTTAGACTCTTTTTATACAAGGGATTCAATAATTTTTGATTTAAGGCAAAGTACTCATTTTGCTAAAATTTAAGATTTTGAGGGTCACGGGTATGTTTGATTCCAAGGTTTTTAAGGGGGGAAAAAAGCAGAGTAGTACAATGGCAGCAGGGAGACTGACTCTCGCAAGCCCAAGTCAAACAGAATCTCATTGATTTTAATGAAAGCTTTGCCAAATTGCAGGATTGTTGCACATTTGGAACCTTACACTTTTTTTTTTCTTTAAAAGAAGTTTTCTTTCTGACAAACTGAAACCTTCAGAATGAACGTTTATCAAAAATAGGGAGTCTGTGGTAGTTATATTCCGGTTCTTTGCTTAAATGAATTTATTGTACCAGTCATAACAGTGCTTCCTGCTATAAAACATTAATAATTATAAATATTACGTTTCTTTCCCATTTGTATATTTTCTTTTTTTTTTTTTTTTTGTGATTGTGCTTTTCTGGTTTGTTTTTATCTCAGTATTTAGTGTTATGTAACTATTTGCCTTAGTTATTGCTGATATTAAAAAACCCAATATGCTATGAAAAATGCCTGTTTCAGGTTACATATTTCATATGCAAGAAAAGCTTATAATTTCTAGAAAGATCTGTATTCCTCTTCTAGCTTTGGAAATAAGGGTAGTAAAAGAGGTCATTTATTCAAGGGATAGGGTAGCAAACGATCACAGTTGCTATTTCATAATTTTTCATTAATGCATTCTAAGTTTTGCTTAGTGTGGGAAAGAGAAATATTCAGATTGTTAGATTCCTCAAGATATGTCAGGCATTGTTTTAGCATCGTCATTGGATGCTATTAAAAAAGACTTACTGTATATTTCTGTTGTGTCTTTATATGGTTCTTCATCTTTGAGTCCTTTCTTGCCAGTGACTGGACTTATTTTTCATGTACAATCAGCGCGGAGCAGTGCGTACCTCGCAGGAAGGGAAGAAAATGCTGCGAAGCCTCGTTGCTGTAGGGAAATGTTACCCCCTCCAGATTTTGGAAGTTCTTTCACATGAGTATAATACTGAGGCTGATGTTTCCCAGTTCAGTTGTGTTTTATATTTGAAATAAGACAAAGGCTTCCTATTAGTAAATGTCTCTTATTTTTGTGAGTGTTCTTTTTCTTCCCGAGAGAGTGAGCGCATGTCTGTCGCGAGCACAGGCTGTGGAATGTAGGCAGGAGCCGTGGTACAAGAGGTGATTGAGCTCCCAGATTCTGCTACATGCAGAGCGGGTAATCGCTGTTTGCTAACAGGAAGATTTTATTTGTTTTCAGGTTTGTTTGGTTTGTTTGTTGTTTTTTTTTTTTTTTTTTTAACTGAGGCGCACCAGACGTGTCATTGAGCCCCTCAGTGCAGTCGTTCATCATGCGAACTTGGCGAAATTGTGTAGAGCAGTGGCGTTCCCCTCCGCTTCGTTTGCCTCTGGCGTGGGACTGGCACTAGTCCCTGTGCCTCCGTCATTAGGAAATAGCGTAAAAACTGATTGAAACTTAGAGATGAGGAGTAGCCTAAGCACATGCTCGGGACGTGGAGTAATGAATAAAGTTATGTCATCCACTAAAAATGCTTTTAAAAGTCGCTGAAGCACTCTGGCATTTTTGCTGAAAATCCAACCAGCCCTGCGCTATCAGACACATCACCCTGATTAAACATTCGCTGTGCGATCAGCCTCTCGCAGCACCTCGAAACAATTCCGGGAGCAGGAGCATTGAGGAAACATAGCAGTTATTTCTGCCGATGACGTCAGCAGAGTAGCCCCGATGGGGCCGAGCCCCCGCAGGTCCCCGGGTGTCAGCAGGAATTCGTCTCTGCAGCGCGAGGGGGGCTGCAGGGCAGATAACAGCACGGGCACGGCCGCGGGAGCGCCGGGCGGCAGGGCCAGCCACGAGCCGAGAGCTGGGTAGGAGCTCGGCTGAGTAAATACTAGCGGGGATCTGGAATGGAACCTGTCTCGAGAATTTGGGGAGACATTTTGGTTTTCTGCTACAATCTTGCTGGACAAAATAATTGCGATGGTAATAGGTGATCTGCACTAATCCGTGGTAGAAAATGATAGGAAGGATCTGTCTGCAACGCAGGCAATATGCAATTAGATTAGTAAAAGGATAATTTATAATGCTTAACTAGTAACCTGAGAACAAATAACCAATAAATATGAAATACACTGCAAAAATTTGTTCACTGAAATATGTAACAAATGGGAACGTTTTGTATTCTGTTTAGAAATCACGTGTTATTTTTCGGCCTAAACTTTTGAACTAGTTCAAAGGTATGCATCCCACCTTTTCAACTATCAGTAATATATCGTGATAAAGTAGCTGGATTATAATGTCTCTTCTTAGACTAATTAAGTTATTAGTGTATTTCAGTTGTAAGTACATACCCCTCTTGCTTGCCTCTGTGGTGGACCAGCCTATAAAGCACGGTGCGTCTCAAAATGCTTTCTGCTCTGGTGAACTTTGAGAGGTGGGCACGTATTTAGTAACAACTAGAGGCTGCTTAATTTAGTCAGATAGTTGGGAAGAAATATTCAGGAGAAAAGGGAGTGTGCTTTTCATAATGCGGCTGTGAGTGTTATTTTTCATTCCAGACAACATTCAGTTTTATACTAAATCTGCTACTTCTTGTGACAGGGGTCGATTTCATTTTATTTACTGCCTGTTTCTCCTGGAATGAAGAGTGCAGCAGCTATGGCGAATTGTGAGGGGACAGCCCCCCGCACGCGGGGTGCAGGCGTTGGCGGGAGGGTCTGCGGGGCGGCCGGGGCCCTCCCTGGCGAAGGCAGCGTGGGCTGACAGCAGGGGTGAGGGGGGCACGCGCAGGCACAGACCCCACCGACGCCTGTGGCCGTGCTCGGCGGGGGGACCCCGGGCAGAGGGGGGTTCAGAACGTGCCTCGTTTTCCCTGCCATTGCTAGGCTCAGAGCAGGCAAGTGCATTTTCTGCCTGTTTGGTGTGCACAACGCTCCTTGCACTGCTCCGTCCTTGCGGTAGCATTGGAAGAATGCGTTGTGTAAATATAACAGCAATATTTCGTGATAATATTAGAAGGGGATTTTCTACTGCTTGGGCTGGCTCGGCCCATGTCGTGAGTTGGATAAAATGCAGATTCACAAAAAGACTGTGGATTTGAAACCCCCGCGAGATGGAAAAAGACCATTACAGTACCCTCTGTAAAGGGTGTACTAGTTCAAATGACATACTTGCAGAAAAAACAGGGATAAATGCTTCTCTTTGCCTACATTTTTTTTCCCCCGCATGGTATGTCATGTTATTACTCAAGTGAGGTAAGCAAGCAAGCAAGCAAGTAAATAAATAAAACTGTGAAGTGAATTGTACAGTAATCTCCAGTAAAGGTAAACAAACCAGGTAGTGCTCTTGGATGGTTCAGTGTGGTAGAAAGGGGGTTTTGGCATGATTTGGGGATGACTGCGTTACTCACGAGGCAGAGATTGACTCATAATGAAATGACAGTTTCTTGTTCGTTACAAAATATAAAACCTCCACGTTCGTTCTGAAACAAAGAATAAGGTTAGTTACAAGTAACAGCTGAGTCTCTAGCAGCCAAAAAATGAAATTAGAGGAGTTACTTGGGATTTAGGTGGGTGCAATTAAGACAAGAAATTTCCTTTCTTTAAGTAAATTAGAATAAATATATCAAGTGGGCAGGGAATGATTATCAAATGTATACCTTGCTGACTATGTAATTGGGGTATGCTGTATCTAAAGCTATGAATTAAAACTCGTATTTTTTTTTTATAAAAAAAGTATCAGTTTTTTTTTTTAGAAAGCGGAGGTGTTTTCTGAGTGAAGATATTTTTAAAAAACGTAACAGGGAGATAAGGTTATTTTGAAGCAGTGGGAGCTTTAACAGCACTGGTAACATTTAAGGAAGGAGACGCCCCTTTTCTCCATTAGTAACTAAGTAAAAAAAAAATGTGAACAACTAAACATTTAATTTAAAATAAATGTTGAAAGTAAACCTAGACTTCTGAGTTTGAGAATAGAGGCCGTAAGAAAGAAAAAAATGACAAAACTTGTAAGGTAAAATGAACTGACTTTGATTTTAAATGTAATGCTCTTTGGTGTTTATAACTGCGTGCTATATAGATCTAAATCTTGCATGCCTTGTTCAGGCAAATTATTCACTGTTTCTAGATGCCTCTTTAAATTCAACATAAAATTAAGGCAGAAGGCAGTTTGGTTTTTTTTGTTGTTTTTTTTTTTTTTTTTTAACACTAACCTTACATTTACTTTAAGTTCCTGGACTTGCTTTGGCTCGTCATTCCTCACATGAAATATTGTCTTACTTTTGTTTTACGTTTTGGTATGTCTGCGATTGCTTTGAATGTACCTTGACAAACTTGTCGAGTTGCTGTGAGGAGCGCGGGCAGGGAGGCCAGCGCCAGCCCCTGGCATCGTGGGCGCTGGGGAGCGTTGGGGCAAGCTGCTGCTGCTGCTGCTGCTGCTGCTGCTGCTGCCGCCGCCGCTGCTGCTGCGGGAGGGCCGGGAGGAGCCGACGGGGACTTCTGGTCCCCGGACCTGAACAGGCTGTTCCCAAAACAGCCATTTTGCAAAATAGGCTCTGCTTGTTCCCAAACAAGTTACTGGTAACAAATATTTTCTCCTTTTATATGCCCAGCACATACACAGAATAGATGTGTTGCCATGGCCCTTTCTTGGATGGTAAATACACCTTGTAAGTAGAAAGCACCGTGTGTGGCATATTATGCAATTTTAATGCAGATTATGAAGAAGCAAAACCCTTAAAATGAAGTATCTTGTATGCAGCATTAAGTATCCACTGTCTCGAGAAGGTAAAACATTCAGATCAGTATTACCAGAGGAACCCAGGATCTGTTACACCAACTCCTGTGACTGAGGGGGGAATGGAGCCGCCGCGCTGAACCCACCTGCGCGCCGCTCATCGCCATGCTCCTACAGAACTGGGGTGTTTTACTCACCTTTCAAAAACTATTTGCCTGTGGGCAACTGAACCAGTAGACGTTCGAGAGATTGTATTACAGTGAAGGAATAATTAATTTGATTAATTCCAGTTTGTTATTTTGTTGGGTTTGAAATTTTACAGTGATCTTCTTTATAGATACAGCAGAACTGCTTTGGCACAAGGTGATTAAATGCCCTTAATATCAACATTAACAAGGACTAACGTATTTCTTAGGAGCTTTATAAGGGTTTATACTCTGATGCTCCTGTAACAAGCCAGTACATTTACAGAGAATATTTATCACAGAGGTAATTTGCTTTGCTTCCAAAACATATTTTTTTTAAATACGCACAAAATCTTCCTTTGCAAATGTTGACGTGAACTCATGAACATGCAATTCCTGTTGACTTCAGTGAGAGCCATCCTTGCTCATCAAAGGGTAGAATTTGGCTCTTGATTTTACTGCAATCAGTGTATTATTTATAATGTACAAGAGTGCACGTGTACTCTCCCAGTAAGAGCTAATGGAATTTATGTGCACATGCTGAGGACCAAATCCTCCTGGTAGCTGTTAGGAAGTTTACTTTCATGTGTTCGTTCCTTCATGGAACCTGAATCACCGTTCACTGATTGCAAAAAACAAACAAAATAAAAAAAAAAACAAAAACAAAAAAAAGAATAGTAGTTTACGTCAAGAATATTTTTTTGCAGTTGTTACTTTTATCAGAGATCATTATGATTATAAGAAGCAAGCAAATTTGAATTTGCAGAAGAAATTATTAATATTGTTTTGAAGCATTTCTAATTACAGCCAGCAGTTACTTGTTGTTCTCGCAGACTGATACAAACATCAGTGCTTCTTACAGTGGTTTCTCCTTACAACCCGAGCAGTGGTGCGTTCCTGGTGCACTAGTGAGAAAGTGCGTTTGTTATGGAACGTGGCTGTGGAGGGTATGGCCGAGTGGCGTTTGCTCTCTGAGGGGCAGCGCGGTGGCGCGCTGGGCACTGCTGGCGGCCACAGCTGGAGCTGGTGTTGCTGGGAGCTCCACGGGACCGGACCCGTGGGCTGCAGCGTGGTACCCGCCAAAACTCGTTAGTGAGAAAGGTTACAGTTCTCATTAGCGCCTGCTCCACAGAGCAGTTGTGTTCAACCTCTGGGATCCTATCCTGTGACATAATCAGCTTGCCTACAGTGAGCGTTTTTCTGTCACCTGATAGAGCTGTTCCTGCAGCTTCCCAGTGGAAGCAGCTTCTCTGGTTTCTCATTTTCTCTCTTATGTCACAGCTCTAATCCAGTTTTGTGGGGGGAGGGGGATGCGGGGCACTTGCTGAGGTTTCTTTTGATAATGCATGTGAAATGAGACAAGTATTTAATTCTGTATTGTACAAAGCAGTTTATTAGCAATAAAATACTGTAAGAAATACTGAAACTAAGACAAACAAAGCAAACCAAAACACCGAAACGATGGCAGAAGAGGCGAGCTACCTTGGGTTAGAGGGATGCTTTGGTACGACAAGGTCCAGCTGTACATGGCAGTCTGATCACCCCAGCACCATTCATAAATATTCAGGATCTCCTGCTGACATTTCTTTGCAGTTGAGGACCTGTGCTCAGCCATCTCCAGTGCAGCACCCCTGAGCGAGGGACTCTGCTGGTGCTGTGCCCTGGGGTCTGTGTAGACCTTGGCCGGGTGCCGGCCACCCTGCCTGCCTCGAGAGCCCCGTCCTGAGCTCTGCAGGTGGCGAGGAGCCGCAGAGAGGTCCCAGGCGCTGCAGGAAGGTGGTGCGCAGGGGAGAGCGAGGGGTGACCCAGCTCCCAGGGGACCAGCACGGGCTGGATCTGGCCGGGCGCGCAGCCCCGTTCCCGCCTCGGTTACTCCTTCCAGCAGCGGGGCTCTAGGTTACCTGCTCCCTCCTCCCTACGGCTGCGTGGCGTGTTCACGACATTGGAGCTGTGCTGGCGCCACTCGTGAGCTCACACAGGTCAAAAGCCACAGGCTGGCTCCTCCTGGCCGTGGCAGGTGAGCTGGGCTTCCCTGCCTGTGTGGGACGGGCTCGCGGGAGTTAGCTGTGCCGTTGGGTCTGCCTGGGCACGGAGAGCTCTGCATTCCGCACCTTCAGGAGGGAAAGAGCTGATCCTCCCTCCTCCTCCCCTCCGCTATTAACAATCACGGTTTGCAGGCCAAGGGTCTGCTCTGTGAGGTTTGTGCGTGCCTGCAGACCTGAGTCAGAACCTTTCTGTTACCATTTTGGAGAACAATCTTCAGATTACCGGTGCGTGTGGCGGGCGCTCACAGAGGTTGGCAGCACATTCCTCCCGCAGCAGTCGCCCGCGCCGGGAGCGCTGCCTGCGCAGAGGGATGGCGCTGCCAGTTCATCGGCCGCGTCGGGGGCCTGAGCCAGCACATCCCCGCTTCCAGCGCTCCTGTGAGTAACGCCATCGAAGGCAGTCTCCCTGGCATGCAGTGGCTTGCAGTGTCATGCAAGGTCAGTTTTCTTACTTGGTAGCGAGTGTCTAGAGAGAACTCAGTAGAGCCGCTCACTGAAGTTTTTGGGGATGGGGGTCTTCATAGGCGAAACCCACCCAGAAGGTGCAGTTCAGCACTGTGAGTTGTCTTCTCAGTTGGATCTTGGCATGGGCTTCATCTGATGACAAGAAGTTTCACGTGTGGAGTGTAACCCTGTGGGTCAGCTCACACTGGAGTTGATGAGGAAAGTGTGGTGGGGCCCTCTGTGAGTGTTGGTACCAGCAGGGAGGCTTCAGAAATCCCTTTCCTGCATTAAGCATTTTGACAAAGCCAAGCACGTGCTCCTCACTCCGCTGGTAGCTCTGTGGTCCTCTGCAAGCCACTTGGCTTGTGGCTGCACTGGGGAAAGGCAAATACTGTATTTTGAGTGCTTCCCAGTCACCTTCTGATCACGAGTAGTTAGAGTCCAGAGTGAGAAAGGAAGAGGGAAGAGAGAGAAAGAAAGGAACGATGAACAAAACCTACCTCTCCACAGAGGTCAATGCAAAGCCAGTCTGCCCTAAGCCCCAGTGAATGAGCTTTGCATATTGTGTGCAGCTCTTGAAATCTTAAGATAAAACGTTTTTCTGAAGTGATTCTATTGATACTGATTTTATTACATGTCAGCCTGGGGTTTATTACATGCAAGCAATCACACAGACTCATCATCTCTACTTTGTAGCAGTGACAGAGGTGATGAAGGAAGGCTCAGTGAAATTCAGGGGACCGAGGCCGTACAGAGAGCCCCCCCCGCAAGTTGTCCTGCCAGCAGAATTTGCGTTTGCACCTGGGAAGGGAGAAGTGCCAAGGCTCTGGGATGGCTGTCAGCCTGGCAGCTGAGGGTGCAGACCCGGCTGCGGCAGGGAACCCGGTACCATCTCGCACTGCTGGCAGGCGTCCCCAGCACACGCTGTGGTGAAGGGACTGCCGTGACCCTGCGTGTGCCCGTGGAGCTCAGGTTCAATGTCCTGTGCGGCCCATCCGTCTGACACCGGCCCAGCCCCGTGCAGCAAGGTGGCGGCTCTGAGCTCTGCCGCTGCCATCGTGCCCTTTTCCAGCTCTGCCCTCGCAAGAGGGAGAGGGTGGCAGTGCCCACTCTGCATCGCTGCGGGCAGCTGTGGGCATTGGCTGCAGGCTCGTGATGTGCTGCCCGGTGTCAGGCAGATCCTGCCCTACACCCACAGGCTCCGGCGTGGCGAGGGTCTGCCCTGCGGTCGGAGGTGCGTGGCCAGCAAGCGTGGGCTCTGGTGCCGTCATCCGCTGGTGCCGAGAGCTGGCTGGGAAGCAGCGCCTGTGGCTGGGGGCGGCCGTGCCGACAGCCTCAGCTGCCTGGATTCTCATAGCCTGGTTCTCCCCGAGGGGTAGGGAGGAAAAGCTCCCGTCTTCTGGGCATCGCTTGGCCCTGGGGGTGATGCTGCTCTTCTGAGGATTCCCTTTCTTGTCAGCCAAACACACCGAAGCTTTGCAATATCCGGATACTTTCTCACTTCTGTTTATTTACACACACATATGAGAAATTATTTACTTCATAAGTTGATTTACTGACATTTTCCCTAGCTGCAAGGAAGCTGTCCACACATTTTCCCTTTGGAAGTCATGAACGGGCAACAGGAACAGTGCTGTAGCCATACACAGTTTGGGCTTATTGCAGCATTTGCACGAGCACGAACGCTCACAGCAGATATTAGTGTCCTGCCTGTGCATTTTGGCTTGCGTGTGTGTAAAAAGAAAAGCAACGCTCTGTTTTTTTACAGCTGGGACATAGTGATGGGAGTACTTGTAGTACAAAAAAACATGTTATTGTTAAGAGCAATTGATGCAATGTTGCAAAAGTACAAATGGAGTAAAATTATCTGAGGGAATAAATGGCACGTGCAACGTTGCAGCGATACGACCTCTGCTTGGTGTCGTTGGTTTGAACATGCCAGGCTTTGGGGTTGGAGCTGCAGCGAACCAGTGGCTCAGCTGATGGAAGCAGAAAGCGCCACAGATGGCCGGTACTTTGTTAACGGCGGAGCAGACGACTCTGCTGCGGGGGGATCCCGGCGGCAGCACTGCGCCCTGCCCGCTGCAGGCAGTGGCTGCCCAGGGACAGCGTCGCTTGGAGGAGGCAGAGCTGGTCCTTCAGAGGCAGCTTTCCATGGTGTCCTGTGCCGGGGGCTGCAGGGCCACGTGTGGCCCTTGTGGGGTCCTTGAGCTCCTGGGTGGGTGTCCTGAGCCGGAGGGAGCCAGTAGCGCCCTGGGGATGCGTGGCTCCTGCCAGCCTGGTCCTTGGAGTCGAGCTGCCTTGGCCTCGCTACCCATGCCCGGGCCAGTTCCCCAGCAGGGTTTTGTGGGTGTGGAATAAATTAGCCTTGATGGCGCCTGCGTTAATTTTATGTGGGAGAATCCCCAGAGATTCCAGGGCAATTACAAGGAGAGCAGCCTTGCCCAGCGTGGCGTCCTCCCCTTCCAGCTGCTGATCCCCGTGGAGGAGATGGGAGGGCTTGGTGAAGCAGCGCTGGCACTCTGGCGGTGCCCTCTCCCCGTGCCCGCCCGCAGCATCCCTCGTAGCAGAGGCCAGAGCAGGGTGGCCCATGGTCCCACAAGTGACCGCGCTCCACAGCTGGCCCAGCGCGGTGGGACTGAGCGCCGGGCGGCAGCAGAGCTCGCCAGGCTGATCCGTGTCTTACAGAAAGGTTGGAAAACAAGCCCAAGGCGAGCAAGCTGTCTTCATTCCGTACTTGTCCTATGAATATTGGTTGTCTAGCATAATTGAAGCCTGTTCCATTTGTGGCTTTTTTCTTACTTAAAAATTCAGCTCATATTTTGGCAGGGGTTTGTCTGAGCGCGTAGCGGATACATTCAATGACAAGAGCTATAACATTCAATTTGTTGGATGCCACAATTAAACCTCAGCTTTTTCACCCAGCCATCTGAAAGCCAATTGCGAGTTGTCACTCAAGCAAGAATACATACAAACAAGGGCAGTACATAGCCCCGGATCCTAACAATGTGATTTTCATCGCCTTACCAGTCTTTGGGGAGTCTTCAGCTTCCATCTGGAAGTACCTTCAACCCTTTCCAGCTACGGATCTTGAAATAGCTAGAACAGAGAGAAAACCAAAATTACATGGAGTTTATTGCCATTTCAGAAGGAAAAAAGTGTTTGAAAAAGTTTATTCAGGAAGCCGGGGGAAGTTAAGTGGGAGACATTTGCCATTTCATCAGTCTGTTGGTGATAGCCATTCATGTCATAAATGGCTTGTGTCATTTGATGCCAAAAATAACACAATTTTCCTCCCCAAAGGCCTATAGGGTTTTTTTGCAATAAATGTTTATTTGTTAATAATATACTTTAAACAGCCCAGTCTTGACCTCAAGTCTCCAAAAGAATCCATCTTCTCTCTGAAAAATCCTACAAAGTTTGTGTAATTTTTTCTGGGAAGGTGTAATTGATGGCGCAGTGAAGGGTAGTGTGTTTGCTTTAACTACTGCAGCTGCGTGGATTAACTGTTTATAAGGGCCTACTGTGCTTTGAATGGCTACTTTCTTAGATTTCAAGCTTTAGTTGACAGCACTTCCTAATGGTTTCTTGGATTTGCTTAAGTTCGATCAGTAAAAATAAATTTCTGCGCTTAGCTCACCCATTGTTCTTTCCCCATCACTGCTTTGAAAGCTCTTAACTGTTCATTTGCAGGAGTTCGGTTTCATTGATTAGCCTATGCCATGCGATGTTTCGAACAGAGGTGACCAGGACAGCTACCCAACAGAGCTAAGCGGGGCTGATCTTGTTCCACATCTCGTGTTGATTTCAGAAAAAAAAAAAGAGAAATTTGGGTGCACAGCAGATAACCTGTATGCAAATATTTTCAACAGGCTTTCTCAATTTAGTAATTGGAGTCTCTAGGGTCTAACACGGAACTGGCAGGTATGAAATATGTGTGATTAAATATTTGGAAATGTAATAAAGGATTTTGTAAATACGCATAATATAGAAACTGTTGTTTTGAGAAAAAAAAAAGTAAGTCAGTTAATTAATTCACAATACGTTGCACTGTTTTGAAACTGCCTTCCCAAAAGATGGAGTTAGATTTCCATTGGCAAAGCGTCTGTGGAATGCCAGGGGCATGTGATCAACAGCCCCGCAACGTCACAATTGTCTTTTCACTAAATTACCAACTACCACTGGTTTAACTAGTGTTAAATCACATTTTTCAGCTGCTTTTGTTCTGCATTCAACCCCTCTGATCCTTCTCTCTTATGACTTTTCATGTGTACTTTTAGTAAAAAAGCCAAGTATTAAGACATTTGTCAGATTTTTTTTTTGTTAATCCTTAAATGAAAATGTGGTTTTCTTGAAGAACTCTAGAGGACTTTTTTCTTTAAGATCATCTGAGTTATGGGAGAGAATTACACATTTAATTTCTCAAAGCATTTCAGCTTAAAGTGCTAGTTTGTTCTCAGTCAGACAGGCACTTGGATAAAATAAGGAACAGTATGTGTAAAATGAATGGAATTCATTTTTTCTTTTAACATTTCACATTTGTGGAGCTAAATTATTTGGATAATATGCACACTCAGGTACTTTGTGTAAAATCTTAGTGGGACTCTGTGGCACTAAATGGCACTAGTCATTTACTGAGAATATGTTTGTAGTTTATTAATTGTGACAATTACATGATGCTTTAAAAATACATATTTTGAGAAGCATAGCTTCTATCTTGGGCTGTGATCCTGCACATTAATAAGGTGGTTTGTTTTACTGTGTCTCTTCAGTACCTGTTTCTAAGGTGAAGTTACACACACAGCCAGGTGAAGAACTGGGGGCCTTGGGATAAATGAACTGCGTGGCAAACGCTTATTTACCTCCCAGAGGCATTTTCTGGGTCAGTCTGGGCTGCGGGAGCCTGAGCAGCTCTCCTCTTCTGGGCTGGCAAAGGCTGGGCTAATCCTTGTGTCCATTTTGGATTTTGCAGGATAAACTTCTTGACCTTCAACTTAGCCTTTGTTGGATCAGTCCTGTTAAAGCAAGATCGCATCCAAGCTGTCTTTCCCAAACTGAAAATATTTGGAAAATAGCTTTAAAACTTTGCGTGGCTTCCTGCTCCTCAGCTGCTTCTGGCACTGCCGGGGAGTTTGCGCCAGACCAAGCAGTCGGGCTGTGGCCCGGCCCCCGTCTGCCCCCCGGCCCCCTGCAGCGTGACTGCCCGGTGGGGACGGCAGCCAGGGCAGATTGTCCACGCTTTCCTGGCCTTGACATTTTCCAGTGCCGGAGCACAGACGTGCACACAGAGCAGCGTGGCGCACGCGCGTGCACACCCAAGGGAGCGCCCATGCCATACAATGAGCATGTGTAACGCCACAGCGGGCGGCACAGTGGCCTCCTTTGGCTCAGAGTGATGGCAGGGGTGTCTTGGGAAGGTTGGGGGACCATGGATGAGGACGTGAGCCCTGTGTTTGCCCGGGAGCTGTGTGCGGTGTGGCGGGGCAGGTGCGCGCGTGTGGGCAGCGCACACTGCAGCCGCACAGCCGGGCCGGTGTCCAGCTGCGGAGGTCTCCAGGGACAGCAACGTCAGAGCCGCCTCCCCTGCACCGGGGTTCGGGCAGAGTATCCCGTCCTTCTCCTCTCTCCCCAGAAGACAGTACTGTGCGTGTGTTCTCTCGGGCATGGGAGAGCTGCTGCGCTGCCAGGGCTCCCCCGTCACCCCGGCCTGCGTGACACGGGCTGGGTCTTGACCCGCACCCGGCCAAGCCCACAGCGTAGCGCAGCCAGTCCCAGGCGCCGCGGCGGGCACGCAGGGGATGCAGACGCTGACGCTCCCCGACTCACCCCTCCAGGCTCCGGTGGAGTTTCTCCTGATTCATTCCCGGCAGTGTGTGGTGATTCATGCTGTCAGCATCAGCTGCCTATTTGTGAAACCCAAAAGAAACAACCTGAAATTGGCTGCAACGGTCACATTACTACGGCTAATATGGATTTGCTCCTGTAAGAGGATACTAAAAGTCTCCCTTTGTTTGTTGCACAGAGACAGAGCTTCGCCATTTTTTAGTCTTTTCGTCAGCTTACTTTGGTATTAAAGCAACTGACATAACATTTAACTTTATCCTTTTGCGTCAGCACTCCTGCTAATTAATTCAGTAACTCTCTTGACCTTCTGTTTAAAAGATTTCAGCGGATGCTGTTTCTGCACAGACACTGCCATCCTTCGGCATCCTTAGCTGTTCATTTATCATGACCATGGCTATAGGGTAGATGGCTTGCATCTTTGTGCTGTTATGTTCTTGTAATAGCTAACATTAACAAAGTTAAATGGGCAAATGAACAAGAGAAAGAAAAGAAAAGCAAAGGAGCAATTAAATGCAACTTTTCATCATGAAAAGGATTTCACTGGTTTATCTTCTAATAAGATTATGTCACCAACACAAGTACCTAGGAGCCCTTGATTGACAGCCTCCTGTACTTTTATCAGGCAGTGTGACACTAAACCTCGGGGCCTTTTGTCCGATAGAGTGAGCTCACGGAAACTTGCCATCCTAATCCCCTTATTCATGTCAAGCACAGAAAAGAAGTCCTGATCAGATGGCACCTTACAACAGTGTCACCTCCACCCCCTCGTCGCTGGATGGACACGGGACATCTCCTGCTTTGTTCGCTGTCTGCTGTTGCTCTGTCGGGGCAGAGCTGCTCTCTGCTGCGCTGCGTGGCCCTGCTGCCGACTGCTGGGACCTGGGGCTGTTACGCACGTGGGCTTCACGTATCCTGCACTGCCCTGCATGACGTGCATTTGCTGTGCTGCTTCCATCCAGGGGAAGCTTGTACGTGGTGCAGAAAAATCCCAGGGAGCTGGCAGGAGGATTCACAGGCTAACTTTTTTTTGTTTGGATTTTCTTTTTATTTCTCCAAAGAAAGTGAAGCTTTTAAAGCAAATACTTCCTTTTGCATCGTGTATGTAAGACCATGTAGCGAAAGGTATGGCTAAGCTTCTTCAAACCTTCCATCCAGAAAAAGGAGTAAGTGGAACTGAAAAACGCTGTCTTTTCAGAAGTATAGGATCAACATGAAGTACAAAATGTTGTTGCTCAGTGGTAATTGTTATTGAGCATAATACTTCCCGGAGCTCAGAATAGAGTTTTATGTCCTCCTCAAAGCGTGGGTACCTACACAATTCGCTCCTAAGTGTCGTAGAAGTCAGCAGTTCACCCCAATCGCTGGTATTATAAGTTTCATAGCTCCGGCCCTTTCTTAGTTGTAGGAATTCCTTTGTGCGTATCCCTGCGGTAACCTATTGCAACTAGCGGTTCCCTGTGGTGCTTTATTTACTTGTCCAACTGTTTGGAAGTCTGTTAGTCTAAAGATCAGATGCTCTGAAACAAATCTTATTACTTTAACCAGCTCTGCAAATTCTTCCTTCTCCATTTTTATTGACTTCTCTTCAGCTAGAACTAATACACATGCAGCAGGTGGGCAAGTATGTCTCTCAAAGTTTAGCCTCTCAGATTTAACATGAGAAACTATAAATCTTTTTGTTTTCCTTGGAAAATGTGGGAAACCACAGGTATTTGAAGAGTTGCCTCCTCGGTGGATTTGTGAAGTTTATACTGGTTGCTGTAATTTTTGAAACAGAAGTCTGGGAAATTTTAAAAGAATGCTGCATTCTGGGGCATAGCCTAATTATTTTTTTTTCTCGTGTTAAGTATTTTTTCAAGCTGTAATCAAAAGCAAGGGGAGGGGAAAGTTTTCAGATTTTTTTTGCTTTCATCCAGCCTGGCACTACTGGTAGAGATACTGCCTAAACCTTCCTCCGACTAATCTGCTACAAGCTGGTTCCGTCAGCACTACTCAACAGTCCCAGTTTCAGAAGGCGTGTCCAGCTCCTCTGTATTTTTCATCTCTATGCACATTTTTAAAGTAATTTTAGATGTTAAAAGTCAGTGGTAATTAAATGTTTTAAGAAATTATCTTTCAGGAATTCCCCTTTCTCCTCCCTGTCCCCCCACCCAGTCTCCTGGCGACCTCATGCTCCCCAGTTTGAGCCCACATCTCATCTTCAGGAGATGTTTGCATCTCTCGTGGCACTTTCCTCCAGCAGATATCAAAGTCCTCTGCGACGCGACCTGCCCAGGGTTCTGCAGGCTGGGGCCTGTCCCAGGCGCGCTCGTCCCTGGGACGCACCGTTTCTTCCCATGTCTTCGGAGGACTGGGCTGCACCGGGAGCCAGGATGGGAAAGCTCTCGTGTCTGGGGTGCACAGAGCTTTTCGCTGCTGCTTTGCCTGGATTTGTTTTTCCACCTTAAGCACCAGTGGCTGCTGTCATACAGTGCAAACAAGGGGACCTACACACTGCTTTATTTAAAAAAAAATAAAGGCAAGAGAAGGAATCTGCAAGGTAGCGGCTTTCCTTTAGCAGAGCATGTTTGCTTTAAACACACAGCTCTGCACCAACCTCAGCATCAGCTTTCGGGCATGCGTGTGGCAGCAGTCTCTGCGGCAAGGACAGGACGGAGCGCAGGGAGCTGAAAACAGTTTTAAATATCCACCTCATCAGTGAGGCTGATGAAGGAGTCTATGTCTGTAAACTTTTAAAGTCAGGTGACTAATAGGTGAATTGCGGCAGACAATGTGATGTCAGGTTGTGCTTGGGGATGAGGTTCAGTAAAACTGTAAACGGCCTACAAAACATCAGGCTGTTCAAAGGAAGCCTCACTGGAATGCAAGAACAGGAGTATTTAACGCATTGGAAATGTTAAATGCAAACCAAAGTGATGCGGTACAAGGCTGAGTGTATGTCAGAGAAGGTGACTTCAGAAAGCAACCAGGGATCCCAGTAATCTCATGGGTTTAATGTTGTGCAGCTGCAGGGCTCTTCACCGCTGCAGTGGGTGCACAGGAGGCAGCAGCGCCGTTAGCCTGGGCTGCGTCCCTGCAGTAACGAGGGACAGGTCTGTGTCAGAAGGACATAGGCAATGCAGCACGTTCTGCATCTTCCAGAGGCAGCGAACCCTGTGCTCACAGTGCACCCCAAAGCTTCACCCGACAGCTCTGCAGCTCGGCACGTCCTGCCCTTTGCTGGGCTGGAGGGGCGGCGCGCGGGGGGTGGCCACCCACCCTCGGCGGGTCCAGGGCGCATTGCCTGCCTTAGCAGCACTCCGTGCTGAAGCGTTCCCATTGAAAGAAAAATAACTTTTGTTTGGACCAAAAAAAAAAAAAAAGAAAAAGAAAAAACCTTTGGGGATTGAATTTCAGAGCCTCCCGGCCTTCCTCTCAGCCCCCTCCCAGCGCTGCAGTGATTTGTGTGCGAGGGCCTGTGACCCACGGAGGCATCGAACAGCGGAGAAGGGAAACATTTGGAGTTCAGAGGGACAGTGGGTCTTGATGACCAGTGTAAGACAATGCAGATGTTTCAGATCATGAGGTCTTTGATGACGACGAGAAAATGCCCCCGACAGCCTACAGGCCGGGTTCTTCTCCACAGCCCTTTTTTCTTTTCCTTGGTGTAATGATGCCGTATCTCACAGGATTAAGTTTTTAGGATTTATCTGTGCTTACTGTATTAGGTAGCTATGGAAAGTAGGGTGGGATTTTAGTTTCTCCCTGGGGATTCTGTTACAAGCTCTGCCCCGCGTGTGTCGGCGGTGGCCAGGGGCACCCAGACCAGCGGTGTGTGCTGCGAGCCCTGTGGTGCCTTGCGGAGGAGGGCTGTCTGCAGAGCAGCCGAGCCAGAGGAGCAATAGTTTCTGGACAAGAGTCCAACAATAACTGCATGTCCCATTGCCTTGTCTGATATAAACAGAGATTTCCTGGAAAGAGGACAGATTCTGGGACAAGGAAAGAAAAATATTGGCAGAGGGGAGAAGGAGGAGAAATCGTTCAGGATCCTAATTCAGCAGTAAGTCTGCCGAGTGCCTGTGACACCAACTGCTGGCTTGCAGCGGCTCTCTGCCGGGATGCCACCTGACCCCGGCATGCCGGCGCTCGGGACGGGTGGGGAGAGGCCATGGGGCAGCGCCCAGCACTGGCGCGTGGATTTGGACCCGCGTTGCAGCTGGGGCGAAGCATCTCTCAGCATCACGGCTGCCGGGCCAGGGAGACGTATGGATTTCACACCTCAGCTCTGCTGTGAAAAAGTGTACCAGCATTATATACATAATGAATATATGAGCAACAGGAGGACAGCATACGCTGAGGAGCCCAAGTTGAGGAAACCATCTCTGACTGTACCTGGTTTAAAGCGTGATCCACGGGAAAGAGCAGCAGTCCTGCTGGGCCTGGGTGTGTGCTGCCATCTCTGCCGGAGGGACACCCTGTCCATGCCCAGGCCCCGGGGTCGTGTGGGGCGCGAGGACGGCTCCCAGCTGCCGTCCCACGGGGGCCATGGCCTCAGCCCCAGGCAGGCAGCACAGCAGGAAGATGCCCGAGGGACTGCCCTGCGGCGCCCCGGCGGGTGCGGACTGAGCAAGAACCTCGTGCCCTCGCTGGGCAGTGCCCACCGCAACTGGAGGCGGTGGTGGGGACCCGTCCTGAGGGGGCACTCCCTGAAGCCACGGAGGAGGCCCACTCCCGCAGTGCCGCCGCAGCAGGGCGAGCAGAGGGGCTGGGCCTGCGTTGGCTCCACCAGGTCCGCTGCAGCCACCACTGCACCAGAAATCCCAAATTACCTGTCAGCAGGGAGCAGAGAGGAGACAGATTTTAAAATATTGTTTGCTTAAAAAAAAAAAATATTGTCTGTTGACTCAAGGGAGCGCAGCGGCCGTGCAAGGTCTGCCCAGTGTCTGCCTCGCCGGACGAAGGGTGCTCCCCACGGCCTCCCAGGAGCAGGCGAGGAGGGGGCGGCAGCAGCGGTGGCCGGAGCTGCCTCCTGCTGCCACCTCAGCACTGGGCCCGAGCGCCCAATCCCGCCCGGTGCCTCACCGCGGCCGTGGGCACCAGCTGTGGAGCGCCGCGAGTGCCAGGAGAGGCAACCATGGTGGGTTTGCATCTTGGCACCTCTGCGAGGAGGACGCTGGCTGGAGCGGTTCCCGAGGATGCTGCCAAGCTGGAGCCTGGCAGAAGAGTGAGAATTTCCTAACTGTGACAAATGCCTGCCTGAAAAAATGTGTCTCTATTTACCAGTGGTGCGTTCAATTAACCTGTGCTTTGGAAAAGCTATCTTGTCCCTCTGATGGTCTCCCCTGTGATTTGAACCACCTCTTCTGAGAAAAAGGCTCAAAAATGTTTTGCTTTAAAAGGATTTAGGAACCCCGTATTTGTGGTGCCCCACTTGGCAGCCCAGCTTTGACTTCTGATGGTAACCGACACAGGGACTTTCCTTCTTGGCTGAATGTGCTACTGAGATCCTCGTAAGCGAAGCTTTTCATTGCCTTTCATATCTGATGGTAAGTTACTGTTTTCTTATCGGATATAACCAGAAAAAAGAAAACCAGAACACGGTCCCCAGAGAACCTCTATTGCAAGGCCTCATAATTAAGAAACCGCTTCCCTGATCTGTTGTGATTTTGAAAAAAGTGACTTTGTGATTTTAAAAAAAGGGACTGCCACCTTGGCATGATTTCTCACCAGTGAGACGCTCACAGCTTTGCCTTTTGATTTTGGCATTTAGAGTTGGGCTTATAATGGAAACCGAGCATGGCCTTTATTATCATTATGATTGAAAGAGCATTATGAAGGGCACAACTGAAGTTTTGTAAGCATATGCTGGAACATACACTTAAAATATTAAAGAAAAGTTTTCAATAACAATTGTGTTTAGAAACAAATGATCTTGGTTTTCCGTCTCTGGGCTGTTCTGTGTGAAGCTAAATGACCGCTGCTCCAGGGATACCGTCTTTCTGCAGCACTGAGTTTGGGGTTTCAGACACGAGAGAAGCAAACTGCCTACTTTAAAATGGTGCTGAGCTAGCAACAATGCTTCTGAGTCCAAAACAGCTTCACAGAGTACCATCTCTGGTAATCAGCTGATTTTTTTAGGTCATATGTAAATTAAGAACACATCTGCTTTCCATATGTCCCACATACACAGCTTACACATGTTTTTGGATGTATTATCTTAATCATATTTATTGGCCAAAGCAAAAAAAATGAAGTTTAAAATATTTTTGGATTCATAATATTATAAAACCAACAACTATAAAGCAAATGAGTCATGTACTGCACTCCAGTTATAGTGTACAATTACGACATGTATTTAAGGGCTATATTTCTTAGCTGGAGCGAAATCTATAGGCAACAATGCTATCTCTCCTGTATTTTTGTCTAACAGAGATCTAAAGAAAAATTAATTACACTTCTTTGACTGATTGTTATTCTGCTGAAGTATGGTTCTAATCCTTATTAACATTCTCTAAAGTCATGCATGAAATATGACTTTTGCACCACACTCTGTGGCATATGTTTTCTCTTTCCAGCGTATTTTTCAAACTATCTTCAACCCTCACTGCTGTTCATTATTTTAAGATAGGTTTAAAGTTTGCCACAGTCTCAAAACTGATCCAGTACAGAGCGTTGCAAGGGAAAAAAATGACACATCATTCTGCTCATGAACACAAATTGCTTCTGATTATTTAGCTTTGAATGTTCTCCTCATACTGTTTTTATTAAAAGCCCCAGTATATTTACTCTTGATAGTGTCTTCAATTAAGTTAAAAAGAGTCCCTTTTCTATAGCAGTATGTAAAGAAAATAGTTGTTACAACCGCAAAATTACCGAAAAAACCTGGTTCTAGTAAAGTACTACTTCAGTTCAACAACCACAGCACGAAGTTTGCTGTTTTCTTGTAAACTTTCCAACCATTAGATAAACAGTGTCTGTATCTTCACATAGAAAGAAGCACCCTCTCTCTGTTTAAGGGCAGTTGTTTTCCTGCAGGTCTCTGCAAAATGCGTACTCCATTAATCCATTTATCAATATGGAAAACTTGCCCACTCGGATTTAGAGTGACTCTTTTTGAGCAGTGGTGAGTAGGTCTTTGCTCCGGGAACAATTTTGGTAACAAATTGCTAAATGGCTTAGGCAGAGTGCTCTGGTTCTGTTCATTTGCCTCCTTGTGAGCGCAGTTAATTTAAGCTGTGACAAGGGGAAGGAAAGTTGTTACAAGTGGGATCCTGTGACTTCAGCACACATTGCACACAGCCAGGAATGTTTTCCTTTTCCTTTTATAAAATAGTGATTTAGGAAAATGGTCTAAGTTTAGCAGTTTCTGGAGCTTCTACTCTGTTGGCTTCACAATAACTGATTTTTCTTTTGAAAACATTGTCTTTTAGTGCTGTGATGTCACAGCCTAATATTGTACAAAGGCATAACTGGACTAAACATGTCAGGAACATGTCAGTAACTTTCCATAAATTATTCAGTTTCTTTGGGAAAACCCCTAATTATGTGTTAACTCATTTTCTACTTCAGAGAAGTTTTGTCTTGAAGTTCGGAGTCCAATTGCTGGGGAGCTTTTATTTCTTTTTTTTGTTTTTTTTTTTGGGGGGGGGTTACAGTATTTCTGCCTAAAATTCTCTGTGCGTGAGCTCTGACAGAGAACTGCAAGGATCTGGCAGAAATAGGATGGTAGAAATTGAAGAATGGACTAGAGCAAGGGAATCGGCTTCAAACTCCTTTAGAAAAAATCCTGGAAGCACGCAGGATGCGAACATCTCTGCAAAGCCGCGGTCCTTCCTCCGCCAAGAGCAACTGCCGTGCATCCCTGAATGAATACTTCACATGCTCCAGGCTATAAAGCTGTTTGTGCTTTGAAGGCAATGGGGTACGGAGGAGAGGACTGTTTGAAACATGTCACTTTGAACTGTGTTGGAGGGTCCCAGGGAGCTGGCCACCTCCGTCCGCCCCTGTTCCCTCAGAGGTCTGGTTCCAGTCTGCAAGCCCTGGAGCCAGCCCCATAGTCTGGGCAGGTGGCCCCACTGTGAGATGTCAGGCTGATAAGTGAAAGTAGAGACTTTCGAGGGAAGATCAAGAGTTTACTGCTTGAACTGCATCTCTTGCTATGTGTAACAGTTCAATATGGTAACAAAAGGGTTTTCCTGCCTGCAGAGACAGATGCTGCCTTTTCAAAATGTTGCTTTACATTTGAAGCCTCAGCATATGCTGTAATAAAGGCCATCCTGAAACTTCAATGGATTGCGTCATGAGGAAATTCAGAGAGGAAGGAGCTTTAGGTGGATCTGCAGAATCCTTTATGAACTAATACCCCATGAAAAAAAACGGGACTATCAAGTAGGGGTCAGTCACGGCTCAGGATCAGTGCTGACTTGTGTTTTAGCTCTGCCAGATTCCTGCCAAGAGGACCGGACAGAGGGACGGGGGCTGGGACGCTGCTAAAACACCCAAAATGTGGTGGTGTGGAGGAAACAAAAAACCCCAAAATCTTGATCCTACATTTCCTGCCTAAAGGGTGCATCATTCCTATTAGCTGATATGCAGAAGTTAATGTAGGTACAGGACAATGCCACATTTGGCCAGTTGCTGTGCCGACAAGTGGGAAATATTTGAGTCTTCCTCTCGGAATCTGTGTGCAACTCCAGTATTACCGAGACTGGGCAGACATGAGCATACTTCTTCGACTGTTCTGCATCACCTTTGCTGCAGTTTTCTCTCTCCCGTTCCTCACCATCTCTGTTCTTCCAGACAAGGAAAAGACTTGCAGCTTAAGAAAGCGAGTGGCCAGAGGCAGGGATGTTATCCCGGCTCCCTCCCTGAGGGACGTTAGGTCAGCGCTCACTGTGTCTTGTGAGCAGGGAAGGCAAGCGTTGTGAGCAAGCGTTTCCCTTGGCTTTTTCTTTTAAAGCTGTTGTTTTCAATATGCTTTTGCATGTCCTCTCTGAAAGAGCCTGGCAATTAAGCCTTACATGTACACGTGTTTGTGGAAAACAAAACAAAACAACTTTTGTTTATTCTCCCAAATGAATCTCACAACATGCATTTAGAAATGCCATGATAGTTGGGAGCAGAAGTTGTCCAAAGCAATGCATGGATGCAGCATGCTGTGACTGATGGTGGATAATAAACAGAGGACAAATGCTGGGGTTGGAATACAGAAAATGTGCAAAAAAAAAGATATAGAGTAATTCTGATAAGGAAGAGAGGTTATAAAGAGGGGTGTTTACTCTGCTTACCCATTATGAATAAATAGAGAACCCTCTGACCTGCACAGAGGGTGTAATCAACAGATATGCTGCTTGTTTTTAGTAATTTGCTCTGTGACAATTTTGAATGGAGGAAATGCTGTAAATTTCTGTTTGTTTTAGTACTGACAGTAGGGAGCAGTGCTAAGCTGGCTGCCAGCTAAAGTCACATGGCCTGGAATGAATTCGTGCTTGAAAACACAAGAATTTTAAAAAGAAAATATTTTGTGCCTGGTATTTGAATTCAGTTTGTGTTATGCTGCGATTTTGTAGAGTTTAGATTCATAATTTCACATTTTTACAGCCAAATTTTTGTCTCGCGGCAGTCTAAATCTACAATACTTTCACTGAAACAGGGCAAAGCCAGTGTGAAGTTTATGCAACTCTATCTAGCTCAGACCTTCCAGAAAAGGGCTGTCAAATGAGTGCAAACTCTCAAGCCCCCAATAAAGATGCTGTTATTAAGTATAAATACAGAGTAGCTTTAATAGCTGTAATTAACGTGTGCAGTTGTTTTAAATGGTTTTGTGTTTCCATTTTGAAGGCAGGGGATTTACTTGATTCACTTGACGACCGTAAGAAGTGTGAGTGGCTGTGAGGCTCAGAGTGGGGCAGGTCCGTGACTGCGGCCAGGCATAGCGCGCGGGGGACGACAGTGAGACAGGGCGCATGGGGGGATGTGGCCCATGACCTCTCCCAGCCTTAGGGAGTTTGTGACTCGGGGATTTCCAGGGCGAGGGAGCGAGTCTTTAGAAACTTCGGCCTGTACAGTTTCAGTATTTAAATATTTATTCTGAAGGTTGGATTCAAGTCCCTTTTTCCATCTCATTCCCGTGAAGAACGTGCGTGTGGACAATAGTCAGGGTATGTTTATTGCTGATATAAATAATGTGAAGAAACTGAGCTTACGTCCCCGGGTGTTATGGTGTTGCAGTAGCACAGGACCACGGGGATGGGGTGGCTTTGGCGGTGGCGGTGCCACGGGGCAGCGTGAGTGATGCTGCGTGGCACTACACTTGCCAGCCCTGGGCAGAGTGCGGTCCCTGCTCCTTCTCCTGCGACACCAGGAAGGCCAGTGATTGTGAGGAGACGGAGAGGTCGGGCAGTGAGGTTTGTGCTGGTGGCTCTGCTCGCAGGAGGGGAGCACCCGGCAGAGCAGCTCCACGGAGCCTCTGGTGGAGGTGGGTGGTTTGGCCCAACGCAGCGCCACGCCGGAGGTGTGAAGTAGGTGTTGCAGACGGTGTGTCCAGTGGTGTATGGCTGCGAGGTGAGGGGCTGCCTCCCTCACGCCCGGACCCGCTGCCCGCCGGGTCGCGCTGCGCTGGGGCTCCCATCCTCCCCAGCGGCTTTGGCCCCCACCCAGCCGCCCGCACTCCTGCCAGGATGCTCCTGCCCCGGCTGAGCTCAGTGCCGTAGGCGTGCTGAGAGCACACCGGGCGCTGACAAGATCAGGTTTCGCACAAGATGCAGTGGCAGCCAAAACCCTCTCCTAAAGCACTGCCAGAGCAGGAGCTGGTGGTGCTTCTCCCTCTCCCCCCTCCTGCAGCAGCCTGGAGTGCTCATGGGACCCTGTGCCCTCTGCTCCCAACAGCACCCTGCCCGCAGCCGTGGCAGCCCTCGTGGGGACTGGCACCCGATGGCCTTGGCCGGGCCAGCGCCCTCACTGCTTGTCACCCCTGGATGATCCTCGGTGACTCCTCTGCGTGGTGGAGCAGACCCACAGGAGGGTGGAGGTGGGACCTGCCCCAGACACCTTGTCGCTTGCAGGAGAGGGTGTTCTCCAGGGTGGTGAAAGGTGTGAACCCCCTCAAGGGGAGGGGAGAGTTGAACTACCATCTCCCTCTTCCTTAACCCACAAACCTGCTGCCCACAATCTCAATTTTGCAGCCTGTGGGTGAAGGCCTCTCCATAGTACCGTGCAGCTGTGTCCTAATTACTTTTTGCATTGTTGTAGGGTAAGCTGTGTTAACATGTGTCCTACAAAGGAAGCAGTGATGTCCTGTACAGCCTCAGCACCTGCAAGGACATTGTCATGCTACACCAGCAAAGCTGCTGTGGGTGTTTCATTGTGGGCATCTCCGGTGCCTGTGGCAACCAAGAGCACAGAAGGAGCAGGATCAGCCCATTTTCACTCTTCTCAGGTCTGTGGTGGAACTGTCAGCACTCGGTACAAAGGCAACATCATCTTGGTAGAGGAAGGGTTAGTTTGCTGCATGTTGTGAGATGGCATATGCACACGCCCGCACGCCTGGGCATGGTCACCCACAGCAGAGAAGGAACGGGAGCACGATGTACAGCTCTTCCCTTCGTGCCGGCTGAGGACACGAGGCTGTGAGGAGGTGGTCAGGCAGGCTGGCCTTGTGCAAGCTGGGAGTGACTCTCCACTTGCATCCACAGTTGCACTGGGGCTGCTCCCACACGGGGGGTGACGGGATGTTGCTGCTGCTCCTGCTGCTTCGGTCCCAGGGGAAAAAACTGGTGTGCACGTGTGAGCCTGCCAGGCTGATCCCTGCATGATACAGAGCATGAAGGCATTCCTGAGGCTTCCTCAGGACAGGTTGAGTGTCAACCAGCCTCTGTCAGCATTTCCCAAGCTGTTTTACCCCCTGTCCCACTTCCAGGTGAACTTGACTCTTACACCCCCACATTTCTCAGCCTGGGCACAGTGCCGTGCTGACATGGCTGTTCCAGCTCCAGGAGCTAATCCAAAGCCCCCAAGCATTCCTGCATCCTGTCAAGAGGGAGTACCCACAGTTTGAAAGTGTTGGCACGTGTGGAAGATACTGGTACTGTGGCCTGAGAGCTCCTGGAAGTTGTTTCGCCTGCTGATGCATGCCAGCGTCACTGGCAGCCTGGTAAAAGAGAGGTCCTGGTGAGGTGATGAGGGGGCAGCCATCAGCCTCATTGTTTGAACGTGTGTGCCAGTGTCTGTAGGAGCAGCGAGCAGGACCCTGGCTGTGGACACAGGAGTTGTATCAGTTCAGCTATCCGTTCAGCCATATCTGTGCAGCCACGAGCCCAGCTGGCTGCCCCGTCACATCCCTGGGCAGTCCAGCTCCTGCTCCAGCACCCACCGCTGCGGTGGCTGAGGCTCAGGGCACATGGACCTCTAAGGCACATAATCTGCTCACCCTCCTGATTTTCAGAGTTAAATGTCTGAGTGTTTAGAGTCTCCAGACCCAAACATAATCTAGCTATGTGTAAGCGCTGTGACTAACCTGTGTCATATGCTGTTTGCTCTCCCATGTCCTTCCCACAAGGAGAGGCATGGCCGCTCTGTCTCCTCTTTTGATGAGGTTCTTGGACTACCGGCTACACATTCAAAAGAGGCAAGGTTGGGAAAAGGTGTATAATGAGAAAAAGAGGGTTGGGTTGGTCCTTTTTTCTACAGGAGGTCACAGCATAGGTTCATTGAGAAAGTTCTTTCTTCTTCTCTCTCTCTTGTTCATTGACATCACCACTATCTTATTGACCGATGACATGACCTGACTACTGACAACATCTGAGCACTGGGTCCTTCAGGACACAACACGCACAAAGTTTTTAACCTATCTGGCCTCTTTTTTTCAAGCCATCAATTGTATTCCACATACAGAGGCAACTAATAGCTGCATGTACCACGTATGGAAGATGTCAGAGAAGCAGCTGATCTTTGCAGGGACTTTAAGCAAGGGTTCCAGCAGTGTGTCATCACTGCAGCTTGGAATCATCCTGGAGACAAAGATCTAAACCATTTTATTACTCTTCCCTGAGCCTCTGCTGCTTTTCTCCCAAGAGACACAGGTGAGATCTGGAGCACCTCGTTATTAGCTTCACATGCTGCCGAGCTCGGCAGAAGTTTGAAAACAGCAAGTTGCCCTCTGGGGTGTTTCCTGGTTGGTGTGCTGGGCTGCGGACCAGAGCAGCTGTAGGCATAAGAGTAGGGCTGCTCCTCAGGGTGCCCCAAGCTTTGGGGCAGATGGATGTGCTCAGCTCTGAGTGCAGAGGTTATTTTTGTGATCAAGTTGCAAGCGTTTCTTAGGGCCTGTGGGCTAGTATTTGGCTGCTGCGGTAACGAGGTGGATCGTCCAGACAGCAACAGGCATAGAGTGTCCTCCTGACTCCTGCGTGGGCAGAGGTTGGTTCCACAGCACGGCTGAGGGTGCGGGCAGGACCAGAGAAGGAGAAGAGCCCTGCAAAGGAGCTGAGGTTCGGGCTGGTGTGCAGCAAAACCTCCCTGGAGAAGGAGCTTGTGGCATTTCACTACCGTTGCAAACAAGGTACCTGTGAATTTCTTGGTGAATCCTTTAGTCTCCGGTGGTCTGTAAATAAGCATAAAATGCATGTTAGTTTTGGCTCAGGTTTCTATTCTCAGATGAATGAATTTGAATGAACTTGTCTTATCTGTGGAATCTCTCTTGGAACTGATGTTTGCAGAGAAGATAAATGTGCTGCTGCCTGCCTGCTTGTCCTGACTTAATCTGTGATGCACTGAGCAGTGTCCTGGGGGGATTAGGAGAGCTAGAAGAGAGTTTGGGATGTCAGCCTGCCAGGACCTGGCGACGTGACCTGTATTGGTTTCTCCATCAATGATAAGCCTGCAGATTGCATGTTAGCAGTAGAGCGTCGTGGTTGCAATGTTTTCCAACACGTTTTTTTTTTTTGTAGGGAGGTGTTATACATTGGTGTCCTATTAGCGCAGCACCCAAATAAAGATATGTATTGGGAAAAAAAAAAATCGTTCCCCACTTGTGTGTAGGGCAGGCCAGCATACCTGTCTGGTACAGCACATACCGCTAGCGAAGTCTGCCTTTAGACGGTAATGGTTTTCAGGTTAGTTTTAGCAAATGTTAAACCAGCTTGAGGTTGACTGGATTCTCTTTCCAATTCTCTGTGCAAATTTCTGTTTCTAACAGCTTGTGAAAATCCTAAGTGAGAGCATGCTGTACATTGCGAGTGTCAGTAAGTTACATTTGTAAAATGTAAACCACAAATATTCTATTGAAACTGTCTCATAATAGAGGTCCTTCGTGTATGGATTCAAACGTACTTAGTATCAGGGTCCTTAGAAGGATGCAACATGAGCAACACAGTCTCAAAATTTCATTGTCCTGTAAATGAGAATTGCTTAAGCATCTTTTAGACTAAGGATTCATTCAAGGTGGAAATAAAATGAACTGAAAATGACGGAGGGGTGAGCAATGAGCAGTCCCCATAGGCCAGATCTCAGTAGGAGAAAACACTTAAAGTTTCTTTAGTGCTGGCAGGTTCAAAAGTCAGAGCTGGTTTCAATTAGCCTGGGAGAGTCTCAGTGATAAACAATTCCTGTGGTCTTGAAGCAAAGGGGCTAGCTGCATGCAGCCATTCTAACTACTTGAGCTGGCCCTATTCCCTCTGCTCTGGGAGTAACTGTCTCTTTGAATGAAGTATTTGTCATCGTTTGTATATGAATTCTTCTGAGTTTTTGAGAGCAAGGAAAATACAAAGTTTTCTGGTTAAGGCATTTTTTGTCTGAAGATCCCCCAGGGTATCTGCTTAAAATATGCATGACGTTCATGCAATTTATTTTCTTTAGGGGGCTGGAAAATGTGAGTGTGTGCAGATGTGTGTGTGCACATGTGTGTACGGCTGTGTGATCCCCCAAGTTCTGCCTGAAGGATAAGCCCCAGGGAACGCCTGCTCTGCAGTTGGGCGATGCAGACCCGCAGGTGGAGGAGGGCTGCCGGTGCCTGTGACACACCGTCCCGCAGACAGGCCTGCCTCTTCACCATACCCCGCTCTGGAAACCTCGTTCACTTCTGCACATATTATTTCAGGAGAGGGGGCAGGAATTTCAGGTCATTCCAGCTGTGTGTGTGGCATAGGAGCCTATTCAACGCTCCTGGAGCATCTCCACGTTCTGTGGTTGCACGCGCTGACAAAGCCCATTGTTACAGTTCTTCTGGCAGACGTGCTGAAGCATTGCAGTGCTGAGATGCCTCATTTCACTGGTGCTCACAGTTCATAAACTGTTGAGAAAATACTTCTACTTACTGTACATCATATACAGGGGTAAATGAGAAGTTGGGGTTAGAAATGCCGTATCTCTTGCTCAGAAAGCTCATGCCCTCAGTGTGCGGTGCTGCCTGGGCAGGTAGTGAGGGGATAGCTCGTCTGATTGCTGCCTCGAGCCTCCTGCAGAACTCATGCCAGTCACTTTTCTCCAGACCTGCCGAACCTGGGGTGGTGGGATGTGTCTTTGCACTTGCAGTTTATTTTCAAGTGAACAGAACAGTCCTTTTAAATAAAACTAAAATCAATGAACAATATTTCTGCTTTCAAACAATCTTAAAATAAGCTCCTGATACCCAACTCCATACCGAACAACCTCTCAGAAATCATGGGGCTGAATATATTTTTCTAGAATCACCATTACAGCATTTCCATTTTAAGAGCATTAAATAGTCAAATACAGCAAAGAACGCAATTAATAGCCCATAGTCTGTTGTTGGACTTTTTTTTTTTTTTTTAGTATGTTTCAGAGATAGCTGCTTTCCTTGTAGACTTGAAAAGTCTAAAGTCCCACAAAATACTATTTCTTCATCATCCTGGATACCTCTGTTCACATACTGTTAAAAATTTATGGTAACATGCTTAGGGATAGGTTGGAGGATTATGTATAATAATTCTAGACCACCATATGCTCTTACTCCATAAAACTCTTATTTTTAGCCAAAACGCTAAGAAGAATAAGCTTGCTTTTTCCATTCGAAAAGGAGACCCTAGTATTTTCCCATAGTATGGCCAGTGCAGCAGAACCTATTCAAATGACTCTTGGTGAAAGAAAGAAATTTTTGACAAATATGATTTCTGTGCAACAAAACAAACTGCACAGGATAGTTCAATAAGGCCCTTTAAATCATGCACAGTACAAATCCTTTAGAGCAGGAGGATCTATTTTTATCATGAGAGTTTCCATAGCAAAAGCTGATTTAACTCCTTAGGGTGAAGTTCACGCCAGCGCGTGTCTCTGTGAAAGATCAAACTCCCTTTAACACATGGATGAGGGACCTGCAGAAATCGTGCCTTTGGAGTGGGGAGCAGATGTTCATACACAAACATCCAAACGTGCACTGAGAAACTTCGTTATGATACGGTTCCTTCACCCATCGTGATGAGATTTCAGAAAACTGTGCTGAGCAAACACTCTGGTAGTTCAGCTGCGAGCAAAAAGCCTTTCCATGGCTTTTCAGAGTGGAAGGCCTTGCGTGGGACGGCTTAGAAACCTTATTCTGGCGGAAGAAAATTACTCAAGCTTTGGCACAGTCCCTGAACTGTGTGAGGGTGCAGTTGTCACAGAAGGAAAACATTTAACAGGGCAGAAAACTTCTCCCTTTGCACACCCACTGGGCAGCAGAGCATCCCCTTCCTCAAGGTACCTGCTGCTTATGCTGCCTGAGCTGCGGTGCACAGCAAGCGTCTGGAGCCCGTCGCGGCGATACGGTACTGACCTCGGGTATGCCACAGTCTGGCATCCCACAGCAGGTCAAACTAGCCCGACTTTCCCTAAAACAGCCTTTTCCTGTTCTGGAAAACATGTCCAGGGCCACAGGACATGTTCCTGGTCAGACACGTTCAACCTCCATGCACGCACAGCAGCGTCGTGTGTACTTTCTGCTTTACAGAAATTTGCATTTCAAGTGTGTAGCTGCGGAGATGCTCTGTCTCCATGGCAATGGAGGTGATGTCACAGGTGGAACATGGTGTTTTCAGGGCTGCAGCAGCTGGGCTGGGAGAAAACAAGCTCATCAGGGTTAACTGCGAAGAGTTCTTGCAGCAAGCAGCTGTAAAAAATGGTTTAGTGTGGGACTTGTGTGCCATCCCCAATAAATGATGGATGTGTTGACCCAGGACTTGTGATACCTGAGTCTTGTTGCCAAATCCATCACAGACTTGGGCTGTGTGCAGGGGAGTGGCAGGATTATTTTGCTGGCAGGTATGATTTACAGGGTGCAAACTGAAGCAATTAGGTTCATGTGGGTGTAAATCAGTCAGGATTTGTCCCCCTCTGATCCGGCAGCCTGCTGCAGCTGCTGGAGGTGGGGCGGGAGCCATGGCCCGGGTGGGTGCTGGGCTGGGACCCGCAGTGCCCTGCAGCCCCCGCGGCCCCTGGGTGGGGTGGGGTGGGGCAGGGCAGGGCTGGGTGTGGCAGGGGGTGGGGTGGCCCCTCCCACTGCGGGCACATCCCTGTCTGAGGAACTGGGGAGCAACGGCCTCCCCAGCAGAGCCAGGAGGGACCCACTGCTCTTCCAGCACTGGGTCTGCACGCTGAGATTGCTCATACGAGCTGAAGCTGCCACATAGATTCCTCAGATCACAACACAATTCCTTTTTTGTTTGTTTGGTTGTTTTTTTTTGTTTTTGTTTTTTTTTTAAGTAAGCTTCTTGGTGAAGCACTTCCTACAGCAGCAGAATGTGCGAGTAAAGGTGAGCTGTGGCACTGCCACGTGTCCGAGTTACTAAAAGATGGTTGGCAGAAGAATCTGACCCAGAAAGTCTTGTTTCAGGTGGTATATTCACTCCTTTGCAGTTTAAACACACATGCTGCCAATTCATGCTAAAAATAGATACTCATATTTAAAATATTTGCTTGAACTCAAAAACTTGAAAAATAACAAAAAAAGCTGGGTAGCTTTGTAAATAAGTTCAGATCAAAGTTTGTTATTGGATAAACACTACAGCAATACAGAAATTAAAAGATAATACCTCCAGACTCAATCTTGCATCTCTCACTGAAGTGGAGTTTAATTCTAAACTTTTTTCATGTTGAACTTCTACTGAAGTTTATCTTTAGTCTGAAGAAATTCCTTGGGGAGTTCTGCTTAAAAACCCTAGAATACAAACTGTTTTTAAAAAGGAGTTGAATTCCATGATCTGTGATCAAGCAGGGTTTCCACCAAATTCAGTGAGCGTAGGCTGTGTTCATTCTAAAACACACACAGAATTAATTCCAACTTCAGAAATTTGACTTGTCATGTGTAGATAAGAATTCAAAGCAATATGCAAGCTCTGCTGTTAAAATGGCTCGGGGTGTCAGTGTTGAGTTGTTGAGAGTGTATAAATCATATGTATGTGTGATTCTCAGGCTAGTACCTGGGGATTTGCTTGATATGATTATACGCACTGCTCTGCTCACTTAGTTCATTTCACGTCTGCCTCAGGAGCGACCTCAGGAGGCGTTTACATTGATTATTTCCCTCACAACAGCCAACACAGTTCAAATAAAGCAGACTATGCATAATTAAAGGCATCATTGCTTTCTCACTCAAAATAGTAATGGGGCAGCGGATCTAATTTCCTACTTAACACAGAAAGGCTGTGCTTATTAACTATTCCTATGATTATTGTTTACTAAACTCATTTTAATAATGGCCTGTTGGTTTTTTTCCTCTTCTGGAAGACCCAGGCTGTTCTGCACATGCTGTAGGAGCGTGGCAGGACACAGCTGATGTCGAGGGGTTGTGCGCAGCATCTCAAGGGTGGGACATCCGGCAGGAATCGTGCAGGTTCCCAGCTGAAGATTTATGCTGCAGGCTAAAGCTGATGCTGTGCTGCAAGATACTCGCCAATAAAAACTGTCGCATGTAGAAGAGTCAAAAAGAAGCAGGACCAAAAAAAAAAAAAAAAAGTTCCTATGTTAGAAACACCCGGGGAGGCCCCTCTGCTCCTCACCTTTGGGAAGGTGAACAGCAAAGCTAGCTCTGGCGCAGCGTGACTCGGTGCCCAGTACGTGCTGTGCTGTTATTTCTCCTCCTGAGAGCTGGTCTGTGGGGTGGCCAGCACAGAGCAGGGAGAAGCCCGAGGAGCTGCTCCATGTTGGAGGGGAGTGCTGGGGCACGCGGCGCTGCGGGCACTGCACTGCACTGTCAGCGCGCCCCAGTGCAATTACACTGGAGCTTGCTCATGTGGTGGACAGCTGTGGTTTTCTGACAATGCGGTGGTTAGTGTAGAAGACGCCCACTCTCAAAGCCAGCCTTGTATCTGTTTTTCCTGTGGGAGAAGTTTTTAGCGCTGCCCCTAGACTCTGGCTTGCATGCTTCAGAGGGCTGTTGTGTTCTTAGTTCGTTAGCATAATAAAATCTGCACCTCCCAGTTCATTCCCCTGAGAACTGAAGCAGAAGGAGGAGAAAAAAAAAAAAAAGGCAGCTCATACTCTGACAACACTTGTGCCACTGAAAGAGAAAGTTGGCTGATGAGGGCTGGTTGAGGGATCATGCTGATGGCATGGAGAAGCAGCTGATCTGGGCTGATGTCAGGCAGAAGCGTGTCGGCTGCGAGCCTTGATGCAGATGCCGTGCCCTCGCAGCAGGAAACGATTACACCACACTGGGTTCCTGCTCAGGCAAGACTTGCACGTGGTGTCAGACCCTAAATTATCGGCTCTCCAGAAATAAATTTAGAAAGTTAAGACGTTTTGTAAACTGGTCTTCTCATTGTCTGGTGGAATTGCTAAGCCCAGCGATCCTTTGTTAAGTTAAAAATCTAGAGAGAAGTTTGGGGCTAAATTCTGTGTGAATTTAGCCAGAGGTGGCAGGCAACAAGCTGAGCTGTGGGACTTGTGCTGAGAAAACGTTCACTTGGGCATTGTCTCGTCTTCAGCTTTTACTGATCCTTCCCAACACTGCATCTTGCTGGTGGGTGCTCCAAGGCTGGGCTGCTTTGCGTTTGCGTTCCTTGCCCTGGTGGGGGCACAAATAACAGAGGAACTTCATGGTGACTTGTACATGCTCTCACATGTTTAAATTGTTCAGATTTTGTGGGAAAGATAGACATCCACCCAGACATCTTGCTTCTGATGAGTAGGGGAGCTTATATCCTGTAATCCTTGAGAAAAATCCGTCAAACCTCATTACTCTCGGTGAATGGGCACCAGCAGCTTTGCTGGTTCATACATCTCTACCAAAGTTAATAAAATTTCCAATAAAAGGAGGACACTGCTGTCCCGTCCTGTCTTTTGGCTGGTCCTACCACCCTCCTCCACCCAAGGCCATGCCAGACCTGGTGCGCTGCATCTCCCCGTCCTGTTGGAGGGCCACAGAAGGGCATCAGAGAGGCCAGGCTGTTGCCTTCTGCCTTCGCTCCAGAGAACGGTCACCAGGCATCCCTCTGCCTCTGAACTGATCCATCGGGACACTTCCAAAGCACTCGTGGGAGGGCCACCAAGGTGGACCTTCCCCAGCCGTATACACATGGTGGGATGTGTGGCCAGGCTGCACCCTGTCCATGTGCGGGGCTGGGTGGCCCAGAGAGACCAGGCTGGTGGCCCTGCTGTGGGCGCCCCAGTGCCCAGATGTGTGTCCGCAGCCTCTGCCCCTATGGCTCGGGGGTCGTTTTGTCCCGAGCCAAGTCTCAGAGGTGCTCTCCTGGCTCTGGCCACTGCTCCGATGGGGTCTGCCAGCCTGCACCAGGAAGTGTTCTGTCTCCTGCTCTCTGCAGGTACAGAGTGGGGATCGGGTCTGATATGCTCTGAATACAAATGAAACGGAACACTTTGTATAAATGGACCAAAAATAAAAAGCCCCGTACCAGCTAGCCTCACATTTTTCTTTACTTGAGCAAACTGAGTTAAAACAAAAGCTAGTGATTATAAGAAATAACTGAACAAACTTCTGTGAAACAAGTCACAAACTCAATTCACTCCATGGGCTGTTAAATATCTGACAAACTTCTGGTTAACTTTAGCAAAGACCAACGACAAGTGGGTTATTGCCATTGTAAATTGTATCTAACAGTTTAATAGTTGTAATACCTGGTATGTTCTTTTTAATCATATGTGTCTGGAGTGTTGCAGAACAGAGAAAGCATCTGGATCTATAGCAGCTGAAGTAGAAAGTTGTTTTTCTGTTTACAATATGACCCTCTGCTCAAATAATATTCTTTAGGCGCATGGTAAGTGCGCGTCTTGTGTGTGCACAGACTATGTATTTAGTGTGTGAAAAAGGTATGGGTTTGTGTATGAAAGTTAGGACTGGTAGATTTTTTTTTAAGGTTGGAAATGAGAAACCAAATGCAGTAAGTAAACCCATGTTGTTTCTACTGCAAAAGGTCTGTCAGCTGGCAAGATGACTGTGTTGCGCTGAGGATGGACATGAGGGCTGTGGGACAGGCACGCGGACTGGGCTGCATGGAGCCGAGCTGCAGCAGCCCAAACTGTTCCCACTCCACAAATGCCCTACAGAAAGGGCTCCGGTAACTCAAACTTTCCCAGGCTGCAAGTAGGTCCCTATTTAGACTCCCTTAATTGAGTAGTTTGTGCGTGAATATATTAGTGTGTGTAGCTGAGTGGAAAGGGGTTGTAGGTATGGCTGTATCATTCCTGAATTTATTTTAGACACACCCTAACAGCTGCGTTTACAGGCAGGAACCATTAGCTTTAACTGATAAATAACTGGGCGGTAATAAATGGGACTTTGCAGAGCTCTGCGTTGTGGTTCTGCTGTTTCTCTGTGTGAGATCAGTTTTGGAATAGGTGGGTCTTACTGTGAGGAAAAGCAAAAGCCATAGGGTTTGAAGGGAGGGATGGTGCTTTTCAACACAGCCAGAGCAAGCCGGGGTGGACCTGCAGGACATGTCAGACAAGGCACTGAGACAGATCAAAAAGAATCAGCTGAAAATGAACTATCAATGAAAGAAATTAAAACTTATTAAATAACTGCAGTGTACTTAGCCTTAGATGTGGTTTTAGTTCAGCAATCCCGAGCCCAGCCCCAGCACGCAGCTTTCCCGTAGAAGAGGCTGCACTTGGGAGTTCAGCAGTGCTCGTGGACGTCCTGTGGGGAGGCGTTTCATCCTGACCCCCCCAGTGTCCCTGCGTGCCCCTCGCCCCGGGGCAGCCCTTGGGCCACGGCTCATACCGTGTCCCCTCTCCGGGATGGGGACTTGCTGCAGACCTTCCCCTTGGCTTGTGGTGGACCCCCCTTCTGCCCACTCCATACGTGACGCAGAGCTGAGAGCAAAAATGTTAAACCAGGGCTGTTCTGAGACGGAAACAAAGTGAAATAATTTTTGTGTTGGGGCTGCTTTGCTTCCCTCCCTCCCTCCTTTGTGTTCAGGTTTTCAAAACTATCCTGTTTCCAGAACGCAGCACTCTGACGGGGTCAGGAGGACCCAGTCTGTCCTCTCGCCACTGCCCGTACAAGTAGCTGGGTTGGCACGTGGTCCCGCAGGGTTCCCAGGGCTGGCAGAGGACCACGTGCAGGGTGTGCTCCATTACTGCAGAAGATGTGGGTGCTGCGTGGGTGGCAGGAGACTGCAGTCCCCCAGCAGCCCTGTGCAGGCGAGACTGGTACAGTCTGATAAAGGAGAAGTCGGAGCTGGGAGATCATCTTAATCCCTGTGAATCTCTAGCAGTGGCTTCCACTACCTGTCCTGTAAATGAGATATTTGAGGAGTAGACGTCGCAGTGGATGTTTCGGTAAAAACATTGGAGGATTTATCAAAGCAAGTTGCCTCCTGTAGCCCAACTTTATCCCAGCCAATTGCCAGTGTTCCATCTTGCCAGATTTTTTCCTCTTGCTTCAAAAGGGAATGGGCTTGAAGGATTTTTAATCACAAACGTTTGATAAATTTATGGGGTGGGGGAGAAAAGCCTCTCTGTGGATAGATAATATAGTCAGGGAGCTCCAGCTCCAGACTGGTATAACTTTTTCCATTATTATGCACAAGCCACTTGACGATTCGACTCCGGTGAAGGGCCTGGATAGGTGGTTACATGAATGCTGACACCTGCACATATGATTTCATGCAATTAATTGAAGCTAAAAATAACTGTGATTGGATGGTAGACAAGGTCTATGGCTGTCACCCTTTTGTCCCTTTACAGCGATGGAGCTGTGTCAATGTGCATCTCCCATGTGCATCCTGCCAAAATGTACCTTGCACAGGGGCTGTGGACTGGCCATGTGTTAGGTCAGTGGGATTGTCCATGGCCATTTCAGGCTGTCATTCTGCGTCCCCTCGCCAGAAAAGGCCGATGTGCTTTTTTGAAGCGGTTTATGGCAGTGCTGCACACTTGCTTTGCTGTGGGCTGTTGTTCTCTAGCTGGTAAGCTAATTGTGGCACACTCTGCTCTTCCAATATGGAGTATTTCTTCCAACCCAGTGGGAAGCAGAACCTTGTTCTTACTGATCATCAGATGGGGCTTGGGATCCTCTCACAGCATTCGCACAGCTGAGGTGCAGAGATACCTTGGCTGACTTTTTCAAAGCTCATTTATTGGGCAAAGTTTAAGATGTGTTCTGTCACTTAATTCTTGCACTGCCTTTCACTATGGAGAGCAGACCAGAGTATGTAATTTGTCTAAAGTTTTAGGACAAACAGTATCAGCAGTATCTAACCACAGGGAACCGCTCATATAGAGTAAGATGTAGTTATTGAGTCTGTGATCTGCTCAGTCCTGAAATTATTCCTGGGATCAAACAAGTGGAATTGACTCATAATAATAAGGGTCCCCATAGGCCTAAATAGAAATTGGTTTTCTCAGATTCTTGATTTGTGTTGGTGTTAAATACAATCACTGACACATCATTTGTGTCTGCAGATGTTGACACAGTACTTGTGAAGACCTGAGATGTGGGTAGTCTGCTGCTCTGTTTGCAGCCATGCTGCTTTGTGCTATCCTAGTTCTCCAGCTCACAAAAGAAAAAATAACTGAGATTTGTCTTGTCTTAGGCTGACAGTATAGCCAAGTGATTGCCAGTCCAATTTGGCAGTTTTTAATCATTTTATCTCTGTTCTCTTCTCTCTGGGGAGACAGTCAGTGTTTAGCAGTCTGCTCAGAAAGACCTTGGGGCTAGTTTCAGCGGCAGTGGCTCAGAGCTCCGATTATTAGCTCTGCTCTTAGGAGCACACTGCGATCTTTCCCAAGGGAGTGGTGTGAAAAATTAACACAGGCTTAGAGCAGCAGTGCAGCAGCAAGCTATGTAACTGTAATTACTCCATTGATATTCCTCACACAATAACACTGTCATCAGTCATTTACATAAACTTTTTCTCCATGAAGAGGGAATGGCTGCTTATAACCCTATTGGGTGCTTCCAGAGCATGCATTATACATTTTATTTGTTCTAATTTCAGACTCGAGGCCTGTAGGAACAGAGAGAGGAAACACGTAGCCTTTTCGCTGTCATTTTTTCTATGGCAGCAGTAAGTGTGCCACTCTACACATGTGACTGTGCAAGCGGGCTAGAATGGATCTTGACAGGATATTGGGAACCACTTCCAGGATTTGAAACATTCAATGTAATTTTAAGAAATATGCCCATATCTTTTAAATATTTTAAACAGCTCAGTACTCAAATTCTGTCCCAAGTCTCAGTCTCTCTCCCTCTCAGTCAGGCCAGGTCCACAAGCAGCAAGTGTTGTTCGTCTTGCAGAACTTCTTGGGACAGACTGGCTTTTCTTAGATTCCTTTTTTTTTTTTTTTCTTCCACAAGCACACGACATGGCTCTGTGCCCTCTGCCTCTTCCAGGCTCTCCCATAGCTCGGTTCATCTCACTGTGGCCAGGAGGAATGGCTGCATAAACCACAGACACGTTCCTCCTGGCAGCAGGTAATCCAAGAGAGCGATATGGAATAAGTGGTTAATAAAATTCAAAATTAGCACCATCCCGTCTTCTGCCAGTGACACTCGTTCCCTTTGTGTTCCTTTACAGTGTAAAAGCCAGAGCTACCTAAAGTAAACTGCCATGCCTGGGGGTGAGGGCCACGCAGAGGTGAGCACCCCCGAGCCCACAGGTGCCTTCTGCTCCAGGTTTGCAGCCGTGTGAGCGACCAGCAGCTCGGACCGTGCATGTGGCCACCGGAGCTATGGCCAGCCTGGAGCAGCTCGACCCTCTCCCTTCTCGGGGCGCGTAGGTTTATGCAGCCTCTGCATCGCCCCGCTGAGCAGAAGGAGGGAGGGAGAGGAGGTTGTTCCGTGCTCGGGTCCTGCAAAGCACACATTGTTAGGGACGAGGTGTCCCTGTCCTCGTAAGAGAAGTGTTAAACTTTCCTAGATATTACACTTCCTCTAATTAAAGTCTTTGGAGCCAGATATTCCTGGGGCCAAGGCTAATAATGTATTCAGAAGAATAATAACCCTGTCTGAGCTGCAGCATGTTTATTGATGGCGCCGGTACCTGACGGCGCTGACCGTGTCCTGCCGCCGCTCGGTGCCGTGCAGGCCTGCGGGGCACAGCATCCCATATTGCTGTCACAGTAAAAATTCTGAGCGCTGCAGCAGGACACATCTAGTGGGAAAAAAGGCGCATGATAGTCAAATTTCAGTTGCTGAATATTTAATGAAGCCTGCAGTGTTTATTTGGTTAGCCTGTCGATTTTTATCGTTCTGTCAATAGCTTCTCATATGTGGCACGGTGATGATCTTTAGCAGCCTGTCCCCTGGGAGCCAAAGCGCTAAATGCAATTATGGATTTTATACCGCAATGTGTTTGATATTTCCACTGATCTAATTTGCAGTCTGGTAGTTTATTGTTTGGCATTTTAATGGCGTTCAAATGCTATGGAAAATTTGATTTCTCTTTATAATTCACCCTAACATCATTAATGCTGGTAGCCGAATGGCATGGATTTTAGAGGGCTAAATATATAGGAAAATAATTTTTTTTTAATACGGACCAAAACAATCAGAGTTTTAACTAAAAGGAAAAACCGTGTTCTTCCCCCCCTCCCCCCACTTCCTCTTTGTCACTTTTCATTAAACATTAAGATTGCTTTGAAGAAATAGTAAAACAAATGCTAGACCTTGCCAAACGAAATACAAATGCAATATGTCTTCTGATGGAGACTTCACTGTAGAGCTCAAAGATGCTCAGGAGTGTTTTGAGAGAGAAACAGAATGAGAACCATCGATTAAAAAGTCTTATCGGGCTGTTTCTCTCTTCTGTTTCAGACCACTTTTACTTCATAATTAATCCTCCATATATTGTTTTCCTTTGATGTAGCTGGCAGAAGCCCTGAGCCAACCACTTCATCAGATGCATCTATTTCACTAAAACAAAACAAACCCCCTAACCCAAAACCAGCAACAACAACACAAACCCCAACCCCAAGCCACAGTTTGGTAGAAGTTTGTGAATTTTGGGCTGGGGCCGTTGGCACAAAGAAGGGGCACACAGAACGGCATGGGGCTAGGTGGCTTGGGGGAGTTAATCATGGTGTTATTTTACACATCCACAACACTTTATTGTGCAGTAACTCATGAGTTATGGGTCCTCTGCAATTGCAAAATAAATCCTTTAATTAACCACCTAGTCAGAAACAATTTAACCTCCTCAGTGTATCTCATAAACTACATTGGCCCCAGATTTATTTAGAATAGTGTTGTGCAAGTGTGATCTATTTACATAAAGAAGTATATGCCCTTTGTTATGTCCCTGTGTTATACCGGGACAAGGAAACACAAATCTATTTTATATGGTTTCATCCATGGCTTTTAGTGATTTTACTGTTTCCCAAATAGAAGCAAATGCATTCTTCCACTGAGTGTTACCTGAAAGCAGACAGGATGATAACTATTCCACCTATGCAGGTAGCTTCAAGTTTCTGTATTCGTTGCTTCTTTTTAAGGACTGTTTCACAGACAGCAGTGTTAGAGAGAAATCTTACTCTCCTCACACGTCCAGCAAAGTCAAACTATGCAGCGGCATGTTGACAAGCAGCAATTCTCCTTCTCAAATGCTGAAGAGTTTGTTTCTGTCTTTCAACAGAGGTGTGAACACAAGGCCAGTCAGTGTAATAAATCTTACAGGCTGCCAGAAATAGAGCATGCTTTGTGGTTTATGAGTTAAGAACATTAAAGAGGTTCAAGAGAGTTCCTCTTTTAATGTAACCAAGTGGAAAAGCCGAGAAAAATAAGAAGTCATAAAGGAGGCTGAACGAGGTGCCAAAAGCACTAATGAATGGATATAGAATAATCAGCTTTGTGTTTCACAAAACATTTCAGCAGTCGTGTTGGGCTGATGGGCCAGTTTACTTTCTGGATGAGATTCACACCGACCCACAGATTCTGAGTGCCTCTCTGCAGTGCAGTGGTGTGGATGCTCCTACTGCTCGCACTGTACCTGGCAACCACAACAAATATTGATTACATTTGTAACTCATCTCAATTCTTTCCCCAAAATAAATTTTGCTTAAAAAAAAAGATTTTTTTCTCTGAACTTATTAGATGGCAAGAGCAATAGCAATCATGTAAAGGAGAAACTGTTAATTGCCACATTTCCATCGATGGGGCAAAAGTCTTTCTCAGGGTCCTTGTTTTGTCTCATACTGGTACACAGCACGGTTGGGTCCCAGCAAGGTTTGGTGCTTGGTTTGCCAGTTTAGACCCTAGAGCGACCCTTCTTACTTTGAGATCTGCCAGCCTGACCTGCAGACAGCAGGATCATGGGGTCAGCTGGGAGCCCATCTTTTCCCACAGGAGGGGCTGGAGTGGACTGGGACGGGGGCGCAGGAGATGGGCAATGGGCAATCACGGTCCTGCTGCTGTGAAAAAGTACACAAAGCATTTGAAAGAATACTTGGCCATACACAGACTGTACAGCACCAATGCTCACTGGAAATAGGCCAAAACATCACACAACTGTGCAATCTCCAGCAAATATATCAAAAAAACCTATTGTATTATTGAAGCTCTTGCCTGTGATGTTTTCAGTTGATGTTTTTGTTTGTAGCAACAGATGCTAACAGGCTGTCACAAAGTTGTTGAGAAACCTAGTTAGCGGGAATTAAAAAAAAAAAAAAAAAGCCACCAAGTTGTGGAGTGCGGCAGGCTAATGACATAAGGGCTGGCCCTCCAAGTGATCTGTTAGCAGATGATGGATGAATGTGCACCTCACTCGGCAGCGCCACCAGCCTTGCTCAGTTCTTGAATATCTGTCAAGATGTTAAGTGGACGACTGCAATCAGCAGTGAAATAAGACCTGTGTAATCTGATGTTCCACTTAGAAAAGAAAACAAAATTCCTGCCACCTAATATGAGACTACACCAGCCAACACACAAAGGCCTTTCAAGCAGGCTAGGTATCTGATAAAATCTTTACACCTCATTATCATTTGTAATTTAGAGATATGGGTACAGCTGTATCTACAAACAGTGCATGATGACATTTCCAGGGATTTTTATCTGTGGCTGTTTCCAGTGAACAGTTCTTCATTGATATGTGTACTTTTATATTCCTTTTAATGCGTTCTTTTATTCAAACTTTATCTCGCTGTGAAGGGTATGCTGCCTGTTAAAAATGTTCCTTCAGTAAGAATTGGCATAGATTAGCAAAAAAGGCAGCCTTCTAATTCTCTGCAATGGAAGTTTGGGTTTGGTTAATTCCATTGAGTCAAGTTGTTTTCTAGAAGGTGACAAGAAATGGAGAATGTGCTGTCTTCAGGTGCAGAAAAGTTCTACCTCTTAGGGAGAATCTGAGGTTAAAAACATTATGAATGTTAAGTGATGTGTGGTATTGAGTAAATATCTAGGCCAGGCCAGGCCAGAAACAACATCAAGCCTTGTTGCTGTTTAATCTGAGCCTTTCTGATTGCTTTCACCCACCTAGTTTGGATTACAGAGGATATTAGCAGATGCAATTGAATGCGCAGCATTTTGCTGTGGGAAGGCAATCGGCTGTGTGAGCACCTTGACTTCCTCGGCATTGTAACAGGGGTTTGCAAGATGGACGTCAAGGCCAGAGCAAGTGCACCTAGAGGATTAACCCAATGCTTCAGCAGAAAACACTCTGGAGTAGAAATGTTCATAGAGCTCAGTCCTGACCAGAACATACCCTCAGTGGTGCCAGGCCAGCTTCCACGCTTGGTTACTCCCATGCAGACTTTATGGGATACCGTGGAGGGGGAGCCCTCATGTGCGGGAGCATGACACTGGCTGCGGAGAACTGCGGCACCCTCACTGCATGGGTAGGGTTGGTGGTGCCCCACCTGGAGCAACCAGGCTGCATCTCCCCTTTTGTGTCTGGGCTCCTTTCTGAGGAGCAGAGGGTGCAGAGAAGGATGCTTTATTTCCAGGTCTTATCCCAGAAGGCAGTTGGGAGACAGTCAAGGCACAGTCCCATGGAGGCCCAGTGGAGCTCACCATCCCACCGCATTGGCTCAGCTTTCACGAGCAATGCTCTCCTTTGTGCTCTTGGCACGGCGCTGGGGTACCATGCTTGGCATTTTACACAGATCATCAGGTGACACCGTGCCATGGTTCCTCCCTCTCCTCCACTGCTGTACAGCACAGACGTTACTCTCGTTCTCTGGGATGCACAATCTCATTCTTCACATGGGTACTTTCTTTTTTTAGGGTGCATGTTTGGCGAAAACAGGCATGAGTCACAGAAGTCCTGCTCTGCTCTCTTCCCAGCCTCCCCTTGGCCTGTGTTCTGTGCTGTTGGACCTGAGCTTTGACCTTCTCCCACAAACGTTGCTCCCCGTGAGCGCCAGGAGTCCCCGGGAACGAGGACAGACAGCTCTGGGAGTGTCCTGGTGGAGAACGGCTGGCACGAGGGCAGAGAGGAGTCCTGGAAGCAGATCCAGACATCCACAACATTCCTGTTTCGTGGCTCCCCATCAATGGCAGGGGTAGCAGCAGAATATACATTTCCCACAGAATTACAGATACTCCTTTTGTGCCAAGGAGCATCTCGGCACGGGGTCAGGCAGGGCAGGGTGCTGGAGACCCCGGCGGTGTCTGCGTGTTTGTGAGGGTTCATGGAGCGGCTGCCCACATGACAGCCACATGGGCTGTGACCGCTGTGTGCTTGGCAAAGGGGTCCTCCTCTCTCTTGCTGTATATCCAAGGGATGTATCCTGCGGCTACTAGTCAGGGACCGCCTGTAGCCACGTTCGGCTGCCACGGAAGGCATAAGGCACAACCCTTAGCAGCATGTGCAAAGGGTGCTGAGCACCTTGGTTGGGGTTTATTTTGGGGGTTTGTTTTGAAAAACTGCATGTAGTTTGATCTATGAAGCTTAATATAATAGCTGAGAAGTATTCCAGTGATAAATATCTGACCATAATTTCTAATAATATTCATGAAATTTTAAGTGAGAGAGAAATCCCTGTAATAGATGATTTGTTACATAAAAAGACAGTTCTTGACCCCATAGTTATTTAAGCTGTTCTATTGTTATTATTGTCATTTCCAGACAATTTCTCTGAGAAAAAGAAAAGACAACTGTTCAAAGAGAAAAGGAAAGAGGGAAGAAAGAAGGGAAAGGATGGAGGATTGGAGCAAGGCAAGAGTACGGGTTAGACAGGCATAGGTAGTGATTAATCAAGATGTAGACTTTCTTGAGCACTGATGCAGCAGCTCGCTGAAAGGCTGGAGCATGACTCCTGATGGGGCTGCAGTCCTGGGAAGGAGGATCAGTTGTGTAGCACTAGAAAGCTTATGGTGGGTCACAGCTGTTCTGTTACTAGTCTTTCTGCCTGCTGCAGTGTTTAAAGACTTGAGTCCTTCAGCTTTCTGGGCTGAAAATAGTCTGTACACCATTTCAGGCAACACAGTACAATGTACCATGAAACTGCTTAATGCTGTAGAAAATTGCTAACACAACAAAACAGAGCCCCTTGAAAATCAGCTAACGCTTCATTATGCCTTCCTGGGTCCCTTTTGACCCTATTCATGAGAGCATCACTTCCCACAGAACAGTTGCAGTCAGAGGCGCTGCGGATGTGCATGATGTGGATGTCTGCGGTGGTGCCTCCCCTGGCCCTCCCCACACGGTGTGCTGTGCAGCAGGCAGGAGTGCTAAGAACCTTCTCTTACAGTCACTCAACAAAACGCTTCATCAGGGATTGCAACTCTCCTGCAAAGCTCAGTGTAGTTTCCTGGTCAGGGGAACCCGGAGGGAAAAGACGGCGGGATCTTCGATGTGCCTTTTGTCGCCCTTGTCTGCTCTTCTGCAGGGGCTGCTGCTGAAGGGGGAGTGCGTGGGGGCTGAGAGAGGGTCCTCAACAGATGCTGGCACCAGCACGTTCTCTGTGCAGGCATTATTTGGCCATTGAGTCGGTGCTAAGGGAGTCACCAGAGCTACAGCAGTAAAAGGAGAATCTGTAGCTGAAGCAGTAATACACTTCATCTTATGCTAGATGATGGAGTTTTATGTTGGGTTGGCAAAACCACTGTCCTTTGGATGAGGCGCTGAGGTGCAGTATAACACTAGCTGGGAGCCAGGCTCCCAGGCATTAAGTGGTGAAGTATGTGTTACATAGCGAAAGAAAAGCCAGTTTCTGTCACTCCTCCTATTATTTGTATTATGGCAGTTTCTGAGGGCCCTGTCTAGATCATGGTTAGGTGCTGTCCTGAGGATAAAAGCTGAGGCGTGGACCCTCAAACACCTGATGGTGTCTCTCTACTTTTAGTAATATACAAAAAAACCCGCCACATATAAGGTCTCCTTGATTTAGCAATGAGAAAGAATATGATAGTATGCGCATCACATAGTTTATCAAGCCATAAAAATGAGATTAACAAAGGTTACTGAGTAAAGGAACTGTATATGGAAATGGAAAAAAAAAAAAAAGTACAGTCACTATATGCATAAATATGTTCCAGGCAAAAAATATAGGGACTCCTATAGGAAAGACAATTAGAGAATTTCATACTATTTGGGAGAATCAAAGTTTGTTGAGACATGTCAGCCTTTCTCAGGGGGCGAGGAAGGTTAGAGCAGCAGAAACAACTGTGCCGGTGATTCCATATATATTTTTATCTGTCTGATAAACTACCGGGGCAGGAATACCTGGGTGATCACGGATAACCCAGGGCAATAGAGACAAGGGAGAGGAGATAAGATGCGTGGCTGCAGTCCCCGTTGCTACTTTAGCTACAGGAGGAGCATAAAAATACTCAAGTTTGAAAGGAGCATAAAAATACTCAAGCCCAGAGTGACATCACGTGCATTTCTAGAGCAGTGTAAAGGGGCTCCACATCATTGAAAGTCAGGCAACATAAAAGGTGCTTGGGCCTTTCTGAAAGGAGGGGGGAGCCTGTGGTTGTGTTGATAGACTTAAGCCCCTTCCAGCCTCTCTGCAGCTGGGTAAATCTCCCAAGGATTGGGCTGGCTAACAGAAATATTGGCATTCCTCAGTGCTGGGTGAGTGAGTACAACTGATTCATTTCTTTGCTCTGCAGAGTAATTCTAAGCAGCTTCTTTTTAACTGAAAGGATCAAAGTCCCCAAATGAGAATGTGGTGAACTTGATACTTCTCCACAAGCCCAATAGGCATGGACAATATACATTCTGTAACCGAAACCTTTTGGGGTTTGTGTAATACAATACCCTTTCTGTAACCCCCACCCTTTTCTCCATCCTCGTGACCCTGCTGCAGCTAAGGGACCGGACAGTAGAAAAACATGTCAAGCATGAAAAGCAGCAACTTGAGGGCAAACATGACCCCTCCGCTGCTAGTTACTGAACTTCTGAAAGTACGTCAAGCAAGCAGAATCAGCTAAAAAGAGGGGCCAGGGACACCTCATGTTGTGCGAGATGGGAGGTTAGGTCTTTGCTCTTTAGAACTAAAGTGTTTTGTTTTAATCATGGGGAGAGCTGCTGGCTTGGCACTGTGTGAAATAGATTTAGAAATCCTGAGGAAGGAGGAATTTCTCAAAACAGTAAGGAAAACAAAAGTCAGCACCAGGGAAGAATTGGCCAGCATTTTTACAACAGGAAATGTGGAGGATACTGAAAAGAGAAAATTAATGACACTGGGAGTATGATCCTGTTAGCTGTTATTGTTGACACCTCATCATTTCCAGACTAAAATGCCAGCTAAGGCCATGTTTCACTTGACACTAACTTAGGTCATCTTTGCCTTGCCCAGAGAAAAAGAAACATCAAGCAAGAGATCGAAACTCTAATAAAAATGGAGCATATCACGAGAAACTCCTTTGCGTTTGGAATGGGATCAGCAGCGACAACATGGCTGCTGCAAAAACTCCTTGCTGCATTTTATTTTCTGAGGTAGAATAAATGTTCCATTTTTGAACAGTGGAAAATGCTGGCTATACCTATTTTAAACACAAGTGTAATGTTTTATAGCCCATAGAGGGATAATTACAAAGTACAAAATCACAGATTTTATAGCAGATTTTCCCAGGAGTGCAGTTAGAAAAACAGTATGTGTCATGTAGCCAATTTAGATAATGATTCTGATAAAGATAAACTGAATTGTTTATAATAAGTAATTGGGTCTACAAAGGCCCAAATGACACAGACGGGTACATAAGCTTAGAGGCACAGGAGCTGCAGGTCGAGTGCATTTGTTCCTGCTGCCCGACCACCATGCTGCTGCCCAGGTGGGGTTTGGCTCGGGGCTGGTGCTGAGTCCGATCTTTGTAATGCAGTTAATGTCCTCAGGAATAGTAATGATTAAAAACAGCTCAAAAGTTTCCTGTTGCTGAGATCCCAAGGTGGTGGCTCTCACAAGGGTCTGTGCTGGGAGGAACCGTGCATAGGGGAGACAAAGCGGGCAATTCCTGTTTGACAGTTGAACTGGGAGAGGCGCCCGAAAGCCTGAAAATGGGAAAGAAGAGCCCCAGCCTCCTTGCTGCTGAGGAAGTCCTTGGGCTGGTTCAGAGCTGAACCATGAAGAGTACTGGCCCGGTAAATATATAGTGGCACTTTACCACAGGCAGGAGATTACTTGTTGAGTAGATTATCTCTCTTGAGATAAGACAAAATCCTTCAGACTCGAGTGGAGTATCTTGCCCAGCCTATTAGTAGATGACAAGATGCAGTTTGGGCCCAGTAAGCCTCTATCAATCACACGATGAAGTAAAGCCCTAATTATCATTTAATTGCTGCCTTCAGCTTGAGCTGCCCTTCTTCACAGCTTTCTGCATCCATTTGAGATTAGGTTGCACTAAAATGAGAACCGTAAAGGGCCTGGCAAAGGTGTGAAATTCCCTGGGTAACTGAATTAATGGCAGTGTGCTTCTGCTGCTGGGGGGTTTCTGTTCTCTATGAAGACAGAATGAGTGAGGGCAAAGGGACATAATGGGGAATTGGCAGCGATAGCTCTCAGCCATTTGTTCACAAAAAGAATGACATAAAATGTGCTGGTTTGGCCAAACTCGAGGGGAACAAAGGAAATACCACTCACAAACATTTGGGTTTATGCTAATTTTGTGGAATTATGTTGTGAACTATTTTGTTGAATAAGAAAAAATAGTAATGTATCCACACAGGCTGCGCAGTTGAGTATGAGCTGCAGAATAGGAGCATTGGTAACTGTAGTTTTTCTTTTCTACACTATTCTTCTAGGGCGTTTTGAAATTGATTGACATACAATTTTGGGGTATTTGGGATTTGGTTTGGTTAAGTAAGGCTTGTTCTTGATCTGTTTTCATATGCTCTGCATGGCAGGTGTGTTTTCTAAGTAAATTGCAGAAGCAGAACAGTGTTTCTCATGATGAAACTCTCAACAGCAGCCCTGACACTGACATTCATCATGAAGGCACTTGTCTACACTATGTAACTTTGCAACATCAAATCCAGTTTCAAAGATAATTACAGGCCATTAGTGCCTGACACATGGAGTTTAATAACAGAGTAAATATTGTGGTGATCTTTGGAAATGCATAAATAAATAGATAAATACACAAAATAGGGTTGTCTGGCTTTAAAAATGAGCTCTTAAAACTGGTATTGCCTGAGAAACAGGCGTAGTTGGAACTGGTCACTTGACCTCTTTAGATGAAAGACATAGTTCTATGAATCTATTGTTTTACCAGTCTGCCTGGCAAGCAAATGCTGCTCTTCCTAAACAGGTATTGCACAGTACGTGTTTGCAGTGCCCGGTAACGAGGTACAGGCTTAATATCTGGGAGCACAGGGCCAGCTCTTCCATGGTGGTTGGGTTCCAGGAGTTAAATATTGGGAAGTATTATGAGTATTTCCAGAAAATAAGCAGTGATAGCTGTAGAGATTTTTAAAGCGTACCTCTTCATTTAAAATAAAAAACCTGAATGTTCCCAACAATGTGGCTGAAATTCCTTTGTCCTGGCACTTCTTCATTTTAATTCTTTTAAACCCCTTCATAGTGACAGTGCTCAATGCCTTTTACACATGTTTATTTATCCACTTAACGCCAAAGAGTTCAGAGTCCTCCTTGTCCCTCCCTAAAGACTCCACTACTCTTACCCGCGTGGTTTATGAGCCTGTCCTTGGAGATCGCAAAACAGGGGTAGGTAGAGCAGATTTTCCACTTTAAGTGGACGTGCTCAGAGATGAGCAGATTCCTTTCCAGCAGCGCTGTCCGGGTTGAAGGCAGGAACGTTGCTGGTGGGGCGGCCCAGGGAAGTTCTGTGCCTTTGCTGACACCGAAGCAGCCCCGGGACGGCCTGTGGTGGGCAGCGAGTCAGGGAACAGCGGTGCATCCCCTCAGATCATCCTTTGCTTACGTGCTCGCTTCAGCAGATCAAATACTTCTCTTAGAACTGACTTCAGGCCACAAAACCTAAGGATTAGGAGGCTTTTGTCAGGTAGGTGATATGCACATCACAGCTTGTGCGGGACACCTCTGGGCACTGGAGTAGCCGGCTGCGTAGAGCACAGGGAGGTGGAATCCGCCTGCCTGCAGGGGCTTTGAGACTAAAACTGCTGTTCTTGCACAGGACCATTAAATACGGTTTAACGCATGAAGACAGGAGAAGGAAGTAGACTGCCTGGAAAGAAATTTTTCTTTAGAAACAAAATAAAATTGGTGTTAGAAACAGAGCTGAAAGGATATCTGAATCGTCTTTTTTTTTTTTTTGTAATATTCATTTTATCTAGCCATTGTCAAAGTAACTGTAAAAGGCAAAGATGGAACTGAAGTGATCATTATCTGCCAGAGACTTCACTATAGCTTCTTTTTTTTCTTTTTAAAATGTCCAGTTTAACCTAACAGAGCTTGTTATGGCTGTCTTGCCTTATTTCTCAGATGCTTGAGAAAGTTTCCATGCTGAAATGGATTTAAGTCAATAATAGTTTTTGCAGCCCAGTTATAAATTGTATAAAATTAAGGTACATAACAGGAGAGCTGCCGTTGCCTTATCTGTAACACTGCAATGCTCTGTAAAGCCGTTCCTTTAGTTAAGGAATTACAATAAACAACACCTTAGCTGCTACTGGTGTACAATATGTGCTTATAAGATATACCAATGTTCCTTCATCACAATTTCTACTCTAGGATCTGAAGTGCTTGACAGCAGGATCAGGAAGACTGTAAGAGCAGAGCAGGCATGTAATGAAGTGAGTACAATGTGGAATAATGTCTTCCTTTCAGTAAATATGTGGCCCAGGGACCTCCTCATCCAGATGTCTTACCAATATATTTTAAAAGAACATGTTATTCTCTCTTTTTACACTTGGGAAATCCAAGCAAATACCAAGAGTTTTCAGGGTACTCCAATATAAAAAAAAACAAGGTACAGTTCCTTTCAGTAGCATATGAAAGAGGTAGCGTTGTCTTAGCAATGTTAAGCATAAGCAGGACACTGGATGGCTCCAGTTCATTCAGTCCAGCGCTCCCTCTGTGGTCATTAAAGTTTTTAAGTGTCTCGTTGCATTGCGTTTGACTGCACGAAGCTGGTTTGTGGCTTGACAGAACATCCTTGGAAAGGGCAGTGATCCGAAAGCTGTGTGCTGAGCACTGAAGAGACTCTCAAATTACAAACAAGAGATAAGAGTTACGTAGTGACTCTGGCAGGTAAAAGTACCAGAAGACCGATGATTATTTCACTTTTGATAGGTCCCATAAAATTCTGCTTGCTCCTGGGCAAGTAAAGATGGGTCAGCAGTTTTCAGGCTGGTGCACGCAGTCTGCATGGGTCATGCAGGGACTTGGTGTCCTTTGAGCTTCTATGTACCCCGTGTCACCACACAAAAGCAGGAATTTAGATCACTCCAGAATGCCTGAAGGCCTCCACGTACATTTCTGTTTTGCTGTGGAGAAGTTTTGCTGTAATGAATCTGAAGTACATTTCCTCAGCTTTCTCATCTCCCGTCCTCTGACCCCTGCAGGCCTGGAAGGCTGATGGTTGGTCATCCCAAGGCACTCGCTGCAGGCGCAGCACAACCCCTGTCCTGCTTGAGCTGCAGTTTGCGTTTAGCCCTTTTATCTCTCTCACCTTGCCTCGGACGTGGGGAAGTGTGGCTGTTGCACTCAAAATCCTTCTCTGGGGACTCATTTTATCCAACATGGTGAAAGGCCCTGGGAGAAGCGAGAACGCCTTGTCTGAGCTAAGCCAGGCCTTCCCTGGGCGCACAGCAGAAGCCGTGAATCCAGGTGGAAGGCCCAAAGCTGCGCCAGTGTGCAGAGCTGCCCTCGCTGCCTGCCCTGCGCAGGAGCTGGCATGCCGTGTGTGGCCCCGCCGGTGCGGGCTGTGCCGCGTGGTGCCTCAGTGCACGGGGGAGCTCCTTCCTGCCGAAGCAGGCAACCTGTGGGGCCCCAGCGCCGGCGCACCAGCTCCCACTGACACACCAGGCCTGGCTCAAGACTCGGTGGGGTTTTCCTGGTGCCAGTGTACTCCGGACATCTCCTCCCACCCCGGCTTCGTTAGCTTTGCCCCCACAGGCCTGGCGGCCAAACGTGCCCTCGCCTGCGCGCCTCGAGGGCTGTGAGGGGCAGAACTCTGGTTTGTAGGGCTGGTGCTGCGGGTCGTGTTCAGCCAGAGCTTTCTGTTGGTAGGGATAGAGTCACAAAATGGTTTGGATTGGAAGGGACTGCAAAGATCATCGAGTTCCAACCCCCCTGCCATGGGCAGGGACACCTGCTACTAGACCTGGTAGATCCAAAAGTTATAAATAAGTGATTAGGATTTTGTCCTTCTTAGACTAAGGTGTTTTGCTGGACTTCAGAGTTGTGTAAGCTTCAGGTAGACAGACTGGATTTTAGGAATACTCAGGAAAATTTTAGGACTTCAGTTAAAAAAGGGATTAATTCTAGTTTTAGCTACAGCATCTCAAGAACTTGTATAATGTGTTGTCTTTTTTTATGAACATAAACCATGTGGCATAGGTCCTCATTACTATTCAGAAGATATTTGGTTTTTAAATGTCCCTTTTATTTTAATAACTAACGCTCCTTTAAAGATCTTAACATCGATTTTAAAAGTAATCATAAAGGGAAAGTAAGAGAGAGGTTGTGAAAGAAGGTCACTCTACATGCTGGTGCACTGGTGTTTCAGGGCTTAATGCAGTGGTCGTCAAACCTCCAGCAGCCTCACCACTGGGAGGTGTGGGCTGCGTAGGTGGCAGGGTGGTCATTAACTGTAACACATGTATTAACGTTTTAGTTGGTTTAGGTGTAAAACAATGGGTTTGGGTCTTGTGTGAAAGCCAAAGAATAACAAAAGTAACTAGCTAATTGACTGACTTTTGGGGTAGATTTCGTACTCATATATTCACTTCACTTTTTTGGCTCTGGTGGGGAAAATTGCACTTAGAAGAGCAAAATGTGATTAGAAATGTAGTTTTGTTTGGTTTGCAGCTACTATGATGTAAAACTGAAAAACATTTTTTATCTATCTGTCCATCTATCTCTTGTGCACTCCAGATCCTTGAATTATTTTTTTAATAATTGTTTATTTCTCAAGAATTCTAATGGAAATTTTTCTTAACTCATAGAATTTTTTTTGTTTCATCGAAAGTAATTTCTTTCACTCAAGCTTGATTTGCTTATAACAACAACAATTTCTCATACTTTTCCTAAATAATAAAATAAATACACCATAATGGTGAATAAGGAGTTTACATTCCCAATGGAAAGAATACATCTGTGGAGATGAGTTTCATTAGACTGTTAACTGAAACAGTGACTTTTAAAATTGATTCCATCTTTAGCCAGTGTAGTCACTGCTCTCCTGAAGACTGTATTTATGAAGCATTCTTTATTTAAGATAAGCAAAAAACATAAAAGGAGGCTTCCTCGCCCTCTTTTGCTGTCTCTGGGTCAACATCTCAACCTCTTGATTAGATTTGGAACCTACTAATTAGATATAATTCATTACCTGCAAAAATGAGATCAGAAATCAAGAGCTGCTTTTCAGAATAAGGCGATCTTTCCCCTCATCCATCATGGCTATAAGTAACCAATTTAAAGTCAGACAAATGCATAACCAGCATTATTACCTTGTCATAACTAGTTAGGGAGAAAGACCTGGAATAAGCTGGCATTATAAATGGTTTTTATCACATTATTTTGCAGTTATTTGTCAGCCACTTTGCTTAAGATAAATGTAGAACAATAATCAGATTCTAAAACTGAACCGTGGACAAGATTTTGTTAATTGCAATAACCGCTTCTGTAGTGGGGCACAGTTTATAAATTGCCTTATGCAGAAATTGTACTGAGCATATTTCCACGGTTGTACTTGAAGGTCTAATGGGCCAAAAAATAGGAAAGGGGGTCCCCTCCTTCCAAAACACTGTGAGGTCTCACAGCAGTCAGTGGCACTGCTGGTGACCCAGTAGGACTGCTGGGCCAAGTGACCAGGAGGAGTTCTTCAGCTCTTGGTTGTTCTTAAAGTGTGCCAATCTTAGTGCAATATCCTCCGTAATTCATGGAAAGGGGTCTTGCAGCACGACAGGAGAGATGCTACTGCTGTGGGAGGCTTCTCAGAAGCACCAAGAGGTTCCTGAGGTTGCATTTTTGGTAACCACAAATGTCAGTGCTGTGCTTTCTCTGATAGAAAGCAGCACAGGATCACATCCTAATTGCAGCAAGATTTTTGTGTGACAACAGCTTCAGAGAGTGACCAATGTCTGCAGCACCTGCTGCGGGGCGTTTCTGGAGGACCATGTTCCCATCCTTCCTGGAGCGGAGGTGGTGGAGGGTGCGAGCCCAGGGAGCACACCCGGAGCTGCAGTGCCACCCTCTCCTGAGTAGCTGTGATTTTCCCTATGACTTCAGGAAACCAGGATTTAAATTCATGTTCTCATGAGGCTGACTGAAGGGAATATAAAGGTGAGGTTCTGGCAATATAAATCCCAAGCAACTCTCTTGCCTCATCTTAGATTTAGACAAGAAGTGACTTCAAATTTAAAATCCTGCTATGGAGAACAGGATCAGGTCATGAATTCTGCAAATGTTTTAATCACCACTGGAAACCACTCTTAACATTTGGAGACTTCAAATGTGGAGGTAGATTTCTTCAAGCTCACCAAGTGATGCCCGCACACCCAAAGCAGTGGGCCGTCTTTCCATGGGGTGAGACAGAGAGCTCCGGAGTGGGGAGCTTGCATTAAGGACTGGTGTTACCCCTTGTTAGGGGAAAAAAGTTTTCACGCACCTTTTCTTCTGATAATAACAATATTCTGGTTTGTATTCAATTGAAGCGTAAAAGGCTACAGTTTTAAAAGCAACAGAATTGCTACAGTGTGGTTGTGATGAAGGAGAACACCTATTCTGGTGCAGTACTAAAATACACACAGAAGTCACAGTCGGCAGATCTGATTAACTGTAAATCCAGGTTTTTATGACACTCTGCCCCCCCCCAGGTAGGTAAGGACAATAGCTTGATTTTGATCTCAGCTGCAGCACAAGAAAGATTTCAGCTGAAGATATTTACTAAATTATTTATCTTATACAGCGCTTTCATTGAAAAACAATTACGTGTTTTATGTACTGTTAGCGCAGTACCATGTAGGTGCATCTTACTACAGAAAAAAATACATAAGGAATATTTACTGTCTGGGGTTGCTTGTGGTGTTCATAAAGCCGTGTCTAACCAAAAGTGTTAATATAATTGCCACTTAAAGGAAAATGTAGCAAGAATAGGGACACTTGCAAATGACAGACCTTTAGAACTTGAATTATTCTTCTGTCATTTCAAAGCTCACAGCATCACTAGGCAAGGTAGAGAGGGCTTATTTTCCTTTTTTAATGAAAATTTCAGTGAAAATTTCATGCCTTCTGTCAGCCCATGAGTATCAGCGCACTAGTTATGTTCCCTGAATCTGCTGTGGAGGTGACTGCCAGTGTCCAGACCTCCCTCTGCCGCAGCCTTCCAAGCACAACAAAAGCGGTGGCGGTTCTGGTCAGACTGTGCTCTGTGCAGTGCTGTGTTCGTGCTTCTGCCTGTAGTGCTGCTCGGCATGCAGCTGTGTTCCCAAATAAATACATTCTGAAAGGCAGAGAAATTATTCCACCTGATTTTTGCATTCCAGGTTTGCTTTAAAAGGCTGATCAAATGGCAGGCTTTAGACAAGTTTTCATTTTTTTCCTGGTTAATGCAGTTTAGGCGGCTGTAGCATGAAAAGGCTTGACAAACTGTTAGCATTAATGTACTGAGCATAATGAACACCAACCATACAGCACATGGTGCTTGTCTGCTTATTGGTGAATTTAACTCACTTTAATTGCAGTGTTACTTACGTGATGGAGATGTAGCCCTCAGAGGGATCATTTGAGGGACGAATAATGTATTTGTGTAAAATTTAAAAAAAAACAAACAAACCAAGCAACTAGCAGATAGTGCTACTAGCTGTAGTACATTATAGTTTAATAATTATTATCTAGATAGTACTTGGCTTAAGGTTGAAAAAGAGGCACTTCTGGAAAATAGGATAAAAGCTTGCCTGGAGCACAGCCACAGGGACTGTCTTTTGCAAGCTATACTGGTGGCGAGACGTTCAGGAGAGCACCTGGGAATAAATTGAGTCTGCTGGGAGGAGAAAGTATCCACCCTGGGGGCACGTCAATGGAAATAGAAGGTGACAATGAGCCCAAGGCCTGCTTGGCCATATCACATGGCTCTCCTGATTCTATTGAAGGTATCGCACAACAACCTGCCCTCTGAGCAAATCTGACACCTGGGAGGTTTTCTGTGCGAGTGGGAGGTGTAGGACCTTTACCCCCAGCACAGAGCTGGTGCCGCAGGCGGTGGGACGCTGGTGGTGTTAGAACCTCCTTATGTCTGTCATTTGTACCCTGAACATTGAATATCTTCCTCATTATTCATCCCACCACACTAGAAACAGCTGGTCTTCAAGGGAAATTACCTAATGAATCAACAATAAGGCTATTGTGTAGGCGTGACATTTCTGATAATAAATTATTGCTTTCAGGAGGTTGACCACACTTGTCAGGGTTTTGTGAGTTACAAATTCAGCTGCCTTGTCTTATGCTGTTTTACATAACAGACAGTGTAAAACCTTGGCATTTGACTGTAAGTTATTCCCTCAACTTCTAGATCCGTATCGTAAAATTTCTTTCTTTCTTCATTTGTTCAGAATAATCTTTGGGTATTTCCAATCCATACTTTGAAATGATTTTCATTTGGCTTGAATTGATTATCTTTATTGTGTCATATATATCTCAGAATTAAACATGAATTTAAATATTTTTTTTACTAGAAATGTAAACAGGCTATAAATGTAAGGACTGCATTTTTTGTTTCAGTTAGATAAATGACGTGTTTGCATATTTCTTGTATGCTTACACTTGAAGGAGTAGTTTTTCAGAAACCCATGACATGGAGAAATATCTAAATATTCCCTTCCTAGCTTTCCAAAAATATCTGGATGTAACTAATTATTTTAAAAGTGCTTGGCCCATATGAAGTATGCTCTGAGGATTATTATTTAAAAGCATGCTTCTTTTTCACATGCAACTGTTATTTGCCTTTTACTTTGTGTATACAGGCATGTGACTAGTTAGTGATTAAAAACAAAAGTCTTTGCTCCCTCTTAGCTGGATGTAAATGATACCGAAATTCAGTCAGTATCTGCAACAAATTGTATGCTTTATCTCTGTGGAATTCTGTGGAACCAGTTCTTTAGCTTTTAATACTGTAAGTCTTTTCATAAGTAGCCAACAAGTAGAAAAGGACAGCACTTTTGTTTTCTGCCAGATTTCTCGGGGGCAAAATGCATACTTGCAAATATGAATGAAGAAGGCTCAGGTAAATCAAGCCGGAGAGGAAGTCGGTATTCTTATGCAAGTAGTTGTGGAAGTTGAAAATGAGATCTAAGGCAGGGAATACGTGTTCTAGCAAGTATGCTGGATTTCAAGCACTCCCAGTGACTATTGTTACACTCGTTTCTTTTCAGTGGCAGTTGTTATCTAATGTCTGGACAGTGCTGCTGCTTCTGGCTCCTGCAGAGTATGTTCTGAATTTAATGCAGTAGGGCATTTTAAGGTGTGAGATAAGGCTCACTCTCACTCAAGCACCGGTGGATTTTTTTTTTTTTTCAATAACAATTCAGATTTTCAACAGGAAGAAATTAAGCAAAACCCAGTGTTTCTGAGAAGTATCTTCTGACATTCCGATCTGAGAACGAGGAAAGCAGCGTCGCCCAGCGTTACCAGGGCACTCTGGATGGGCTCCAGTCTGACGTGGTGCACGGATCCCTCTCTCCAGGGTTTTCTAGGAAGACCAGTTGTAACTGGAGCAAAATTAATAATTATTGCCCTCAACCCACCTCAAGCCCCCTAAAACCAGAAAGGCCCCAGGGAACCTGTGCAGTGAAGTGTCCTCCACCAGGACTGCACAAGATCTTGGGCAGAGTGCAGAGAGGAGCCCGGAGGCAGATCCTGCACCTCGGGAAACCCAGGCAGAGCAGAGTGCTGCGTTGGTCCCCTGCTCATCCCCAGCCCCAGCAGGGTTTCTGAAGCCTGCCTTTTTAAGTGTTCCATAATTTTTGTTTCCTTTGTATGTTGCACACCATGTGAGGTGCTCCTGGGCACCCTGAGTGCTCGCTCCTCACGGGCTGTAAGGGCAGTCATAGGTAGCAGTGCCGGCAGCCATGCCCTCCCCACAGAGGAGTCCAAACCAGTGGAAAATCATCAACCTCTGCCTTTCCTTTACTGCCGTCTCATTTCCCGGCGAGCGCGAAGTGACCTCCTGAGTGGTTGCAGGGCCTTAGCTGCGTGTCCTCTGGGGAAGGAGTCCCTGGGCCCCCCTGTCCACCACAGCCCTCAGCCACACCGAGGGGATATGTTTTCACATGGAAAATAGTATTTTTTTTGTTTTCTAACATAATCCGCAGCAGAGCGCTGTCCTCCTTGGCACAGTGCCCCTTGCTGGGGCAGGGGGTGGCTGGCAGGAGACATGGCACCATTCACCCGGGCGCTGGCCTGACACCAGCCGCTGCCCGCACGGCCCTCACCAGAGGTGCCCCGAGCGCCCACAGCCAGCACGCCCCACTGGCTGGAGTCCTGCCGGGCCATGACAGAGCCAGCAGCGGACCCTGCCCAGCCACGGCGTCTGTCCGGGGCGGCTCTCGCGTGGATTGTGGTGGTGCCGGTCTATGGCCCCAGCACTGGTCTCGCCCCAGCAGCCGCAGTTGGCAGGGGCTCCCCGCTACAAACCCCTGTCATCGGTGCTGCCGGGCTGCCTGGTAAGCAGAGGCTAAATGGTGCAGAGGAAGCTGTGAGATACTGTGACCTTTCAGCATAATATCTTGGCATCAGTTAATTAATCGTGTGTTTTAAGTGTGCTGATGGTGATGAGTTAGTGGTGGAGTGACTGGTTCATTGTGGACGTATTCTGTTTATAAAGCAATACCTGTGAGCGGGGCTGGGTACACCGGGCAGCAGGGGCCGATGCGCGTAGGCAGGAGAAGCTATGCAGCCTGAGCCTGTTGTCCTGCTGCTGCTGCCCCTCGGAGAAGGTCTTTCTCACCACCTCTGGCCTTTGCTGTGCTGCCTTCCTCTCCTCTTCCCCCCTGCCCTGGAGGAGGGATCATCTCCCGTCCCCTCTGGGGACATTCCAGCTGCTCATGGTGCCTGGGGCGGGTGAGTGGGGACACCCCTGAGGGGCTGTGGTGGCCGCCCGTGCCTGCTGCCAGCACCAGAGCACAGTGCCGTCCGGAGGGCCTGAGGAGGTGGGTTTGTCAGGGCTCCAGCGGGGCCACCCAAAGTGGAGGAAATGGGGGCCACATGATCTCCCAGTGGCTGCATTGGTTTGGTTGAAGATCATCGCTAACAAGTCAGGGCCCAGCGATTCACATGAGCGCCGTTCAGGTATAAAGCTGGGATGAGATGACCGAAAAAAGAAGTGGAAAAAGAATTTAAAACCATATAGCCAAAGACTGATGGTAAACAATTTTTGGGTGGGACCATATTGGCCCAGAAAATTTAGCTAGATGTTAATCATGATCAAGGTCCACTGGAACCTTTAAATTTTTCGCCAAATTGATGTAATTTCTGGAGGTCCATTATTGAAAGCAAGTGCATGCTGTGCTCTTTCCTTTCTTAGAGAATGGAAATTCAGCTGAAACAAACAAAGGTGTCATAATGGTGTCGCACTGTCATTTAACTTTCCCCACCAGTCTTCTGATAAAGACACGTTGTATTCAGCAGCATACAGACATAACAGCAGTTCTGTCTCCAAAATCTGGCTTTACAGCGTAAGGCCTGTTGAGTTTCCATGGCAATGGCCACAAATTCCTCCCAGCTCTTCAAAGTGAAAGACATATTTGTTTTGCTCGCGCAACTTTGTAGCACAAAAGCGCTCTCTCTTTTTTCACGTAACACCTGCTAATCTGCACTTGGTCCCTTTGAAGCTTCCTGCTGATCAGAAATTCAAATACATTTTTGCATGCTAATCTTAGTGGTAATCTAGAGTTTGTGTCTTTCATGTTCTGTCTGTGAAAACAGTTTTCTTTATAAATCACCAAAAATGTTGGCGCTGGTCGCTCTCCACGGGAGGATGAGCCGATAGGGAAATCGTGCTGTTGACAGCTTGGATGTCGATTCTCTCAAGGTGCAACGCAGCTTGGGCGACGCTATCAGATCAAGGCTTTTTAACCATCCATTCGCTCTTTGTGAAAAGGAGGAGAAAGGAGGGAGAGAGAGGGAGGAACAGCGAGGGGGAAGGGCTCTGATGAGCTGCGGGTGAGCACAGCCCGTGGCTGCGCAGTGTGACAGGGCTCAGGAGGGGCAGAGCCCAGTGCTTGCAGCCTGGGCGCCTCCAGCTCCTGCTTCACACCCTGGTCCAGTGCGTGTTGGCTCAACAAAGGAGCAAGCGTGGCTGCAAAGCCAAACAAATGAGCGTTTGCAGCAGTGCTTTTCTGGTCATCTTATGAATAACCACGCAGCCACAGCGCTGAACTCGCAGCCTGCGCTTTCCTCCACAGACGAGGCTGCTGCATCCACGCCGCTGCAGTGCCGTGGTCCTGGGTGGACACCACGCTGCATGTAGGTGTCAGTACCACACAGGGTCCCCCCTGCCCGTTGGGTGCCAGGGTGCAAGTCGCGGCTGCCCCACTGCTCTGCCCCACAGAGCCCCGTTCCTCAGTGCTGGAGTGTGCACAGGCACCCGCCCGGCCAGTGCAGGGGGTCCCAAAACTGCCAAGGGTCCTGGTGGTGCCGTGCCATGGGGTGATTTGCCTGTCAGAGCAGCTGTGAAGGTCTGATGCCCTGTTGGCCTGTAGCTGGAGATGTAGCTCTAGTGCTTCATGGGTTATCGTTGGTATCTTTGTTTACACCAGTAGTAAAGGATGCAAATGGTTTGCCCTTGGGGTACTGCTGTGTGTCCATGATCTATCTGTGTCTGCCAGAACACACCGAAACCCCACGTCCCACCTATATTCTGGCCCCAAACCCGCTCTCAGTTCACTTTCTGGTGGCACCATGTCCGGTGAGTGCCTGTGCTGGCAGTCCAGCATCAGCCCCAGTCGTGCCCACAGCCTGTGCTGTGTTACTGCGGCACTCCTTTGTGCTTCAGAGTTTTAAAACAGAAGGGTTTGAGTTTCACTGCAGCTTGGACATGGGTAAACCTCTGTGGCACAGTTATTTAAAAGAGTCGGTCCTCACAGAGCTTTACCTTGTTTAAAATTGTCGGGTTTTTTTCCACTACTTGAAGAAAAAAGAAACCTTCAGGGTTAATTTCTTAACTAATAATTCAGTGAATATGTACAATTTTCCTCTTGGAGGAGATAAACAGTTTACCACTTTTACAAGACATGTTACATGTGCAATACTCGCTGAGTAGTGCAGGATGCCATTCAGTCGAGCCATCTCTCCCCCGAAGCCTGAGCTGCAGTCTGGGGGAGCTGACAGATGGATGGACGGACTCCCTCCAGCCGCGGCGCTGGGTCAGGCACCCCAGGAGCGTTCTGTGCAGTGCCCAGGGATTTCTGTCTGTGAGCTGAGCCATGCAGCTCTTCCTCCATACTCTGAATTTTATAAAATCTTAACTTGCAGAAAAATCTTTATTTACGAAAACTCATAGTGCATTTCAGGGAGGAATGCGTACTTGCCATTTCATACAGGATCACTAGCAAAATCTTTGAAAGAAGTTTTTCTGTTCATTGTCTGCTGCATCTCGCTGCTATTCTATTCAAATTATCTTCCTTTCTTTAGGGAAAAGAGTCTTGAGTGCACAAGGGGGCTATGGTTTCTGCAAGCAGATAATATAACCATGTAATATAAACATGGCAATAATTTCCTTAGGCCCTGTGATCCGCCAGGCATGTTGAGAACAGTTGGCAAAGGTCTGGGGAAGTTCCCAGTGCTACACAGCAGCTACAGATAAGATGCCTTTCTGCCTTGCTCAGCTGCAGGATCACACCCCCGGCACGGGAGAAGTCCATCCTGTCCCCTTTCCTGGCAGGGTAAACCTCTGCCTTTGAAGTCGTATGCCCACAGCTTGCAGAGCTGGCTAATACATCAACATCAGTAATTTACCAAAGGGGGGGAAGTGAAAGAAAGCTGCAGCATAAATCTCAGTCTGGCTTTATTCTTTTACTTTAGGTTATATGTCTTTAAAGGAAAAATGCTGACAACATGCTTGCTCACAGAATGCCTTTTGAGCCAAAGCCAAGAGTTTGCTCAAAACTGGTAAAAAGTCAGAGCTGGGATCTCAGAGCGGCACAGAATTTTCCTCTACTTCCTCGCTCTGCTTTAGTTTTCCAGTAGTTGAGGAGGTGTTCAGTATGCCTGCTGCCTTTTGCTTTGAGGCATGGGTCAGAGCGTGCTTTTGTCTGTTGAAACGGGCGGTCACTGGTGTCTGACTGGTGCGGATCTGCTGGAGTTTGTGTGTTTGCTTTCTCTGTATCAGTTACTCTTCAGTCTGCTGAGTGTGACTTTAAAACAATATTATTTGGACTGAAATAGTGCAGCCAGGCAACAAGGGGCCTTGTGCCTCCGGCAAGGGCTTTTCCTCTCCGCAGTGAGCAGCTCCATGAATGGTAACATCTGCAGACCAACATGCCTGCGAAGCTCCCCATCCCCTCGCAGGCAGGGCCAGGTTCGTGCCATAGTAACCAGTGCAACCAAAGCAACGGCCGCCTCACCTTAAACATCCTTCCACATGGCAGAAGTCCTTTCGTTTCTTTGCACTGTCATCTAATGATGGGATGTTGCTGCAGTAGTGCTGTTGGGCTTGTTTAGCGTTCAAGCCACAAAGTCCTGGCGGCTAGCTCTGGGTCACCATCAAGATTTCAAGCCTAATAAATCATAGGGAGTAATTTTTTGATGAGGATTGTGCCTGGCTGAGGGGAGCTGACCCTACACGTTTTTCTGCTCTCTAGCAATCTTAGTGCCTCCTCAAATACACTGGACAAGGACCACCCGTGCCTGCGAGCAGCTGTTCATAATTTTGGTAGAGGTCCTCCTTCAAGGAGGTAACTATGTGTATTGCAGTGGCTTCCCACGGGAATGCTTGCATGGAGGAACACTGTTGGCAGGGTGGATGGAGGGACTGCTTCTGCTCCCTCCAGAGCCCCAGAAAGTACATCGGTATCTCTGCATTTGCACATGGTGACTGCAGCACCTCTGTTGCTGTACAAAGTACGGACACCAGCTTATTGTCCTTTACAAACCTTTCCTGATAGTGACTGCCCTCCCCTTGCAATGTGGAGAGCTCAGAGCCTTGAATTACTGAGGAGTTTAAGATGTGAATCCCAGGGAATCTTCTGCCAGAATCTCCTCCCTCCCTGAGCCAGGGAAGGCCGACAGCGGATGCGCTGTGTTCTCAGAGGTGTTCATGTCCCGCTGCAGGACCATAGTCCGTGCTTTGTCCATATTGATTGCCCCTCCAGCTTCTACTTCCAGCTGCCTCACTTGTATCTAGAAGGTGCAATGTGTTCTCTTCCACTGAAGCCGATGGGTCCAGTCTCATGTCCAAATCTTGATACTTTCATCTAAAAAAGAAATATGTAAAAAAATGTATTATTTTCCTAACCTTTTTTATAATAAAAAGTTGATCTATATGGAACGACTGGATCCCCAGAACTGCAGTAGTGATAACAACATGCCTTTTATTTCTTCTTGTGCTGTATCATGCGCTAGTGTTGTAGCCATGCTCCCCAAGAGAATGCAGTAAAAGTTCTTCTTCAACCTCAGGGGCTTTTGTGATCTTCTCACTTGCTATTTATAGCTGATTAAGGCTCAATCATGTGATATATTGATAGTTCCCCTGTGCTATATTGATCCCAGTGGAAACAACGGGCGTTCAGCACCTCACATGATCAGACCTTTCACATTCGCGTCTTGCTGCTCGTTACAGAATATGAGCAGTAAGACTGAGTGCTCCTAGATTTTCTTATTCAGACTCATTTCGAGCTCCGGCTCAGACTGGAGATTTGCTGAGTAAATAGTCTCAACAATAATCTCAGCCTGATTCCAACTAATTAAATCCTGTACAAACATCCCTCTCTGGGCCAATATAGCGAAAGACAACGAAAACAGAGAAAACCAGACATAGCTTTCCTCCAGATTTTGCTCGGCCCTTTAATCCTGTATCTTTTGAAAGATAGTAACGTCCATAAGATGAGGGGTCAGCCTTCCTGCCCTCAGCATCAAGCAGTGGAATTTTTCAATAATGAACAGCTGGGTCACCAGCGACACAAAAGCTGCTGTAATATCCTGTAGGCTTACGGGGCACAACAGAAATCCCAAAGCAAATCATGATGTACACAGAAAGGGACCGTCCTTTTCTATTAAGGAGGCCACTTCAAACCAGTCTCGACACCACCTTTTCTCCAGCTTTTCGGAGGCGAGATTATCCCCTGCGTATATTTAATCACACATTGGGGGGTGGCTTTGATTGCCTTTTTAGAGTCAGAGAAGTTAAAGAACATAGTTTGAAGGCTCTTATTATCAGTGCTCCGTCCGCGTGCTCTCAGCCAAGATGTGTTTACAAACAACTGTTGAGATCAGGGCAAGCAGCAACGCTGTGCTGGGCCCAAGGCCGGGTTTTGCACCAGTTTGACAAAGTTGGTGTACTAACCCAGACTCCAAGTAAGTGCGGCAAGAGCTGATGGGAGGAGGAAGTGGGGGGTGTTGCATTTGTGTTTTAATTTTTTATGAAACCCCATGGAATTCGTGGTCTTTTCCAGAGAAGGAAAAAGTTACCATGTAGGATTTTTCCTAAGTACCCAGTAAAGCAAAAAGCAAACCAGGGTAACATGACCAAAAAATAAATACTATAAAAACTTTTTAATATATCACAAAAGTCCGTCTGAGATGTTTGCAAGATATGTTGGAGAATCCTGATTAAAAGCAGTTTGTGTCAAGGAAGTTACCACTTGCAACATGTAGAACATCTGACAGTGATTAAATGGAGCTAGCTATTAGATTTTCCTAAAGAAACAATAGTTAAACATATCTCCACAAGTATGAAACACTTTATGTACTGTATCTGGTACACCTCATTTAAATTGACTTAGATGGAACAGACACACTAAGTCTAACTAGTAGGTTATTAAGAATATAAACCTGGTGCCCAAGAATTTACAATCAGTTATATGGGAGGTATCCTGACTTTCCTCCTTTTCCCAGGGCTTTCATTTACTAAGCATATGCTGTAAAGATGTCACATTTACAGCAAGGGACATGTTTAGGATGTTTCTTACAAACAGTTTTAAGTTACATACCTGTAACAAATGCATCTTGCTATGCTGCAATGTGCTGCACAGAAAGTCTGCCATGGGCTCAAGAAAATGTATGTTAAAGGAAGAATGTATGTGCTGGGGAGAACACATTTGTAATTTTTCAGTTTGCATATTAGAGCTTGTGAATTTTCGATAGAAAAATGACGTAAAATTGTTTTCTGCAAGGTGACAAAATTTTCAGCTCTGTTAAACCACTTAGAGGTTTGAGAAATATGGTTTAAATTAAGCATATCATACTTCTAATTCTGATGGGTAGCAGAAAGAAGAGCTTGGAGATTCATCCAGCCTGTAGTGTTTCGTAGTTGGAAATAAATTGTGTGCTCTAACAATCGTTTTAAGAGTTGCCGAAGAAATACCTTTCGTTTCTTTCGCTTTGGGATCAAGACGGGTATTTAGATGGTTACTGCGGGGCACTTAGGTGCGCTAATTCGTGTTCGTACATCGCAGGGGAGGAACCGGCAAGTCAGAAGACTTTGAGTTCAGCATTTCAATCTGCGTTTAATTATGGATTTCCCTATTATTTTGTGAGACGAGTGTGCAGAATTGCTGAAGTAAACCGCTACAGTGCTATAAGCCCAGTCAAAAGCACTGTTTCAGAGTGTGGAAGTGATATGAATAGTGTTCATATGTCTTTTCTGCGTGTCACTTACATTGCAAGGTTTTTAAAAGTAACTATGCTTCCATCAACAGCCGGAGCAGGTCTGCTTTCCAGGCTGGCTGTTAAAGTCCCAACCTACCTCACTCTCTCTATCTGTACACGGTCAAGTCAGGAATTGCGTTCGACTCCTCCAGAGCAGAAGAATGCTGAGGGTCAGTGTTTAGTAGGTGGGAAATAGTGTGAACGGTCCTCTGGGGGGCTGAGAGCTGACTTATGGTTAAGTCCAAACTTCTCTGATTTGCATAATGCTAAGACTAATAAAATATACATGGGTAGCTTATCTCACTTAAAACAGACAAAAATTAAATTGGAACATATTGCTTCAAAAAGGAGAGAAAAATTTAAGACAGTGTCTTGAGCACAGGAGACATATTTTGCTACTTTTTATTTAATTATCTTTCTCATATTTACAACATTTTTTGCTGAGTTACTGCCAGGCAAAAGTCTGCCTTATGCACAAAACTGTCCGGAGTTTGGTCTTTTTAATGGGAATCACAAAACCACCGGAATTCCGAGGGCTGATGTGGGTCAGCTAGAGGATGGACTTAGAGGACGTGGCATGTATGCTTCATGGGGTGGCAGTAACGGTCACGCTATAAGAAATGACAGCTTTAAAGGTAGTTGTTTTCTGGCAGTTGGATTCAGTTGAAATGATTAAGGCTTGAAGCTTTGCCAAGAGCTCGCTCTTAACCAAGACAACGTTACTGCAATTAGGTGATAGTTTTGACCGATACATTCTGTGAAGTGCCAAATCCTGAAGCATGCGTGGAAGCAAAGAAACCACAGGGCTAAATGGCACTTTGGTGTTCAGCTCCACGTACGTTTATCCTTTTCTGTTTCTGCTGTTTGGCAGCTGATGACCAGAGTCAGGCTGTATAATAAGCAAGAAAAAGAGAAAAAAAGAGGGGCCGTTACCTGCCGTCTGTGCGACTGTCAGCAGGGCACAACGGTGGGTCGGGCGCTGAAGCGGTGCTGTGCACCAGCCACCCCCTCCCCAGCCCCGGGCACGGCCGTCCAGCTCCCTCAGCCTGGTTTTCCCCCCGCTCGCTGCTGGGTTCCATCAGTACTGTTAGCCGTGGCTATTACAGAAGTGGTCCGAGTCACTCGGCTCGGCACTGTGCAGTGCTGGAAAGCAGAAAGTTGCTGTCATGAAAAGTTGGAGTGAACGTGGAAAAGCCAGGAAAAGGAAAAGCCTGCAGTGAAGGCGAGGCAAATACTGCGTTAAGAGTCACGGTGCCTTATGGGGTGGAGCACAACTGGAGGAGTCACGATGGCGGGGTGAGAAAGTTTGGTGTGCTGATAAGGAGTTAAAGACTGCTTCTGCACAGAGTTAAAGAGCAGAAATTTGACAAGTCACAGCTTTAGCCTTGTGCCTGCCTGGGGTGCGGTAGGTGATCCTTAAATAAAGGGCAGTAAAGAAGCATCTTCTGTGAGCGATTAATGAGAGGCGCTGGACGGGGATGGTCCCTGCCTGCTGAGGAGGGCCTCGCAGCGCAGCCCGTCCCGGTGCAGCCGCGCACCGCTGCAGCATGGCCCTGGGAGCTCCCTGCGGCGGAGGTCTGTCGTGGTGCCATCGCAGGGCTCAGGAGGACGCGCATCTCAGGTCGGAGATGTGTACGCACTTAAATGTCTCAAAGTTTACAGATCTGTGCAGTCTGCAAAAGCGCACAGTTAAACATGCTATGATGTGTCTCTCTGACACCTTTATAGGTATCGTAATATTCAATACAATACAAAGGGCTGTCTCTTGTTTCTCCTTCTGAACTGACCAAAATTTCACTTTCCTATTTATTCCCTCCTAATACTTCTAGGCGGAGACCCTGCCCCTTCCTAACGCGGGAGCGTAAATCACTGCTGTATAGGTGCTCACTTGCTCTCTCCACACAATTTGACTTTAATGTCAGCTCTCAGCACACTCAGCAGGGCACTCTGAAGGGTTGTCCTGCAGTATCTCATGGGTGTTGTGTTCTCTGACACAGAAAAACAGAACTGACCCCCTTCCTCCTCTTATCTACCTCCCTTCAACAAATACAGACAATAAGGGCATCATTTCTTTACAACGAACAGAACAGCAGCACATCAAGTCTCTGCAGTCTCCAAAGGGGCAAAACAGAAGAAAGCACGCACACCCTCTGCCAAACAAACAAACAAACAAAACCCGAAAACCAACCCACACACTTTTTTGCTCTGCTTTGCGGTGTCCCCTTTCTCAGTGCAATGCAAACATAGTGTGGCAGAAATGTTCCCGTTTTGTGTACGCAGAGGCTGTGCAATTCAGCACTGGGGCCATCTTCCTGCTCCAGAGCATGTGTTTAATGCCAGGAGGCAGAACACCATCAGTTGTGTGAGACTCACTTCTCCATCCCTGTGTTACTGCAGAAACCACTCTAATTGCCTTGTGTCTTTTTGCATTTATAGGTTAATCCCAGTCTTTACTATAAAATGATTTTACAAAATTAGGAGCAGAGCCTTATCAAGAAAGGCTAGGGCTTTTGTTGAAAGTTACTGATGAGCTTTTACTAATTTTTCATGAACTGACAAGCGATAGAAACTTACGGCAGAGCGTTATCTGGTGCGCACCAGCTTTAGGGTGCAAATGCACGGCCTTGCGCTGAGCGGCCTGCATTTTCATGGTCTCTGAACCAGGTCTCTGAACATTTTTGTTTCATGTTTTCTGCCAGTGTCATCCCAAGAATTCTGTGTATGTACGATCACTGATGGGATTGTTGGTAGATTTCATTATATTCTTCTCCTGAACTCAGTAATGTTTGTCCATAAGGGCTCATTTGCAAAGGTACCCTGTTAATCTGTTCATCCTGTACTTATCTACAAAGGGACATGAACTTCTCTTGACCAACCCGGGATTTCCTGTACAGGTGACTACTGCACACAGTCTTGGTATTTCAGCTTCTTTCCAGAGCCTTGTGTTGGGAAAATGCTGGTTTCTGCTGTGCTATTAACTACCAAACCTGCACAGTCTTTCTCCCAGTTCTGACAGAATTTGGAAATAAAAGTGCATGTGTATTTCGCAAATGCAATTGCAACTCTGGTGGTTCAACAGGTCTGTCATCTCGTATCACCTCTTACCACAGGTCTTATGTATGTGTCTCAAAGAGTGTGGAAGAGTGCCTAATTGGGTTTGTTCTTAGCATTTTCGTGCCAAATTATTTTGATTGTATCGATTTACTCATATGAAAGATACAAATTTCATTAAAGCTCATACATTTAGTCAATGGGAAAATGTAGTCGCTTGCATTAGCAAACACAGGTTTTCATAGCATACAACTGGGAGACAGTGTCTTCCCGGCCAAAAGAATTTGCACCTTTTCAGAAAATGTGAATGTCCCTTGCAATCCCTGTGTTTTACTGTGAAATGTCCTCAGGATGAGGACCTGGAAGGAGGTTCCCTCAACTTGTTCAGGCGTTCAAAGCAGGAAGCAATGCACCAGTAGCTGCTCTGTCTTCAAGCAAAGTAAATTCTCAGGGATCTTTAAATGATCAGCCCCGCTTGTCCTCACGCAGATAATCTCCAATTTGCCAATAGCCATTTTCTTGTGTAGCCCCACCTCAGTCCCTCACAAGGTGACAACTGTTTCCTCCCAGGTCCCTATCTGATCTTCACTGCTTTTTGTGTCAGTCTACGCAGAGGTAGCTCTTTTACTAGGGGTGCTGGGGTGATCCCAACCAGAAATCTGTAAGCGTTTCTGAGTTTTATGTCCCTCCCCTGTAGGGCACAGACAGTGCTCCTGCCAGAACAGTGCGTGTGTGGGATCACCGCCCGCTCAGAGGCATTAAAGGTGCTACTCTGCAGAGGAGAGGAGAGCTGTGGCAGTGCCCAGAGCTCTCACTGGAGAGGACAGATGCAGCCAGCTCGAAGCCAGCCCTGACCGTGCTGCTGTCAGGTTTCATTTATTTCTTGGTAAGAAAACATGAACGTGGGTCTCTCTCACCTGTTGGCTGTTTGCAGCAGCGCCTGATGGCTGCAGCGGGCACACGCCTGGGAACTGCTCTTCAAAGCCCCTCCAGACCCCTGGGAAACACGATTGTCCCCAGGAGGTGAGTGAGACAGGTTTTGTCACCAGCAGCCCACATCGGAGCAGTTGGTGGAGCGGGAGTGACGCGAAGCTGTGCGAGGACTTCTGGGGTCCCAAAGGGCTTCACCGGTGCCCTCTGGTAGTGATTAAAAAAGTGCGCTGTGAAGAAATAAATTCTATGGCCATTTTTGAGTATGTGGATTAGCTCGGACAAGGCTGTGTAATTTTTTTAGTGGCCCAGACGGGTGCAGTAAGGAGGGTGTGGTGAAAAATTGCTGTCCGATTTCTGATCCTGGTCTTTTGCAGATATGTTTTTTCCAATACCTGAACTCTTAAAAGACCATTAGGATCCAAACACTGTTCTTTTCATGTTGTTGTTATTATTTGGATTTGGTAACTTCAGGAGTTACCAAACCCAAATAACACATTCTGAATGTGCTTCCAAGTTATTGGTGAGCCCCTTGCCTGGGTCAGCAGGGTTGGTTCTGGACCGACATTTTGATCTGTTGAGAGTTTAATTTTCAAATAAAAAATCCATGTGTGTAGCCTTTTATTATTTTTTTTTTCTATTGAGCAACTAATAAGTCCAGCCTCATTATGAGACAAAGGATGGTGTGCGCTTTCAATAAGCAACGGTTGGATATTCTTTATCCATAAAAAACGTATTACACTTTGCCAGTATAAAACATGCTCCACCAAGGAGACATTAAGCAAAAGCACTTGGTTGGGGGGGGAGGGGCAGAAGGGAGGCTGAAGCTGCCAGCCATGATCAGATGACAGATATTTTTGTTAGGAAGTAATGCTTTTCTCTGATTTCCTGAGAGGTTGAATATAAAGCATAAAACAAGGGACAGTGATGAAATCCAGAAGAATTACCTCTGTGTATTCTGCTGGAAGAGAGTAAACAAGTACCTATATGCCGTCCCGGTACAGCGGGCGCTGTTTGGACAGCTGCGTTGCCCGTTGAAAGGTGCTGCTTGACAGTGGCTTGGTGATAATAACGCTAGCTTCATATAAGGACCGTATAAAATTGTGCGTCTCTATAGAGATAGCTGTGTTAATAAACCCTACACAGTGGAGAAGCGGGACTTTCTGATGCATACCAACTACTAATGTAAAACATGCTCCAGTGAGAATTCCTTGAAAAACTGCATTTACTGCTGCAATAATAGTAAAAGGTCACCTTGGATCATATTTGCAAAAGGTCAGACGCTGGTGGAGATAACAGCCTGTGCACACAGACTAAAAGTTGGTAGGTTCATTGTAGTTCCGCCTGCACCAGCAGCTGAAAACCAATCGGGATTAGACGTGGAAAAAAGTTTCTTCCATTTTGACTGATTTTGTGGTGGGAGAGGGATTATTCATATAGTAAGGAATGTCTCTGGCCCTGGAAAAAGCTGTCAAAAAAGGCAGAAGTATTTTTAAATGCACCATTGTGCTGAGCTCCTCTTGTATTTCCGTGTTCTTGAGATGCATTGGGATGAATGCATGTCTCCAAAATGGTTATGACAGCACAGCTTCATAGAACAGCTTGTTTAACGTGGCGGGGCCTGAGGCGTGTAATGCAAAATGTACGTAAGCACGCTTTCCAGCTTGATAGCTGTGGTAGCAATGTCGCAGGCGTAGGGAATTGTTATCTGCAGTCTGGTGGGAGGTTTTCAGTATGAAATGGTTGGAGTTCAGTCGTTTGCTGCAGTGCATTCTGCATTCTCTGAAGTCAGTTCTGCGGGAATTTGAGAAACACCTCACTCACAAGTCGCTGCTCCCTTCTCCCGCCCCACCGGAGCCCCACCAATAGCTGACAAACCTCAAGCACAGGATAAAGAAGTTTGTACCGAATACTGCCTCTCCAGCTGTTCGCAACCAGATGTGCTGAAAATGTTGCAAGCTCATTCTCAACGTTGCGGCTTTTTGCTTTAAAGAAAATATATTCCTGGAGAGGTCCCCGTAATTGAAATGGTCCCAGGAGGAATTAGCATTTCTGTTCATATAAGCTGCCTCTCCGTCAGGCCCCGCAGAGGCCGTGAGGAGAGGCCTTGTGGGACTGAGGATCCCGTCTGAGAAACTCCAGGTCATCTTCGCCGTCTTGCAGTCCAGTCTCTCTGGTTCTTATATAAATTATATGTGATCTACTCCAGGGTAGTTCAGGGGAAGTTAATTCAGTTGTGATGGATTTCTGTTGTTTTGAACAATTCTGCTGATGATATTTATTTGTGACAGGGCACGGTCCAGAGATGCCCAGAGAAGTTTGTAATGCTTGTCCCTGTGCAGAGGGTAAACGAAGGTCTTCACCTAATGAATTTATATTCCGTTATAAGCAAAGTGCACCTTCTTTCTCCAAATTATCTGATATCAGTTAAGAGACACGAGAAATGTCATTTATCTTTGAAAATGAAATGTTAGGACCCATGTCACAGGCTCCTAAATGCTTCAGTGAAAGAAGGCAGCATATATTCATGGCTGGAGTCTGCCCTTAAATCTGATCACATTCTCTGTCAGCCCCTAATTCCATCAAGGAGACCCTCGCGGTATAAGGTGTAATATAAAGCAGCAACTGACAGTAGTTACTGCAGCTGCCTAAGACCTGACAGGGTTTTACTGCGTACACAGGAGCACTCGGTCCCATTTATTGCGAGTCTCTGAAGGATGCAGAGTGATCAGTGTTCTTGGAAATGAATGATCTTTTCATGTTGTTTTCATTTCTGGGGATGGACACAGCGCTCCCGAAAGCGAGGGATTAATCGTCCTGGTGGCTGCAGGCAGAGCGCAGCCAGCGCTTCGCACTGACGCCTGGATTGGACGCTGAAAATAAAGCGTGGGACCTGGGAAGTGGTTTCCAAATATTTGACAGAGAACTACCGGTGAAACTCAGTGCTATTGCTATTTCTAGGCTGCCAGCAATATCTAGTAAATTTTCCCAGAGAATCGCTGCTGTCCACGATGTGGCTTCGACATTGCTCTTTCTTAACCCCCTTGTTCTGATTAAGATTTACCTTCGCCTCTGGGGCAGTTTGATGTTGCTAAGCAAAAAAGAATGGTTGTGTCTCTGGCATGTTTGGGGCGCTGGCGCTGCTAGGCAGACACTTCAAATAACCCTCAGGGGCTGAAATGCCGACCAGGGCCGCTACCTCTGGCATTCACTTAATTTTTTTTGTACAAAATGCAGCAGAGGCTCCAAGGAGGCATCGCCAAACAGTGAGCGCTGGAGTTAAAAGAGAGAGGGGGGCTCTTTGTCTGAGCTCCGCAGCGGGCTGCGAGGGAGCGGGGGGCTGGAACCGCAGCCCTGGGCCGAGTGGCCGCCGGAGCGGGGCTGGGAGCCAGAGGGGACATGGCGCTGCCCGGGCTGCGCGCTCGGTGGCCGCCGTACCCGTGCCCGGCCACTGCCCGCCAGTGGGGCCAGCCAGCCATGGCAATGCGCGGGTGGCACCAACGCATGCCTCGTCCCACGGCTTACCGCGCGTGGCCAGCATGAGCTGCCCGCGGGACGATGGCTGGTGGGGCCGTCGCTGCCGTCCCGTCCCGTCCCATCCCGCTGCCACAGGGAGGTTGTGCCTCACCCTTCTCTTGGAGATGGTGGCCAGTACAGACACCCACCGGCTTCACCATCTCAACTTTACAAGGCGTCTAGATGGAATATTGATGGATTTGGACCTCAGAGTGACTAATTAGCATGCAGGATTCCTCAAAAGGGTTAACATGGGATCTTTTTAATTGTCAAAAGAGTTTCAGGCTATTAGTGTTGGCATATTCTTCAATAATCTGTTTTATTTTTACCTGCTGGGAGCTTAATTAAAAAACAAAGAGGCTCAATTTAAAGCCCATTACTATGCTAATTTTGTAAGAACTGGGCGGTGATTAAGAAGCTTTAAAAAGAGGAGTTTAGTTTGCTCTAGGGAATGGGTTGGAGGCAGGTTTTATTTCGTTTCATTAGCTAGCTACAATTATTTATAAACTAAATGGAAACGATATTAAAGAGTAATGAAAAAAACAGCATCTATGTATTATTGAACAGCAGAACTTTTTTTTAATTTAGCATTGAAATGTGCAGAGCCTTTATTACTGCAACTTGCAGTTAACGCAGCTAAATGCAGTTGTTAAATATAAGAGGCTTTTTAAATATGCCCATAAATACAGAGCTGTCTGGTTTGCTTTTCCTATAGATCACTAGAGTAAGTTTATAAAGATATCAACGTGACAATAAAGATGAACTACTGTCTCTTTTAAAAAAGATTTTATGGGGTTTTATGCAGGAAAATTTCTTAACAGAATAAATTGCGAAGACTTATTTTTTTATACTGTTTATGTAATGCTGTATAATCTTACAGCACCACAAACTTTCTGTGGCCTGTCACCCAAGCCCAAAATAACCCGTGCGGTTCCAGCGGTGTGAGGTGTACCTGGGAGGCTGCGTCGAGCGGAGGCGCAGCAGCCGAGCACCGGGCACGTTCCAGCGCAGCGAGGGCTGGAGGGGCTTCTGCGGCCGCGGCTGTGAAAGGTGAGGGGAGTAGCGGCAGAGCCTGGCTGCCGGTCTGCCCTGTGAGCGGGCAGCGCTGCGGGCACAGGCAGGGACAGGGAGAGGCTGTGAGGCCGGCGGGAGCCCGGGAGGGGGTTCCAACCGGGCAGCAGTTTTGAACTGAATCCCCAAAACAAGGGTATCTGGGGTTTGGTATCTGTGAGGATGTGGGCAGGCAGATGCGCCCGGTATCTGCCAGAGGAACGTAAAACTGGTGTGTATCTTCCCAGCCATGGGAGGAGGAGGAGGAGGTGCTGAGCCTGTGCCTGGAGGAGCCACATCTCTGGTGGCATCAGGGCCTTCTGTAGAAATAACAGTTCCTATAAAATACGTAGCTATTCTAGCTCATGTGGCACGAATGAGACCTGGTTAGCCTGGCCCACCTAGCAGCTAAGTTAACTTAGCATTTGAATTCACACTGAAGCAGTCACTCCGGTCTTCCAAAGGAGCATAAACTCCACAACCCGATGACCAGTGCTGCCGTTCAGTGCTGAAACCCTTTGTACTGCTGCTTGTTTTGGGAAAACTTTCTTGCTCTGCCGGGGATGGGGAGCATGAGGAAGCCCGGACCAACTGTGGGATGTCAGCGTCCACCAGGCAGAGGGTCTGATGAGGAGGGGAGCCGGCCGGGGGGCCAGGGGCTGATGCCAGCCCCCTCCATGGGCTGCCCAGAGCAGACGGCGTTCAGCCTCTGTAAGGGTCCGCGTCAGTCTGGCTGCTGCACGAAGCTCTGGGCACGGGTGGCCAAGCTTCCCCGGAATCTCTTTGCTCCTGTGACGGAGGGGACATCCCCATCCATGCGTCTGGCCTTTGTAAAGCCTGTTCTTTCCAGCATGCCACGGAACAAGCGCTCTGCTTTCCTTCCACCTGCAGGAGACCGGTGGTGGAGCTTAGGACTGCCCTGGGGCCTCTGTATTTCTTGGCTGTGGGAGCAGCGTCCTGGCCGGGCGGCTGGCGTGTGTGCCAGTGTGGGCCATGGCCGGGTCTCCTGCAACGGCGCGGGCTGCAAATGTTTTCGTAGCTCCTGCAGGGAGGAGTTGCGTGAGCTCTGGGGGGCTGCGGGCAGCCATGCAAGACAAGCAGGGCTGGAAATGGAGCCCCACCGGGGGACTGGGACGGTGCTGCAGGGATGCGGGTGAGGCACCTACTGCCTGAAGCCCCATCTGCCCCAGCTGCGCCCCACCACAGTGCCGAGAGCACGGAGCGGGGCAGCAGCCCTGCGCTGGGTTTGTCCGTGCCCCAGAGTTCCCCAGCTTGGAGTGCTGCCGGAGACCGACCCCCAGGGCCGACTGTACCCTGCAGGTCCCTCCCCGGTGTCACTGCTGCCAGCGGTGCTCTCTTATGCCCTTCCTCGGCCCCACCTGCACGTTTCTTCAGCCCTTATTCCTTGCTGGAATAGGATGTGCTTCCGTATGTGGAGCCTTCCTGAGGAGGCTGAGCCTGAAACGTGACACAGGTTTACGGGTAGTTTCAGCGTTGGACTGGGGATGGGGTGGCAGAGAACTGTCTCTTTCTACTTAGATATTATAAAAGGGTCCTTTCATAAATCCTTTAGCCAGGATTTGTATATTTTCTCTGTGTTTAGACAGTGTTTAGGTAGGTACTACTGTCCAAATAAAGACATTAAAGTGTAATGTGAACAAGCAGGGATACGTAAGAAACTCACACCATTTGTGCATTAATTTGCTTGAGAGTTAATCTAACTCTGATGAAAGTAGTAACTGGACTCACCCACTCCGGGAAACAAGGAAGAGCTTTCAGAGTGAACTGTATGACAAAAACGGGAATATTTTGCTTTCTTCTGATGACTGGGAACCCCTTCCAAGTCCACATCCGAGAACGACTATTTTCCAAACAGGATCCGTGAATTGCCTAGGCACTCCCGAGGTTCTTGTCCTGAGGTTTGGGCTTTTTGCTGGTATGTATCTGATTACGAGAGGATTTATAACTGTAGAGACATGTTTCATGACAGAGCTATTGCTGTTGGTTCTCAAACTTATTTTTAATTAAATTTTTGATCCTCCCGCCACTTCATCTTTAATTCTATATCAACTTTTTACTTCTCACACCAAAGTGGCTGGTGGGTCATCTCTAACTCAAATAGTTGTTGCAGCCAGTAAAGTGATTCTTGATGAAAGAAATAAGTTACGAGAAGGGTGAATACAAGAATTAAAATTACTTAGAGTGCCCTGCACATCTGTGACTCAAATGTCTATAGAAACCAGCCGAACTTCTGCTGCCAAAGTCTTCTGCGTGAGTCCCGGGTTTGTGATGAGGTGCAGCGTTCTGGAGCCACTCAGGGTCTGTCAAAGCACGTTCACCACGTTGGTCCCACAGTCGCGCTGGGGAGAAGAGCCCGATGCTGCCAGTCTGCCGTTGGGTGGGAAACTCGGGGCTGAGCCTCGCCACAGAGCTGCCTCTCGAGATAAAGGTCAGGCAGCAGAATAGTTTAAAATCCTCTTTTGGCTCTGAAGGCAAACCGGGCTATCCAGGATCCCTGAGGTCTTAAATGTCCCTTGGCCTTCTTTTGACCCTGTATACACCTTACATTCTTCCTTTAATGATTGACACTCAGTGGGTATGTGCCTTGGGGCATACTGCAGTTGTAGCTGCTTCTTCATCAAAGCAACTGTTTACAGCTGGTTTGAGTTGGATGCCAATAAACAGTATTCTTTTTGTCTCAAAATAAAAAGCAGCTTAAGTCCCTAATGATAAGGATTTTGTGCTTTGTAGAGGAAAAATCAGCTAGGTTGGGACAGCCAGCCACTCAGCTTAGCAAGTCAGAGCATTTTATACTTCCAGCTAAACCGCTTTTATGTCCTCAAGTGAGTGGGCTATAGATTCTCATCATTGTGGCAGAAGTGATGAGGGTAACATCTTTAGTTGGAAATCATTGGCAACATGGGGAGAAAGCTTAAGATGTTGTCACACTTTAACTTGGTCCTAATCTGTTCAAAGGCAGTTCATACTTTCTAACTGCGCCAGCAGGTACTGAGAGGGAGGCAACGACCATCAGGGTAAAATAGCTCATGCTTTTCTTTGGAGAGTTTATGACTTTCATAAAGCGGGTACAAAGAAACTGCAGCGGTAAGTGTTATTGTCTAAATGAAGAGCTTATGTTCACCCAACCATATTTCATTAACTTGTACACCCAAGCTTCTACACTTCCTGCCTGCTTGGTGCAGAGCTACAAGTAAAGCTTAAATATTTTAATGCCTATTGTCAGTGAAATGAGAACAAGAGAAATGTGCAGATCAGCCGCGCCCCTCACGTGACCATTGGACGTGTCCATCATGGCCAGCAGGTAGCACGTACAGCGTGTGCTGCAGTGTCCCCTATGGCGCTCACCAAACTTCCAGTGCATTGTGGCACGTGTTGATGTGAGATCCAAAAAAGCAATCGTATTCCTTCCAACAGCAAATTGAAACACTGCTAACAACACTTTAATGCCAGAGCTGGGGACTCTGTGAGGGAATAGCAGAAAACAGATTTAGGACCGAACTCTCAGTGGAGCAAAGCGTTTTAAAGTCTTCTTACCTGTGAGTGAGGACCCAATCCTGTTCCTGACGGTATCAAGGGAGCTCTTCATTTCTCACTTACTTGAAGCAAAAACTGGCACAGCTTCTCCTTTATTTGTTTTTAGCAGATGATCTTAAGATCCTCAGAATTACTGGTGAGCAAACTTCCTTGTATTTCAGCAAATATTCTGTAAAAAAGAAAAACAAACGTGCTTTGTCAACTTTGTAGAAAGGACAGTACAGTCAGAGCAGGATTTTTTTCAGCCAGATATTCAACAAAGCACCTAATTTTTGGAAACATTTACAGAACCCTCAGGAATACCACGGGGTATTTCTGTGCTTTTATAGAACAATTCCAAGCAATACAAATTTTCTCACCAAAAGAAAGAAATGCATACTGATGTGATGTGGTGGGACTTTGTACACTTTCTCTCTAACAAGTATCTCTATTTTTTCTCTCTGTACGCATGCGCGTGTGTGTGTGTGTTCATGTGTCTATAATATATGTACATACATATATGTACATACACATAACCAAAAGTTAAGTAGTATTTTCCAGCTTTCACCTACTTACAAGTTTTCATTTTATTAAAAAACAATCTGAAAAAGTTAATAAAATGTTTAGACAAACCTTTCACTCTTGTGAGCTTAAGGGAATAATCCTCTTTGCATGCCTAATAATGTTGTTGGTGTCTAATGGGATTTCATTTTCACACATGTGGAAGTGTCCTGTGTGATATATGTTTAACTCCTGGAATAACTTAAAACCCGTGCTAATGTTCCAGGCAAAAGGAGGGTCTGGACATGCTGTAGGGCCTTGCTTATGGATAAATCTTTTTGTATGGGTTTAGGGAGTCTAGTTTACCAAATCCTGAATAGAAACGGAGGTGCTGATAGCTAAGTCTTTAGGACTCAACCATATTTGGCTTTACAGAAGCTAGGAGATTTTAGTAGTTCTGTGTTAATCTAAAAATTCCGTTTATAGAGCAACTAGAATAACTAAAGTAGTCTGTTCACTAACGTAAAAAGATGAATCAGATGTTTGGAGTCTTCAAAAACACCTACATTAAGAGTTATTTATTTTACATTGTAATAGTAATAACACATAATTGACATGATGTTAATAAGAGTGACTCCACATTACAAGAATAAATTATCGTTCCTAGACGTTGCAGGATACGCCTTTAGTTGCTTGAGTTTTGGGGGTTTGGTTTGGGTTTTTTTTAGTGTTCCTTTTCCTTTTTCAGTGGTCCTTTTTACAGAGTTTCTCCCAAAGCTCTATGCCTCTGATAAGAGTCTTCAGTCTTATCAGAAGAACAAAGTTTGTGGAAGGACAGTGAAGAGAAACTATGTGAGAAGGTTGGTGGAAAAAAAATTTCATCCATTAAAAGTCAGGCTACTAGAGCATGATTTGGAGCAGAATATAGCGGGGACTTTTGTAAGACAAACAGCAACTTTTCATGCTCAGATGGAGATTCTTGGGTTAAATTGCTATCTTTGAGTTCTGAACTTGGAAAGGTATTAAAGTGGAATTAAACCTTTACACAATCCGGCTCTTGTGTCATTCAGGATTTTTTTGGGTTCTGTTTAATTGTACATCACAGCAGGGTTCTGAGTGACTGGTGCTCTAAAGAAATGAGGGGTAGGGTTAAGTCTGCAGCCCACTGCTCTCTGCTAATCCTTCTTGTTCCTTGAAGAAGGATTTACTTTTGCTGCCAGCTTGTGAAAGACTTTCCTCCTCCCGAAGAGATTGTTGTGGCTTTCCTGGGGAGGTGTGGTTGCTATAGCAGGGAGTCACGCCTGGGTATTCTCTCAAACCCTACTGAGAATGGGCCAAAAAAGAGCCGAAGAAGAGTAAAACTGGGGATTAAAAAATGGAACAATGGGAGACAGGAAGATAGGAGTGGGAACAAATGGGAATTACAGCACCAAAAATAATGCAAAGTGACAAAAAGAGGAAATAGAAAAATAATAGCTGACAGTCGGACTGAAAAGAGAAACACTACAAAAGAACAATTTATTTTCAACAGGCAAAGAAAATAAAAGGGCATCTGGGAAGTAAGACACAGACCCGTGTTGAGGGCTTTTTTGGTTCTTACTGTATTGCAAACATGTATGCACCAAGTATACAAAACTTTCTTCCTACCCCCTTCCCAGTTCCACCTTTGCCACAATCTGTTTATTCAAAACAAAATCTTCCCGGGTTTTAAACTGTGGGTTTACTTATTTGCTGTTAAACAATACTTCTAATTGTGTCTGTTCCTAGGGGCTGTGTAGGTTAATTCTGGCTTTTCATATAAAATATTGACATGTAGATCAATAACAGAAGGAAAGGTCCAACTCTGCTCAAATTCGGTTCTTGAAAGCTTTCCAAAGAAATAACTGCCTGCAGGAAAATGCCAGTGGGCACTTGCTTTTGCTGCTGCTTACTGGAGAGAAATTCTTCAGCTCTTGCCATGGCAATGCCCCTGACATAAGTACCTGGTCCTGCCCCTGCCTGGGCACCACGCTCGGCCGCCGGGAGCGGGGACCACGCCGCCCTTCTCGCCGCGCCGCGGTCGTGACTGTGAGTGGTGGTGCCCAGCTCAGGGCTGTATCGTGAGGAGCTTGCCTGCAGGATTTCTGCATGCTGTGTTTTGCTCCCAAAGCCCTTTGCTCTACAAATCAAACGCAGCCCAATTTTGCAAAGTTCCGAGCGTTTTCATCTCAGTGGAAGAAGCAGAAATTTTCATTCAGTTTAAAGTTTGTCACATTACAAATGAAATTTAAAAAGCCGGTCCCACATCTAACAGCAAATCTCTCTGAATGCCTTTCCTGCACCCTACTGCTTTATATATAGGAGAGGCAGAGAGATGTAACAGATGAAACATTTTGTTTATGAAGTGTCTATGTTTTGTTTTATTTCACATGTTCTTGCAATATAGATAACAGATTACACCGCAGAGCTTTCATTGCCTTGTGCTATAAAGATACTATAAAGCCTTTCTGGGTATTAATAATAGATTGTGTTGATGAGTTTGGAGAAGCTGGCAATAGACCCCCTGCTGTGAAGACATTAACACCACAGGACTAAGGTATCTTTCCCTTGCAAATCAGTTGCTAAATTGGCTGTGCTGATGGGTTTGGGCACGAGCTCTTGTAGGCATCAGTGCGGCAGGCACAGGAAGTTATTTTGTTTTATACTGGCAAATAACGTTTCTTCCTCTTAATGTTCTTAGTTGAGAGGAAAGGCCCTGTGTAAATTCTTTCCCTAAGTCATTCTTGCCAGCCAAGAAATAACTTAGAAATTACATTTGAATTGCTTTGACACACGATTATTTTTTTCTATAAAAGGGAAGACCGGGGCAGTGAATCACCAACAGTACAATTTCCCTGCTTATAGGGCCTTTAGGGTGAATTTTCATATAAAAATTATATTAGAAGAATTTGCCTGTGTTGTTGGTGATGTAAATTCAAAGGCAACTGTAAATTCGGTATGCCACTTAGCGAACAAGAAGGATACGACGTCTCGTCGGGCTAGTGAATATTCAGCACACTGGGGACAGGCGGTCCTCGCGCAGGGCTGGGCTGAGCCACACGGCCCCCGCGCCGTGCAGAGCGTGAGCCGTCTCGCCCTCTGGAACTGAGGGCGCCTGTACAGGTAGGAAATGAAGATGGATTTAGTGTAATATGTGTAAATAACTGAATAAAAATCCAAAGGAAGAAAAATGGCCAAAAGTTGGTTTTCCGTAATGACCCAGCTTAGCAGAGTTGCAGCAGAAGTACAAACTCCCCAACACGCACTGGGCTTTTAGAGCACTTTAGTATAATTTGAAGCACTACAAAAAGCACAACAGCAGAAGCTCGTTTAGCCTTTTATAAAATCATAGACAAAAATAACACTATTTCCCAAATGTTTGCACTGCCTAAAAATATAATTCTAACAAAATCATCACATTTTGTTAATCCATTAAGCTTCTTAATTGCAGCCCTGGCTTTATCAATTCAATTGGCGCCCTTAACTTTAAGAACACTTTCTATTCTACAGAACAGATTAGGAGAAAATTGCAGCCATAATCTGTACAGTGCAATTGCCGTGCTATAAAGAGGAATGGGAGTAGCTGAGAAGAGCAATTGGATTCCCAAAGGTGGAGCACAGTAAAGCAATATCAGTGACTTTGTAAATGAAAAATTGTTTTAATTCCCTTCTAACAGCAATAATTCGATTCTTCATAAATTTTTCCATCAAAGTGTTGTAAGGAAAAATGCTATAAAATAGAACTGCATGGCAGTGATGGAAGACAGTTGAACAAAGTGGTCAATTAGGGGATGAAAATTAAGCAAAGAGAAGAATCCATTCTGCCACATTCTGCTGGAAGCGAGAAACTCCTCTGCACTTTACATTTTATGTTTTACTTTATAGTTAAGAAAGAGGTAACTTTTTAGGTCGTTCTGGCCCCACTTGAGCCAGTTACATTAGGACGGCAGTTTTGAATTCTGTGCGTCTTTATGCATTTTAGTGAATTCCTTTGTTGGGTCTTTTCCATTTGTCCATGATGCTTCTGATCCTGGAACCGCCAGCGCACAGAGATGCCTCAGCTGCAGGAGCTGGGGCTGGGTACTGGGGAGACCTGTTCCCGGTGGCCTGAGGACCTCTTGAGGAGTTGACCAACTGTCACCACCTGAGGGGGCGGCCGAACACCCACCCCATCAGAGCAGGCGGCGGCGAGAGCTGTCTTGGCACGTTGGAGGGAGCCAGGAACGGGCAGTCCCACGAAGGTGCCTCTGGACCGGCCCTGGATGGTGGAGCGATGGCGGGGAAGAGCGAGTGCAGGTCCCGAGCTCTGCCCAAGAGGGAACGTCAGCTCACTGCCCACAGATGGCCTTTTTCCTTTGTTGAAACTATGTAAAGAGAGAAAATTAACACAAGGCAGGAGACTTTCTGGCAGTTGCTACTTCTGTTGCGGTAGAGGCCAGTGATGGTGGTCCGGCCGGGACTGCTGCGTGGCACAGAGGTAAGCGCAGCGCTGCCGTCCCTGCTGCTAATGGGAAGCGGAGTCTAAAAATGTACCAAATGCTGCTCCTATCGAGGCAAATGGGACTTTTCCCTCTTGTTCCAGTGGAAAGGAAATCAAACCAAGTGTAATTTTGTGATATGGCTGTGACACAAGCCGTCGTCTGGGTACGGCCGTGCTGTGATGCTGCCTGGGGCCCGTGTTTGGGGGGCAGGGCGGTTCAGTGAGATGGTGGCTCTGACAGCGTCCGTGGTCCAACTCCACCAACTTCAGAGCAAGATTTGACTTAGCATGGGAGAACGTGTGGGCTCTATCGGGCTTTTATCCATTAGGTTGCCTTTGCACGGTCTTACGAAAATGCAGGTAAAATGTTCACGGGGGGAAAAAAGTAACTCCGTGCCAATATATGCAGCGTTTCAGTCTGTGAATCCAAATCCACGTTGTGAAGCGCAGTTTTAAACGCCAGCTTTCACCAGTAGTTGGTGTTCTTACTACAGCACCTCTGGATAGAGGGTTAATAAATATTTTCTTCAGTTCTCCCTGAAGAAGAAAAAGGTTTCTTTGTTTTAGTTTTTTCCCAAATATTACTTTTTTTTTTCTAGAAACTTAATTTTTGCGCATGTTTTATTACTACTCGGTGAAAGGGAATTAGCTTTCTTTTACTGAAGTTTCAGCTGTGAAATTGGCTTTAATAAACTATGTAATTATTTTTTCTGCAGGGAAAATATTTAAAATGGATTGCTTCTTTTTTTAGTTTTTTTTTTTTTTCAAATCATAAAATGATAATATTTCTGTTTTACTTTAGTGCATTTGAGATGTTTTGAATGTTCAGAATTCAGTGTAACCAAGCAACAGTTTTTCTTTCTTTATAAGCACCCATGAGCTATAAGACGCTACAAAAATGTTCAAGTCCTATGCTGGAAAAAACCCCCGTGCATAGTGTTTTCCCCATTCTATGTCATCTAAAGAAGACGGAAGTATCAAAATTTCTCCCAAAGAACAAGTAACAGATGTCATTTGTTAGTAATTTAATTTCTTCTCTTAATAAAACTCAGTTGTGTGAAAAGCATAATATATTTTACTTCAGCTCTAACATATTTCGTCCTATACGAGTGCCAAGCGAACTCCCAGATGGCTCTACAGGCACGACAGGGATGTCATAGACAGGCTGTTATCAGAAGGAAAAGAGTCAGAGCTAGAGACTGTACCTACAATATTTACGAAAGCTTGTGCCCACCATCTTTGCATATTTATTAAATAAGGAAAAGCCAGGTGTCTGCTGTGGTTTCTTGCAACACATAATGTCAGAATAGCACAGAAAGGAAAATGATTTAACGTCTCTGATAGGTAGGCAGCAGCATCTGTCCTCTTGCATATATCAAACGCGGCTTAATAACTTCCTATTTACTGCTTCACGGCAGACGTCCAGTAAATAAACCACCTGACTGAATTAGTCTATTTTTATACCTCTGTCCTGTATAACAAACCTCTTGAACCACACTTAATATGAACAGCAAATTTCGCACTGCACATGGAGATCTCTCAGCACAGATTAAATTAGTTATAATAAAACAATTAAAATCTATTTGCCCACAGACGGGAGGAAATGGAGGACCTGGGTGAGCAATAGGAAGGTAAAGGGTGGGTTGTCAGGACGTCGGAAGAGTAAACAGCAGAACCGTGATTCTCGGGAGCATAGCAGGGTCAAACTTGCTGCAAGATAACTGCGCAAGAGATAATAAATCAGTAGTACGTATTAAACACCAGATGGTTGTGCCCATGCAGAAAGGCACAATGGATCATGTAACTGTGGTTGTTTCTAAGGATTACTGATTCAGCCTGACTTCACAGGGATATTCTAACAAATAAAATCTTTATGGCCTCTTCCGCTGGTGAACATTTTCATCTACTGTTTAAAGACAGGACCACATGTCTCAGCGTTTTCATTGCCCCTAAAATATATGCAAAATTAATTTGTTGAGTTCACCCAGTTTTAGCTGGTGAATATTTTTTGACTATCTAGTACTGTAAAGTTGCTTCACAGTGATTATTACAAATACTCCGATGGACAGACAGGCCATTGTTCCAAGCTTTAGCTCGGCTGAATCCCCCAAGTGTTTCAGGCATAGAGGCAAACACACTTAAAAACTCCTAAACCTATTGAGTTGTCTTTCAAAATTGTCCAGGCAACAGAATTTATTTATAAAACTCTTGCAATCGTTGATTCAAAACAAGGTTTTCTTGTTCTGCTTTTCTCCTTTGTCCTCTTTGAACAATTTTCTTTGGAATGTTTTCGTTGTGCTTAGGAGTCGGAGATTTCCTGGGGCTTCTAATAAAGGCATTTGATTTCCACTCTCCACATACTTTAACAAGTCCAAGGATTTTGAGGTTTGACATTAACTTAAGAGAGCTGGAGATAATCAGCCATGGGGGTAAAAAGTCAGAGTTATGCAAATTATTTGTAAAATGTATAGAAAGCAAGAGAAATATTTCTTTAAATGTGGTTGGTGGGGGACGGCGTCTTTGTCTCAGCACAGAATATTTGCATGCCCTCCTTCAAATTTATGGCTTTGATTGAAACCTGTAAAGGGGTGATCTGTAAAGTATTCCTGCTATCCTACACTTCTCAACAGGTTTATTACCATTCGTTTATAAAATGAACGGTCTAATGAGCAGTGTTTTAGATCACAGATATCAAAGTCTGGTCATTTGTCAAGATTAGTTTCCTGTTGTGAGATTGCCTTGTGCAAAAAAAGTGCATAACCTTGGGTTACTCTCTGGGAGCTGAAAAAATACCTATAAACACTTTATAAGATAGATTTAATGAAGATTTTATAATCTCAGAATTAAATCCAACATGATGCGGTATGTGTGTGCGTACTTGTGTGAGCGCCTGTTGTAATGCAGAGAGTACCCGAGTACAGTGTGGAATTTTCTTGTGTCGACAACAGACAAATTAAAGTTATGAAGTCCACGCAGTATCGTCAGGCCAATTAATGATAATTTGAGTGAGTTGATACTACATTGACAACAGTGTAATTCTTTATAACCCAAAGACTGCCTTTGGAAACACTGCTGTGAAAGTACCATCTTTCTGGCAATAGTCAATTGCCAATAAATAACAGGAAATATTTTCTATTTATGTATCGGACATCTTTTATTTTGAAGAAGAAGAAAAAAACCCAAACACTCAGTAAAGCAGTGTGACAGCAAAGGCGCGGCTCAGGTAAGCAGTGCAGTGGCGAGCGCGGGGCTGAGAAGAAAGTGGGTGATGTTTATGTCCCAGTTAGAAGGAATGTCGGGGGGGGCTGTGCTTTGCTGCCTGAAATCATTTGTCAACCGGTTACGTGTGTGTTTTCCCTTTCACTGGACGGTTCGTGTGTTGCAGTGTGCGTGGGGAGGGGGGGGGGGCGAACCGCCCCGCGCACCGCTCCGCTCCGCTCCGCACCGCCCCGCGCAGCGCCACAGCCCCCCGGGGGGTCCCCGTTCTCCCCGGGCCGGGGCGGGGGGGGGGTCGCCGCCTCCTGCGCGCGGCCGGTCCGCTCCCGCCCCGCGGAGCCGCGCGGAGCGGGGGCGGCACCTCGGGCGGCCGCTGCCTCCGGGAGAGGGGAGTGGCGGCGCTGCCGGCGCCCGCCTCGGCGCCTCCTGAGCCGCCCCCGGTGCTACGGCCCTTCTGGGCAGCGCGACCCCCGCCCATCCCCTTACCGCCGCGGCGGCGCTGCGGGGCCCGGGGCAGGTCTCCGCGCCGGTAGCGGCGGGGCCGCGCTCACCCGCCGCAGCCCCGGTGTTGGCATCTCCCGGCCCCGCGGCCACGATTCGCGCCGCAAACGAAGGCGGGAGCGGCCCCGGCCCGGCGGTCACAGCGCGGCCGTCGGAGCCGCCCCGACCCCCGCACCGCGACCTCCGCAGCGCCCCGACCCCGCAGCGCCCCGCGGCCCGGCCCCCGCAGCGCCCCGGCCCCCGCACGGCCGCGGTGTGGGGCTGAGGGCCGCCGCGGCGCGGGGAGCCGGATGCCTCCGCACCAGAGTCGCTAATCCGCGGAGCCTTTAAGTGTGCTCCGTCATAACAACAGCCTTCAGACAAAGGATACAAGCTTAATTAAACTGAGTCAAATAGGTTTAAGCAGTTAAATAGAAACAACTTTTTTAAGTGCTTAAAACCTGTTTGCTCTTTTTTTCCTTTGTGTTTTAATCCTCTCAGATATGTTATTGTGTGTGGATAAAAATATTTCCTCCTTAGGAGTTTGCTAGCTAAAGCACTGTCCTATTTTTGTGATGTTTACTAGTCAGAACTTAAAATCATATTTCTCTCTTTCTGTTATGTTTGCATCCAACACAAGAAAAACCTTTCAGGCAAACCCAATAGACTGTATGAAGTAAGGTGGCGTATTTACTAGCAGTGGCCGTGGGTCCCGCGTGGCATCAGTTTCCCTTTAATAGATTTAATTCATTATGGACCCAAAAAAGAGCCCCTCAGCCCACCCTGCGTGGCTCGTACAGCGCCCGGCTGCGGCCGTGCAAAGGGCCGCACGGAGCCAGCGAGGTTAATCGTGTAGATCTCTTTCGTTATAGCGAAGATACAGATGGGGAAAACCCGCAAGTTCTTGGGCACTCAGCCTTTCTTTGGACGCCGTGTGCAAATGTATTTACATTTTCTTCTCCCTCCTGCCCACTCTGAGCCTCCATCGTCTCACCGAGGAGTTAGTGACTGCCATTTTGCTGTACTTCTCAGCCAGACAAAATGGAGGCTTTGGAGGAATCAGCAACTACCACAGCCTCTGCCTTCTAAAATCAAAGATAATCACCTTTTATAAAAAAGGGGATAATTTTGAGGAGGAAAAGAAAATAATCGGCGTACCCCATCCTAAAAGGCGGAATCTCCTTTTTCCCTGTGAACACATGGGTGCAGTTGTGTTAATTTGATTGCCGAAATGTAAATATTAATGCACCTTGCTCTTTGATGCGTTGCCATAAAAGACGCTGAATTTCAAATCACCGAGCCCAGTGTGTCATGCAGGGACGTAACTTAGCTATTCATCTTTATTTGGAGCAGACCTCTTCCTAAAAGCTCACTTAGGGAGATTCCCAGTTGCCATTAGAAAAGCAAAATAAAATTAATCTAAATCATTCTAACTTTATCTTAGAAAATTAATGATGGATGAAAGAGGGGTTTTATAAAGGTTTAATAAGAACTAGTCTGGAATATAGTGTGTATTCTAGAGCCTGTGATTATAGTGGTAATTTAGCAGATTGTATCACTGCCTATCTCTGCCAAAGGATGTTTCACACCATTTAAAATGCACAGTCCTCCCTTCAGAGACAGGTTGTTCTGGAATAACTCAACATCCAAAGAAAAGCCGTGTTATTTCACTCCTCTCTTTATCAATTGCATGTGTGCGATTGCGTGTGTGTGTGTCGTCGTCTTCTCAGCAATAGCACTAAGTTTTCATGCGTGTTTCTGCATTCAGTTATCAGCCTCCTCAGAGACAGACAATACCAAAAATGGAAAGTCATGAAATCTGCTCAGAATAGGGTTTGAGTGCTGAAACCAGAGAGCGTGTATAAAACAAAGCGTGAATCAACTTTTTAAAATAACTTTGGTTTTGAACATGTTATCCAAACTCTGAGAGCTCCTTTTTGTTTCTCTTTTTGAAGAGGAACAAAACAGTGAGATAAGGATAAATCTTAGTGTTTTTTATCCAGCAAAGGTGATTTGGGAATCTCCAGACCAAAGGGAGTGAGATTTGAATAAATCGCATGCCTGTGATGTTTCCAAGACTAAGGATGCAAGTCTCCCGGTGTGCAGAAGCATGAGCCAAGCTGATCTGTAGTTAAATTAAAGAATTTGCTGTATTTAAATTCATGCGGTGTACGATCTGATGTTCCCTCTGACTTTACTGCCTCTCTCCCTTACAGGCTGTTTGCTGCTAAGTGCAGTGGCTGCATGGAAAAGATCGCCCCAACAGAATTCGTGATGAGAGCCCTGGAGTGCGTTTACCACTTAAGCTGCTTCTGCTGCTGCGTTTGCGAACGACAGCTGAGGAAAGGGGACGAGTTTGTGCTTAAGGAAGGGCAATTGCTCTGCAAAAGTGACTATGAGAAAGAGAAAGACTTGTTGAGCTCGGTCAGCCCAGACGACTCAGACTCAGGTGAGCTTTTCCCACACCTGCTCCAACTGGAAAAGCTGCAAGGGTTTGTAGAGCGTTCTTGTAGAAAACTGTATCCATTTACACATCCACTTTATCCATATGCACATGCCGCCCATGCAAATTAGCAGGCAGAGCTAAAAAAATCCCCGCTCGCAGTGTCTTCTCCCTAGCTTGACTCCTTAGCTTGCTGTTAGTAAAGGACAAAAAGGTTTTGTTTTCATCAAGGTATTTTTCTTTAAGATCACAAAATGTGAATCATGCTGACTTCAGTTACCTGAGCCCTCATTCAAAGCTTGCTGTTTTCCATAGGCATTCTCCATCCACTTAACATATTTTTCAGGGGATTTTCTGCACATACACTTTCAGCACTGAGCTAGGAAAATGGGCAAAGTAGTCATATGATTTTCAAGAGTGTTCTCTCTGCCAGTCACTAATGGTAACTTTAAGAAAAACTACAAGGGCAACACAGAAGCATTGTGGAGAATCATAGAATGGAGAATCATAGAATCATAGAATCTGAAAGGAATGGAGAGGTGGGTTTGTGCTGCAGCGATAGCCCGTGCAGCGCGGGGAGCCAGGGCAGCTGTCAGAACTCCTGTTAAGGCGGGCAAGGGGGCTCAGACAATAAGCAAAATAAAAAGCAACAACTTGAATGAGGAGTTTAGGGGAGTCTGTCTCTGGATGCTTTCAGGCCAGGCCTTGGCACTCCTGACTTCCGTCCAGAGTTCTCCCTGGCAGTATGGCTCTCCTGGGCTGGTACGGCTCTGGTGTCTGCTCATCTCTGTTCCCACTGCTGGTTTGTGTCTGAGCCCCGTTCTGATGTTAAACTAGGAGATCATCTGGGTGTTGCCCCAAGGATAGCTGCACTGTGGTTTGCACGCTACAGGTAGTACAGAAGTGAGGCGTGCAGGGTTTGCCTGCTACGGACCGCCAAGAGTGTCCTTGAGGTCCTGCGCTGTTCCTGATGAATGCAAAGTGTTTAGAGTCGAGGGACAACGGGCTTGGTACCGTACTGAAATGCACCTCCACTTATCTGCAGGGTGACCTCTCTCTTCAGAGGGACCCGGGGTTCAAACTGTATGCTTGCGAGAGTGTGCACCACTTGGCCCAGGAGTTAAGGCAGAGGGTCACCATACTGTGATCGGAGCTTTTGCCTTCTCAAGAAGCCGGTGGAGCCCTCACACCCAACAGCAGTTGATGGGTCTCTTCCCGAGTTCTTCATGGTGATGGAGAGACAGACGCTTCCTTTCCTCAACCCATTTCCTAGGGAAGGTTTTAAAAGAGAGTGAGCAAAATCTGCTTGCTGTCTCTCCAGGGCTGGGAACACAGTACTGCACAGGACAGATAGTTCAAACGCTGGATTTGGGGTCTCCAGTCCAAAACGCAGGGGATTCAGCAGTGCTTACAGCAAGGACTGGCTTTCAGGCTCTCCGGCAGTTCCAGAAGAGACGGGATGCCTCCTACCTGTGCCATGTGGGCTCAGGGAGACTGGGAGCCTCCTGCTGCTGCTGAGCCCTGGCTCATCCCAAGAGCAGAGACAGCATGTACACAGATTGCTGCCAGCCATCATAATAGCGCACTTGTTTCCCAAGAAAACGTCTAAGAAAATCAACAATTACCATTCCATTAAGTGTACAAATGACATGAATATTTGCCTCTGGTTTATGGGAAAGTGCATTATTCCAATTTAGCTAGGAGCAGTAATTATCCTTAATCTCTAATCTGAGACCCATATTCTCCACATTGCTGAAATTTATATTTTCACGTCACGAATGCTGCAAGACAAAGGTCACTGCTGACTCAGCAGGACGTGCGGGACCGGGGCCTTTCTTGGAGCAGCAGGTTATTTATTGCCGTACTGTATTTGCAGGACCTTGAGTGCTCTGCTCTGTAAATCTCGTGTCACTGGGTTTGGGCTCCTGAATTTGCCCAAGGCATGTGAGTTTCCTACTCACCCTTCAGCACATCCTGCTCATCGCCTGCTTCAGCATCCTGCCGTCCGTCCGTCCGTGTCCAGACAAACACCCGTTGCAAAGCTGAGTGTGCGGGGCTGTCCCCACGCCGCAGCGGCGGGCATGGGCATCCTCTTCCCTGCCTTCCTCCCTGCCCCACAGGCACTGCTGCCTGCCATTTGCCAGCAGGCTGCCTTGGGGTCTGCTCTGGGCACGGGTGGGCTCTCCTTCAGGACCAGGTTTTGTGTTTGGTGACCAGCAGCAAGCTACCCGCAGCAGCACAAACCAGCCGGGGGTTCAATTTCATTTCCCCTTGGCACACAGGGTAGTTTCTTACTCCTGGAGATGCCTTTTTCCCCCTCATTATTCTCTGTTAGCCAAACCCAAACCTGAAAAACAAGTTGACAAATTAAATGGGATGTTTTGTCTCCCATTGTCTAATACACGGAAAACACAGATCTCCCAGATGGCTGTGTGAGCACAAATGATTCCACATAGCCCTGGCTGAGTGTGTGTCCTTCTCCAATCATATATCTGTCCGCTGAACACAAAAGTAACTCTCCAATGAGCAATATTAATCCTCACAAACCTTTCCTTAGAAATGGCATGCTGGAAAGTTAATAATGTCATGGTTATTAAAATGACTGAACTTCTCTTTAATCATTAGGCAAAAGATGCTTATTAAAGTAAAAGGTGATTAGATTGCTAGGTGTGTAATAATCAGACCCTAAAATGAATTAAAGTCTAATTTGTTAATTCCCCGAACATAATCTTTGAGTATATAAAAACGGCAGTGTTTTCTTCATGTTGAAATCCATATAATAGTGTATTAATGTTTTCTGGAAAAAAGACCAGTAGTCTGGTGAAATAAAATATGCTGAGTTGAAAAGTTTTTCTTCACAACAAAATTTGTACTTACTCTTCAACCTCTGCCACTGCGATTGAGATTTCCAAGTACAATAAGCTAAGACATGTCATATCACCAGATTGGACAAATATTTAGAATTTAACTGTGGAAAATACAAATAGTCTATTTGGTCTACACAAGCAGGTGTATATTTGTATGTATTTACCGAGAAAGAGAATTGTGTGCATGCACCTGTAGACACATTGAAATACATAAAGAATACTTATGCGTTCTGTGGGATGCAGAAATGAGATGGCAAAGACTATATTTCATGTTATCTCTAGAGCTTCAAAATATTCAGAACAATAACTGGAATCTACGCTATATTTAACTAAACAGACTTTGAGGTATTTATGTGGTGTTTGCATTTACACTGTTTTGCTGCCGTAGCAGTGTGGGCAGTAGTACCTGTCTGCAGGTAACGCCTGGGGAGGAGATGCAGCTCTGCTGCGAAGGGAAGGACGTGTGTCAGTCCGTGTGGTTGCGGCAGGTGAGCGTGCAGGGGACCAGGAGATGCTGGCAGGGCGCAGAGTCTCTCTGCGCCCGATTCTGGAAACTATTGAAACGCATTCTGAATTTCCATCCCCCGACCAGCCCCATGCCCTCAATTAAAAATTCAACACATTTTTCTGCTTTTGTGGCATTTGATTTAGGCAGTGCACACAAATCTAAGATAGTGTCTTCCTGCCCAGAGTTGCCTTAGGTATTCAGATAAACATGGGATAATAGTTGAACCCATTGACTAGTTTGGCAGCTGAAGAGCAGTTCTCAAACGCCCTTTTATCTTGGTGGAACAAGTACAATTTTATGTCCTGTTTATTTTTCACCAGTTAAAAGCGATGATGAAGACGGAGATGTTAAGCCCACCAAAGGACAAGTAACCCAAGGAAAAGGAAGCGATGATGGGAAGGACCCAAGAAGACCTAAACGACCAAGGACAATACTTACTACACAGCAGAGACGAGCATTCAAAGCGTCCTTTGAAGTGTCTTCCAAGCCCTGTAGGAAGGTAGGTGCTTCATCAGGGACCTGAAGTCAGCTCTGACACTGTGCCTTGGGGGTGGCAGGGCCAGGCCACAGCTCCGGAGAGCCCCCTGCCCCTTCCCGGGACAGCAGCACGCGCCTTGGGGTGAGTACAGAAACCCGGCCAGCGCATGGCAATGCTCACCCAAATACCCATCCGCAGCTTAGGACCAGCTCCTTGTTATTTCTGGGTATTCACCCACAGTACGCAGAGCAGCTCCGTGGCCGATTCCTGCTGAACAGCAATAGTTGCTTCTTATAAACCATGAAGTAGTCCTTGACGTAAATAAGTGGCTTTTGCTCTTCTCCTTCCCACCGCAGAGGGAGTCACTGTGTAGTGAGAAGGGTGCTCAGCTTTGGTCCCACGTGTCCTTCCAGTCTTGCTTTTCTATGAAACTTAACCCTGCTGTTGATCTTGTTTATAGCATCTAGGGAGAGGTATAATGTATTGCTTCACTGACAAAGCTGGTGAAAATCAAATCTTTGCAAAAAGCAACCCAGGCAACTGTTTCCTCCTAAGTTTGACTGGAAAAAAATGGAGGTGCATCCTGAAAGTTGTCATTTTTGCAAAAAGGCACATTCTATGTGTTTTGGGATGGTGCAATGTGCCTTTTAGCCATTTTAAAGTATGAAATTGTACCTCAACAATGTAAGAAATGTTCATAGCCAAATTTGTATCTTTTTGCACAGAACTGTTTTATGGGTAAAATAAAAATCATGAAATGACAGTGTCATTTTGCACAGCTCAGATTATTTGTTCAGTACTTATGAAACTGGTAGTGACATCAAGGACAGAACTTGAACAAACTATGCAAAAATCTGAGGAATTTTAAAAAGTAATTCTGTACATGCAGTTTTTATTGTAAGTACAGTCATATTCCTCCTAACATAACAGGTTAGTTTTTTTAAAAAAATATTACATCATTAAACATTTCCTCCTGTAGGTCAGAGAAACGCTAGCAGCTGAAACAGGACTCAGTGTGCGAGTTGTCCAGGTCTGGTTTCAAAACCAAAGAGCAAAGGTAGGTTGTTTGTCAAGTTCTCAAAAGTAAAACGCAAATTGTCCTCCAACACAGCTTTCCCCCTCCCCCTAGATGTAGTGATCCCGGGGACTGAACTGTATGTGTTTTGCATGCACTGCTGTCTACATCCATACAAGAAAGGCAACTTTCAAACACAGACTTTTAAGTGCATGTGCTCAGAGCAACATGAGGTCGGGAGTAAATTTTGCATGCAAATATGAACCGGAAACTGAAATGTTTAAGCTTAGAAATGAAACTGAACCCACAGTGGTGTGTGCATGAATGTAAGTGCTCTGTATTAATTGATTCGATGTTTGCAGAGAGTTTTGTCAGGAAACAAAATTGTTGCATTCAGAACCATGAGATTGTTCTGTTCTTCCTCTTTTATTCAGATGAAAAAACTAGCACGAAGGCATCAGCAGCAGCAAGAGCAACAAAACTCGCAGCGACTAGGCCAAGGTAGGGGATTTGTGATGAAGGCAGTGTAAGGGGAAAAGAATCTGCAAGGTTTCTTGAAGTGCCATTCCCACATAATGTCTTAAGTGCAGGCATACGGGGCACGCACGAGTCCGTGGATAATGTGTGCCACCGTCAGTGGAAACACACAGAGTGCCCGGAGTTCTCCCACGGGGCCAGACCCTGGAGGTGCTCGCACAGATGCTGTTCCCTCCTTTCTAGAAGAAATGTGCAGTACAGAGGGGCTTTCACCGGAGGAAATCTCCAGGGAGTTCACTCCAGGTTGATCCTCCAGTTTGTTTTCTCCTGAGGAAAGGGGGACCACGCTCAGCTGGGCGTCCGCAGGCTGCTTGCAAGGGCATCAGCGCCGCTGCCGCAGCCGAGGCGCAGGGAGCCCCCCCGCGGCTGGCAGCACCCTGGGGCAGGAGCGGCACAGAGGCACTGGGGCTTGCTCCGCTGCTCCATGAATGCTTCTGAGGGTCTCCAGCTCCCAAGGCCTTGCAGCCTCAAATCCTCCTCTTTATGCAGAGCCGTAAAAACTGGTACCAAGAGAAGTTAGAGAATAATAGGGCTATGTCACACACAGGACACACTTTGGGAAGATGCCGTCTGGCACCCAGGAGCTCCAGAAATTATATAGTCAGAAATTGCAAGTCTTTCAACTTACTGCTCAGGGCTGTACTCTCAGACGCAGTGTGGAAGGCTCCTCTGAATGACAGGGCACACCTCACCGCGTTCACTCTGCGCTCGGGTTCAGGACTGCCCCTGACGCTGCTGTCTGCTGCCTCCGTGCTCCTAAGCACTGACTGTGCCCTCCTGTTTGCTTTGCAGAAGTGATGTCCAACCGAATGGAAGGGATGATGACATCTTACACACCACTTGCACCACCACAGCAGCAGATTGTAGCAATGGATCAAAGCAGTTATGGCACAGACCCGTTTCAGCAGGGTCTTACCCCTCCACAAATGCCAGGCGACCACATGAACCCTTATGGTAAGGCATGCGTCATTCTGCCGCATCAGAAATAGCAGGGGTCGTATGCTGGTTCACACGCCGCAGGGTCAGTAGAGCTACTTGCTTTTATAATATTTTTTCTGGGATTTGCACCAGGGACTTTGTACTAGTCAGTTTTGTGTGTTTATTTTCACGTACGCATAAGGGGGTAGAAGCGAGCTCATCCCAGGCTCTGGATGCCCTTCTGAACTAGTTCACAGTATAATTCTGATAAATGATAAACCAAGCAACATCACCTCTCCAGCTCCACTTTTTTAAACCACTATCCAAGACATTGAAAAATAAACAGTACCAAATTCTAGCTCCCTCACAAGTTTTTCCTTTTTCTAGAAGCTTTGGGAAAAAAGTGCCTTGAAAAGTGGTCTAATAGAGAAGTAATCTATTCATCCCAAAATGAGTATGCACCCCTCTAAGATCCCTCAGATTGGATGCACGGATTTGCTAAAGAACAGCTCTTGAGCTGCTAAGAGATGTGTCACCACAAGATATTTCTCCTGCGTAGTTTTATTCTCTGCCCAAAATCAAGATGATGCTTTCAGGATTTCCTGACCACGCACCATCAAGCGGATAGGTACACCAAACGCAGCACAAGTGTTAAATGCCTAAGAATTGATTCTGGACAATTGCAGTGTGGCATTTAAATAAAATGTAAGAGGATTTCTCAGACTGTGATTGTTGGCCTTGCTGTAGCCCACAAGGGCCTGTGACGTCAGACTCGTTTCTGCTGACCAGGAGCACTCCATGGTGGAGGTCCACGTGCGTATCGCTTTCATGAGCACGGCAAGCGCAGGCCAACATGAAATCTGCTTTGGGTCTGTGTTATTACCTTTCCCACTGAGACAAGTCCACGGTGCACACCAGGCAATGTGGTAAATCCTATGAGGAGCTGAGGACCTCTGAAGTGCAAAAGAGAATTAGATGGCTTGTGATTATGTTGCTAACCACGTGCTTGGCTTTCTAAGCAAAACTCCTTGAGGCAGGTCCTGCGCTCCAGAACCAGTGCAGGAGATAGCACGAGGCTGTTTCAAATGAGCGCACGAGGACAAAGAGCCAGACTAACACTTTTTTATTGCTCACAGGACTTGAGCAAGAGCTCTTTCTGCCACCTTGAGCGTTGCTAAGGGAAATAAAAAGTGCTGCTCCAAACCAGCCCCAAGAGTGGAATCCTCTGAAATGAAAGCATGTTTGCTACTGTAGCTCCCTTGAGGCCAGGGAAGCCGGGTCTCCTCCTGGGTCCCGTTGTGTTTGTAGATCCGTGTTTTACCTTGTGTGTGAGGGAAGACCATTACTGGTTGTGGCTCTGAGACCACTTTTCCCTGTCGCGGGCACTCGGTGTCTGGTCCCACCCTCCTCGGTGGCCCCCGTGCCCTTGCGAATGCCGGATCCCAGCACACGGGGAGCTGGGGACCCGTTCCTCCCGGCGCTGTTTGCTCACGTCCTCAGCCCGGGCTCTCTTTTGTGCTGCGGACTGAAGCATAAATTAAATCCTGGCAGAGTCGAGTGGCACTGCTGCCAGCTGAACTCTGCGAGTTGGTCGCTAGCCTTCCCCTTTGTAGGTCAGACCCTTAGACCGAAATTGCGTTAACGTCTAAAACCCAAACCAGGAGCGTTCCCTCTTGCTGCAGTGTGCAACATATGCGCATCCGTGTGTACTGTGTCCTCCTCTGGCTGCACAGAATCCAGCTTAACATATACGTTTCATTTGCAGGAAACGACTCCATTTTTCATGATATCGACAGTGATACCTCTTTAACTAGCTTGAGCGACTGTTTTCTTGCCTCTTCCGAAGTTAACTCCATGCAGGCTAGAGTAGGAAACCCCATTGACAGGCTGTACTCTATGCAGAGCTCCTATTTCGCCTCATGAAAATAAAAGAAAACAAACAGCCGGCGTATATTTAGCCAGTGACTTTTTCCAGTGCAGACTCTACAGCCATATGTTGCCCAGCTCTTTCTTCACAGTGACTCCTGCTGCCTCTGGACTGCAAAGAGCATTTTTAGGAAGACTGTATCTGCGTGCATATATGTGTGTGTATGTATATATATATTAATACCTACCTACATACATACATATATATATATAAACGAAACGCATCCACCAGTCCCTACCCTTGATTCCCAGCTTGCACCAGACCACGAGACAAGCACGGAAGGAACAGAAGACCCTGCTCGTCAGCAGCCTTTGGTTTGGTTTGGTTTGGTTTGAGCTCATCGTTTTAAAGGAAATGGATTTTGCGGAAAGCTAGACCTTTTCCTCCTTTCTCTCTTCCTTTCTTTTGGATGTTTAAACTTTTTTTTTTTTTTAAAGCCGCTGATACTGACATCAGTCAACCACGTGACAAATAAATCAAAGAAACTGGAGATTCCTCCCTTTTCTTACTGCATGATTCATACTATGTTGTGGATAAATTGCCATTTGAACTGTGAGAAGTTAATGTAAATGTGACGTTCAACATTTGTTTCCTTTCTACACTTTTTCTACATAACCTAGACCTGCTCCTTAGTTTATAGCCCTTATGCATATGATACTGAGGAAACTGGTTAACAGTAATATTTGTGGAGAAAGCCAGTGATTTCACAATAAGAAAGGGCTGTGACCCCGGAGAGGAGATGCATGTTAGGGACAGAGGCATTTAGGTTAGTATTGATCTTAAATAATTAAAACTAAAGGTGCTTACAAGACAGAGTTTTATTTAATTTCTTTTTTTAAGTGTGAGAATAAAGCATTTACATTTGTTTGTAAGTATTGCAGTGCCAAATTTCAAGTCTAGACCATGACTGGCAAACATATGTTGTTCATTCTGTTCTGTTTGTTTATGTTTTGCATGAGGCATAAATGTGCAATGCTCCATTGTCCATCTGGAATAATTAAGCACTCCTTTAGTTAATTATCTCGCCTCAGCAAGAATCGATGATATACAGTTCTAGCCCGAACCATCAGAAGTCCTGAAATGTGCACCGATTGGGGAAAAAAGGTATGAAAAAGATCACGATGGCAGGTTTAGATGTGTTGAGCTGGAGTCTAACCCAAGTCCTGCAGGTTTCACACTGACGGGACTCCTGTGTTTAAAATAAATACTCCAACTAACCTATTAGTGCAAATGTAAGAAGAACAAGTACACAAATTGAAGGGAATGTCCCGGCTGAAGTCTGAATGTCTCAGATGCTGAAGTTTGAGCGTATGTCATATAGGTTTTCGTAGGGCATAAAATATCATAAATAATAATAGTATAGTTATAAATATTGCCTGGTGATAATTATAATGTGGGGAGGCAGACAAGTATGGTCATGGCTTTTAGTGGAGAAAACTTCATGGGGAAAATTTGCCAGGGTAATATCAGTAATTATAGGGTGTGTTCAAAATAGAGCTCATGGGGAAAGATTGGCAGGATAGGCACTTTCTTAAATAAATACCTTTAATATATTGACCATAATAGCTGAAAACAAGTCCAAAGCGTTGGTTAATCCAACTCCTCCAGGCTGAGGACTGGTACCAGGCCAGCGCCGCAGAGTCTCCCCTGGGGCTCGGCACCTCCTGCAGGAGTGCAGGACTCTCTGGGACGCCCACGGTGGCGGGGGGAGGCCAGAGCGGGGCCCCCGCAGCACCGGTGGAGAGCAGCCCTACCGCGCAGCGGGGGCACCACAGCCACGTTGGGGTGTCCTGCTGGGGAGCCCCACGGGCAGCCGCCCACCCTTTTGCTGACGGAGAAAGGTCCTCCTGGTGTCCCGCAGGGGTGGATGGCAAGGATCAGATGATAGGTCCACGGGAAAAAATAACATCATGTTCCTCCCTAGCGTGGAAATGTGGACCAACAGTGTTAGAGGTTTCTTGAGAAAGCAAAGTTTTCTCTCCAAAAAAGTGTGTGCATTTTCACTCTGCGGAGGTGAGGAAAGCACTGGGGGAGAAGACTGTGTGTGCAGTGCAGGAGAGCGGCGCGCAGACCCAAGGCAAACCCTTCGGGGTAGACCCGCCGTCTGCCCACACACAGCCCTTCACGAGCAGAAGTGCCGATGTCTCTGCGAGGACACTAGGGTGACGCTCCCCTCCCTGCGGGTTCCCATCTCCTGCCTCCGCAGCGGCAGCCCGAGCTGCCGGCTGCCATGCCCAGGGAGACGGGTCCGTTTCACCCGCACGCTTTTGCTAGCGACGATTTCTCGCTCTCTGACAGGGATGTGGGTTTTCAGTTGAAGGCTGTGAGCCCCTGGATATGCTTTGAATGTGGAAGAATTATCTTTTCTTACCCATCCCCTTCAATTATTTTTCCCTTTCCTTGTGTATCAAAATAATAACAATTTCCTTTCTCTCTGCATGATAGCAAACATCTATAAAGAACTCAGGTGATCCTCACTGCTTGCAGGCCAGAAGGCAAGCAGATTTCATATGGCACATTATAAACATTTGTCACCTCCGATCTCAATGGATTCATCAAGTTTTCCTCCCCACCCTTCTGCTATGCTACTTTAGAGTCATAGAAAAGTGTCTTCACCATCTCAAACATACCAGGTTTATAGACTACACATAGGCAGAACCTTGCTTCGTCCCTCATTACTGGCAGGATCAAAATGGCATTTTTAGTGTTTACAGGGACTTATATGAGAACTATAATGTGACCTACAGTTTGGAGAACTGCCTTGTCCCAACTCTACCTCTGCTTCTGGTCTGGATCTTGAAAATAATCCATTTCCAAGGAGAGAATCAGATGTCCCATTTTATAGCTGAAGTAACCACAATCTTTTGCTGATTTTTTTTGGATGACTGTGTGCCACCTTTTTTTTTTTCCTCTCTTTTCATTGCTTGTACATGCCACCTCCTTTTCCCTTGGTGTGTTGTGTGATGATGCCTTAGCTGTTTGTTGCCCCATATTCTACCATCTCTGGTGCCACGCGCACGACACAGTCAAGCCCTCTGGCATGCGTAACGTTTCCCATGCCACTGTGGGTTGCTGCTGGTCAAGGGAAGGAATGCATAGCCAATGATTTCCAGCGGATCCGTTATATGTGGCAAAGGCCAAAGTTCATTAAAGCGAAATAAATGTCACTTTTTTTTGTGGAATGAATTATCCTACTGGAGTGTGATCATTGTGGTTTTAACCTGGGACCTGCAGTAAAAGATTATATAGCAACCTCTGACCTTTTTGATTTCCGCTTTACTCTTCTATTGTCAAGGGAAATGTCACTGATCAGGTGAAAGTAAAATGTTTAATGGGCCATATCGCCGTAATATCTTACACTGAGTCAAATTGATAAACTCTTGCCAAAAATTCTTAGCATCTGGCACTTCCACGGAAACCACAAACAATGATTGCACATATGGGAGATTGAAGGCTAGAGGTCATGACAGCAGTTTATTACATGCACCTTACAGTGATCATTTTCCCTAGGAAATTAACCCCTCTCTAATATAAATTCATCAAGTGAGCTCTCTTCACGGTGTTTCAATCATGTTTTGGCTAAGCAAGGATACGTGTTAAGCTAAAGTGGTGACAAGATGCAATTAAGTAAAAGATGATTGATTAGGTTTCAGTGTTTGCTCAATAATGTTTAAAAAAGATGACTGTGAGATCAGAATGAATATGCTAGGTACCATCTTCCTCTGAGGTCTTTATTGCGCAGTTACCAGCTCCGTAACGGTGGCACAGGGACATTTCCCGGCATTCAGAAATGGTTCCTGAGCAGTGTGGCCCTCGATCCCGCTGCCGGTCTCTCAGCTGGGCAGCAGCACGTTTCTGTTGCTCGGTTGACTGTCGAGGGGACAGTTCTACCATGCACTGCTGTTCGCAGCCTCCCGTTTGCCACAGCACTATGGATTAAACCCTGTACCGTAAATAGTTAGGGGCTGGTGGCAAACGTGTTTCACAGTCACAACATGGAAGACAATTATGTTGCTGTAAGTAAAGTGCAGTGGTGGCAATCACTAAGATTGACACGCCGTCCTAGACATCTTGATCTCCTTTTCTTCTTTAAACTCATCAAAAACATCCAGATCACTTGGCTCAGTTGCTGCTAACCGTGCCTGAGACGTGACTCACGTAGTCTCATGATGGCTGCCGAGCGGATTTTTCAGACCCACCCGGCACAAGTCGGGTGAACATTACCAGGTCCTTTGAAGGGGTCATTGCCACTCTGTCAGCAGCAACTCAGCCACCTTGCTGCGCCGTCATTGCATGGGGAAGGTCCTTCATGCCAACAAACCTTCCAGGGATGATGTGAACCCACTTACCTCTTCCTACTGTGCTCAGGACTCCCTTCCAGTTTCCTTAAGGATCAGAAGTATGTCCCACGCCACCGCCCCAGGTGCCCCAGGGAACCCGGCTCTGTGATGCTGCTGGGGATGCTGCAGGCTGGGCTTTGCGAGAGCACCTCTTTGAACCATGTCATAATAATTCTGGTTGTCCCCAAAAGTCACTAGAAATTAACAGCAGAATCCAGGAGGAAAGGAAAGGTTCTTACCAGCCCGGAGCTTGGTCACAACAGTCAAAGGACAGAGAGGCAACCGAAGCACATCAAAGCCATGGGAGCTGGAGCCACAGTACCCAAAGTCCCACGTGCTCAGGGTAGTGCTTTGCAGAACCCCATGCCCAAACCACAGTGTGCATTTTTGAACAGCAGACACCCCCTGTGTGTGGGGGTCCACCTCCAGCCCACCCTCCTCGCACCGGTGGCACGGGACAGCCGACCACCGCACCCACAGCAGCGTGGCCAGGGCTTCAGGCGTCTGTTCTGTCCGGTTAGGGGGGTGCTTGGGTGCTTGCCTACCTGAAGTCTTTTGGCTTTGGTGGGATTTAAGCACGGTTTGCTCATTTGAGGCCTCTGAATAAACTGACGACTATTTGCCCTCCCCGCGGATGCAGCCCGGGTCCCCTTGGTTCTGCACACCCTGTTTCTGCTCAGCAGCGACTGTGAAGGGACTGCCAGATACTTTGCATTGGGAACTCTGTTTTTAAGTGAACACCTGATTTTTTTAGCTGTGTATGGCTGTATTACTTGTATATTTATATATTCTGTATTTATGTTATCGAAATGTAGTATTTTGTAGCTGTCTGTTACAATTTGTTTAACTTGTAAAAAATATGACTGTGCTCTCTCATACTTAACCAGCTGCCTCTCACCGTAGACTCTCTGCTTCTTTCCCTCTGTGTTGGTAACAAACCACCATAATGTATGTAGATCGGATTTTTTTTTTAATTTAATTACTTGTCATTGTTAAATTATTTATTAGTGTTTTTAAATTTCATTTCACTGCATTTTTTTTCCTGCCACCATTGCCTGGCAGCTAAGATACATGAGTTTCTCATACATTATGCTTCTTCCCATGTGCATGTGCGTGCACACACACACACCCCCACACACACCAAAAACAGAAAAAGAAAAAAAAGAGAGAGATTACACCAGTATATTTGTAAATAAAAGCAACCTGTAAACAAAGCAGGGTTTTCTTTCAGTGTGTGGTTCTTTCTTTGCTTTTGCAGACTGAAAGCGTGTTCTCTGTGTACTGGGAATGGCACCACTGTTCTCTCAGGCAGGAAAACCGGGGACTGTGACAGCTGAGCACTGCATTAATATTTTCAGTAGTGTGGAATGGTAGCCCATGCTGCTTAGTAGATGCCCTTCTTCCACGTGGAGACACATCAAGGACAATGGCCAGGTCTCCTGTCACACGGTTCTTTGGCCTCTGCAGGTTGAGAGCTCCTCTGTGGGGATGGGGACAGTCTTTCCCACATCATCATGGCCCTCAGCCATTTTTGCATGGACTAGCTTAGGACAGGAGAAGTCTGTAGGAATTAAAGATGGTGCCAGCAGACCAGCCACTCAGACGGAGCTCTGTCAGGACCAAGGTGTGTGTGGGGCAGGCATTTCTTGTTCTGGGCAGGGCCAGGAGGGCTTACTCTGGAGCTCATGGATGTGACTAGTCAACTGTGATAACCCCAGTAGTGTTTTGGGCATACCTGGGGGCATGACAAGCCTGGGTGCACCACTCCTCTGCCACTGGCCACAGGCACAGCTGTAGAAGAAACCAGGGCAATACCTGTTCATGACAGCAAACAGCTTACACCGCGAACACAGCGACTCACCGGCCCTCTGCTTCGTCCATGACACAGCAAAGGTCTGGAGGATGAGCGGTGTTTCAGATGGTGTGTGAACTGCTTCTGGGGAAGACTCCAGTGCTCATTGCCACCGACTGCTGTGGAGATGTCCAAGAGCCAGATGTGCTGGTGGAGGTGGGGGCTCTCTGCTGCTCTCGACAGCAGCGCTCTGGGCACAGCCGCCAGCGCTCCTGCTGCGCCTGGGCTCAGCGGTGCGGCAAGGACCGGCTGCGATGGGCTCCTTGCTGCTGAGACGTGGTCCGGTCCTGTCGGTCCAGTTTCGCTGTAAGGCAGGTTAGACACTGTTAACAGGGTCCCTTGAGAGTTTGCCATTAAAACTTGTTTTTAAGCTGAGAATTACGATTTCCAGCTAAGAGCTGGTTTTCACCTACAGAAAGCATATGCTTAGCTTTCCAGAGAAAATTTTGATTTTTTTATAGAAACAGAATTTCTCAAATGGAAATTTTCTGACCCAACCCTGCTAGGTTTTCAATAGAGAAAAGAACATTTTCTGAAAGGGATATTCTTTAAAAGGAAGCAAAGCAGAGCAAATGCGGGTATGGAAAGCGAATCAGCTCCACAACTAGGCGGCCAGATAAGCTGGGCCAAGGTTTTTCACTACTTTTTCTCTGCTTAAGTGACAGAGAAATGGCCGAATGGTTATTATTTTATTACCTTAACCAATGCCATCTATGCTGAAGTGAAAAGCCGGCGGTATTGCTGACTTGGAGAAGCAGCAGAGGAGGAGAGACGCAGAGCTGCAGGGCACGGAGAAAGCCTGACCGTGCACCTTGCGGCTGCCGCGCACCACGGGCTCCTCCGGAGCAGGGCCGGCTGCTCAGACTGGCCATGCCAGGGCTGGGAGCCCAAACAGCCTCCTGGGCAGAGGAGCCATGCTGCTCTGCTGGGCCCCGCCACAGAGGGCTCGCACAGGACAACGGCGTACGCGTACCCGCCGTGCTCAGCCCCAGAATGCCCGCTCTGCCGCCAGCTGTGTCTGCCAGGCAGCACACAGGGGCCACGCGAGCATTGCGGCCCTGCCCGAGGACCACGTCCCTGCAGGTCCCTGAGCGTCCCGCATTGCCCCGCGTGGTCAGCGGGTCTGTGTGGCCAGTGACCTGCAGGGGGGACGGCAGGAGCGCAGCCAGCAGCCCCAGAGAGTCGGCTCCGTTGTCCAGAGAGGCATGCGTTGTATTTGCACGCCTCAGAAATCATCCTCGCCTCACGTGCTGCCGTAGAGGCCCTGCCAAAGCTGCACTTGGTATCTCCAGCACCTGAACCACAGCAGATCTGTCTGGAGTGAGAAGTAGGGCCCTACGCCAGAGCCGTGATGGCGGGTCTGCCTGCCTGGCCGGGCAAGGCTGGTGGCGGCTGACACGAGCTGCAGGGCACAGACCGGCACGGAGGGCGGCCGGGCCCTGGTGCAAGCCTGGAGCATCTCCTCTGCCCAAACCGCCGCCAGCACTGCCCCGGCACGGGCTGAGGAGGCAGAAGCCCTGGCAAAATGGTGTGTGGCGGCTGTGGTGATTTGAGAGACATGTAACAGGGTCTTTTCCTGGGGCAAAACACGTGCAAGGGGAACCGCATGCTAAAATAGACTGAAGTGTATAAGTATTAACAATGGATTATAAAGTATTCATCTAGTAATGGCAAATTTGAGACCAATATAAAATGATAGATACATGCTGGTTTCTCTTGGGCCATGTAAACACGAACATGAACTTCAGCTGAGGTTTGATCTGGTCACATCTGATTACTCATTGCTATTCCCCAGGTCCAGAGACACTACATTTCTTTTCTATGCCTCAGGCATAAAGTCACAATTTCTATTTTTTATTAAAACTCAAAACATACAATTTTACAGCTAACCTGATATTACCAAAAGGGGCAGCCCCATTTCCACCCCCCACTGCCGGTCATACTATTTCAGCACGTCCTTTGCAGCTCTTGTGCAGCAGGGTGAGTTCATCTGGCTTGAAAAACAGTCCATTAAGGACCAAAATTACAGTGTTTTCCCCTGGAAGAGTGGCTTAATCTGAGTTGTGCTATAAGCACAGGGCTGCAAGAGTCAGTGAGAGAAAGGGAATGTGCCAGGACCTGGGACTGGGCTGGAGGAACCCCAACTGCCCCTTCCCACGGCAAGCTGCAGTTTGACCAGCGGGGATGTGGTGCACCCTGGGTGGAGTATGTCTGAGAACTGCCTGGTCTTTCCCACTGCAGTTTGCACATCATGCGTGCAACATCACGCAGGGCACAATACGTAGCTCAAAGACATAATACAAATCTGTCATAAGTGTTCAAAACTTTTTTTCAATATTTAGTTCCTAAGGATATGCACATAACCACTGAGCACAAGTCTCTCTGCTAAAGCCCCTTCCAAGGTACGGGAGGATACATAACCCTGAGTTCGACCTGAAAGCCTGATCAATAAAGCATCTTTGTTCCCAGACGGTACCTTCTTCCCCTTTTGCTGTCCAGCTCCAAATTGCATCATCCTGTCCCCCTCATGCTTGTTATTGGTGGAATGTCACTAAGGAAAAATGAATTGCCATTAGCAATTGGTTGCACCTAAGTCAGAGTTAGCTACTCAAATATTCATGCTCTGCGTGCATCTAATATTTATGAAGGAAGAATTACTGAGTTGCCCATAGCCACTTCTGAATCTCCCAAAAAAGATAGGTGAAAGGGATCAGCAAAAAAGAAAAAAAAAAAAAAGATGATTAATACATTTGGGGCTTGGTGTTCTGCATTGTTTGTGCTGTGTTTCTCTTTGGTGTCAGTGAGACAGAATGAAGACTGATTTATATGCCACAGCTGTAGCAAACAAAAGAAGAAGCGACCAGGGAAATGGCTAGAGGTAAAAATGCCGGTGCAAAGGGCTAAAGGCCTGCACCTGGGTACTGCTTCCCATGCAGCCTACCCCCCCTTGGAGCACCTTGTAAAATCAGATTATCTGCTGGACACAGGAGTTCAAACAGCCCTTCAAAAGATTTGTCTTAATAATTGCTGCCTTATCTTAACTTCTGGTTTTTTATCAGCCAAACTGCTGCTGGGAGGCAGATCCCGAGGATAAGGTGCTGTCACTCTTAATTATTATTACCTCTTATAATGAAAACACATTTGTTCATCCTTCAGTGTACTTGGAAATGGTATAACTAATGAATATCTAGTGTTTTATCAATATTTTCAATAACATAAAAGAAACATTATGAGCATGGCCCCACTGTATAAAATGATTGTACATTAAATGCTATTAAATAAATAGCATACTTGCATCTCATTTATTTATATTCAAATATAAACCAATTACTCAGTAAGAATGAAACACATTTTTACGTTCTCAGAAAACTGTTCTTTCCTGAAAACCAAATTTTGCAGTAATGATGCTGTGGGGCTATTTTCCATCACAGAAGGAACATGGTAATTAGCACTAGAACCAGCAGGTACATTCTGAAATGAGAGAGATGATAGAGAACGCTATTTCTTTGTTTACTTATGATGGGAAAACAAAACAATTCTCTTTGAAAGCCCACTAATGAATTTGGCTTGTAGTATTTATCAAAGCAACAGCCACCATTAGCATTCTCAAACTGTTTTTTCTCATACTTTGAGAACTAAATACGAATTACTCGGCTGAAGTGAAAGCACACTGCCGGTTGTACCTGTGGAAGACCTTAAATTCAGAAATGATCTGCACATACCCACCCCCTTGGCCCGCAGCTCCTCACCTGGGTCTGACAGTTCCCACGGATGGTGGCTGGGGTCAGACTGGCTCGTCACTGCCAGCTCGTCAGTGCACTGAGCTGAGCCCCAGGGCTTTGGTGTCACTGCTTCTGCAGATCACAGGCTCTTTGAGTATCACACTGTGAGCAAGACATGCTAGACATGACCAGAGCTGCGCCCCCAAACTGCAGAGGAAAGAAAACAATACTGAGTGGAGAATTACGTAAAACACAACATGAATTAGAGCAGTGCACGTTTTACTGGCTCTTGATTTGCTCTTCTCTACCCTCTGGATTTACGTAAACTGATAATCTTTTGACCTGTAGTTAATAAGAGGGCATCACATTCTCTCTTCTTTAGCCAAAAAGAGGAAATGGAGTGATATTTTTGTATGCCTTTACGATGTTGTGTCCACAAGGAACTGTGCAGGGGGCTAATACAACATCTGCTCACTCAGTAACCTTCCTGCTCATCACTTGTGCCAGCTAGTCACCGATTAACTGGTAGCAAACAGGAGAGCCGTTCCTCGCAGCAGCAGATAATGAGGGTTTGATTAGACCCTGGCATAGTCAGATGATGTCCAAAGGAAAAAGGGATTTGGAAGACAGGCAGATAAAAGCAGTGCTTTTATGACAAGCATTTAATAGCTGACACCAAGAGTCACAGGCTGGAGCTGCGAGCAGAGCCCAGAAGCCTGGCTCCAGTGCTCAAACCACTCACATCATCTGTCATCGACACACAGATTTTTCTCATTGTCTTGTGCTTGTGTGTCCCTCCCCTTCCAAAAACATCTTTCTGTATGCTGTGGTATTTTACTTCTAAAAAGGCTTATTCAGAATTCAAGTGGTTTTGTCAGAGTTTGTCAGTTTACTGTAGAAAAGGGTAAGGCGCCGAAGGATTTCTTAAAGCTTTCTACATGAAATATTATTTCCTGCATAAACAATCAACTTCCTTTTGGAGTATCAGGACTATGACAGCCTCAACACAGTTCTTCCCCAGAATACTTTTAGCTTTTCCACTGCTTCAGTTTAGTGTTCAAGGCATTGTTTTTGGAAACTGTGAAGAGACAGCAGTGACAAAATGAAGTTGAGAAGTTGGTAACGGTAGTGGCCGAAAGATACGGAGTCACAAGGAAGATGATGGTGACCAGGTTGATGGAGCTCTAACGTTATTTTCCTCAGGCAGTGAGGATGCCTTTAGGTCCTCTGAGACAGGACTGAGGAGAGAGCCGCTTCAGGGACCTGGTGTTGCCTCCTCCCCACAGTCAGAACTGCACGTCTGCTTTGCTCCGTTGCTGAAGAGACTGTGCTCGTGGTCCGTTCAGCCCTTTCTCCATCCAGCGAGGTCTCAGTGGAGCAACAGCGTTCCTCTGGGCTCCCAGCAGAGGCCCAGACCCGCCAGCTGTGGCTGCTGGGGACCAACGCAGGGGCTGTAGGAGAGCCCGGGCTGTGCGCCAGCGCAGGAGCGGGGCAGGAGGACAGCACCGAGCTTGCACCTCCTGCAGGGCCCCTGTGCTGCCTCCTCCCCTCAGGCCGTGGGGCCCGGGGGCACGTGCAGGACCCCTGTGGGCTCCGGGACGAGGAGGGTGATGGAGACAGGGCCTGCAGAGGAGCAGCCCACACGGCGTTGGTGTCCACCCCTGTGCGAGGCGTTTCGGGGAGCGCCTTGGGAAGAACACCCCTCTGCTTTGTTGCCTTGGGCCCAGTCAGGTGCTGACCCTTTTAGCATGATCTTCCCTAACCTGGCCCTGGGGACGAGCCCCGCTCGCCAGGTGGGATGGGGACTGTTCCCCGGGCACAGCGTGAAAGTGCACCCTGGCTCCGTGAGGACACGGGTCACAGCGCTTAATGCTTTTCTAAGGAAGGTGTTTCACAACGCAGCAGTCTGTATTATTAAAATGAGGAACATGGAATATGAAATGCCTTTTCCTTCTAAACACCCATGCTATAATTACCGTGCCCTCTCCCCGAGGGAGCGTGTCTGTGGGTGTTGTCTAATGGTTATTACCTGCACTCCCACAGACAGCCAAGACATGCCGCTCTCTCCACCACACCTCCCTTGTTACCAACACTGCCTAATCAGGCTTGCTTAATTTGTTCCTTTGTTCAGCTGGTAACAAGTAAACTGGTGTCCAGCAGAACACAATGAGTTACTCCTGATCAGATTACGGAGTCTGTCCCAGCTGGGGCATTCCCTCACACCTGTGTTGTCAGATTAACGTCGATAAGGAGCTGCTGATAAGCGTTGCACAGAAGTGCTCCCAGTGAACCCCGTACATTCCCTTGATCTTTCCTTACACCTTAGTGCTATGCGAAAACCTTTTGCTTTAGGACTGAGAGGAGGAACCAGGTAATTATTCTCCCGGTGGCAATAGTCTTTCATGCAGGACACAGCAATGGAAACCTGCTGCTTACTGAAGCAGGCAAAATATATGCAACTAAAAAAACTTAATCACAAAGACCTGGATGACTTAATTTTTTTTTTTTTTCATTCGCATAAAGAGGGAGGAGCCCTGAGATCTATATTCTAGGTAGAAAGAAACAAAAGTGTGTTTGAAGGCAGGTCGCTGACAGGCTGCAGCCCCAGGGATGCACCAGAGATGCAGCTTCACCCTGTGGCGTCGCCTGTATCCGAATCCGTGCGCCCAAGCGGGCCAGTCCTGCTCCATTCTCTTGGCCCTCTGTGCCACCCGATTGACACAGAAAGCTGGGACCAATATCGCAGTTGTATCTGCCTGTCTGACTTCCAACAGCAAGTCAAAGGATGAGTCTCAACAGCTGTGCTTCATGAACGCTTCTTCCTTCGGTTTGCAACTGATCTCCCGAGAACACACGCACAGCCTGCGTCTGTCTCCTGGTTCTCTCCAAACGTTTGTGAGTGTGTTGAGTTGCTGCAATTATATGTCCCATTCTTAAAAACATTCCTTTTCTCACCGATACAGCATTAGTTAGCTTGCAAAATGCTTACAAAATGAAATTGCTTGGTAAGTGTGAAATCTGATCATTTTCAGAAGGACCGAGGCAGTTTGCTGCTGGTACACGTCGGTGCTGCAGTTCTGACAGAGAGAGATCGCATCCGCAGCCAGGAACAGCCAGGCACAGCGTCATTTTCAATTGCTGCAATGATGCAACCTGCAGCTCGTAAGACTGCAACTTGGCACAGAGAGGACCAACTGCCTGGTAAAACTACATTTGAGCTCCATTTCTGTGAGACTAATGCATTTTAATGGCATTTGTAGCAGAAATTGCCTGTTTCTCCACTTTCTTAATCTCTGAAACTTTTGCGAGCCCTTTCAAGCACGGAAGATTCCTGGAAGACAGCTAGAACATGCATGAAAAAGTCCAGGCTTTTGAAATCTAATCTTCTCCAGCTTAAAATAGAGGTAGTGCTAGGCTGTTGACAGTAGGTCTCTGAAGACTTTCAATATACTTTTTATTCCATGGCTCCGGCACCACATAGGAAATTAATTCAGCGACAATATTTTCATTAGATTATAGCCTAAGTTCTCAATCTTAGGCACATTTGTATGCTTGTAATACATTCTAATTACTTGTAAAGAATAAGTCTGTGTGCTGGTTGGTTTATTGAATATATTAAATTAATGAATAAATAAATTTGTCTCCATGCTAGGAATGCCACTCGACGTCAAAGCTTGCCGCAGAAGGAACCCGAAATGCATTCATTTGTGGTTTTGGTAAACGATATGATTTGTATTGTAGGTGGACTTTGTTTCTCACAAGAGCGACAATTGAGAAAAGCACTTTTTTTTTCCTAAATAACAGAAATCAACTGTGTGCCTAAACAACAGAAATCAACTAAGAGCCTTTTTTTCTTTTTGCTTTCTTTTTTCCTTTTTTTTTTTTCCTTTTCGTTAAAATGATTGTTCATTATGAATTTAGTTGGGAGAATCACTCTTTCTGTCTGAGCTCAGCACCTCACATGGTTTCGCTAGGATGGAGCTCTCAGGACATTCATCCGCTCTTCTACTTTCAGGTATTTCTAAGTTATGCAGAGTAGGAAGGAAGTAGCAGATACATGAATTGAAATGATGATATTGGTGGAAAAAAGTGTCCGATTTTAAAATTGTGTAGTTTCCGCCCATATTATGGGGTTTTCTGTTTATGTTGTCATATTTCAGAAAAAAAAAAAATATTTTTAGCCTGGAACAAAGTCATCAGAAGTGAGAATTTTTCTCAAAAGATGGAAAATCCACTATTTTTTAAGACAGCTATTGAATTTCCATGGTAGAAGGGACAACTTTCTCTGTTGCCTTAAATGCAGAACTGTAAGAGGTTCAGCTTACTCCCTTCTTCATTGGTTTGCTCAGTAACGTGTTGCCTACTGAGTTTTCTTTTCATGGACTGATTTTCTTCTCTGGCCCGAAAGAGAAAAAAGTGCAGGTCTTAGCATGCAAGGAAGCCGACCTGGTATTCTGGCACCAGCGCCAGCACCGGTGCCTGGAGCAGAAGCTTTGAGAGCACTTTGGTTTACAGGGAAATGCACCTGGTTTCTCAGAACCATTGCATCCCCTGCAAGTGCCAACTTTTCTGATAAAGTACCTCCCAAACTCCCAAACGCTGCAGGTTCAGGATCCCTTCCTGGCAGTGGGATCCCATTACATCAGGAACGACCTCTTCAAAAGAACTTACCAAGAACATGGATGGCAGCACAAGGAACTTCACACAGGAAAGATCATTCCCATCACCTCTCAAAGGAAATGTAAGTGAGATTCAAGAGGTAAAAGAAAATAGGCTCCTGGTGCTGGAAAGCTGTTCTACCAGGCAAGGGGTTTGACGGTAAGACTGGGGCAAAGAAAGAGTGAAGATTTCTCTTCCAGCCTGCTGAAATAAGAGTCAGTGGAATGAGACAATGTGGTTTTTTGTGTTGTTGGGGACGCAATATTTTGTTAGAGAACTGTTCAGCCATGTGAAAATGCATAACCCTGTCAACCTGCCAAGTGAAACTTTGGGTGATCGGCTGCGTAAGTGCTGGTAGCACAGGATAAAGCTGCCTTTGGCTACTTTCAATTACACGCCCAATTCTTTTAAGACTTCTGAATATTTGGGAAAGGAGAATATGCAGAACTTGTTTGTTTACATCAGATTGTGCTGTGTTTTCAGGTTTCTCAACTGCTTTTGGAGCATGTGAGCACAGCCCTAGCCCTTCCCCTTCCACATACCTGGCAACTTTGTCAATACAGCAAATGAATCCTCGCCAGGAGAAAGGAGCCGTTTCAGGCTGATGTTGTGCAGGGTTTCGTCATTTCAACAAAGTGGGAACTGGAGCAGAGGCAGGCATTAAACAGCAAATGCTTTGCAAAGCAAAGTGTCAGATACTGGTGCTGCAGTGATGATTCAGGCAGCCCCAGGGGCATTACCGATGTCTGTGCTGGGCTGGGTTGGAGGGAAGTGTCGTAACTAAGGGCAGATCTTAGCCTTTCATCTTTCAGGTACTACTGGAAGCGTGGCCAAGCACTGCTGGGCTTGGGTGCTGGTCAGAGCAGATGAGAAGTGGAGTTGGTTTCTCTCTGCCTCCGTGGAGACAAGACAGCCATCCCAGGGTTCGCAAGGCTCCCGGTTGTCCACCAGGCAGCCCTTCTCCTACTGTCGGGCTCGTCAGCAGCCCGCGCACGCTGCAAGCATCACTAGGGCATTTTGGCAGGAAGCTCTAAACATCTCACCTTCTTCAGAACTGAAATATTTTTTCATGGATCTGGGTGCTTTCAAGATGGCCTGCCTGTGCAAGTAGCTTTTTTCCATGGGTGATTGTGAGTGAGGTCTCTTGGATGAGGAACTCACTGAAGTTGACAGCTTAGTTCCTTTGAATTTCTGTACAGCTTTCTCTTCTGCACCAGGGTGGTGTTGAGCCTGCCCTAATTAGCCCAAATTACCGTACCTACAAAAAGCACGAATTCATTCTCATGGTACCTTGCTTATCTCTACACAGAGCTACTGCAAAGACATGCCCCTGAGGGCATCACTGTAAATTTCTGGACCTTAATTCACAGGTTCAAACTATTATTCAAACCTGCACACCAAACCTACTACTGCTTTCAGCAATTTTCTGCTTCCATTAAAGAATGCTGTACCTTTTTCTTTTCTAATCTGCTCAAAACATGCAGCAGCATTCAGATGTTTGAAGGGGCACACTGAAGAGCCAGGACATCAAGACCCACCTCCAGGCGTCCAGGACTTAACAGTTCAGAGCTGTTATGCCCTGTGACAAACCCGTCCAGGTTCGCCAGGCCTCGCTTTAACCAGGCCTCGCTTTTCCCTACATTATTCTACTAACCCACTCCAAAAGGAACCATTCCACAGGGGTGAGGAAGACTGTGCTGCTCCCGCTGGTACTACTAATGAAGCGATGCCGCAACTAGCTGTCAGATAGGAGTTTCTGAAAGCGGGAGCTGGTATCTGCAAGCCTGGAACATTTGTGTTTCTGTACCAAAAGCAACAGTTACACCACAGGAAGAAAACCAAACCTCCACAGACTAAGTAGATAAAACTGAACAGGTTTAATCAAAGTAATGGGATAATATTTTATCAATCATCATTATTTTGCTTTGCCAAATTTTACTTTATAACACTGGAGGAAAACGGATTTTTTATTCTAGTGAAAAATCTGACAGACTGGCATGAAAAGCTAACTTTCTGAAGGTTGGGGGAAAAGTCTTAAATGGTTAGTTTTGCACCAAATGCATATATGAGTGCTTAAACATTTTACTAATGAAAATACATTGGTAACATTAATATTTTAATACAATTGAAAATTAAAGAAAAAGTTTACCTGACATGACATTTCTATGTAACCATTATTTTATTATTTCCGAAATAAAATTAAGACTATCTGAATAAGACCAATTTCACCCCAAAATGGCTCTTGCAAAACTACTGTGTGCTCCAGATACCTGTCCTGATTTTCCTGTCCCTTTTCTGCCTTGCTGCGATACAAAAAGCAGTCTCCTTGCTTCACTCTGACAACCTGAGGATTTCTTACACTTTATTTCCTCCAAAATAAAAGATATCCATCTCTTATTTTGCCAAATCAAAGTCTGACCTAGATCCTTATCTGGGGCAGAACGGAGGCTGGAGCTAATGTGCAGCTTCCCAGGAAACAGTAAGAGCATCTTCTCATTACCCATTTGGCTATTCAGGCCCCGCTAGTGACACGCTGATACTGCAGTGACGGTCTGACACGATGCCCCGGTGGCATTTGTACCCAGGCCTGGCTTGGCAGCAGGCGTGGGTGCCGGGTGGTTTAGATGGTGACACACACACACAGCGGGAGCTGAGTGCGGGGCAGTGGCTGACCCCCGCTCTGCCCGGGGTTCTGCTCCCAGGGGTTGACGCCAGCTCAGGACCCGGAGGGGAGCAGAGCGGAGTCACAGAGCCCCAGGCAACCAGGACAGCACCCTAAAACGGGCCCTAAAAGTAGGAACTGTGAACCACCGGCCTAATACACTGTACAACAATCTGGGAATAACAAGCAAGTATTTAGACTTCCATTGTATATTAGGTATAGAAAGAATCAGAGAAAAATATCTTTAGTACATTCCCCTTAAGACTTTGTAAGGAGTCAGGTCCTGCCGTGACTTCTGGAGAAGTCGTGTCTGCCCACCGCATGATGGGCTGCCGTCAGAGAAGGCATTTACAGGCATTACGATTCAGGGAACAGCATTTATTTTCAGAAAGGCTGCCAAAGAACGTAGGTGGTTATTCCAATCAGATAGAAAGGGCAGGGAAATGTTTAATGAATTAAAAATATTCTTTTGTTGAAAAGAAGTTTATATGTGAGGACTGTATGAGTGGCTGGGGGAAAAAAATGGAAGCACCAGTTTAAAAAGAAAACAGCATGGTTTAGCTTTCTGAGCCTGGCATGGCTGTGACATAAACAATGTCTTATACATGTGAAAATCAAAAGGTGTTTGTGGTGTTTCTCTTCCAATTTTTCAGGAGAATCAACAATCTTCCCCTCTATACTTGAGTCTTCCCATCATTTACCTTTCAGACTTGTTATGGCTCCTAAGAGCATGAAAAATGAAACACGAAGGAAAGTGAAAGGTTATGTTACGTGAGGAGCATCATCACTGAGGTGTGCAGAGTTCACTAGCACACCCCGTCCGACAGCAGCAGGCTGAGAAGAACCCGGCTTTGAATGATGCAGAATACAGTTTATTATGAAAGTACACACTGTGATCAACAAAAAATGAGCGAGATATAGATGCAGAGTGTATCATACATTCACACAGCATGAAACGGTTTTCCAGGTAAAGCATACTTGAAAAAAAGTGCTCCATGTGCTCCACCTGTAGGACATCACAAAACCAGCATTTCCACAGTTATGCAGCATATACAAGAAAATGTCTGTGGTGGAGGGAAGGCCAGCGCGCTCAGGGAACAGGCAGCATTAGCAACAGCATCTGCTGTGTCCTTCTGGAAGAAAAACTACTATTTTTGTCAGATGCCCAAGTTACGTGCTCTATGGTAAGAAGCTGTTGCTCACAGACTGGCATTGACATGGCAGATAACAACACAGCCACTGCTCTTGGCAGCATTTCAGAGAAAAATTTTCACAAGGATTAACTGTTCTTGAACAATTTCTCCAATATATGAGGTACAAATAGTCTTTTCTTCCCAATCAGACATGCAGGTCTTTCTTGTACAAACACTGTGGCCAGAAAAAGGAAAATCTTGTCCTCCAGTTATGCAAAATGCCTTCATTGACCCTATGGTTGATTCTACAGATGCTGATGGAGGGCAGGATGGTTCCACAGGGCAGCCTTCTCTCCAGCACTTCGGTCCTGCAAAGTAAAAATCATTGGCAAGAACAGGAGTTCTTGCACGGCTTGGCTTTTCTGTGAGTTCATTCTCCAGACAATTAGCTTGGAAGAATTCAGGACAATTCCCGAGGTAGGAATAAGGAAGAACATTTATGGCAGCAAACAGGCTCCGTCTCTAGCAAGCGCGGTCCCTCCAGTCAAGACCCACTTCCTGAAGTAACCACAGGTGGAGCAGCAATGGGTGAATTTGCAGGGAAGGTTTTGTTCAACATGGAAAACAAAATTTGGAGAGCCAAGCTGGTACTAGAGACGCCACTGACGGACTGAACCAGCTCACTTTCATATGATGACTTCTGGTATCACTCTTTTCAGCCTGCGAATATCTTTTGCCTTTCTTCAATGGCTCTTTCCCCTTCTTCAGTGGCTCTTTCCCCTTCCTTCTTACACTGTTCTTGTGCTTTGGCTTTCCTTTCGCATGTCTCCTGGGAGAAGGGGGTATTACTCACCCGCTCTTCTGCTCACTTGCAGCCTGCAGCAGCTCATCAGTTCTTGGCCTGACAGCTCTGTCATCATCACTGATGCTGGAAAACTCAAATTCAGGCAAATGCTTTTGGCAGGTAATTTCAGACAGTAACCCTTGCCTCTTCTCAGTATCACGAAGAAACCGAAGGGTTTGGACTCAGATGCCCCCTCAGCATACCTACACTCGGGAAGTAAATCTGTGCCAGAGGCCTTGTCCTTCTCTAAGGAACCAGCAGCCATAACTGGACAGGTCCCAAACTCACAATAAATGTTGGTGATGGTCTGTTTCTTGCCTCTTTGTTAATAAGAGTCATGTCGTAATCTGTGGTGGCAAGTAAATGAGATGGCAAGTCCCAGACAGGCAGTCTGGTTTGCAACAGGCTTTCACAAGTTTCATAATTTCTATCATTACTACTTCCGAGTATGGTAGTGCTTGGGTTTTTGTCATTAACACCTCGATTTTGCATCAAACCTTTGTCCGCTGGCTTGTGCTTCTAAGAATGTATATAAACATCACATATGCACTCCTTTCTATCAGAGATTTTTACGAATAGCTGCCATAATAAACTGATATGGATCTCTAAATTTTTCTTGTGATTTGATTTCATGTTGATGTGGGTATCAAAGCTCTAACACATCAAAGCAAACACAGGTAAGTCTGGCTCTCGTTCAAACACCAGAAAACAGCATGTCTCCAGGATATCTCATCTTGGGGGCATCAGACTCATGCCTCAAAATGGATGTTCTGACTTGCTGTATGATCTGGCCATTGAGTTCTCAACATGCTTCACAACATCTGATGAAGTTGCTGGATTGGTATTGCAATGTTGTTGGTAACAAAGCAGCCTTGTGCTTCTCTGCCCTGCTGGATGGAGTACCTTTGACAAAGGGTGGCTTCCAAAATCCCACCCCTGAACAGACCATATCTATGTTTTTCACACAACTCATCCTGCATTAGTTTTTGATCTCAGGTCAGAAATGCAATTGCATGTACAGTGTAAGATGGTTGATTGTTGCTGTTCCAGGATTTGTTGTACTCACTCATCAGTCAGTCAATATGCATCTTGCCTTAGAAGCTGCTGCCTGTGATGTCTCTAGAAATGCAGTTGTGATGAAAAAAGTTGTTCAACCATATCAAGCACATCATACTCACTTTGAACATCTTGTGTAACTTGGAGCCATGAATAAAATTTCCATGTTTCCATGTACTCAGTTTCCATGAGTAAAACTGAGGGGAGAAAAAATACTCTAAGTATCCATACTCTTTGCACAAAGTTTCCACCTAAATATTTGTATTTTCTGCTCTGCTGCAGTGTTTGTGGTCTATATTTTGGTGTAACCAAGTTTAGAAATTTTAGATTTATTCATTTTAAACTGACATAGAGACTAAATTTAGTACATACTACCTGCCCATCCTCTTCACGTGTGCTAAGAAGAAGATAACTCTCTACGATCAAAGTAGGTTATTTTTTGTTTCTTTCAAACTTTGGATCATTAAAATATGATGCATCTGAGGCCAAAGCATATCAAAACCTGAGAAGAGACTGGGTATTTGTATGGATATCAGAAATACTCTCAGCTGCAATTAGTGCAGTGACCCCCTTTTGAAAACAAGTAAAATATTTGTTAATCTCCCGTCCTCCGCTATCATAACTCTTCATGCATTTCTTCTCAAAGTCTTTATGGATTACAGAACGAGCAGCAGTAAGGTAAACTGCTAATGGCATTGGCTTTATTCTTGGATGGTGCCTGTGGAGTGCCTGCAGGCGTGCCCGTGGGCTGACTCACCAGGCTGTGCTCATGCTCAGGAGTCCCACGTGCTTCAGGAAGCACTCAGGACTTGCATCTTCCAGGCCAGAAGGAGACTCGGCATGTCACATGCAAGAACAGGTTGTTCCAAGGAGGTGGCTGAGGTGATACCTCACCTTAACCTATTGCCCTTTCCAGGGATATACCTGACCCCTACATGATATCTCTGGTGCCACCTGGGAGCTTTGACTCTCCGTCCTGCGTGTTATCCTAGTGTCGTACTGTAACGTCAAGAATACTCTTTTTTTGGTGTGTATTGTAATAGCATGTAGGAGTCTCTTGGCACTCTAAGGATGCAATAGAAAGACTCACATTATATCATTAGTGATCCAATCTATGATGACTGCTCCTAGATGAACAATTCACATTAAAAATAAAGTACCATGTGAAGTACCTGATTTTTCAAGAGGCATTGGGCTAGCATCTAAACTGCCATGTGGATATTCTCCCCCATCACTTGCATCTGCAAATAAGACACTTTTTTATTCCGTCTCTTTGACTTCTTATCGGTTGTTTGCCTGCCTAGGTCACCCGCGGCTATGTGTATCAGCAGTGCCTGTGGCACTGTGTGGACCGCAATGCCCTTTATGAAGCTGGGTATCAGCTGGGCCGTTGGACTGTGCACTGTTCCACTCACCAGCGGCTGTGCTGCCAGCAGCACCTGAGCCCACAAAGCTGAGCCAGGTGGCTTCTCCAAAGCCTTACAAAGCTGAAGGGAAGTGGTAGAGACAGTGGAGCATCCTTGAGGAAGTGCAATGGTCCCCATCCTGCAACGTGTTTCACACAGAGCATAACAGGGCGAAACCCGTGAAGAGCTGCTATTCAAAAGTGAAATTTGGTGTAAGACAAATGAGCTGGGAAGGCAGTATGAAGATGTGTTCTCCTGACATTTCAGCATGTACACAAAAAATCGAGGCTGAGACAGTATCAGCATTTGTGGGCTTTGATCACTGCTGAGGTATTATTGCCCTTTTTCACATGGCACCGAGATAGTAAACAAGCAATGCAATGGTTCAATAGAGTCTAAACTTCAAAAATGTTGACTCCAAAACAAAAAGGTGCAGTAGCATGCATATAGTAGAAATATTTATATGAAGTACTAATTTGCAACAATCTCTCATTAAGATTCTATTTTGAGTGGTTGAATAACTTCCTAATAAAGAGCAATTTATTCTTCAATAACTTTCTGTGAAGAATTGTATATAATCCACTGGTAATAAGGTGTTACCAGATGATGCCATAGACAGTAGTTGTAATCTCTCTCCCTTTCAAAAATGTCTTTCGAATAAAGTTTTAAGTTGCAATAAAAAACTCTAAAGCACTATGTTATAATCAATCACAGTGATATTTTGTGCATGTATGGAATTCTAATAAAGAATGCTACCATTGTATGAATTGCATCCTGCTGTTGTGTGTGACCCCTCTTGGAAGCTAAACAGGATAAAGAGCTCAAAAACTACTTGCCATGTGGCTGGCAAACAAACAGGGACAACACATAGGTAAGGAGCTGAGCCACAGGAACACCTTGAATCTGAAAAAAAGAACCTTTTAAAAGCACCACTTAATAGAGCTCACCACGAAACCCAACACAAACTTTTTCTCCCATACAGAATATATTTTCCTTTCTTCTAATACTTCATGGACTAACTCTTTCTTCCCTGGATTCTAGTGAAACTTTGAATGGTTTTCAGTCAGTTTTCAGTCCTAGTTATTCATCAATTCAGTGCAAGGCTAGGGGAGAGCTAACATTATTCTGAGAATGAGAGAGCGCACACTAAGAGTTTGGTTCTTAAAATAATTGCATGTTCAGTGCTTCAGTGAAAACTGAGGTTGCAGCCACAGACCCCATCACCAAACCTCCCCTCCTCTCTCGCCTCTCTCAGAATCCTCAGAGTAGAACCATCAAAGAAACCCCCTGTGGGAAAAAAATTGCCTGTGGCCTGACATGTTACTTTTTCTGCTCTCAACCTGAGCATCCATGCAGTGTGGGCTGGCAAGGCACAGAGGCACAAGACTTTCCTCTGCATCTAGTTACCCTCTGTACATCAGGGATGCCAACGATTTTTTCAGTCGGCCCAGTTATTAGTGTTTCATACTTGGGTTGCTATAGCAATGTTGTCTGTTACCATCAAAGTCTATAGGATTTTTAATGTAACACCATCCAAAAGCAGAAAGGAATGTTTTGGGAAGGATTAGCTGAGTTTCATGGAATTGAATTAGAAACACAATTTTAATTGATATTCAGCAGTATTTTGGCACCTACACCCTAGAAGCCCTCTGGAAACCCTAGACCAGGCCAGTGGGTGATCCACCATTTCAGCACTGTGCTCAGTAATTTTATCCTCAAACAATTTTAGTTAGGGACACTCCCAACATCTATCTCACAAATTACCTATGGAGTCACATCCCCTGCAGCACTGGTAGGATATTGTATCATGCATCTTTTTTAGCTTATGACTGGAAAAGATAAGATCTGAAAAGAATTTGGTGGTGAGGTAGGTGATGAAATTCTGCTGCTGTGTTTGAATACATCAGGCAAGAATTGTTTTGCGTCCTGAATATGTATTCGATTTCCACAGGCTTCTAGGTGAGCATCTTTCGCAGAGGGAGTACAAGCATTGATATGCAGATAGAACACAATAACTATCAATAATCCAATGACACCTGAAAAATCAGGAAGTGCATTATTCCAAAATAGCAAATGGACTAAGAGCCATTCATAGCTTTGACATTAGATGCCAGAGAACGTGATGTTGCCTGTATTGTCTCTAGTTTTATTTGTGTGCATAGGTAAATACAGCTTAAATGATCTCTTGGAAGATGCTTATCGGCCTCCCCTACTCTTTGCACTAAAGGCACAAAAACAGTTATTCAGCAGCGGGGAGAAGGGGGAAGCAGAGCACTGCAGTTTGGAGCTCCTCTGGTACGATCTGGAAAAGGGCATATTTTTATTTAACCCACAGCGCTGGGCATTGTCCCTTCGGTGTCCAGTGCAGGTGCGAACACAGACCGCTTCTCAGGTTGACATGCAGAATAAATGAAATTTAGCCACCACATGTGATAAAGTGTGGGAAAGGTAGCTAGATGCTGGGCTGCTCCTGGCAGCAGTATGCTTCATGGAAATGAGGATACTGTGTGGTGATCACCTATAAGGCCCAGCAGGTCAAGCTGTGGGGAAGCAGGTAACAAGGTTAGGTCCTAACGAGACAGGCACAGCTCGCACAGCTAGCTCTAACTCCTGCTGAGGCACGAGTGGGTAGAAAATGGACGTGCCAGGATCTGCCTGCTGGCTCCCGAGCTGGGAGAAAGGTAACCACAAAAATACAGAAACAGAGAGTGGAAAAAATTATGCTGTACTTTTAATGCACCTACATCAAACACATTGGGGAAGCAAAGCTCTAACACCGGAAAATGGAGAGCACTATTTTCTGATCATCATTTTCTGATGGCTTGCCTGCTTGCCGCTGAGTCAGACCTGCCTGTTCGCTCTTGCATGGAGCGCTATCTGCCAGAGGCCAGGAGGAACTGGCAGATTATCCTGACGTCTTGCACCGGGGCAGCCTGTTAACTGAACGTGGAGCAGGGCTTTGCTTTGTGGAAAGGATCCTGCCTGAGGAAACCTTGCAGTGGGGCAGCACAGCTGGTATAGCAGCTCCCCTCCTGTACCGCCTACCGCAAAGAGCGTGGATTCGGGACTCACGTCTGAAATATTTCTTCCTCGTCCCTTTTATGTCACCACGCATCTATATTTCTAAGCAGGGGCATTATCCCTTCTTCCGTTTTACCTTTCAATAAGGCAAACCAAACAAAGAGGTATCAAGCCCCTGAACATCAATGGGGAGAATACACGCATATTCTGGGGCTGTCCGAACTATAGACCTGACATCCTGAGATGCAGCAAACACAGCTTCCCTATTGTCCGGGCTACCCCAGCTGAGCTGAAAGGAATGGCCCAGGGGCGGGGGAGAGGAGGATCAGCTGTGGGCCTGATCCCAGCTGCATCCAACCAGCTTTGTTACGGGCAACAAAGAGCAGAAGAAAAGACTTTTGTCCTTTATTTCGAGAGCGACCAACCTCCGTCTCATTGGCAGGGGTGACGATTAACCGGAGAGGATTCATTTATTGTTTGGCACTCGAGATCTCCCAGCAGTAGGCCACTCCAGCGTGCTAAAATAATGGGCGGCGCCTTGTTTTTGTAAATGACTCAGTCTGCCTTTGTCTCTTTCTGTGCCAGACTGCACAGCCTGGAAGAGCTGGTTGGCAGTGGTGGAGAGATCTCACTGAGAGATGGCTATGGAAAAAAGATAGAGAAAATGTGTGAAAAAAAATTGCCATGATAGGCTGAAGAGTGAAGCGAGGTCTCCTTCCAGTGAACCTGGAATAAGCAAACAGTGCTGGGTTGACAAGTGTTTCACAAGGGCTCCAGCACCCCATCTATAAAATCCCTTCTGGGAGGACGGGCAACATAGGCTACTTACGCTAGGACCTATAGCCTGGAGTGAGTCTTATGGAAGAACTCTTGACCCCTGCAAAAGGGCATAACATGAGAGCAAAAACAACACCACTGCAGGTCTGTGCACTTTCCTGTAAGAGCAAGAACTTCCCACCGGCTCGGCTGGGGAAGAATGAATCCCATTCAGGGACGGAGGCTCGTACCACGGAGGCCTGCCACCAGACACCCCTTCCTCATGCTAATCCTATTCTTCTGCTGCGGATCAAGTAATTTTTGTGTGAGTATTTTTCCTTGGCTAAAGAAAAAAGATATTTAACCACAACAAACCTGCTGCCAGCAAATGTCAATCTTAGCTTCTTGGGTCTGTATTATAAGCACCAGCTACCAATTTCTGACTGTCATTTACTTTTTACTGCAGAGGTACCTCACACATTGACACAGCTCTCCTGGCAGTGCCGGCGCTTTGCCATCCTCCTGAAAGCCAGCATGTGAAGTCCTCCAAGACATGAAAGAAACTTAATTAGGTTTAGTGCTAGAAGGCACTGACAGCAATGTTTTAAATATTCTCTTGCAACATTTGTTTGGGAGTGCAGGAAAATTCTCCTCCCAAATAAATACTTTCATTAGTTTGGAGAGTAGAGAAATACAGCCTTGTAAGATTTAAACCTCGCTTGGTCACCAGCCTGCCCTTACTCTCAACGCTTAGAAAACACCTCCTGCACATTGAGGTAACTCGGTCCTTCTAACAGAGGCTGGAGAGGGACAGCATCCTCATTTCACCCTCTTGAACTGAGAAGAAAGGCAAGAGCACCTTGAATCCTTACTAAGCAAAGCTTTGAAACACGCTTTTAAAAATCTTTTTGCAACACTCCCAACAAACCAAATGTTTTATGTTTTTTTATTCATTTTTCTTAAATTAAGTGGAGGCTAGTGAAAACTGTCGGACCCCTGGCCTGGACCTGACCTTCCATAGCGGTAGACAACAGCCCCAAACGTGGATTTATTGCCCTGCTATCAACCCCTCAGCTACCACCACCCACCAGTGAGTCCCCGTGCTCAGCCTCAGATGGCAACATAGGAGTTGGCAATTTCTGAGCTGCTTGACCTTGACCATCACAGCCCAGCAGCTTCCACCCACGGCCGTGGTGAGTGGAAGGGGATGTTCCAGCGATGCGGGCTGGTGCTGTGCGGGGAATCTGAGTGGCTCCAACTCATTGCAAGCTCCCACAACGACCTGCATCTGACCATACATATGTCTGATCATTGTCGGTTTGATTGAACCACTGCTGAGAAGTGCAATCACTATTGCTTATCCCTCAAAATATCGTTTGTCCCATCATCCATTTCTTCCACAGTTCTGCTTTGAATTTTTTCATGAAAATTTTTCAATAGCTCTTTGCTCCCTAACTTACTGCTTAGTAGCTCATAGTTTGAAATGTGCAAAATCCTGGGAGCTCAACTCAGCCTGATGGTAGAGGAATGACTTGAAACAGCACTGACCAAAGAACAGTATTAAATAAGCACACAACAATCATGGCAAAAACGCAAGCAACATGAGTCTGGAAAAGCTTCTACTGCAAAAAAAAATGGCCATCACCTTTTATTCTGGAGAAAAAAAGTTCTTTGCAGCTCAGTTCAATTCTGAGGGCTCCTGATTTTATTTTTCATAACTTTTTCTTGGCTTCTCTCCCTTTCTCTCATTACCTTTGGGCAGCTTTTCTTTTTGATAATGAAACATCATCCTAACCCAAAGTTCCCTGTGAGATACTCCAGGATTTCTCCGTGTTCCTATTTCTATTCCTCACTGCCGGTTGAACCTACCCTCCTGTGTGGAGTGGGTGGAGGCAGCACTGACAGTAGAGACAGAAAAGTAGGAAAGGTGGGCGGGGGGGGTGGAGTGGGGGGGTGGGTGAGCAAAGTTTCTTTTTAGAAAAAATTGTCTGATTAGAGTCTCTATTCTCACCTTCCAAGCTCAATGCAGCCAGACCTCCTTTCAACACCTGCGTGCCATGGAAAGCCCCTGATTTCAGTAAGATGACAGCAAAGGATGACAGCAAAAGAGAAAAAGATTAAAATGGGCTTTGAAAGAGGTGTCTGAGTGACTAGTAACTCAGATTCGGGGCTCCTGATGCTGTGTGACTTTTGGTAATTTATTTACCTCTTCTTCACCTCGTAGATGCACTTCAAATTGGCATCTTGATTAAAGGTTATGCTGCCCTCACACAAGAGTTGTTATTGTTAATTGGATTATTACATTCCATATTTGCCATTGTTTCTGCAGTACAGGTTCCCATCTACATGAAGACTCGTTCACCTGGTAGCAGTACTAAATTTAAGAAATCAGTGTTACTGTCTATATTAGTTACACATTAATCAAAATAATGCATCAGAAAACATTTCAGTTATTGGCTGAACAGAGTGGGAAACGGAGCCCAAGGGCAGCGCATCCCCACGCGATGCGTCACACATAGCCAGCCACGCGCTCCTCCAGCACCGAGCTGAGGTGGGGTTTGCCCATGCACTGCTCCCACTCCCATGAGTGGGTCTCAGTTTTCCCACATGCTCGCCCACTCGCCCACTGGTGCCCGTCCGCCGGCGATGGCAGGATGGTTCCCTCGCTCAGCAGGCATCTTCCCATGGCAGTCCATGCTCCTTTCTGTTGCCAAGAAAAACAGCATTTCACCAACTTTCTGAATTTTGTTTTATTTTTGCTCTGAGTGTCCTCAGCACACTCATTAGTTCAAGCCTTAGAATGAGCTGAAAATGAGTTACAGATGGGCACTGAGTGCAACAGAATGCTACTATTTGTTCAAGACCCTTCATATACATCTCTCACCCAAAATGCAAAACATAGCAAGAGCTGGCAAGAGACAGCCAGTCTCCACTGCTCAATTAAAAAAAAAGAATTACAAATATATTAATAGAATTAGATACATATATTTATATATGATTTTTAGAAAACCAGTCTTGAAAGGGAAGATGCCAAGTGCAGGAACAAATCAAGAAGCAGAGAGGAGAGGCTGGGTTTGCTGCTGCATCAGCTGAGCAGCCAGCGCGCTCTGCAGCAGCAAACAGTCTGTCTCAATAACGTGTCCTTCCTGCTTTCCTCAGCCCAACCCCTCAATTCCCTGCCACACCACGCATCTTGCAGCGATACCCAAAGGGAGCGGTGAATCACGTCTCATTGTGCCTCTGTGCATCAGCCCTACGAGGACCTGTGCCACCGTGACCTGGATATCATCACCTCCCTCTAGAAACTCAGTTCCTGGGTTCCAGTGGTGGCATGGATTTACCAGTGCTAGCAGCAGGGTGCTCACGCCGTGATGCAGTGACGTGACTGTGGGAGAAGGGTGTCCCCCAGAAATTAGATAGCAGGCACTGTTGCCTTTCGCTGATTAGACACGGTGATAGATTTTAGACATCACCAACAACGTTGTGCATAACAGAGTCTGGAGGCCACAGCCCCCACAAAAGCCCTGGCACCACATGCAGCCCTCATGGCTAGCTGTGAGCCCTGTCACCTGTCCCCTGTGTCCCCTTAGCACAGCTTACACACAGCGGCATAGTCCAGTGCACTGTGGCAGAGGGAAGGTCCTCTTCTTACAAGGAAGTGGAATGAAATGGAATAGAATAGAATAGAATAGAATAGAATAGAATAGAATAGAATAGAATAGAATAGAATAGAATAGAATGGAGCAGAAGAGAAAATAACTATTTCAGTTGGAAGGGACCTCCAATGATCGTCTAGTCCAACTGCCTGACCACCTCAGGGCTGACCAAAAGTTAAAGCATCATATTAAGGGCATTGTCCAAACTCCTCTTAAACACTGACGGGTGTGGGGCATCGATCACCTCACCAGGAAGCCTGTTCCAGGGTTTGACAACCCTCTCAGTAAAGAAATGCTTCCTAATGCCCATTTTAAATTCCCTTGAAGCAGCTTTGAACCATTCCCATCCCTGGATCCCCCGGAGAAGAGCTCAGCTCTCCATGTCACCTCCTCAGGAAGCTGTAGAGAGCAATGTGGTCGCCCCTCAGCGAAGATCAGCACCTTCCTTTGGAACAGATAGCCAAAAAAATCATATAGGAAATCAAAAGGAGAATTAAATGTCATAACCTAGGAGCCTCTCACAAGTACAGTTTACAGCCTTGAGGCCTGCCGTAAGTGAAGTCACATTTTAAACCAGGTATCATAGCTGTTTTATGCATTTTCTTGGAAGCAAAGCTGGGGCAGACCAGCACACTCAGACACTTGTTATATGACGGGAGGAGCAGGAAATGGTTGCTGTCTGTTCTCCTGAAGGAGACAAATATTCTGTATCTTTCTACTATCAGGACCAATGCTTGCTTCCCTCTAAGCCTCGCACCGTGATAAGACAAAATTAGACTTTTGCCCGAGTCCAGAAGAGTGCTATAAAAATAACACTTGTGGATCCCATTGCCCATGCAAACGTAAACGTTAGAGCATCCGTCACTATGACAGGCCTGAATGTTATGCCCACAGTAAGGGAACATAACTGTTACAAGAAGGCATCTCCTAGAGATGCTGCTTCTGACAGGCCAGTCATGTCCTGGTGTCTGAACTGGCATTTGAAGAATTCAAGGGGTTTTCTTCCTTCAGGTCTCACTCGCAAGGTCTCTTCTAAAGGTATTGGCAAGAATAATCTGTTGCTGTTATCAAAGGATGGATATGACCAAAGATTTCTCTACCCAACATATTTTTAACAGTTGGTATCAGAACTGAAAGATCAGAATGTGGGTGAAGCACATGAACTTGGATAAATTCATGCGGCAGTCCTGTGTCTACAGAGTACTCAGTAAATGCACAGGATTCTGTTTTATGCAGCTGCAGACAGTAAAGCGTAGATAGCAGCCCAGAAAATAGATTTTGCAGCTTGTCTTTTCCATGACACTTTGTTAAATACATTATTGCTTCATCATCGCTTGTGGTTTATTTTGGCAAGCCCACAACATCACATTTCTCAAAGTCTTCTGTACCTTAATAAATCCAAGCACATTTGGAACAGAGAAGGGAAGAAACTAGATGCATTGTGCACAACTGGTAACAGTTTCCTGCCACGCCTGATTAACGGAGTAAAAACAAAACTCAGCTTCTGTTGGAAAAGGTCCCATCCAAGGTATAGGTTGTGTAAATTGCCCTTAAGGAAAAGAGGAAAAAGGACGCTTGCTTTGGGGAATTGTTGTGGGTTTTTTTAAGGTTTGTTTTATTTTTTTTTTCAACAAACAGTTTGATTTTACTATGAGGGAGGAGAGGAGGGAGTCCTGCCAAGCAGGACTGGGACACTCATTCTGCTACTACATTTCCTGCCAGCACAGCTCTTCTGTGAGCAGAAGTGAACAGCCGAGTGCGTGTGTCTGTACGTCCTTCTGCGCAGAGCCCACGTGCTGCACAGGGTTTGCACTGATGTGCTGCAGTGGTACAAAGGATGGGTGGTAAGTCGTGGTATTTAGAGGTGGGGGACCTACCTCTTCACCAGCCTAAACGTGACTCCAGACAGGAAAACTCCCACCTCCTACCCCCTTTCATTTCATCATGCTTGGTTAAGTGATGTCATGAAACCCAGTCACACAACTGTGCCCGTTTGTGTGCCAACCACTGCCTCTGCTCTAACATGTATTTCAAAGAAAAACTATTTGAGTTAAAGTAGCCAATTCTCTGTTGTTCCCTTTTTTTTTTTGGAACAGAGGGAAAAAAAATTATTCATGCAGTAGGTTTCTTTCCATTCATTCTGGCAGCTACTCTGTACTACAATGCTTTTAAAATAGTACATTGGAAAACATTTTTAAAGTCATGCAGTGTATAGCTGGTGTTAATGATAGCAATTGCCAACTGTGTCATTTTGCACAAGGTTGTCAGTCTTTCACATCAGCATCTGTAAATATTCCCTTGTCTGCCAAGGCAGCTTCAATTTGCCGCCACTATCAGAGCCAAATACAGCCAGAGGAATTGATACCTTCATGTACATTTGTGACTGTTCTTTTGAATCCAGTTATAAGATTGCACTTGAAAATCCAAGAAATTAAGTGCCTTCCTATGGATTTCCTTTGCTATAGTCCATCTTCTGTTCCTGTAGCTCTTCATTCTTCCTTGCTGAATGGCTTTAAGATGCTCACAGGAATTGCTGTGCTCATGGACATGTAAGGTTTCTTCCTCCAGCTGTCGTTCAGCAAGCAAACACCATGCCTGTGAGATGTTCACCAGCACAGTTGTCCCATTTCAAGTACCACTGCCGACTGCAGCCAAACCTTGAGAAATTTGTGAATAGTTAGAGATGCATACAAATGCTGTACCAGGTCTTTGTGTGATTACCTTTATGGGAAATGTATAGGAATTTGGAGTTTCCTTAAACTATGTGCTAGATGCTTCCTGGACACTCCTAGAAGATGTGCCCAGCTCTTTGGTAAAGGAGCCTGTCGTGGTGTTGTAGGTGGGAAGGGATTGCAAACTATTCCAGAGAGGGAGGTGCAGAACAAGTAATCTTAGTATACAAACAGTGAAAGAAAAGACGGAAAGAAGAACCCTATTTTGTTCCTAGCCATGATAGACATATAATGACCTTATGCTATTTTCACAGCACTCTGACACATTTCCTTATTGCCCTTCTCGTGGCACACTTCAGAATAGAGCTGGAATCTGCAGGACAGAGCAAAACGCAGCAGCACAGTTAGAGACCCACAGATTGTTTCAGCTTGGAAGATACTGCTTTGTGTTCACAGCAGCTGGAAGTATCAGGAGCTGAACTGTGGCAGGGAGAAGAGCAGTGATGCAGTTACATGCATAAAGTATAAAGTTTTATAAAGTCTTCAATGTATGTGCCTTGTCAGAATTTACAATAATTTAAGTTGCTTATTATTCCTCCAGGCATGGAACTCATAAATATTACTCAGTGCTATTTGTCATTGGCTTCTCTGTCATGCATAAAGTAAAATTAAATACTTATCTCTAAATCGTTAACGTATTAAACATTAGGATTTATGGGGTTTGAGATCTTACTTGCTCTGAGAACATTAACTTCCTGATGAAAGATCTAAATGCAAATAGAAGGAACGCCAAAATACCCTGGAACATAATTAAGGATACTGAGGTGCGAAGGAGCCCCAGGCATAGGAATGTGCAGTTTTCTTATTTCCACTTTCACGGTGGGCTAGTTTTCTTTGTTCCATATTTCTATCCACTTTCCCAATGTGCCACCTTGTTTCTCCGTAACTAGTCATGAGGTGAAGAAAATATAAATGCGTTCTTATGTGGATTATCAGAGAAAAAGTGTTCCTGGCTTAAAACACATCCTTGCTATCTGTACTGGGAAACCGAAATTCAGTGGTGTCTCAAAGATTAAGAAGAAAACATAGATGACTCCTTCCATATGAAGAAAAATCCCCTTGGTAGCTTTACTTGATTTGTTGCTATTGTTGCTACTCGAAGGTTCCTGCAAGCATGCATTGAGTAGGGACAACTTTCAAACAAATCAGTGTTTCAGCAGCATGACAGAAATGCTTTCTGTGCCGTTGTATAGCTCTGACTAAACCTGCGTGCTGTTTTGTCCATCCAGTGCAGAATAAGCACCAGGTACTCACCCTATTCCCATCTCAGCAAACACGGATATATAAGGTAAAAAATTTGAGCCACAGCTGGTAAAAAAAAATAAAGAAAATTAAGGAAGTATCTTCCAAAGAGTAACTTTCTGTCAAAAAGCCACAGAGAGAGTCTCGCTGACAAGATAAAAGGACGTAGAAGTTCCCGATATTTTGAAAGACTAGGAGCTACTAAACATCTTTCAAAAGTAGGGTGAAAAAATTCCAAGTGTTTCTACAAGGGGTGCTCCAGTTTGCAGCAGTTCTCCCCTTAAGAATAACATTTTCCTGTTTTGACTGGTCATTCTGTGGAGAATGATGAAGGACACAGATTTCCGGTTTGTTTCTTGTCATGTCTGCATCTTCTCTGAAGAAATCTGAATGCGATGGGCAGCTAAGAATTGTTTACAGCTCCTACCCTATATTTCCATTCTGTCACAACAAAATGTTTGCAGTGGAGTCTTTGAACAAAGTTTTGTTTTCAGCACCATCTGTTATTGTTATTAGAACAAGAAATGCTTCCACTCCTGGTGCCACGATGTTATAATATGGGATATGTTCCTGCATATCTAAATTTAAAAAAAATAATCAGGAAAGTTTTGTGTCTTAAAAAATTACCATTGTTATTGTGGTTTCAGTTTAACTCATGAGGAGTTATCAAAAGTAATTTTTAACTTTTTCTGTTTCTCCACTTTCATGCATTTTATCAAGTTGATGGATTTATGTAAGCATTGATTTTGATCCTATTTTTTTAAACAAGAGTGGGAGGGGATCAGACAATATTGTGCATATATATGATTTTATTCAGCGAATGAATCCTCTTGTGAGAACAAGGTCCTTAAAATATGTCTTGGTTTCCCGTAGTGTCTGTCACTTTTCTGACAGAAGCCACAGGGTCAAGTGAGGTCTATGCTATTGGTGCTCAACAAAGCTGCCCCTGTTTTTATGGACTGGCACTAAGAGACTGGCCTCAGGAGGAGGCTGTGCACATAAAGGTGACAGAAAATGGCATTTAACATGATGAAAGTGCCCATGTCCACCTTGAATAGCGTGAGTACAACATAATGCAGATGTGACTAATGCTTAACCAGAGATTCGCAGACCAATGCTGCAAAGTGTCATGTTCCAGGCTAACTTTAGGCATCACAAAAGACATGTTTCTTGGGTAAAGCTGAGTGTAGAGGACAGGTCTGGCACTGCCCACGTGCTCTCACAGTAGGTAAACACTGCAGAAAAATAAAATGAGCTGCAACACCCACAGGCATGAGACCTGAGGATGCTATTCTTCAGGGCCCCACAGGCAGATCCAGCTGGTACCACTCCTCAGCCTCCACTCAAATTATGTACCGTCTTCTGGAAATTTCTCCCTGAAGGCCCTACTTAGATGGCCAAAAAAACTTTACACCCCGGCGATGCCTCTCTACACACATAAATTTGCTGCTTCACCGCAGGAGACCTTCACAGTCTCAGCGGAGGGTTCAGGAGCAGGTTTGTCATACCTTGCCTGCGGACGTCTGACAGCCCTGAAGCCACTCTTTCTGTCCTCTTTACAGCTGAGGCCAAGCTGTGTCCAACAGCAAAGTTGGTGGCCTGTTCTAAAGCACAGATTGAACTTTTGGGCACTGTAACATCTTATACCCCATCCCAAAGGACTAAGATAGGTATTTTGTTCAGAAAACGTTTTCTGCTCTACCTTGTTCTAGTTGATTTAAATGTCCTTAGTGATGTACTCCACCCTTTGCTTATGAGACTTTCCCACAGCCCAGCTGAGTTCACTGCCAGCCCAAGGTTTGCCATTATTCATTCCTTCCATCATTCCTGCTTTTACAATCCTAAGTAATTCCTCTCCCACTTACGTGTAGGCTGTAACGTCTCATCTCTGAGGCCAACTAACTTCTGCCACTTTTCTCATCTCCCTCTTGGCCCATTTTTATTACATTTTGATTCTTGGTAATATTTGTAACTCTTTCCATTTTAGTACAATTAAATAATTGTATTAATCACTCTATGAAAAAAATCAAATTAATGAATTCAAACTTCACACCAATTGTTGAAAAACCCAAGCAGGTCCTCCCCACTGCTGATGAGAAGCAGACAACAGCGGTGAAGGTACCACTGCCACTGTTCACCTACTGTACTGCTTTTTTTCATGCCATAAGGGTGTTTCCGCTTCTGTTCATCTACGGTAACTTGTCACTATTGCATTCAGTCAGCACTGGCCCTGTTTAACAGAAACATGCCTGGTACCGGAGTTGCATCACATCATTTGTACATCAGCTTCCTCCATGGCCCAGATACCCCGCTCAGGAAAGGCGGGCAGACGCTCTCCCTTGCTTTCTCTCGAGGCAGTTCGGGGGGGGACTCTCATCATTTCATGATAAGATAAATACCAAAATAGACTTGCTAGGTCTGTGCAAAGGACTAGCAAAACTTTGTGCTGTCCTCCATGAGTGAGCAGCAAACAGCTATCACCCAGCATAAACCACTCGACAGATGGATACACTTCTCTTTGCTTGTCTTGACAAAAGTACCTTTCATGGGGGTCACTCCGTGGTGTTAGGAACTAGTTTATCCGACTGTCAGAGGGGCTCGAAAACTTTTCCTGTGTATGGATTTAAAGTATGCTAGCACTGACTCAAAAATAGTGATTGTTCCCACATAGCTCATCTCCCTCAACTTTCTCCAGATTACATTTCCATTGCATTTGGGACAATCTCCTTAATCAAACCAGACTCTGCACTGAGGTGGCTGCAGAGAGTGCGGTACACGCAGGACCACCAGCCCATACTGTACTGCCATGCCAACTCTGACGCGTTTCCCAAGGCTGCCCTGACCTCCCTGTGGTCAGCAAAATGCCTCTCTGAAAACCTCGCTCTGGTCTGTGGAGTTTATGCGGATCAATTTATTGACAAGGCAAATTGTCCTCCTGATCCCAGCTTTTGTTGTAGGCGCACGTGATGAGGACCGATTTCTGAGGAAAAGGGGACATAGCTGGCAGCTGACTTCAGCTCCAATTGGTCCCTGTCTTATTTTCTAGGTTTAGGGAAAACAGCCACCTTTTCTCTGGTGACTTCTACTGTGCACAGGTTAAGGATTTTTATTATGTATTAATAACTAAAAGCACAGTGGCATATTCACATGACCAGATTCCCAGATTTTTGGAAAGCTAAAGGATCTTGAAAAGTTAAAGAACCTGTTATTTGTTTGGAGATTACTTTATAAAATCCAAAATGAATACGAAAGTGACAGCAACATGATTTTCAGTATACCAGTCTGCTCTTTTAAGGAGGTCGTTTCTCATTCCGTGCATTACGGATGTTTAATTGAAAGGTTACGGACAGGGTCATCAACAAGGCTCACAATGCCTCTAGCCTTACAATACACTTCACTTCAAAGGGATTGGCTGCATTCCTGAGCCTTGTACCAATAAGCACTAATAACACTGAAAAATGAAAACTGAAACAGATGTCTCCAATAGCATTGATTCTTATTAGCTGTTCACAGCTATTCTTACACCTCTAGGCATAACGAAGCAAAGCCTGCGTGCTGGGTGTGCGGCTGCAGAGGGCCTCGGTAATGCCGTTGGAATGCTCCCCTTCGCTGCCGCTTGCTGCATTCTTGACAGACTGTCTCCATTATAATCTTAAGAAAACTTCTTTAAAATGTCATTTAAAAATGCATCAAATATGTAAACTCTTACTTAATACGGACAGCATTTGACAGTAACATGTATTTCTTAAAACTAACTGTGAAAAAAAGGGATTGAATGTATGGTAGGAAGACTGAACTGAACTGAACTGCACATTTCTCTGTGCCTTCCTGCAGATCCCAGATCTGTTGTGGCCACCCAGAAAGAGCTTAGGGCAGCGCTGTGGCAAGACAGTGGAAGAATGGCAATCAATAGGTTAAGAAAAGAGTTGTGCATACTGCTATGCTGTAAACACCCCAAGCAGACAGGTAATAGACATCAATTCCTTATGCAGTCTCTTCAGTGAACTGAATGAAACTGATTTGGTGTAACCCACAGTGCAGTGTACCCTCGCACACAAAAACAAAGCCTGAATTACATACTTATTTGGGTTTGCAGAGCTTCCCTGTCTGCCTGGTTTTCTAACACATTTTTGCTCTTGGACATCATCTTTATACTTAGAAAGAAGGGCAGCTGTGACACACGTGTAACAATCCGGAGGGAAGAGATTTTAACCTCATTTAACACACGGAAGCTGCTCCTGCTGAAGGAGGCAATATTTTTATTCTGAATGTGGGTAGTGGGAGAAACGCGCTCAAAGCGGACCAGCAATCTATGCTGATGCAGAGCCCAAGAGAGGGATGACAGGAGCTGGGCTGTGCCGAGGTTCGCGGTCCAGCTTGTGCACTCACGCAGGGGCCGGGAATTTACACCTTTCCATTGTTGGCAGAGTTCTGTATATTCACCACTGAGTTTAAGTTTGAAAACTTGGCTTCATAGCGAACTGCCTATTCAGGCATTGCCACGCAGAAGAGCCAATACAAGGAAAGACTGCGTTCTGCTGTGGATCTCCTGGGAACTGGATCCACTGTCAAAGTGACCAGTGAAAGACATTGCTTAATACTATATGAAGCATCCTCCCTTTCCTGCATCTCTCTTCCCTGAAGACCTCCACGTATCGCCAGAGACTATTTGGCACCTTTGAAATATTAAGTCCAACTTAATCCTGCATCTGAAGGTAATCCTGAAAATCACCCTCAGCTCTCATAGTAATAGGGCAAAACTGGGAAAGAAAGGAAACAATGTCTGTCCTGTGCAACTGAGAATGAAAATGCAGTGCTGTGCTAAAAGAGTCCCCCATGTAATGTTCTAGATTCTGTAAAAATTGTATGCATGATGTGGAAGAAAAGCAGGAATCTGGTGTGATACGCCTGTGGAAACTTCATCCTGGAAACTGAGGTTTCCAGACAAGGTGGACCTCCTGACCGTCCATCTCGGCTGACAACTGTCCATCTCAACGATTGCATCATCTTCACGGTACATCTCTACTCGCTGCCCACTTCAGCATGTTAATTTAGGGCACTGAACAAACCCAGCGGCTCTTCTCCATGCGTGTTCTGACATTTGGGCATTCAGTGCAATCAGATCGAGACGCTGTGCTCTGCCAGTGATGGTGGTTTTTCCTATACCCTCCCTGCCTGACCACTCGGCAGCGCATTCTTCCCTCAGATGAAGAATGCTATCACACAACATACCATGTAACCAGACCAATTGTAAAAGTCACTTCTGGAATATTAAGAATGGGTCTGTGATGCCTGCACAGGTCTGCAGGGGTTGTTCAGTTTGCCTGAGGGGAGGAGCTCACGGCATTTATCGTACGCTACACCACACAGAACACATAATTTGACTTTTCAGAGAATGCCCCTGAAGGGAAACATCATTCAAATGGCAGAAAAGGGAGGGGACCTTTTCCACGGAGGTTGTGCACCAATGACAGGCTCAGATATGTCAAAAGGATCAAAAACACTGCTGCAAGAGTTTTCCTCCTGCTTGATACTCACTGTTGTGAGGATAAAGGAAAAAGACGTCCATCTGCAGCTGCGAATACAGGTTTGTTTTGGTAGGCGTCCATAGAAGTGTGAGCTCATTGTGCTTGCAGGTTTTACCAGTGGCTTCCAGTTCCATAGACAGGAACGTTTCTGCCTCCCCGGTGAGACCAAGTGAGAACTCAGACACATACAAAAACAGCGTTCTGCTTGAGCTGGGGTCAGAAAGGAACTCCAGTATCTCGCGTGGCTACCAGCTCCCCTCCGCTTCGGATCAGTCATTAAGGACAATCCAGCGGGCTCTGGAGCATGCTGAACACCACCAGCTGATTCTCCCTGTTTCCTTTTAGCTGCCAGTCCAAAATATTTTCTGTCAGTAAAGGCTACACAATGAGGTGGATCCAGATGCTTCATCCAGATGATGCATAAAATACAGGAAATTCAAATACACATCTGGTTACTAAAAAGACAGTAATAAAAGCAGAATTTCTTATTGATAAATAAAGAATCATTTTTCCTTAGTTAATATAAAGGTTGCTGGTGCAGGTAGCATCAAGATCCTTGATATTAGAGTGACCCGCTCCCCACAGTACAGACTGAAATCCATGAGCCTTGGTCCTGCTATTATTCCCTCCAAGGAAATACTGTGATAAAACTTAAATTAGCAGAGGAGAGAGCCATGTCAGCTGAACTGACTGGGACTTTAGAGCTCTTGGCTGATTATCAAGAATGCCAATAGAAACATTACCTTATTTTGTTAAAATCGTTCCAGAGGAAAATGCCAGCAGCCTGTACCCACCAGTTGGTGAGATGATAACTGTGCCCAGTTAATCCCACCGTTAGCCCTGTGCCTCACCACTGCAGGGGTACCAGAAAGTCACACGGTGGTCCTGAGGCTCCTGAGTGCATCCCTCCACGACACTAACCACTTCCCTGGGCAGCACAAGGCTGTGCTTGTGATCTGTGGGGAGAGGGAAGGGTGGTAGTGCTGGGCAGGCTGGGACACCCAGACCTCAGATGCTTCTGACGGAGAGGGCAAGGGCTGGGGTTTGCCAGCGCGTTAAAAGCAAGTTAGAAAGAGCCAGGCAGAAATAGCATTGCAGAACAGAACGGATCTTCCCCTCTAGGGCGGCGGGAGCGGAGAGGTTGTCCCGGATGCGGGTCCCAGGTAGAGGCCAACGTACCCACCGCCCCATCCCTCCTCCCCGCAGACAGCCCCGGGGGAATTGCTGCACTGGGAGCTGTGTGAAACCAGCCAGCCCTGGCCCTCGCTCCGCCGCCCACGCAGCGTGCCCGCTGCTCGGAAACGCTGTGTAGTACCCGTGAAAAATGCTGTGAACACGGTGGTAAATTCTGGGTTCCAGCAGCAGGCAGGAAAAGGCAGTGGATGCACTTTGAACATATATTGAATCAGCAGAATAGATGGCTTTGATCAGACCGCTAAAATAATTAGGACTGAATACATATTCAAGTTAACCGTTTCATGGCCATTTGAAGCACCGATAATCGAATGCCTGTCTGTTTGTGGCAGGGAGGAGGTACAAGAAGGCTGCACCTCTCCCTGCTCCCGTGCTGCTGCTTCTTACCCGCATGGTGCAGCTCATGGCAAAATTACCACAGGGAGGAAAATACCGCGAGCCCTGCCTGCTGGTGAGCTCACCAACTCGGAGCCATTCTTGCATCTCGGCCGCCAGCCTGTTCATGGGTAGAAAAGCTCAAGATATGGGCCATAGCCAGGGAACAAAGTTCACTCAGAAATAGCTAACATGGAAAACAATGGATGCAAACTATACTGGAAGCAGAAAGGCTGTCAACAAACTTTCAGAGCTCCTGGTGGAGCTGATGGAGTACCTTAGTACTCAGGTAAAATAAAGAAGGATTTAAATGTTCTGGTTTAAGTGATTATTAATGCAATAGAAACAAGCACTACAGACTGGTGGATGCAAACGGAGACCCTGGAGAAGGATCTGTTTGCAATCACACCTCCGTAGGGGAATGCACCCAGGAAGCAGCAGGGTCGGGGAACCTTTGTACAGGGATTTGCAAAAACCCAAAACAGGCTGGAGAGAAATTGACCCTCTTTGATTCCATTGTCCTTAGAAAAAAAAAGAACTCCGCACTAATTCTTAAATAAGACTGAATTTAAATATTTTCATTGATTCTGAATGTTCCCTTTTAGTAGACATGACCTGCAACTTCCCAAATAGTGGCTCAGTGGGTCGCAGTGTGTTGAAGCTGCTTTCCGCAGTGCTCACAAAGGCGGTCTGAACCAGGTCTTTAACCTTCCAAGACTCAAACTTTTCTTCATTCTAGCTATATTCCCTGCTTCTATTAAAACTATCTAAATGTGACTTGGGAGAGGAGGTTCACAATTACACCATGACATTTGCAGTGGTTCTGCCAGCTGTGTATCGGACCTTTTTCCCCTCACCCCGAGGGATGTGATTATTTCCCTCTACTTAGCACTGGTGAGACTGCGTCTGGAATGCTGTGCCCAGTTTTGGGTTCTGCAGTACAAGAAACATAGATGTACTGAAGCAAGTCCAGGAAAGGGCTGTGAAGATAATTAAGGGACCGGAGCACCCGACCTATGAGGAGAGGCTGAGACCTGGGACTGTTTAGCCTGAAAATGAAGTCTCAGTGGATCTTATGCACATTTGTATAAACACATGGGAAGGTGCAATAAGGATGGAGCCAGATTCTTCTCAGTGGTGTCCAGTGAAAGGAAAAGAGACAATGGGCTCAAATTGAAATGCAGGAAATTCCATTTAAACATAAGGAAAAACTTTTTTATGGTGAGCACTGGAGCGGGCTGCCCAGAGAGACTGCACTTTCCATCCTTGGAGATGATCAAAACCCAATTAGACACAGTCCTGGACATCCTGCTCTAGCTGGTCTTGCTTGAGCAGAGGGGTTGTACTAGGTGATCTCCAGAGGTGCCTGCCAACCTCAGTGTTGTGTGACTCTGTGATTCCTGCTATTACTTTCTGTATTTAGACAGTAAACTCTTTGGAGACAGAGCCAAAGAAGTACCATGCAGGCTCTTCAGCAATTGACCATTAAGTATTCTCAGAATAAGGCTAAACCAAAAAAAGAAAAACTGGCAATGCAATTAATACCAAAGGAAAGACCGGACAAACAAAGCAAAAAAAGTTAAAAACTCTTTCATAGAACAGTCGTGCATGTGAACAGCGTAGGCAAAGGTGTGAGATCTTCTGCTTCAAGGGAAATTCATACATTACTCTGCTTTCCCCTATTCCTCTGCAGCTGATGCCAGAGTTATTCTAAAGCACAGTAAAGGAGGAAATAAAGATGACTGCATCAACCAAGGAAAGTTTTGGGGAAGAGATATTTATTGGGTCCATTTGGACCCATTTGTAAGTAACAAGTGGAGTATCACTCAACTAATTGGATGGAGCTCAAGGTAGACAGACGGATTTAGGACTTAACTCGAAGTAAGAAAAGTTGCAATGACTTGTAAAACATGTCTGTTGGTTCTTGGCTTCAGCCATCCCCACTTCTGTCTGTAAAATCCATTCCACAAGCTCTGTATTTGGTTATATCCCAAATGAGATTATTTTACACACAACTATATTTAATTTGCAGTGAGGGGAACACCTTGGTTTGTTTTATGTCCACATGCCTGTTTAATTGGGCTTCTGATTATTTAATGTCACTGCTGCAGAGGTAGCTTTTATGAGGCACAAAAGAAAATTTAATGAAAATTATTCACAAGCCCAACTTCTGACTAGTAAAACCAAGAGTTTAATGTAAGAGGCAAAGTCCCCATCTGGTACTTCTCTTTGAAAAGAACAGCCCACGTGAAGGATTTATTGTGACATTACAATGCTTGATGTCAAATAATCTAGCCAGAGGAACAATATTGCCCTAAAGAGAGCCATCAGGCCCTGTGTGACATGGGTATTTGAAAGGATTAACTACACTTAAATCAATATGGGCAATGAAAACAGAAATAACCAATCTCTTAGCCGCTCAATTATTTAAGAGTGTCTTTAGTCCCCACAGAATGGAATTAAACGCTTGTTTAAGAGGACTGACAATTAAATCTATTTCTTTAATGTCAAGATAAGGACATGGGATCCTTGACTGCGGTGTGGCGTGAAGGAGTGACATTTCACAGAGACGAAGGGGCGGAAGGAGCTGTGATGGTCCCTGGCTGGCAAAGGGCTTTCCCGCGGGGCGCCGCATGGCTGCTGCATTGTGCACACACCTTCTGTACCACACAACGCCACCTCTGCTTCCCCCGGCGTGCCGGGGCTCCGCGGCTGCCAGCCCACACCCTGGGCGACTGTTGGGGCAGTGCCTGGGCCGGGGGATGGCAGCAGGTCCCCCAGCAGCACCGCCGAGGATGGGACGGCAGCCAGCCACCGCCCTGTCACCAAACCCATTGTGAACACGCGGTGAAGTCTTCACGAAAGACTGTGTCCAGATACTGTCCCCTTTCCTTCTTAGTGCTATGTTTTAAGAGTGTAAAATGCAGGCTTTAAAATTCACAGAATACTAATAACTAAGTGTTATTTCAGGTAAAAATGTAAATGTAGGATCATTTAATTGAAGTGGGCTGGTAATTTCCCACTTATTTGAGTTTTGAAAAGTTTGTCTGACCTATTGCAATTTTTTTTAAGACTTTTTTTCAAGATGTTTTACAGAGAAACCACTCTGACCTTTCATGACGATACTATTTCTCCTGAGGTGTTTGTTCATCTCAAATGCAATGAAGAATTTCCTGGTCTGCAGAAGTTTAATAAGAAGTTCTATTTTCAGATGATAAAAAGGAGGTAGCAGAAGTAGGATGTAGGCAAAGCATTGAATGTTCATCCATCATATCGCAAATACCCTAGGCGACAGGAAAATATCAGATGCCTGCATGCCTTCAGTTAGAGTTCCTGGCCAGAAAAGCTGAAAGATGTTCTTAAATTAGAGACAACTAAGAATTCATGAACAAGAAGTTGTTTTAGTGGCAGTTGTCTGTAACGAATTTCAGTTTTTCAAAGGTTTCCGTGAGTGGCAAGACAGGGAAGAAGTCTGCTTCTTGATTTTTAGGCTACTTCACAACACGGCAAATGAGCACAGAAGCCATTCTCTGGTTTGTAACTAACACGTGAAAGTTATTCTCAATGTGTCATGCGGACTTCTTGCTGCTGTTGAGCTCTGAGTCACTGTAGGCAAGATCTTCTTCCTAGATCCTGCATCCCTTTCTTGCATTTTATATTAGTCCATTTAAATATCACTGTGGTTTAATATATGTTTCTTTCAGCTAGGAAAAAAACACAGTCCAGAAAAGTTGATATTTTTCCAAGCAATTTTTTAAACAGTTTGTGAAAATGTATTGCAGAGAATCATTACTCATGATTTTGTCTTGACACTTATAAGCATAATGGCTTGGAGGTATTGTTGATTAATGATTTCTAGTTCCTCTGATGTTCTTGTACTAACTTGTCCACATTTCAAAGTCATAGAGTAAGGTGCAAAAAAAAAGAAAAAAAAAAAAAGGACAATTGTCACTTTGTAACCAGAGACTGTAGATTTTATGGCTTATATGTGCCCTGACAGCTTTGCATGCAATTCTCAACTTCAACACTCTTACTATTGATCAAATGGCTGTGATGCTGCGGTGTTGAGCCTCACCCTCTGCACATGTCTGGTTTTGTGGTCACCCTGCTGGTTATTTTCATGCCATTATTTTGCTGATCATCACCAAATGATTTATTTCCTCATCTCCTGCATCAGTATTACACAGCTGTTCATTCTTCTTTAGAGCATTTAAATCGCTTTCTTTGCCCTTCTTGCCCTATTACTCCTTATACATTTCACAACAGTTTCACCGTTGCTTTGGCACACATCTTTCAGCCACACATGAATCCATCTAAACTGCAGCTTTGCTGATGTTGCCATCATTATTATCTACCCCGAAGAGCTGACAGTTGAGGTATAAGATGATTCACAACAGGTAAAGATCACAAAGATCTGCAGAACATAAGGTAACAATGAGACGATACCGGTCCACATGGTCAGATGTAGTCACAGCACATCTGCAGCCTAAGCACTGTCGATGCTTTTATAGCTACAGACACATATTTGACTCGGGAGTCTGTGCCTGTAAGCGCACATGTGCACGGGGAGAGAGTGCAAAGCACTGTCCCGCAGAGCGCTGGGCACGCTCCTCAAACCGCGGGGAAGGCACAGCGTCGGCGCTGCATGAGGCAAAGGGGAAGCTCTCCTGTGCCCACACCCTAATCAGACCTGTTCTGCACCAGCAGCTGGATGGGTGGGAGCCGGCGCATCCCTTTTCCAGTCCTTTGGAATGAAATTGTTAAATAAACCCCATTGTTTCATGGGCCATTCTTTATCATATAATTTCAAGGCACCGATTTTCATGCTCAGTAAGATTTGCATTAGACTGTGTAAGTGTTTATACAGGTTAGAGACAGAAAAGGCAGATTTGATTTGTTTGCAGATTTCAGAACTAAGGTAGAACTCCGTGGGAGAGGAATTTTATTTTCAGCATGGAATTAATTCTATGAATCCAAATCTGGAGCATTCATTCCCCACCAGTTGACTTCTGCAGCACCCGAAGGACATGGCCATCGAATAATTGTGACACTGGGAACCATTTTGAACAATAATCTTAATGCAAGAAGAAGGAGTAAGAAATCCAGGCAGACCATCACCGAGCTGTCCACAGTCACGGGGGCTTACAAGGGGCTGAGTAGCACAAGCACAAACCCTGTGGATAGTCATCCTCTCTGTAGCACTCCCGTTAGCAGAACTCTTGAGAACTGAAAACTAAAAGGAATCTCTCAGTCCTTCCCCCATCTTTTCTGACTTCAGATGTTGACGGACTTGAAGGCTGGATTTGGGATACATTGACACTATGCCACAGGAAAAGGGAGCTCTGTTTTTCTCATCATATTTTACTTTCTGTCCTTTTTTACTCTACAAGAATTACTGTTTCTGCACTTTGCATGTAAACACTGTTCCAAACTGGTGGCTGCAGCCTAGGAAATACTTGTTCAAAGCTGGTGCCAACCTCCTCCCCTGCCCCCTTTTAGACCTGAAAGCATTTTCTGATTCTCCTGCTAGGAAGACTCAAGTCTCGGCAGGAGAGCTTCAGCTAAGCCAAAGAGGAATCATGCCGTTTGCTTTCAGGACTGACTTCTATCGGCTCTGCCCCAGTTGTTTTGACCCAGTCACCTGTGGCTGCTCTTGACGGGGCTAGTTCACGCCTGCCTCTTTCCACTCAGTAAGTGGGAGAACTTGTCTCGCTCAGAATGCGCTGTCACTCTTGGCAGCGGTCTGGTCTGACATGGTTCTTGTCACTCAAATGGTGTAGAGCACAGATCCCTTTAATCCATCTAACAAGAAGTTCTCTTGTCTTCTCTCAGCACCAAAACTAATTACACAGCAAACCACAAGTGTGTGGTTTCATGCAGGGATATAAGCAAAGAAAAGACAATGTTTGCATGAGGGTGTACAGAACACCATCAGGCATAAAGTCTGTCACATTTTGCTTCCTTTCAGCCCATTTCCCACACCTGAGAAAAGCCAGAGCACAGTTTACCTCAAGCTCAAGAGCTGGATCCTCAGCTGACCTCATCTCTCCTAACACCAAACTCTTTGCTCTTCGCTGCAAGCTGATGCTGTAACTCCTCCTGATGCAGGTTTTCTTCTACAGGCTTTGTTGCAAGCTGCAGGAAATTCTGCCCTTTTTCTCTCTGTCTCCCTCATTCACGAAATGGTTCAAAGCATGGACCACCCCTCAGAGGAAGTGCTGATGGTCACCTGCAGTCACAGCTGCAGACACTTCCCACTATGACCCCTGTGCCTGTGCCTGTGCCAAACTGCAGCTGTGGTCTTAGTTCTCTGTACCAGGTTTCTGCTCTTATTTTTACTCTTATTTTTAAAATTTCAGTAGAAGAGAGGTTTGGTCTTTACCAGACGGGAAAATAGGGATGTTTTCCCCATGTTAATTATTTTTACTGTTCACTAGTGTCACAACACACCTGGAGCATTACACATTAATCTAACCCTTTGCCCAATTGCTAACGGTTGGACAGGAAAATAAAATTATGCAAGATGAGAATTCATCCAGTGCTAGTGCTTGTTGCTTGTCTCGGTAATTGAAGATCTGTGTTATATAAATAGAAATAGAGTCATGTCTGCTTAAGTAGAAAGATGAGGAATGAGCAAGAAGTAAAGTAAGTAGTCTAATCTCCCTAATAAGAAGACCATTAACATTCACTGCATGGGGTGCACTGAGGGGATTTTAGAGTAACTCATTAGAGTTCCCAGCCCAGGGAACAAGGGGTCGCAGCAGCCGGGAAGGAAGGAGCTGCTGGAACAGTGAGACTATTCTCTTACGAAGGAATCTGACTGGGACGGTATGTTTTGGAAGGAGTGTTCTGGGTAGGCTTGAAATCAGCGTTTTACTTTGTGACTATACTGTTAGTATAAACGATTAGCATAAATATAACTAGATGCACAAGAGCATAGGATTTGAGTACTGCCTTTAGCCTTTGCAGCTATCTACTACAAAATAAATAATATCTTTCCGTGAGTTACAGAAACACCAAGCAAAGGATGTCAAAGAACAAGCTGTAAAATCTGAGCCATGGATCTAAGCTCTGTTTCAAAAAGTAGTAGGATCTTTCTGTCCTGTATTCCTCTTATGTTAGGAAGTCAATCAACTAATCATAACGGTATTAATAATTGGCAACTGTTCTGTTCTCCTATAAAGGAACTCCCGGACAGGACAGCTGTCAGCCGCGGGAGTAGTATGAGCTTTTTTTATTTTTAAATGCACAGTCAGCAGTGATCGTGAGGTATGAATTGTACTTTCAAACCGGTTTCACTGCTTGCCACTTGTGTACAGCAAAGTGATGTTTAACAGGGAATGGAAAGGTATAACTTTCAGGAAAGTGAAGATTTGACATTTCTCTGCGCTCCCGAGTGTCTGCACCAGGTGCACAGCAGTGCGATTGCTTCTCGGGTGGATGAGCAGAACCAGGTCCCGTACAGCAATTTAACATGCATCTTTAACGTTTAACATTCTCAAATATACAAAATGAAATACCTCAGGCCTTTCTGCTTTAGTGCAGAGGGCCTTTCCCTAGCCAGCAGAGAACGCTGCCGGTGCTGCCCGCAGCCCGTCCCGGCGCTGGCTGTGCCCACGAGGAGCCCCGCACCGGCCACCAGCCCTGGCCGGGAAGGGCAGCCCAGTGGCCAGAGGGTTCTCAGGGGGCTGAACATTCCTCCTGCAAACCCTCAATTCACCTGTTTCTAAGCTGCGCCCCAGCTCCTCCCCCTCGCCAGTGCACCCTTTAATCTTATTGATTAGGCAAAATGGTGGGGATAGGTTTAATCAGGGGCAAGGTGGGATGCTGGTAGCCCCGGGCTGCCCCAGCTGCGCGGCGGAGTCTGCGCTGCGGGGGAGAGGATGGCTGATGAGATTTTCAGCCTGAATCTCCATGGGCTTCGTGTCGGCGCGGGGAAGCCGTCCCAGATCTGAGAGATTGCTCAGCACCGGCCTGCCCGGCAGCACTGCCACTTGCAAAACGCTTGTTATTTGATTAATTTGTTGGAACATAACATAGCCAGGAATACTTCAGAAATCTCCCCAGATGTCCCCCTCTGTGTATCTTCTACATTAATGTGAACAAAATCAATGGAAGCTGAAGTAAGATGCTCTTTATAAATAAAAAAAAGATACAGCGCGTGGATGGCAGCAGTGACTTCGCCCTTCTCACCACATTTGGGAGCAGAGACAGTTTTGGGTGCAGCAAAGCAGCAGAGCGTGTGTGTGCACGTGCGGTGGGAGAGAGGCAAACTGGCCTGTTTTAGGTAAAAGCAGTGGAAAGCACAGGCAGTGCACTGCAATGAGCCCTTGAACTGGTGTTGGGGGAGGGGCTGGTTCAAACTAAGGCTTATTAGTAGAAGCCAATAATTCTGCTTATCCTTGTATAAAACACAGGGAGTAACTTGAAATTTGATCCTTTTTCAAAATGCACTTTAACTGTAATAAAGCAACATTTCTGAAGTAATGTTTCGTATGTCTGTCACTATGGCAACCTGCTAGGTGCCAGTGTGACAGGAAACCTGCATTATGAGGCTGCATCCCAAGTGGCTGTATCAGAAGGCGAAGGCGGTATCATATATGCCAAAGAAACAAACACTGTTTAAAAGCTTCTTTTATTGTTTTAAGGCACTTCACAAAGGTGTTGAGCAGGACTTTTCAGCAAACTCAGAAAAAAACCTGAAGATTGTCAAACAGCTAACTCTAAAATTACCTTTCAGACTGTGTCACTTCCTCCAGCCATTCGTTACCGTGACACCAAGATGATGGCTCACGTCTGTGCCTTGACGGCCAATTTGAAGGACTGCTTCTTGCACGCTTGTTCATAAAACCAGTAAGAACTTCCTAATATCAAAATATTTAATATCAAATAGTAAATAAAACAAAAAACATTTTCAAGAGAGAATTTCTCAAATAAAAGGCTTTAGTGATTATCAGAGGCACAGAACTGAGAAATCACATTCTGCATTTCTTTATATTTTTAAGGCAAGACAGGAGAACAAGAGTTCTCCAGACAGATGTCTCAAGACAGATACCGGTAAACATTTTTGTAAGCAGCCCTGACTTGTTGGGAAAGCACCAGTTTTGTTTTGGCATTTCTGACCAAAAATTATTTTTCTTAGAACATCTACATTGGAGAGTTTATTTGCAAGTTGAGAGAGGGAAAGGAAAAATATTTTCAAAAGAAGTCCTTTTGCTTGTGTGACCTTTGAGGATACTTACAAATTATTAAGTATTTTGCTTTTGTGTTACAGAAATTAAAATCCTTTAAGAAACAAGTCCAGGCATTTTGCTGGAAACAAATGTTCTGACCTGCAAATTGATGCCAGTTCTGTAGTCAGAGTTCTCAGAAGGATAAACATTTCTTGCATACTTATTGAGAAGGATCTGCCACTCATCCAGGGCCCGCTCTGGAGCCCACTGAAGCAGATAATGGCCTTTCCGTTAACCCCCACAAGGGGAAGATCTGACCCATACGCAGGCAACTGTAAAGACCGGTCCTGCAATTGCTAACGTCACTGCTAAAACTTTCATCACCTTCCAGCAGAATGAGGAGCAGAGCTGTACCACTCAGCATCCAGAACGGTCCGTGTGTGAGCGGAAGGGTGCGCTGAGACCCTGCCCCTGTGCCCTTCACGAAGCCAAGACTCCCATTCAGAGCCATTAGTGAATAAGGCAGGCTAGATCCCATCTGCCCTGTAAAAACTGCCTGCCTCTTCACAGAACAGCTAATGTTTGGGAATATGCTGATTTTTACTTGCCCACTGAGTAGCAAAGTTTTCATATAGTTGGGACACACCACTTCTTTGCCAGGGGAAATGTCAAAGGTAAAAACCCAAACCAATACACCACTGCACTACGGTTATGGAGATAGGGAGCGTTCCATGTCTTTGGTGCAACATCGACCATATGTGGATGTTTCTCTGCTTTCCTGGGACAGGAGCTGTTGTATAATAAACACATCATGGAAAAAGAGCATGCAGTAATGGTACCACAAGAGAGGCTCTGCACCTTCTGTGGTACAGACAGGTAAAAGAAAGCAGTACTGCTCCCAAATGAAAGCACGTGATAGGTTTTTTTATTCCTTTTTACCCAAGAACAAGAGAATTGCTTTGGATGCAGTGTCTTTTTTCATGTTGTTTGAATTGCACTGGACAAAGCTTCAAAAAACAGGGTATCACTTTGTTATAAGTGTACATTCAAAAATGTACACTTATACTATGTACACTTGTACTAAAATTTGTACATTCAGCATCATATCTGCTTCACAATTGGACAGTGAATACAATATAAATCCAGGAGAATTGCATGTTCCTGGTGATTATACTCAGGATCACCAAACAATTGAGGAACTAATGCCATGAGCATTATATTCTTTTCACCTCATCATAACGCACAGCACATTAAGCAGGTATTGTTTTTTCATTGGCTTGAACTCTGATCAAGAAACCTTCTGGGCTTCACTTGAGTAAGGGGTTATCACAAAGCTCGTACTCTTTAGCAGCACAAAACATCATACTCTTTAGCTGAGCAGTCGCTATCCCGGGCTGGAGTATCACCTTGAGGTGCCTTGCGAGGTTCTTCTTACCTCCTCGGTGAAAGGCTGGGGCTCGCAAGGGGTGCACAGACTGAGACCTGCCGGACCATGGGTCACTTATTTCCCCTGAGCTGGTAGGCAGAGAAAGACCAGGGTGAGGCAGTCTGAGCTCTCCTGACCTACTGAGGGCTACAGAAACTGGTTTAGCCTTTTGTCTGTTTGTTCCTGGGCATCCCAGTCTGATCTAATTTGCAATCATTGTAATACCAAAGCATAATTGGCAGTGTCAGCAGAGGTCTGAATCAAGCTCCGAAGAGCAGGGCTGAGCTGACAGTGCTGCAAGCGAGGTCAGATACCATGTTTTATGTGCTGAGGATGGGGACCCAAAGACAATGAAAGGCATTGTTGCTCTTTCCCATTGTTTTCGAGGTAAGATTACACCCTCCTAAGCAGCGGCTTTTGTTAATGAACTTCAAGTTAAGAAGAAGACTAACTCTCCAGTGTATCAGAGCCTGGCTTAGTCTTTGCCCTTTCCAGGTTACCAATGAGGAGAAATGGCCGAGGGCAGCAATGGCAACCATGCCAGGTGCTGAAATCAGCTGCTTTCTGCAAAGCGATTTCCCCCGGTGCTCTGACCAGGTTTTTCCAGTAATGCATATTTAAGGCTCAATAGGTAAAAAGAAGCAGCGAGGGGAAATTCAGCATCAACATTTCTACACTGCTGATTGCAGCCAGCGATGTTTCCTGAAGGAAGGTGAATTCAGGGAGCTCCAAAATGAATGAGGTGTCATTTAGATTGGCAAATACATTTGATCAGTTTTGATAGCAGCCTGAGCTACCTGAGTCTGAATACTCCTATCGGTCCAGATTAGAACAAGATGCCCAATTAAAACAACATTTTATGAAGTTTATGTAAAGCATCTTATCAGTAAGACAGATCTGTAACTATTAGATTCTCAGTTGGCTTTCACATACAGGAGCCCGTCTGAACTTTGCCAGTCCACGTCAGCATCCCTAAAGTGGCAGCCAGCAGGAAGGGTGTTTCAGTGACTGGCTTTGCTTCTCAGAGTGACCGGGGTGCAGCCCACAAGCGTGAGGCAGTGACAATAAGAGGACAGGTTACTCAAGAACTGCCAGTGAATTGCGTAGCTCTCCTGTAAATATCCTGTAAGAAGTAGGACATCCAGAAATTTCTAGGAGTTCACTCACCACTGCCATCTTTTCAGCATAAAGAATGCTGTGCTGCGGATATACAGGTGTATGGTCAGGGTGAAAATGAGGGAAAACACCTGGAAAAGGAACACGTGCATGTCCCTTTTTGCTTGCCGGTAATTGACTTGGTGGCAATGCAGAAGGAAATTCCCCTGGAAAAAGACACTTCTATCAATAAATAAATTTAAAACTCTATAAAGAGATACACAGACAAAAAAAAAAAAAAAGAAAGGGAGAAAAGCTGTTAGCTGACACCTTGCTCCTCCTGACATGGGGATGATACAGGCTCTAATTCTGTATTGTACGTCTTGCACCTCAGTGTCTGAACAGATATTCCTGACAAGCCAGGGTAGGTCTTTATTTCTTTGCTATATCAATGCTGCAAACTGGTAACACAACGTGGACCTGCTATACATATCTTATTGCTCTGGCCTCTAAAGCCTCTTTCCTGAAAACACTGCAAAATAGAATTGTAATTTAATTATGCATGGTAGTCTTCGGTGATGTCAGAAACATGAGCACAGCATCTGATGGTGATAGCGTTATTAAATTTCTTGGGATAGACTTCTTAGATGATATGTTTATAAAGATTCGGACCCAGTCCTGTGAGCCCACTAATCTTACTAAGGATCCTCACAAGATGGAGCTTAATATCCCAGACACACACCTCCAGCAGAGACCACAAACATGTCGGAGGGCTCCTTTCCCATGCTCAATGGAGGTTACTTTTCTTTCTGTGGTCATTAGACACCTGCATAGGTAACAGGATTGATCTCCCAACCCAGATGCTGCGGAAAGCTGGAAATTGCACCAGTGCAGTGCAACACTTGAATTTCTACCCTACAAAAGGCTGGCATGGAGGTGGTACCTCCAACACGAGAGGCTCAATCCAAGATTGAATCCTCGTTTAACTTCCTTTTTTTAACCATCTCAGAAAAGTCTCCATTGATTTTTAATGACAATTTTGGTCAACTTAATCTCCTGGGAAGAGGAGGAGTCTGTGTCTGCCTACGCAGCAAGTTTTTGTCAGCCTCTTAGAGAACTGTACTATTTTAGGCTTCGGATGCTCACTTCTAGCTTCCCCCTAAAATTTGTACATTCAGAATTCTTTTTGAAAGCGCAGAGGCATAAAAAATGCTGCACAACTATATACCTGTGTGTAAGGAATAACTCAGCAAATTTATCATAACTTATAAAAGGAGCAGAAATAGGTCCATGTCTCCCATAAGATACGGGAGGCAAAGACATCTTGCTTTACTCATTCAAGCACTCTTCAGAAGTTGGAAAAGAAACATTAAAAGTAGAAAACACATAATATTTAAGATTAATACCTGCATATTGTTTTAAGGTTGCAGTTACTTTGTTTATGGCTACAAGGAACTAACCAGCACTATGGACACTGGGGTTTCGGCCAGGCCATTTTCTCCCTGCCGCCACTGACCCCGGTGCACCAGGTCCCCCTCAGCGTCGTTACCAGCCAGGGCTGCTGCGGGGCTGGCGTGAGCGGCAGTGCCAGCCCAGGCACCTGGAATAAGAAGTCATGTCGCAGGCTCACGCGGCCCTTTGGATCACAGTCTTTTCCTCTGGTGGAAACAAGGGCAAAAGTAGTTTTCTGGAAAAAAGCCCTTCCCTTGAGTTCCAGACGACCAACACCAGACCTGGTTCTAAGCCTTTTCACACAAGTGAGGTCAAGCCTACTGGGTTTTATCCTTAGGAATGCCGATACACAGCAAATGTTGAAGCATTCTTTGCAGCATCTTTGGAACCCAACATTTAAATTTGTACTGGGAGAACATTTGCAGCGATGTTTGGAGAGCTTGTTCCTGTTTTCTGACAGGAGAATACTGTGCCTAACCAACGTGTTCACTGTGCTGATGCAGAAGGAGAAGACAGTTGGTCTTCGGAAAGTTTTTAAAATTCACAGAAGAAAACAATAACGTGGTTTCCAAAAAGGAGAATAAGGTCATAATTTGCTTTTGGGTATTCCACGAAGAGGAAAGAGGCCAAATTCATTCAATAAATGATTCACCGTGAATTACACACTCAATATAGACAAAACTAAAGTTCATTCACACAGCCACACCCCAGCCTTGATGGTTTCAGCTGTTGCTTTCTCTGTGAAGAGGTATTTCATTAACAAAAATCAATGAGAAGATATTAGGTGCTTTCTTATTATCTCTATGAGTAGAGCAATACCGTCTGCTTAGATCAAGGACCAGGAGGTAAGAAAGAAGGACCTCAAATATGGGCTGGGAAATTTCAGTGCACAGAGGTGAGGCGGGGATGCAAATAAACCAAAAATCTTTCTTATACTGAAATTGTGTCTAATAATAGTAGTGGACAAATACTGTCCTTTAACCAATACTACAGAGGGGGTAACGAGCTCACTATAGAGTTATTGGGACTGTTAATGGATCACTTTGTCTCCAAGCTGCTCAGCAGCAGCAAACAGATTGTTAATGTTCCAGTTATAACAGCCACACTTCCTTTACAAGTAGGTCATTCTAACCTCACTTCGCTGATCACTCTTTTAAGCCTGGTTGTGGAATAAAACAAGTTGTCAGTGGGGTGAATTTGGGGTGTAAATTACTTCAGAAAGAGCACTGTGGAATAATTGGAAGAGGAGGATATTAGCATGTGCAGACGCGGAGCTTGGGGCTTGCCCGGAATTCTTGCACAACTGATGGACATTAAGTTGCACAATTAAGGTATAAGATCAGTTCCCGAAGCATATCTGTGCTCTGGAGTTACAGAGGATGCATTTTCATTAAAGATGGCTGAGTATTAAGACAAAGACAAAGACAGTGATGGTGAACAAAAAGAACTGCGTATTTATCAAAAGGTTTGGCATAAATATGGTGCTGGTAGAGGGTTTCAGCTGTTTTATGTCTCAGCAACAGTTTAAACAATAACATTCATATCACAGAATGGTGTAGATAATATCTGCAATAAAACTGGGTCTTTTATGTTCAGAGGCAGACAAAGCCAGGAAAGCACATTGATAAATGAAGCTGAACCTTTGTATTTCGTTGTGGTGGAGCTCCCTCTAGCTTATGGCATTAACCCTGTATCTGTAAATCATATTTGCTTAAACTCATCCCTCCATTTTCAGGGTAGAAAAGGCTTCCGATTCTATATTCTTGGAAGCAGTAATGTTATTTAAAATTCACCTGGAAAAAAAAGCAAAAACACCCTAGAAGCTGGCTGCTAGTTGAATGACATTAACAGGTCTGATGATAGCAAACTTCATACTTTTAAAAAGAACAGTATAGGGAAAAATTTTCTGGCATCTGGGGATGTGACTGTCTTAAACAGCACTTCCTGCCTCTTCCAGCTGTATTCTCTTCTATTTTTTTTATTTATATATAAAACATATATATCTTTACTCACTTGGTTGATAGAATTAGCCATTCCAAAATGGCAATGAGCAAGTTAAGTAGATTCTGCAAGGTAAGTTTATTTGCTAAATTAATAATACTGCATTAAATACATTAGTCTGAGTAATCCCAATTCCTCAAAAAATTATCTAATCACTTTAGTTTATTGGTAAGAACAAATCATAAAAAGTGATTAAGAAGTATCTTAGCCTGATTAAAGGTAGGAAAGTAATCACCGTGACTTGTCTTGTTCAGAATAAGAATACTCATTTGGTTTAGTTGCAGAATTCATACAAGTTCCCCTCTTTAGTCTTCCTCTACTTTTCAAGGCTGAGTTAATGGTTGTAAATACAAACTGTACCTTTAAAGAAAATTGGAATGAACGGAGCATTATGGAAACATTGTTTTCCTGAAATGCTAATTTGGGGAGATTAAGAAGACATTTCTGAAGAACAATATCCAAAATCTGATGCGAAGCTTAAATAACTACTGAAATGATAAGCAGGCAGAGCTACAGGAGAAGAGTTAATTAAAAATCTCCAAGGCAACTTATATTCCTTTGTCACAAAATAAATGCTATGCTACTGATACTGTACCTGTAAACTGAAAAATCACCAGCTGCTGTAGCTAACCAGAGAATAGAAACGGATTTACTTGTTAGCAATGCCCTAAATATTCTGCATTTTAAATGCATTTGGCCACATTTCTTCATAAATATTGCTCCTTGGGTTTTCCATTTAACTTCACAACTACTTATCATAAACTCCTTTGTAAACTGAAAAATTAAGTTCACCCATGTTAAAACTGACAACAAAGAATTAGCTTATTACAGACTTTGAAAAATCTGATTCAATAGGAATGAATATTCAATTCAGGTTGAAGACTGAGAGACAAAATAGACGCTTCACCAAAGCATAGTGAAAAGCATAGCTGTAAAAGTCTTCAGAGCTGAAACTATGTCTATATTACTGCTTCCCCCTCACAATAAATTAATATATGCGATTCTTTTTATTTTTAGAAATTAAATATGCTATTTAGATATTTTAGAATGCAGAGATTTTAGAAACTGGATGCTCTGAAAATTGTCTAATCAGAATGCCTATTTATCTGCTAAACTACAGCATTGATACAGAGATAAAATTTTTAAAATATGTTATCTGCTGAATTTTACTCTTTATTTGCTAATGGAAAGTAGTCCACCACAGAATCTGCTTTAATTCAAGTTACATTTGAATATATCTTAAAGAGATGAGTGAAAAGAGAAAAAATGTATTTTGAAGGGAAGAATAGCATATTTAGTTCCATTATTCTTCTTTTCAACTATCACTGCTCTTCTCAAAGCATTTTTGGTTTGTATAGTATTTTAGAAAACACAAGTTTAATCAAATTCATCTTCTCAGAGCTTAAAATCTTCTCCAAGTAATGCAGTGTAATTTAAGATGAGACATACCGGTAGAAGCACACAATCACAGCTGATTAGTGATGAAGAATTAAAAGAAAGAAGAATTATATAAAAGCATTTTTTCCTGTACGATACGGTGTGAGTGTTCTTGTTTGGAGTATCAACACGACAAGAAGCTGTGACAACATCCCTTGATTTACTGCCCTAATTTTACATTAAGAATTCTTACTCTTGAATGACTAGGTGTTAAAATTTCACATCCCATTTCATAAGCTTTTTGAATTAATTTTCCCAGATGCATTTCTCTATTACATGCTGAAATCAGCCTCTCTCATCTAAGTTTGGAGGGGAGTAAGAGGGCAAGAGTCTGACTCTTGCTATCCCTAATAATTGAGAGAAATTCTCTAATTGAGGAACATTTAGTCCGCATTTGATGTAACAAGATTCTTGTCACCTCCTTATTTTAAAATGCATCATACAAGTTAAAATTAAAACTGGGTGCAGCTTACTATGAAGATCAGTAAATACAAATTCTTTTGAAATGTGTATTAGGCTTGAAAGTAAAATTGTAAGTGCAAATAGATTTGATAGTCGTGCACAGGAAGAATCCAGGGGATCTTTTTATTAAACATGCTAATAATAGGACTTATGTTCCTTACGTCACACTCAATACAATTAGTGTGGATTAGATTTGTAGCAAATTCCTAACTGCTAGCCTTTTTTAATGATCTGTGTTATAACAGAAATTGCTCTTATGATTTAAAGAATGAAAATTAGTTATTTGAAGCCTTTTCGTAAAATATAAATATCATCATACACTACACTGAAGTACTTTAAAAAATCAAAAGCAGAATATATAAGTCCAACAAAGATAAGTGAAACTACAGCATGGCAGTACTATACAGTATAATAATTTGCTTCCATGGAAAGACCCTATTTTTGAATTATCACTGCAATAAGAATGCCTTGCAGTTGATCTGATTAGGCAAAAAAAAAAAGGTATTTACTTTGCAGCCTATGTAGAGAGACAAAACTATACACATGCTCACATTCAGCTTTAGTTTACTGTGAGCTAACAGCAATCAATGTATCAGAAAATTAGAAAAAAAAACACATGAAAACAGCAGACAAAATGTTGCAACTTAAAATCAAGTGACTTGGATTGGAACAATTTGGCACCACTCAAGTGTGTCTATTTTTTAAAGTTTTTTCACTGAACATTTTCAGACTACATACAACAATTTTTGGTTTTTTTTCCTTTGAAGACTTGATCTGTATTTAGGGGTGCAAGTGACTTTATGTGCAAAACATAAGACATAATTGTGAAAGTCTTCCCAAATTTATATTTTAAAAGACAATTGTTCTTACACTAACTAATATTATTGGTTTATTCTGTATGTTCGTTATAAGGATTTCTTTTTATTTTCAAAATTCTGTTAATGCTACACCTGCAACTTTCTGCTTCTTGCCATGTATTTCATCACTAAAACTGTGGTGCTCCTGTGATGGAGAAACCTATAGAGAAATGTTCATTTTCTCCTGCTGTATTTCACTTACTTGCTACACTTATTTTGCGACTTCCACCGTGAATTTCTAAGCTATCCATAATGCTGAGATATTTGCCCAGGAGATGACACGAATCAGGGCAAGATGCAGCCTCTGAGGAAAGAGAACATACACACATACATCCCACCAAGTACATTATTCATGCATCAAATTAAAGACACAGTAAGCCTGTGTATAAACAAGAACGTGGAAACCTAGGGAGAAAGAAAAAAAAAAAAAAAAAAGAGGAGAAGATGAAAGATCCATCAGAAAAGGAGTCCCACAGCTCCCCAGGCACAGACGGGCTCTGGGACGGTCACTCACAAGTCCCTTTACATCATCTGCTGCGGATGGGGGTGCTTTGTAACTAAAGAAGATAACTAACATGATTTTTTTCCTGAGTTTTAAGGAGTTTCTGGCAGGTACCTAAGAATTACCAGGTGAAGCGGGATCAGCGGTTGCTCCCTACAGCACTGGCTGTCGCAGCCAACATGGAGAAGGTCCCCAGCGCTGCGCCCAGAGCAGCCTCTTCCCCGCTCCCAGCAGAGCCTGGTACAGGGCTATCCACACGCCTGTCTGGTACAGGGGTACCTGCACACCGCCTGGTCATCCACGCACCTGGTTGTCCACACACCTTTCAAATCTTCCTCTGACTCCTGAAACATCCCTAGCCCCAGGATCTTCTGGTGGCATTGAGTTTGTGGGTTAATAATACAGCTTTTTAAAAGTGGTCGCTTTTACTCAAATTTCTTGCTTTTACTTTCACTGAATCTGAACTTACGCAAAAAGTAAAGATATTTCTCCCTCCCACAGGCTGAAGAGCCTGTGATCCCTGCCTCTGCCCTTGCCTCTGGTCAGTCCCGCTGCCCACCCCCGGCTCTCGGTATCGCTCTTCTGTCTGCGTTCGCTCGCGATGAGGCGTCTCTGAAGAAGAGGGAGGGCTTCTCCTGGCATCTGCGCAGCGTGCACCCCGACACCTCACACATCTGTCTGGGAAAAGACAAGGTGAGAAGAATCACGCCAAATGTTTAACGCTCTGCGCTTCTCCATGGCTTACCCGCAGGTCAGACACAGTGACGGTGCTGCAGATGCCACCAGCGCCCTGGAGCAGAGCCCGACAGCAGAGCTCCCCAGCAGCGCCGGGGCAAACCCGGTGTTCCCTCCGTCCCCCACCCCACACACCTGCGAGCACTGCCCTTGTGATGGTGGGAGTTACCTCCTTAAAAGTGGTGCCTCTTTTCAGGTTTTGTACAGCGATTTTTTTAAATATAAACTTTTAACACCTGACACAGCTGGGGTAGGAAAACTTAGCTCATTAGGCTAATCTACACCCCTACCCAGTGAGTGCCTTCATGCTGGTTCATGGTACTCCTTTTATTCTCAAGTTACCTCACTAGCTGTAAACGTGATTCTCCAGAATGGGCGTCTCTCCAGAGGGGGGAATGGAAAGAAAGAACGGTGCTGTGGCTGACAGAGCCAAGGAGTCTGCCCGTGCCCCCCACAGTGCGGAAGGCTTGGAATAGCGTTGTGGTACTCGTGGATGGAGGAACTCTTTGCTCGGCAGCCTGACTGGAAATATTGGCAGAAACTACTGAGCATTACCCGAGAAGTGACTCGCAGGGAAGCACCGCCCCGCAGGGCTCGCTGCTGGCCGGGGGGTTTTGCAAGGCAAGGACCTGGTTGTTCAGTAAATCAGTTCAAGAGCCCCAACATCTCTATTGGGGAAATTTACTCTGTTTTTGAAACTGGAAGTATCTGTATGCCACAGAGAGCAACAGTTCTTGTGCTTTTGCCTCAAATGTTTTGCTGTGTTCTTTGGAAGTGAGAAAACATTTAATCCTTTCTGGGTGCAACACATGTAAATGGACAGGTTTTGTACAGGGAAAATGACAAGTTTTGATCTTGAGGGGAATAAGAAAAAACTGCCCTGAAAAACAGAAGAACAAACGCGACATCTCAGTTTTTCAGGCATTCCCATCAACTGGATGAAAATCAGTGACTTGATCCATGCTGCTCTGTAACAGCAATTATTTTATTTCTTGAGCTTCTCTAACTCCGGTGTGCAGTGGGAGTTAAATTGAACAACCAAAGCACCACCACTTTTTCTTTAAAACATATTTTCTAATACATAGGAGCTAGAAAGTTCTATAGCAGATAGTTGCAAGAAGTATGAGGGGGCAATAGAGTCATAATGATACAGCAAGCAATGTCCGGTGGGTGGAGGTACTGGGATATCTTATTGACTGATCTCTGGGGAGCACAACTTGTGCATGTGTTTTCTGTTTGTACTTTGTGTGGCTAATGGGGTTCCTTTTTCTCATTCTAAATTTTCTCTTTTGAATTAGACATTCAGCTGCTACGTTTTAACATTCAGCGGCATGTCGCGGGTTGGAATATTCAGAAGGGTATTCCTAAAAGGCAAGCATCAAAACCACATCCTGTGGCTTAAATAAGAGACCCACTTTTTCTGCTCACAAATTTTTATATCATCTATGTGCATCACTAACTTACTTTTTCTGTGAAAACACATTTTTATGCCATATGCAGGTGTCATACACTTAGCCAAACTAGTGGGAGTGTCACAGATTACAAAATTCACATCACTTGTGGGTAATGGGGCCTCAGGGGAATCTTTGTCCTTGGCTGGGCTCTGGCCCCAGTTCTTTCCTGGGGGCTTTGCTGACTGAGCTGTCCCGTACATCGGTGATCCCAGCTGGTTCAGCACAGTTAAATCCTGCCTGTTCACGTAGCCAGTGGCCCACCCCTCAGTATCTGAAAGCATGTTCGGTCAATTTGTCCAGCTATTGTTTGTCACTCGGTTTATCCATAAAATTCCGGAGAGTCCGAGATGGCACCGGGTGACCAGCCACAGTCTGTGGTCAGGACACCGGGGCACAGCCCAGATTGGGCGCACCAGGGAGGAGTTCTCAGGGTGAGCGGGGAAGGCAGCCACAAAAGGCTCCTTATTTTCACATGCCCATTACATACATCCCAATCTTAATAGGTTGAAGCAGTAATAGGCAGGTCATATCTGAGCAACATACTTCTCGGCAAATGTTTGCCTTAAGGGAAGCAGACCACTTTTTCTTGCATCCTCTGAAATGGGATCTGTTGCCACGCAAAGCTGTACTTGAGTTCATGAGAAAGAGGCTTGGTTTAAAATAGGATTATTCACAGGCAAAATCAACTTTAGAAAAAAACTGGTTTACTACACAATTATTACAGGATGTATGAAAAAGAGATGCAAGATACACTGACCTGCAGTCCTACCCAGGCTGAAAACCCCAGCAGATGAAGGTCAACTCCTGAAGCCAGCCAGCGTAAAATAACGTGCTTCAACTGTTCTTGATTAACTCCCTTTGAGGGTACAAAAGCATCTTTTTCCTAATCAGCTAAGAGGCTTTTAAAAAAGGGACTAAACTAAGGGAGGAACAAGACCATCTTGTTAAAAAAACAAATTGTGTCCACAAAAGGAGCTAATCTTATATAGGGAATTGAAAGTGCATTACTACTTTCCCAATATAGTTCAGCAAAAGGAAGAGGTAAAAATTGTCCTCAAACTTCGTGTGACAGCTTTTCTCTCCCAGAACATCACCAGGCGATATTTCTTGCTGGTCCCGCCTGTGCTGCCCCACATGTAGGCAGCCGAGAGCAGGGAGAGCCCCTGGGGTACCAGCCCGTGGGACACAGCAGCCACACCACAGCTGCAACCGAGCACTTTGTGAAAAATGCAACTCAAAAGCAGAGGTTTACCTGTGACCTTCGAGGATTATGACGAGCTTAGCAACCGTAACCCATTTCCCAGCAGTCGGCCCTCAGTGATGCTCTGGATGGGCTAAAAGGCAGCAGTGGGGGAGTGGAAGCATCTCTCCTTTCATTCCATAAATTCGTATGCAATCCTCCGTGCGTAAGCACGGATGTGATAATTGCTTAACTGAAAGTTTACTGCTGGAGCAAGGTAAGGACTGTCCTTTCCCTAATGCTGCTGATTTTTTAAAAAGTTTATTAGCATGTGTAGTATCATCTCTTTGGGTTCTTTTTCTTTTCTTATTAATTTCCACATAAGCTAACAACTGAAATGTAAATTAATTTATGCTGCAAATTTGGCTTTGGCTGTATTAGGCCATTTTCTATTCAGTGACAGGGAGGACTGAGGTTTTACTCAGCGAGTGAGTGAACTTTGTGACAGCTGTGCCAAAGTTACTGCTCCACTTTAAGCAAACTGATGTCCTATTGCTGTGTGTCAGTCTGCTGTGTGCCTGACTACCATGTGCGTAAGGTACCACGGAGCTTGAGTTCTGCTGCGTTAGGTGCTATACATTATACCTTTTACAATATAAATATAAGTGGAGTGTGGGTTTAAGAAATCAAATATTGGGAAACAAGCAAACGGGAAGTCTTTTTGCCACTGACATGCAGATTAGCCCAAACGTACTGTAAAACGGTGCGATGGTGGGGCCAAGTGGAAGAGCAGGAAAATTGTCCCTTTGGAAAATGGTGAATCTTAGCAAGGAACATAAGGGAAAGCACTGCAGTTTTCATACAGTTTCACTGCTCCTTAGGGAAATAATAACCGTTCAGCTGTCTTCAGAGAAACACGTGAGGTTTTGTGAGGAGGTTTTTAGGTTCAGCAACCCAGATGGAAAACCACAGGGTGCCCACTCCAGCAGAGTGGACACCAGCACCCCCCAGCCTCCGTGGGGGGAAGGCGCTGCTCCCTGCTGCCAGCGCGGGGGCCAGCCAGTGGCCGGTGGGGGCCACCAGCTCCACTTGCCGGGGGACTGGGGCTGTCTTCTGCTGGTGGGAGGGGGTGGCTGCAAAGCATCCTGAGAACCAAAGACAGTGCTCAACCCCTAGTCGGTGTCCCTGGGGTGCCCAATGGAGAGGAGACCCCCACGGGACTGCAGGGGCATGCTGGGGCGTCCCTGGCGCCCGGGCTGCCACCGCCGCTGGGACACTCTGGGGACAGCACTAATGGGCCCCGCGGGACCCGGGCTGCTGCGGTGCCCCCGTGGGACCCCAGCGCAGGCCTTGCGGGGGTTCCGGGCGGGCTGGGCCACGGGCAGGCTCCTGCTGAGACCATATCCCTGGAAGAAGCTGCCACTGACAGATTGTGCAATGTTTTTAATTTGGTGTAGGTTAGTATGATAAAAGCCTAAAGACCTTGTGTATAGGGCCACATCAGCCACTTCCAAAATGCTGCGACAGCTCAGACAGCTTTTAGCAGCTTGTTACTAACTGCAGCATTGTGGCAGTTACCTCCACTCTCTGTGGCTAAATTGGATATTACAGACGCTGTATCTCTTTAATATCTGCCCGAAGGCAGAGCTTTTAAAAATAAGCAATAACTTCTCAAAAATGTAACTAAAATTAATAATTTCTATTCCAAAATTTTGTTGCAGATTTGTTTCAAATCTGGGTGAAACTTCAATACTAGATGCAATCTAACCTGACACATCAGGGTATTTTTCTATTAAAAATATCCTTCATTATAAAGTTCAAAATGACTGTATTGTTATTATAAATAATATGGTGTTTATTAATGTGTGTATTATGATATTAATAATTTTTGATATAACATTATTAAATAAGTTGCCAGCACATTCTGGATGAAATTTCAAAAAAAAACCCAATGAAACCCAACATGAAAACACAGATACTGAGCTAGAAAGGAGAAAGGTTAGGAAGTTGATTTAATCTCTCTTTTCCCTAGCAGTTCTGCTTAAGCAGGGTGATGAACAGAAAAAAGACCCTTTAAAGACTCCCGTGACCTCTCTGTGCCTTACACACCAGAAAAGACAGCTGACCTGAGCTGGAAAGTGCCGTAGCTTTGCAGAAGGACAAGAATTCTTTGATATAACCTTAAAATCATACCTCAGTGTTAATTTCTAAATGATAAAGTCAAGAAGAATCTGTATAAATTCAGAGACAGTTTAGTGTGACTGAAGCTATGAGATACTGTGATGTGTGATTTAAAGAGCTCATAAAAGCAGACAGCTGGCTTTAGAATCTATGCAAAGCAATAAAGCAGTTAAAAATTCTCCCAGTTGTAAGGCCTATAGATTTCCTTATCTTAAATTCTTTGGCTAAACCCCTGGAGCAAATTGTGGGGCGCATGATGGGAGTTTTGTCTTTCAGCCTGGGGGCTCCAGGGGCAGTTTCCCGGCCCCTCTCTCTGACCCCCCTTGGTGCACCGCGTCTCCGCTATGGGGGAGCTTGTCTTGGCGGCAGTGTCTAGACATTCCCAGCTACTATCCTTCCTGACAGTCTCATGCCAGTGGTAATTTAAAAATTGTTTGGGATAGGCTGTGCCTCATAGACACAGGGAGCCAATAATAACCCCCAGTTCAGTGACCCTGGTCGGAGCATCAAAAAGACGGTACAGGCAACCTCAGTTCAGCATTAGGTCAGGAATCGTGACCTCCTCTGACCCTTCCTGTAGATTTAAAATTGTTTTGAAAAAGAGAAGAATAAAAAAGATACAACTCCAGGCAGCTCTGAGAAGCGCTCTAGCTTCCTGTACTGTACACAGGCATATAAGTAACATGTTTAAACAGATGCAGTTCTGGCAGGCCTGAAAAATTAGGATTTAGATACTTTGTACTTTTTTTTTTTAATGGAGTGCACATTGCTTGTATTTACTTTGAAAACTTTAAAGTGAAAAGACAGTGTATGGAAACATCATTTTCGCTATATTTAATAGCAAAGACAAAAAAGAAGGGCTGGTAAGATTATTTTTAAAAAAGGAGAATGAGCTAAGAAAAAAAAAATCATCTTATGTGTATTTTTCAGATGTAACACAGAAAACACTGTATGGTGGATCAGCTGTGTATACCAGATGAAAAAAATTAACGCTGAGATTACTAGACAAATTGCCTTGTAAGAGTAAAATGCATTCAATTGTAGGCTGGTTGGTTTTCAAAGGTTTCCTTTGTGTACACAGTATTTGCAGTCACAACCAATAAAACAAAATATACTAGCACTTTATTTGTGGCTTTGGTTTTGGAATTGCATAATGGTGACTAATATTTTCTCAAAACCTACTTTACAGTGTTTACTTAGCGAAATTTTCATGCACCGTACCTGGAAAGTATGAAATGTACTTTGTGTCCTTCCAAAGGGTTGTGAAGTCTCAGGAAGAGGTTTACCAGTTTATGGAAAGGGAGCAGAGAGTGTTTCTCCTCTCTGGCTTTTTATACAGGCTGGTACAGATCAGAAACACATTAGTCAGGAGAGGGAAGGGAAGAGTAAAGTAACAGGAGCTCCCAAAGACACGTAAAAGTATAGAGCAGGCAGATGAACTGCAAGCTTCAGAAGAAATACGTACAGATTTTACAGCAGCAAACTCAGTTTAACAAGACCAAGGACATCAATGCTGTTGCTGTTTACAAAAGAAAAACATATAAATTTCTGTTACAGAAATAAGACTGTCAGCAAAGCTCAGCACTAACGTGTCATGCTAGGGCCCTGGGCTCGGTGCTGTTCCCAGTCACAGTAGCACGTTCCCACTAAGGGGCATTCCCACTAAGGAGCCAGCATGACCAGTTAGCTTCTGATCATGTCCAATCCATCAGCACCCTTCTCACTGCCTGTGCACAGCTCCATCCTAGAAAGGTGCAGGTATGTCTGTGAGCTGTTGGTCTTGAAGTAAATGCTCCTTGGAAACGCGTCAGGAGTCCTTGCTATGTCAAAGTTACTGCTTAAGGCTCTCCTCAAACACAGGCATCTGTCACTATACTTTGAGACAGCTGATTATATTCATTGATTTTCTAAAATTGTCTCCTAAACTTTTAGAGATACACTGTGGTTCCGTTCTTTGTATTGAAAGATTACAGCCTGATATAGTCACGGGAGCAGAGGAGACAGGGGCATTACAGTCGCATCTGTAATTTCCTAATCCACTCCTGGCAAGACTAAGATTTTACAGCATAAACCATTCTCCCAGAGCTATTCCTCACTGAGTTCCTTTATTTAACTAGATAAGTTTGCTGGCGTTCTCACTGTGAGGAACTGCTGGCCTAGAGTTTAAGCAAATTCTGTAAAAGCCAACTCTTAGGTAAAATTCCTAAAGACTTCCTATTCCCACAGACCAGGACAAGATCTGATGTCATCTCTGAGTGAACTGAGACACAGTATTTGTTTGCCAGAAGCCACTCATATTGCAAAGGCTTTATAACTTTTTCCTTCTCCAGCCTTCTCTGGCAGCAGCAGTCGCTGTAGAAAAGCAACTGGATGCAGCGGGGGATTCTGAGAACTGACCTTTCTCAGCACACAGCCCGCCACGGGCCTGGATCGGCGCAGCTCTTAACGATGCAGAACTCACCCAGCATAGACCTTTGGTATCTCTTTGTAATCAGTAATGGCAACTTAAAACAATAGCTGTATGCTTTTTTTCTACCCTGTTTGAAGTATCACAGCACTAGCCTGCTCTTTGATGCCAGAGTATGTGCTCACTAGGGTGTGCGATGTCAGTAAACTGATCCAAACATCACCCCCCACAAGGACTGAATACAACAAAAAGCTCTGGTTCCCATGGATTCCTTGAAGCTGCAAATTATTAAAGATTACCAGAAATTACCGTTCTCTGAGCACCCAATTATAAAGCCTTATTGCCTGCCTGAGACAAGTACCGTAGGAACAGCGTTCCCCAGCACTTTTACTGTAAAGGCGCTTTCCTTGCTTTGTGGCCTGTAGATGTAGCCATTCTTAAATGGGAGTAAGAGGAGAAAATAACAGAATTCTACAGGCTAAAGTGATCACTGAATAGTGTCAAGAAACTTGTAAAGGGTCTGTGTCAGGCTGCAGGCCACGCGATGGCCAGCGCTTCCCCAGAAAAGGAACAAGAATCTGAAAACCATCAGTAAAAGGGGGAACAACAGCCTTGAGTCGTAGGTCTCCAAATATGTGGCCCTAGCACTGTGTGCTAAACGGACGTTGCAGGGGGCTGGGAAGCAATCATGTCTAGTGTCTGCAGGCACAAGAAATGTGGTTCAGTGTAATGGAGCCAAGCAGGCACTGGTGCGCCGGGCCCCTGGCGAGAGGCACATTCCTGCGCAGGATTCATGAGCTTCACTCGTCCCCGAAGGTCTCGCCCAGGTCTCTCTGGGTTCACATCTCCTGTATTATGCTAAAAGTTTCCTTCCATGGCTGCAGTAGTGGATGACTGAAGCAGGAATCCAATTAGTCTTTTGGGCAAACAAACAATAATAATAACAATAGGAGTAATAATAGGAGTTACAATGGCTCTGGTGACTACAACATTATTGGCGCTAATAATTAGTTGCTGTAATTTTAATATATTATTAGTAGTGTAAATAATTAAATCTGCATGAGAACATCCAGCAGGAAACCCAGGCAACCAAAAGAAAATCACTTCCAAAACTTAATATCAAATCGATTAATTTTTAAGGCCTGAATTTCTGCTTCCCATGGGGGCTGATACAGGAGAGAGAGAGGTTAGACCCAACTAGATGCTATTGTGTTTCTATGGCAACGTGGTGTTTCAAGTAGCCTCTGCCATTACCTATGATTGGTAAAATCACTAGACAGTGTATAAAGTGGCCAAGAGAAGCAGCAGCCAATAAATGCAGAAAATCCTTAAATGAAAGAGACACAGAAATAAGAGATGGAAACAACCTGTTAGATCATCTTGCTCATTCCCTGAGGCCCTGTGCAGTATTATTAACAGTCTCAAGAACCTTGAAAAATCCTAAAAATTCCATCCAAGGCACTTGTAAAAACTTACTGAAGGGGAGAGACATTTCTCAGGAAGTTATAAAAAATCTTCCTAATCTGCTTTCAGCACATCTAAGCGCACTGTACTGAGTATGCTTAGGCATCATGTTTTCCAGCATTTGAGAAACAGGATGCGTGAGAGAGGTTTTGGGGCATTACTTACCAAAACAGAAGTACTTTTGCCAAAGATAAGACCTCCTTCAGTGTCAGCTATATTCCACCAAATCCTCCCCCGCCCCCTGCCCCAGAACAGCTTTCTGTACCCTGAAAACAGAAGAACTATTGTGAAGATCCTAGCCTTTGCTACTGCCTATCCATTTAAGCTGGTAGGTTCCAGGTGTCACACTGACGAGCTGCAGAAAAATTTCAAATAGAAAGAAGATATTTTATACAGGTATTTGTGTTACAGTTATAATTCCATGTCTGCTTTTTTGGTGAAAGGGAAGAGGGGGATTAGACTACCTCAAAACTTGTGAGTCGTGCTTCTTTCTTTAGCCAGGATGCAGCAGCACCTTCTTGAAGCAAATGGATGCCATGTCTAATAGCTTCTGACTGCCCCAGAAGTAACACTGGAGAATACAGGTACTATGATAATTTATAAAAGGAGTAGTAAAGTGCAAGGTGTCAGTTTGAATCTTTTCAAAGATGGTGGCATTTTCATGGCCACCCTACCCAAATTCAGGGGTGAAAAAACCCTGGGGTCTTGGCCTCCACTGAGCACATGTGAGCACATGGACAGAGATAAACATGAAATTTTGCTGTCATGAAGCCCACAGTAACACAGGTTCATCTCTGTATGCCACTCGTACTATATCCCAGGCCATCAGAATACAGCATACAAGATAGAGTTGGTTTCGGAGACCAAACAATTTTCTGTCACCCACAATATGAAAAAAAAAGCCTAGACTAAGGCTTCCCAGCATCTCAGAGAATTCAGTAACAGTAATTAATAGGTTATTTCCATGCGAGACTGTATGTGTGTTGCAGGATACCCCCATAGTTGGACTAGTTTTACAAGGAGCCAAATGGCCGTGATGAAACAGAAATAGCCCACTTCATCGAGGGGATCCTTTCTGTGTTCAAAGGCAGCACTTTCCTCTCCATCCCAACCTACCTCCCTACTGAGGACAGTTTCTGACATGCTTCCTCGGGGCCATGGGTTATACTTGATGAATGAGACCCCAAGGAAACATTAAAAGCGTGAGTGACTTTGGAGATTTTTGGTAAACCTTAGAGCTTGCTTTGATGTGTCAAAATACTCCAAATCTCTCTTACAATCAGACAAAAAAATTCTATGTGAGACAGATAAAATGTTCACATTCAGCTGCATCTAACAAAGAAATACAAGTCATTTTAATTGCAGAAATTATCCGCTTTGACTTTCTGGGGCAAATATGAAAATCTGACAAGCTGTTTACATTGCCTACCATTTCTATATACTTCAGCTTCTGTCTGCCATGTTTTTAAAAAAGCCCCAATATACCCTTTGACTACCTCAAAAAAATTAAAACAAAAAAGAGGTCAGGGCGCTGTTTGAAAAAAGTCAACCAATTATTACATAATGCAGAATAAGAACCAGACCAGCACAACCAGACCAGCACAGCCCGTGATTTCAGGCAGCCAGCAAAAGAAGAACTTCCCTGAATGTACCGCAGAGAATTATGATAGGCATCCTGCCTGCATGAGATCAGTGCACTGATGCCATTCCAGACTTTAATTCTGTCATGTGGCCCATCAGCTACAAGAAGAGAATCAGGAGAAGATGACTAATAGGAAACAAGGGAAAAAAGAATTAAAAAAAAAAAAAAAAGGAGAATGACATCTGCGTTTTTCTGCTCATTTTTTACCATTATTGCTTGTGCTAGTTCTGACTTTGCTGTGTTACAAAAAGGCAGTCAACAATTAACTACGTTTAAGTAACATGCTGATACTAACCTGGAGTTTTACAACAGTATGCAGTGGTGGATCTTGCTCTGCTAATTTTAGGTTTCTATACCCAGAATTGCCTTGATGCACAAGAAACCGTAGGAAATGCCCACATCTTGCAAGTGCCAAAGTATCCCAGTGTGCTGGACTCTGCAAAAACACATACATTCCTCTCTCAGTAAGATTTTTTAAAAAAATAATCAAATGTATTATGCAGGTGGTATAAATTTACCTGGTTCTCTTCTCATTATTGCAAAGCATTTGAAGACTTGGTGGTAGAAGCCTGTGCCCTTCCACCAAGAGTGATTTCAACCTAGCAGGCCAAATAGAGCTCTTACATAAAACTGTGTTGCCCCAGAGTAATTCGCTAAAGCCAATGGGGTTAATGTATGTTTGCTCAGGTTAAGGGAAGATATGTCTCTGCCATAGGTATTATATGCTCTCTTCATACAGAGCTATGACTGCAAGCGTGATTTCATCATTGGCACAAATATTTCTTAAAGGAATATTACCTTTATGTTGGCATTAAAGTATTACTGTGCTTCATAACACAGTTACCCAGGTAGCCACATTTTCTATGTCTATAGCTACATATCTACAGTAATGAGTTAGATGTCACCAAACATTTGAGAACAGGCTGGATATTGACAACATGATGTAGGGACAGGACTATCGCTCCTTGCCGTGCTCACCTGCCTCCCCCAGCCTCTCGCTGACTGCAAGAGCTCAGAGATGTGCCAGGGCAGCACAAGGCTCTCTCCATTTTCCAGTAGTCTGCACCTCCTGAGTCTCATCTAGGCTCCCTGGGTGCATCTCATTCCTTCCCAGCCTGACCAGGGCTGGCAAAGTAGAGGCCACTCGTGTCTGCACAGGACACTGCCAGGAGGATAGTTCTTCTGTAGCTGCTGATCCAAGCTATTAAATCTATCAACAGTTGGGTGAGCAGGAAAAATGCTCACCAGCTGACAGAGAAGTGCTGGGATCTCTGCATATGCTTTGTTTTCTTGAAACCATCTATTGATCACATGTGGCCTCTCAAGAAAAGATAATATGACATCTCATCCCATATTTTTATTCCATTTTATCCCATCCACTGCTCTTTCCAAGTGTGGGACCCTCATTATGTTCCTATTCAGGACTGACTCCTCTTCTGATAAAGAAATGTGGACTCTGAAGCTAGCCCAGGCTGGGATCACATTTCAGGCAAGTTGCATTCCCGGTGGAAATTAGTCTTATTTTATTTACAGATAAAAAAACCAAAAGTAGTATCCTCTATTATCCCAAGGGCGTTGTTTACATTAATTTAGCAACTGCTTCCAAGGAGCTACAGAGTTCAAGAGCATTGATAAACAGTGAGAGCCCATCCTGGATTGAGTTACTGACAGAATTACAGCTGACACTAAGAACTGCTTGAAATGTCTTGAGGGGAACTGCAGACAATGGGCTGTATTATTTAGCAGAATAAAGGTGAAGTTACAGGGGATACTTGAGACCAAGAAAGGCAGAGTCAGTGAGTCTACCACAAGCATCAGCTGTGGTTATACTAACAGCTAGCAGGGATCCCAGATCAAGGAAAGGAGGAGTTAAACTCAAAGTCAAGTAAACCAATTTGCTAAAGCTTCAGCGATTTTTATTCTTTCTTCCCCCAAGATGCAGCAACACGTTGGACCATCAGACATATTCTTTGCATACTGTTCTATCAATGCCTTCCTTTTGTACAAATAAAGAAGTTCCCCATGCAAAGAATCTCCTTCAGTCTGAAGCTGCGTATCTTTTCCCAAAGGTTGAGACTCTAGATAGTCTCAAGAATCTTTACACCAGTCCTGCCAAAAGTGAGATAACAGAGGGTACAAACTGATGGTCTCCTCTGGGAAATGGCAAAGCCTGGTATTAAGAGCATTCCAAAGAAAATGGTCAGTCTGCACAGCATTCCCAAACTAAACAGCATTTTGAAGACACCATTTTATCCTCAGCTAACAAGGGCATTGATGCAGGTTTTGCCAAGAGAAGCTCATTGCAAGCTTCTTAGCCAGCTCCCAGCTCATCACCGCTCCCACAAGCCTGACACGCTCCACTGTGGAGAAGTGCAGGACTGCAGGGCTGCTGACACTTGTGCTGAGAAGGCTGGGGAACCCACTCCAAAACCATCCTTCCATCTTCTATGGTCATGTGCCACAGGCACATTCATTCCCCTTTTGAATTCACATGCAATAAACGAACCAGCAAGAACGTTTCTGGTGAGGGAACTCCAAACTATGTGGAAGTGAACTTCCATAGTTATATGCTACAAGTCTTTGCACCAGATTTCTTAATTCAATTTCTATGAGAAAGAAAATTTAAAAGCGCCACAGAAGCTGTCTGACCACTCCCTGTTAGGCAGCATAGCTTGAATTCCAAATATTTATAATCATTAGTGCAAAAGATGGATAAGCATTTGAGTTAGTCTTTAAAAGCACAATACATTAATGCTATTTCACAGGCAGAAATGAGAATGAATTTTTCAGAGAAATTATTTGTTGGAAATTATTCTCTAGAGTCTTCATATTAGCTAAAGAAACCAGGCACAAAATGCGAAAAAAGAAATGAAAATTTTTTGTTCAGGTTTTGATACCAATGTTTATTTTCCATGGGGATACTTTACAATTCTTCCATTTCAGTGGATGCGGTGAAATTCCTTTCCAAGACAGGTGCGATATTTTCTTGACAAGTATCAAGTGGAGGTAGTAATATGTTATCAATAGTGTTGAATGAATCTCCTGTCTGTAATTAGCTATTAAAGCATAAAAGTCTTGTGCTCTGCTAGTGGGAGAGGTTTATTGCATTGTGGGTAGGGACAGTGGTCAGATTTTTCCCATTTCACACATACATGTAGCTCTCAGCTAGATATATTTGCACTTGGCCATTTTGTGGAGCACTATATGAAATTTAGTCAGATGAGTTTCTTTTACTGCCCCCATGTCAGGGCAGTTCTCAGCCTCTTGAGAAAATCTACAGAGAGCAGTAAAGCCCAAATGTCCAACCAAGCTCAGCAATTGTGTCAAAGCACTATCAGGGGGTTCAAAATAATTTTTTACTCAGTGTTTCTTATGAGTAGTTACTCTCTACTTTAAAACTCTTCTCCTTTACTGCATACACGCACCATTACTACTGTAGCACTGCTCAAGACTTGTGAGCAGAAGACAAGAATTGCCTAATTCTGTTGCTTATTTCAGCTGAAGCATGAGCTACAAACAATTAGCAAGAGCTAGCAACCTGTCAGAAGTACACGTCCCACAGCACCTCTCAAGAGAAAGAGCGTGCAATAGCAGGTAATGCGATCCCATTACAAATTACTTCAATCTCTGGTTAACTGCCCTGATAAGGAAGCCCTTAAAAAGTCATGGATGATGGCAGAGCGGTGGATGTGGTCTACCTTGACTTCAGTAAAGCATTTGACACGGTCTCCCACAGCATCCTCATGGCTAAACTGAGGAAGTGTGGACTGGATGACCGGATAATTAGGTGGACTGCGAACTGGCTGAAGGAGAGAAGCCAGAGAGTCGTAGTCAATGGGGCAGAGTCCAGTTGGAGGCCGGTAACCAGCGGAGTGCCTCAAGGGTCGGTACTGGGGCCCATATTATTCAATATATTAATTAATGATTTAGATGAGGGAATTGAGTGTACTATCAGCAAGTTTGCTGATGACACTAAGCTAGGAGGAGTGGCTGACACGCCAGAGGGCTGTGCTGCCATCCAGAGAGACTTGGACAGGCTGGAGATTTGGGCAGGGAATAACTTCATGAAATACAACAAGGGAAAGTGTAGGGTCCTACATCTGGGCAGAAACAACCCCAGGTTCCAGTATAGGATGGGGAGCTACCTGTTAGAGAGCAGTGTAGAGGAAAGGGACCTGGGGGTCCTGGTGGACAGCAGGATGACCATGAGCCAGCACTGTGCCCTTGTGGCCAAGAAGGCCAATGGCATCCTGGGCTGTATTAGAAGGGGGGTGGTTAGCAGATCGAGAGAGGTCCTCCTTCCCCTCTACTCTGCCTTGGTGAGACCGCATCTGGAATATTGTGTCCAGTTCTGGGCCCCTCAGTTCAAGAAGGACAGAGAGCTGCTGGAGAGAGTCCAGCGTAGGGCAACTAAGATGATTAAGGGAGTGGAGCATCTCCCTTATGAGGAAAGACTGAGGGAGCTGGGTCTCTTTAGTTTGGAGAAGAGGAGACTGAGGGGTGATCTTATTAGCGTTTATAAATATATAAAGGGGGAATGTCATGAGGATGGAGCCAGGCTCTTCTCAGTAGCGACCAGTGATAGGACAAGGGGTAATGGATTCAAGCTGGAACACAAGAGGTTCCACTTAAATTTGAGAAGAAACTTCTTCTCAGTGAGGGTGACAGAGCACTGGAACAGGCTGCCCAGGGAGGTTGTGGAGTCTCCTTCTCTGGAGACATTCAAAACTCGCCTGGACGCCTTCCTGTGCAACCTCATCTAGGTGTTCCTGCTCCGACAGGGGGATTGGACTAGATGATCTTTTGAGGTCCCTTCCAATCCCTAGCATACTGTGATACTGTGATACTGTGATACTGTGAAGTCTCAAAATTGCAATATTTTTCTTTTGCATGAAAAAGTATTTCCAAAAAACTCAGAGATGGAGCTGAAGATTGAATTCCAGAACCGTCGGAATCAAGCAGGAAGCTGTCTGCTGCAGCTAGATTACTCCATAAACAGGCCTGTGTTTAGAAAGCTGTCTGTTCCTACTGCTTTTTACAATAAGCCACAAAAGAATAAATTTGCACTAATAATCTTAAAGGTTCAATTTCCACCTGCATATGTCATGATGCTTATAGCTAGCGCTTCTAGTTTCTTTTAACTCCCTGGCCCTGAACCTTTATCTGTAACTAAAGCAAAGCCCAGGCTAAACAGAGCAGGCTAAGGATAGATGCATAAGACTGCAGGAACCTCCAAATCCATGCAGTCTGCTCCAAGTCTGACTTTTCACCTCACTGGAATGTCTCTATTAACAGCAATTTCCATATTAAAGTCTTAGCTGACTGGTGACTTTCCCATATTCACAAGCATGAACTGTATTTGCTGCTCCTCTGTACTGTGGCTTCAGCTACTTTAGCAATACCTCAGCCTCATCCACAGGACAAACAGATACCATGGTTTTCCACACAGATTTTGTGAATTTACACTGCAGTGCATGAAATTCAGGGGTTGGGCTCCAGCAGATGGGCACTAGTAAATGCAAAAACCTTCCATTTTGAACAAATTTTCTATGCAATTTTTAATCTGAAACTTCACAGTCCTGGTCCCTGTATTGTTCTGTGCTATGTTTTGTGTCAATGTGACCCTTGCAAGTACCCCAAAACACATGAGAAGCCTTTGTCAGTGAAAGTGGCTCTGTCCCAGGACTCTTGCTGTCAGGTAACACCTTCACGACCAGGCAGAAACCACGGACCAGAGCCACCCCTCTCAGCATGGCACTGCGCTCCTGCTTTGTGCTGCTGCTGGGTCCTGGTGTGCGGCCCCTCCTGCTCGGTGGCACGAGGGAGGCATGCTTCTGGCAGCCTTTCATAGGAACCTCAGGTTGAACTTCATTTCTTCTTGGAGGCCAGGGAAAATGTGAGCCAATTTTCTTCTGTTTCCTGCACAAAATACTCATAGGAGATAGCAATAGGAAGAGTCGACCCTGACAACACCTGGCTGCACCTCCTGCAGCCTCTGGCAACTGAATTGCACTGTGAACCTGCACCACCTGCTACGATATTGCACAAAGACATGCGCGTAAATGCAACTAGCATAACTCCTCTGCCAGCCTCACCTGCCAGGGTCTGTGAATGGGCAGAAAGGGGCACTTTCAGATACATAGACTGCGGTCAGAAGGGCCATCCTCACCCACAATACAATTATCACAATGTGATAATTGTCAGCAGCACCTAAACTATTGTCCTCCCAACTGCTGAAAACGCAGCCTTTCATGAGTTGGGAGCAGGGCGATTCCCTCCAAAAATGCTTCCTCTGTAGCTGCGCTTCAGCAGCAGCAACATTTATCCTTGCAGATCTTCGATTCCCCCCTGCCCTTCCTCTTCTCTCATGCCTTTTCCTTCCCCACCTTCCTGCAGCAGGACTTGCCACTGACGGGACTCTGCAGGAAGGCGAGAAGGAATCCCTCCTCCCCTCCATGAGCGATGGGAGATCATTCCTCACGTATTTTATTCCATATTATTTTGACATTCTTAAGTTAAAACAAGATCACTTGGCACTTGGGCCAGCAGAGCAGCATCTCCCTTTGATGGTGGGTCACGGCAGAGCTCCTGCTGTGCTGCCTGGCAGTTTGTGCTGGAGCACTGAGCACACCTCCACTGCCAGAGAGACGCTCCTTCACAGGAGTCACACACAGCAATGAAGATCACAAAGAAACAACAGCAGCACCAAAATCTCTGAGCCACACAGAGTGAAAAGCTGCTGAGACTGGCTTTATATTTCTGCAGCAAAACAAAGCAAAAGCCCTAGAATGTTTTGTCTTGCCAAAAAGCCCTTAAATCTAATATTGCTGTCTTGCCCATCCTAACACTGTCCAATTGTAATATGTTTTACATAGAGACTGGTGAAACAGCAACTGGTGTGAACTCATACACATCATATCTATTACAAAATTCTGTGAGTGATGCTGAAGAGATTTCCCTCTACTTTCTGGTAATTTAAAGCAGTATTTGACATTTTTGTAAGGAAATCACATGCTGGTTGTTCAGCCAGATTCAGAATTGGGCAAAACACTTGGCAGAGCTGTCCAGGGCCCTGTGCTGCAGCCCTGGCAGGACAGGCCCTTGCCCTGCTGCAGGAACATGGGTTACCCGTACAACACTGACAGCGGCACTCCAGCCTGGGGCCAGAGGCTGGGGCTGCAGAAGAGGCAACGCGAGAGGTTGGTTGGGGGCTCCCTCCGCCGCTGGGCAGTGCAGGGCCCCGTGAGCAGCCAGGGAAATGTGCCCAAGGCCTGAGCTGCCATGGCTGCTGGAGCACAGCAGGGGACGTGCCTTGGAAAACACCCAGAGGCCCACCATGGTGTCAAACAGTCACAGGAGCTTGTGGCCTGACCCGACCTGGAGTTCCCTGCCCAAAGACACCTCCCTGAGGCAGCCATTGACACTGAAGAGCAAAGCCACCTGCCTCCCCGTGCCCCTGCCGAGTGCCAGCAGCCCATTGGCCCTGGGCTATCTGCCACAGCACCGCCGAGCGCCACGCGGCTCCTGCACCGCCCGTGGCCCCCACCCGCCCTGCTCTGGGAGTGTGTGGGGTTTTTGGTAAAATGAGATGGTTTACTCCCCCTGTTTATTTACACACAATTATTTGACTAGGCCAACCTGCTGCGATCGAGCCTCATTTACCGGGATAGCCTATGGGTTCAACACACAGGTCTCATGGAGGAGAGAGGGGCCAGCCACAGCAAATCTATGCTACTATTGTGATGTAGACTACCCCCTACCATACCCACACAAAACCTTCCAGATTTAGCACACGTGTTCTGGCATGCCATCTGATCCAAATTAGAGTAGGCCTGCGCTGGGTTCCCTTGCTCAGCACTGAATTCCAGCTGCGGTAAGCCACTAACGCTGTTACACCTAGTCTCTAATTTGAATGCATTTTACATTTCAATATATTATGTCTGAACGTTAAAACTTTCCACAAGAGGTGGATTTTTTCCTACTCCATCAAGTCAACCTGCAGCACAGTCAGCCTACAGAAAGCCGAAATTTGATATAAATTGTCTCCTCACCTGCCAAGGCCTACAGAAACAGAAGACACGCTGAAGGGGAGGGCAGCTGCAAACACAGGCACCGCCAGGGACACAAGCCCCTTCAGTGATGCTTCTGAGAAAAACTCTTATTATAACAAGGCTTTTTGTGTTGCACCTGGGAAAAGATAATCCAGGAGTGCAGCACAGGCTGGGTTCTACCCAGCTGGGGAGCAGCTCTGTGGAATGGGACCTGGGGGTCCTGGTGGACAACAAGCTCAATGTGAGTGAACAGTGCGCTGCTGCGGCAAAGAAAGCCAATGGGATGCTGGGTTACATCAACAAGGGTGTCACCAGCAGAGATAAAGAAGTCATTATCCCACTCCACTCAGCGCTTGTCAGGCCACACCTGGAATACTGTGTTCAGTTTTGGTCCCTGCTGTACAAAAAAGATGTGGACAGGCTGGAGAGGGTCCAGAGAAGGGCCACCAAGATGATCAAAGGCCGGGGAAGCCTGCCATATGAGGAAAGGCTGAGAGACTTGGGTTTGTTCAGTCTTGAGAAAAGAAGGCTCAGGGGAGACCTTATCACCATGCTCCAGTATTTAAAGGGTGGCTACAAAGAAGATGGAGACCCCCTTTTTACAAGGAGTCACATGGAAAAGATGAGGGGTAATGGGTACAAATTACTCCTGGGGAGATTCCAACTGGACACAAGAAAAAAAAATTTCACAATGAGAGCTATCAGCCACTGGAATAATACCCCCAGGGAAGTGGTGGATTCCCCAACGTTGGACACTTTTAAGATTCAGCTGGACAGGGTGCTGGGTGATCTTGTCTAGACTGTGCTTTGCCAAGAAAGGTTGGACCAAATGATCCTTGAGGTCCCTTCCAACGTGGTATTCTACAGGTCTATGATTCATCTGCGGCACCTATAATGAACCAATTTGGCAATCAACCTGGTCTTGGAAAAAAAAAAACAACAGTTATTGTTTTAATTAAAAGTAAATAGCAACTGTCTTTAATGACTTTAAAAATAATAGAAGGTTCGTCTACTTCATTGCATCATTATCACATCCTCAAACAAAAACAACAGGGAGAGACAGCTAGAGCATCTGTGTGACATTTCAGAGAAGGTAGCCCAGCCCTGAGGCTTTGTGGGGCTTGACGGACACACAGGAGACCTAGGACATCCCTGTCCTATTCAGACCATTTTTCTGTAAAAATTAGTAGTATGTCTGGAGCCGGATCTCCAAGAATCATGCAGCAATGTCACCTTTCTCCAACATGCCATGAATGACATTAAGATTACTTAACCAGGTAAAGGCTTCCTTGCCCATTTCAAGGCATATGCAACCCAGTGGAGAGAGACAAGAATTCAGGTATTCTTGTGCCTTGGGAAGTTTTGTTTGCCATGGCAACGTAGCTTTCTCTCTTACTATCATCCCTTGTGGACACTTACCTTTTCAACAAGCCCATGCCTTTCAGTTCAGGATTGCTGGTGTTAGACAGCCTTTGAGAAGTTTCCTGGTCCACTGGCCACAGCAGCTTTTCCGTGCTAGAGAGCTCTTTGTGTTGATTTTGCCTCACTGCCTACCAGCACCAGCACTCCTGAGCGCTCAGCAGGTCATTCCTGGGACCCGGCAGCCCTAGGGAGGTTGTTGGCAGAAACTCTTCTCACTTCCTCCACCTCCAACCCACCAGGACATGGTTGTTCATAAGTCAAAGACTATGCAACTTGTGCCAGCCCGAATTGTGAAAAGGCTGAAAGCACTGAGGAAATACCTGGCTTGGCTGATTTATGGATGCAAACTGATTGCCCATGTGACTTTAGAAGCAGATTCCACATACCCAGCACATACATTTGGCCCGACAGCCACAGGTTAGATTTTAAGAAACAAATGTCCATGCACTGCTCCGTGGAAAGCTCTAGACACAAAGTCTAGGTAAGATACTCAGAGCTCAACTAACATACACACTCCCAAATTTATCTGCAGGCTGTATGGCAGGAGTGGCACCACTAGCGTTCTGTGTCACCTCTCCTCCCTGCCCAGAGCACACAGCTGGTAAGGGGTCTGTAGTGCAGACTAGCTTCTGTATGTACCTACAGTACCAGATGAAATTAAGATGGAAAGGCCGTCTGTACAAGGTCAGCTTTTCACTCAGACCAAAGAAATATTTAAGAGGAAGAAAAGTTAAAAACAAGGTAAGGAACAGGAGAAATAAATGCCCATCTTCACAGAAGCTAAGGGCAATTTCAACTTACAAATTTCAGAACTTGTCTTGGATGACAATTAAGCTTAACAAAAGGAAACAATGAACTTCAGAGGAATACAAACTAGATGTCAATTGTGCCATGCTTATATAAAAGTAGTTTGTTTTACTTTCAGCTGCCCCCTGTGCCCTCATTTAGTGGAAATATGGTATTTCAGACAAGGACAATATCCGTTGAGTTGGATCTCCCCCCATCCACAGCAAGGAGCTCTACTCTGGCTCCGGTTAGATCTGGAGCTGGACTGCTCACAGTAGTACTGATGGTAAACTCACAGAGTCCTCCTGTCCCAGCACCTTTCTTGTCTCACTTGGCATCAGGGTGGATTCACATCCTCCTGTTAAAGACATGCAATAACAACGCAACTGCTTCCGTCTTTGGAGCATGCTGTTGCCCCAGAGAATGTTCTTGTTCACCTGCAGATGAAGTAACATGCAGCCAGTGATTTTGGAAAAGGCTCAAGAAAGAAAATCCTACACCAATGACTACAGCTTTTGCTTGGTTTGTTTTTTTTTTTTTTAAATGTTTGACAAAGCCTAAAAGTTCATCTCCAAATATGACATGCAAGAAAGGAAGCAGGTGCAAATCACATTCCTGAGTATTGTTTCCACCATAATCAGGGAATAAAGGGACAGTCTTACCAAGCTGCTGAGGCACAGAAGCCACTCACCATAGCACCAGCACAGCAAAAGATTGCCTGTGCTCTAGGCAATTCTGCTTTAGCAGGGGAGTTGGACTAGATGATCTCTAGAGGTCCCTTCCAACTCTGAAAATTCTGTGATTCTGTGAAAATTCCTGTGGCAAAAGCCGAGTTAGGATTCCCAGGAAACTCTGAAATAGAAGGGGTAAGTGGCACACAGAAACATCAAATTTAGTTTTTGGAAGTTCAGAGGAGCTTGTTTAAAAATATCTCTGCAGATTTAGAAGTCAGAAATAGTTTCAGCTACACGCAGCATGCATATTTTGGAGAAAACATGATGTAGATTAGAAATGTGGCAGGTGTCAAGAAGTAGCAAAGGCCAGCTGATTGCTAAGGGATGGGAGCCAAGTGTGACTGCATGGCTGGCAGGTTAGAGACTTTCTTAGCCAGGGCCTGTCCTGGAGCACCTGAGCAAGGTGGGCAGACCAGGACGAGTCCAGGGATGGCAGCTGGTGTCAGCGAAGAGTCCAGACCATCGGGCAAGTCTCTGGAAATGAGGCAGGTCCAGGGTCAAGCCACAAAGTCAACCCACAGGTCAGGGTCAGGACCAGTGAAGGTAACTAGCACCAGATAATACTTTCATCTGCAGCTACAAATTTCCTAGTGCAAGATACTTTCCATATTAGTTACATTAATTTGGGGAACCCAAAAAAAAGGAAAAAAGAAATCACCCTCAAAATGAACAGGTTATATTTAAAAAAATTAAACACATGATAAATAAATAATAAATAATAAATCAAATATGAGCTGATCACCGCCCACTCAGCCCTCACCCCACACCAGTCAGGATGAGGGTCAGGAGAATGGCCAGCATGAACTGCATGAAAAATGCTGAGACAAATGCCAGATCCTGCAAAGCTTGGAAGCCCAAGTACAGGGATAAAATTGATGGCATCTCAGAGAGAATACTTCTTCCCACTCCTCCTCACCCATGCCTGTTGGTACCGGCTTTGCCATAGCTTGAAGGGGCTGAAAGGACTCATTTGCAGCATGAGGACTTTACTGAGCACTGTAGCTCAGGGTAGCGCTAAGCCCACGGTGCACGTGCCTGACCAGCCCGATCCAAACTCATGTCATCTTTCCAATCCCTAGACTACCATGACGCACACCATCTGCAGCAGCACTCTGTGCAATCACACCAGGAGCGAGTCCTCCCTCCCTGTGCAGCTCCCACCACAAAGCCAGTGCAAAAGCCCCTGGATCTGCTGACTGAGAAGGTGTGGGGTGAAGCACAGGAGTTGCCCATTCAGCCAGATACCTTCTCCAACAACCTGCTAGGTGGAGAAAGCACCCATCTCCAATGCCAGCTTCTTTGAGTTTGCAGCTGATTGGATCTCTGTTTCAAAAAGAAAATGACAGCTGTTTTTTTCCCTCACTCCAGGCCAGAACTGCAGAAAATCGGTCCTATTAAGCTGCTCACTGGTTAAACCTGAGCAGTCTCCAGGAGAGCAAGGCCAGCACAGCTGGGTAATTCACTGAAACAGTGAGTACACAGCAGCGGCAGCAGCTGCTACTGCTTCTGCTGATACCAAGGTGAGACTCACAATGTTGGGGCTGCAAGTTTCATAACAGCAATCACAAGGATAGCAAGAGTGATGCAAGTGTAAGAAATAAGGGGATAGGACAAATACAAAGTTCTGGTTTCTGTAATTGCAGGTAAGAAAATTAAAAACATAATGATTATTTGAATGTTTCAAGAGATCAAGTCAAAGAGTTAATATTTAAATCATAAAAATGTAGCTATTGAAGTTTTCCTTGAAACCTATAACGAAATCTCTGCGACCAGTAGCTTTTGTTGTATGTCTACCAATTACTCACATTGATCTGCTAATAATAGGGTATGGAATGCTTTTCATCATCAGAGAAGCTGTAGTTATTAGTCAACTTTGGGGTTGTTGGTTCAGTTCATTATTCTCAATTATGCTAATGGAAAAGCTGATGTGCAGAAATGAGGCTGTTGATTCTGCTGGGATTGCTGGAACCCAGGAGTACTAGGCACATCCCCAGGTCTTTGCTCTTACCAGCTGCTCTTGCCAAGCTAGTCAGAACGTCCTGGATCCATGGGCAGGAAACGGAGGGTGCTTGTTTTCTCTAAAAGGTAAAATAATGTCTAAACCAAGCCAGGCCCAAATACCTTGAACTGTATCCCCCACCCCACCTGCCGTTTTTCTAAGCTATACAGTGAAGTTTCTCTCAGAAGCAGCTGAAACAAAAATAGTTAAGTCAGGGAACATTTGTTTTCGTAAAACCTTCCCTGGTTGCAGGCAAAATTCTTTTAATTGAGCCAGCTGTTCAGGTGCTTTTATGGGACTGGGATTAAAGGGGTGATCAGGTCGTTGGCCTGATCAGGGTTTCATTCCATTGTTGGTCACTAGCAAAGGTTCAATATTTGGCTCATTTACCTCATGCCATGAGCTGAGCCTCAGAACAAAGCTAACAATGCCAGGTGCCTACAGATGATGTGCAAAGAGACACCACGTTGCACTATGTCGGTTGCTTGCAACCAGAGAGATTACATCATGAGCTTGATTTGTTCTACTGAATAATATCCATATCTTGTCACCACTGGGCAAGAGGGCAGACAGTAACAAAATGAAAATCAGTCAATAAGAAAGACAGGTAAAGAAGTAATTTCATTGTGTGGCATTCCTATCAGCAGGTTATAAGGCAAGTCACTTTAACAGGATTTAAAACAGGACAGGTGAATTGGCAAAACCCAAAATAATACAAATACATAAGCATAGGCAATGATGCAGAAGAAAGCATGCTTTGGGGTGTAAACTGACTCTCTGTGGGTCAGAGAGACGCCCTCCTGGATGTCAGTTTTCTGCAATTGGCTTAAACTGCAGTGGTTAGGCATAAGATATACACACTGGACAAGTGCCCTGGTAAGGGTGGGTGGCAAACCTAAGAGGGTAATGCTTCTGCCAGGTCTGCCAGACAGCATCATAACTTAGCTCAAGTCAAGAAGCTACTCTTCTCTACTGACCATTTCAACAGCCAAAATCTCTTTCATTAAAAGTGTGTGTATATATATATTTAATTTATTCCCAGCTTAGAACTTAATCTTCCCCTACAGATTCTTTCTTAGACCTGTTCCTATTTGCATAATTAAAATGAGGATAGTAGAGTCTTTTGTGTGTGCTTTTTGGTTTTTTGTTGTTTTTTTTTTTTTTTTCTCCACAATAAAAGGCAGGGGCACCACCTAACGGTGAGTTAGAACCCTTGGCTTTTTCTTTCTGCAGCTGGCTAGCTGTTACACCAACACTGACACTACAGACAGCAGGGACAAAATCGAACTGTTCAGCTGAGTTTGAACTGTCAATTGCTAATCCTGAACATTGGCAAGGTTGACCAGGGTATCTTATATTACACAAAAACACACACCTGCACACTCTCAGACCCACATGTAACTGAAAGAAAACAAAGCAAAGAGGGTGTTATGCTAACCATATGTTAAATTAAACTTAATTTCTTTGAAACTAGGTTATTCTAGTGCAGGAGAAAAACAAGTCCTCACTATAGTCCAGGATTTGTAGTGACCATCCAGCCTCTCCCTGCTGAGCAATATTTCAGCTGGAGACTGTAAAGGGGACAGAGACAGGTCCTCTGGCAAGCCATATTAAAAATTTTAGATTAACTTTAAAGTGGATAGTGATCTTGAGAAATCCTTTTTTCTCATGGGCTCCTAAGCTCAGCCCAAGGATTCTTCTTTCTGATGTCACAGCGAAAACAAAGAGAAAAAAAAAAAACAAATTGAAGGAAAATTGCTCAGTTAGTGAAATCAGTGTGTCACTTCTCACTGCATAAAATTGAACCTTCTGTTTTCTAAGGCCACTAGGAAATGACAAATACACAGTCACTGGTCCTGAAGTCTCTAAAGGTGTAGAGAGTGCATGGGAGTCGCGCTTTTGGGAACACTAGCATATTTGGGATTGTTGATTGCAGTTCACAGTAAGATTAAAGTACCTTCTAGATGAACATTCCTCACACTGATAAATCCAGCAGAGGAAACCCCTTAACAGCCCACCAGTTTCATTTCTGTACATGTAAAATGTTCAGGGATGAGCAGGTAGCTAAGGTATCTACCACCCAGGAAAGGATCAGCTGGGGGGGGATTGCTAGGGCAGCCTTGCTCCAGAGAACACTCTGGATAGACTGTGCAAAAGGGACACAGGAAAGGCAAATTCAGAAGGTTTATACCCTGCATTTATAATATATGAATCAGGAAAGGACCACAGGAGACTGCATATCTAGGAGAGCAGCCCTACTAAGCAAATGTCACAAAATTTGCACAATCTAGGCAACAGCCACCCACTTTCACTCATGGGGCTCACACAGGCAGTGCTGTGCTGAACACAGAGCAATGCTGGTATTTGTCTATGCTATAAACCTGCAATTGCAAAGTCCACTGTTGGCTCTGCAGTGGGAGAAATGAGAAACTGAGGACAGAAGCAAAATCTCAGGAGTATCCTTAACGTCCTCAGAAGCTGACCAAAAGAAAACTGCAAAGTTGTCACTGGTTGGCCAAAGAAACCTGAACACCCTCCTTAACTCAAAGCTGGTACAAGCAAAGCAGAACTGCAACACGTTTTTTAAAAAGAGAAAAGGAAAAAAAAAAAACGAAAAAAAACCAGAGATGCTGCCAAAGCTGGTTTGTGAAATAAAACTTCTCTGTGTAACAGCTGCCACCCACAATCCTAGCTTCCCAATGCCCACTTCGTCAGATGCATGCGGAGAAAGGGAAAGAAGAGCTATACTCTGTACCATGCTATCACCACCAAAGGCAGGCTGTGAAGTTGGACAAAGACAATATTTTTAAAAGAAAAATTGGATTTATTATTTAAATAAAACTTCATTTGAAAATCATTTCTCAGTAAATTCAACAATTATTTAATATTTTAATTCACAGAATCACAGAATGGTTTAGGTTGGAAGGGACCTTGAAGATCATCGAGTTCCAACCCCCCTGCCATGGGCAGTTACACCTCCCACTAGACCAGGTTGCCCAAGGCCACATCCAGCCTGGCCTTGAACACCTCCAGGGATGGGGCCTCAACAACTTCTCTGGACAACCTGGGCCAGTGCCTCATCACCCTCAAAGTGAAAAATTTCTTCCTGATATCTAATCTAAATCTCCCCTCTTCCAGTTTGAAGCCATTCCCCCTCGTCCTATCACTACATGCCCTTGTAAAAAGTCCCTCCCCAGCTTTCTTGTAGGTGCCCTTTAGGGACTGAAAGGCTGCAATAAGGTCTCCCTGGAGCCTTCTCTTCTCCAGGCTGAACACTCCCAACTCTCTCAGCCTTTCCTCATAGGATAGGTGCTCCAGCCCTCAGATCACCCTCGTGGCCTCCTCTGGACCCACTCCAACAAGTCCATGTCCTTCTTGACGTTGGAGGCTCCAGAGCTGGATGCAGTACTCCAGGTGGAGTCTCACGAGAGTGTAGTAGAGGGGTGGAATCACCTTCCTAATCACCTTCCCACATTAAGAAGTCTGATGCAGTCTTGGCAGCAGATGTATTATGGGAAACAAACTCTGTGAAACTGGAGGCAAAACACAACCTACAGTTACATGCATGTAACCATCTGTGTTGGTTTTTGTTTTGTTTTGTCGGGTTTTTTTTAAGCACAGAGAAGAGGTTGTTGGAGCCACCTGTGCCTCAGCAGGTGACCTGCCTAGCCAGCGGGGACAACACACATTTAAAACCCCAATTCAAATGTAAGGACGTATAGGATATACATCCTATATTTTTTTTAGAACCTACTAAAGCCATATACTTGAAAAAAACAATATCCCAACTACGTATGATAGATGTGACAATTTTAATCAAACAATCAATCTGATAGAAGTTAGCAGAAGCCTGTGCTTCTGTGCTGTGCTTCCCTAAAATTGCAGGAATTGTCAGGTTAAAAAAATCATAATCTGTACTAAATGCAGCTGCATTTCAAACTGTGGATGAAACACGCATGCATGCAAGTGTCTATGATATTTACATTTAGGCTGGGTCCAAATCCAGTGTGGAACAGTGAAGGAGCATAGGTGTTTCCAATTCAGAATGTGTAATGGCATCAGACATCATTGAAGAGAGGGAAATATTAGTCCTCAGCTCAAGTTTTGGTGGTCTATAACACAGCTCCTGTATTTGAAGTCACTGAGTATCAAAGGACAGAATATGCCTATTGCATTATGACAGATTGAAATTCTTGCACATTAACTGTACAAATCTCAGAGTTAAAGAAAGAGCATTCACTTTACAAAATGCCTAAGGACAAAATGTGGAAGTACAACCCAAGCTGATTAATGTTCTCTAGAAGCCACAAGTTTAGAAGAAACGTCATTGGTTTGTGTCTATAAGCAATACTGTGAGGTCACTAGTTCTTCTTCCTTCAGTCAGAACTGGTCTGGCACTGCAGAAATTTGCATTTCATCATTTCCCTCAATACATAGGCTACAACAGAATAAACTGATTTAAAAGCTTGCTTTTAGCAAGGTGCAGTCCTCACAAGTGTCAAAGCCCATTTACACCCACGCAGAACTACATGTGGTTAAGTAGCTGTTACATGTCGGGCAGGATCAGGCAGGCCCCTCTTGCTAGACGCTGTATGCATTGCATAGAGAGATCCTGTTCTTGCCCCAAGGAACTTTAAATTGAAAGCAAGCATCCGGACTGCCAAAATATCTTCACTGCTTTAGTATGGAAAGCAAGCTTTCTAACACCTCATCCTTTTTCAAGGTAAACCTATCGATTAGGGTGACCTCTAATTAGGAAATGTTACAAGTCCAGTGTTTCTCTGTAGCTGATTGTGTTAAGCAACCGGCACCTCCACTGTATCATCACATAAGCAGCAAAGGGACATTCGGGAGCTAATCCAGTCTGATGCCATACACTGCCTTGCCACCCCAGGTGACTGGCACCCGATTGCATCTGTCATAAACCAGGATGCTGCTCTGTCTCTCAGGCTGAGCTAGCACAGCGACTTGAGAAGCTCTTACAGTAGCTGCCTGTCATTATTTGTCCTGTGAAAAGAAAGCACTCTGTCCCAAACATTTCCAGCCCTTTTGCTTTTGTGGTTGGGCTTACTTGTTACATCCCGAGCAGCGTAGATCAAGAACTCCCTAGTCCTTATTATTGTTCACAGTGTTAGCAATCTCCCCTGCAGATAGTCACGGCAAGAATGGAAAGGGGGAAAAGCATTTCTCGTGCTTTTTTGAAATCCAAATACCTGTAGATGATGTGTTCCGACGACTTGCAAACTATAACTGAGTAGGTATAATGCAGATCAAGATATTTAGCAGCAAAGTGTTTCAAACACAGAGAAAGTGTGGAGTAGGGAGAGATAGACAGTCTAAAGAGCTTGTTCGCCTAACTTACCTAGGAAGGATTTTATTCTATGCACTCTTCCCTTCAGCTTTAGATGAACTGCTGTTTTGTAGCATGCTCCTGGGAAACGCAGAGATTACTCCATTTTCTATGGAAGTTGCATGGCACAATTAATTTCATGCAGCTTTTCCATCTTACTATATACAACTTTACAGGACAGTTTGTCCCACTTCGAAGTGCCTCTTTTTGGGAACTACAAGGAAAGTCATACAACTAACCTATTACATCAGTAAAATCGCATGAAAAAAAGGGGACCTTTAGGTTTTCTCATGAAAGCCTTTGGGTTGCAGTTTAGAACTTGGGAACTTGGTTTCTTAGTAGTTTCTCACAAGTACTCATCAAAAATTTAAAAAGAAATACCTCTTCTCCTTATGCTAACCAGGTCATTTTTACTCTGGACAAACTTTCAACATATGTAAATGTCACTAGTATAGCTGTGGTGGATACTTCACTTGTACCAGAATGTTTCTTACACATATGCCTAGGCCTGCTTTAGCTTGTCATCTTTTCATAGACATTATTCTGCAATTAACTTTTCCCTGCTGTGTGTGAGGTGGGGACAGATTCTAGCAGGATCGGTAGGTAACTCCTGCAAGAATCTCTCTAAACATTCGTATATTTTCTAACAATTTCTGTGGCTTTCTGAAAAACAATGCCCCCATCAACCTCCTTTAATCAGCATGATGTGCCAAGGAAGTGCTTTCATTTTTATACAGCCTGAAATTCATAACAAAACCTTAAAATTTCTTTTTCTATAAATACAATGCAGACTATTTCGTCTCCGAGTATTACTGACAAAAACATCTGGGAAGTTCCTGTTGCTTTCTTCTTTGGCTTTGGAGATCTACTTGTCAACCAAAAGTCATAACTACCTATTACTGCAGCAAGCAAGTGCTTCTGGAGTATAGAGCTAGTGCCACTGTTACTGCCGCTAAGCATGTCCGATCTGCTTGCTTTATCGCAAAACCTTCCTAATAGCCAGGTTAAGATGATTACTGCCTGCTCTGACTGATGGAAGTACAGTGTACCTTTACTAGCTTTTGAAAAACGCCTGGCTTTGCTTGTTATATTTAGCAAACAGGAACCTAACCTGATTTCAGCCTCAATAAAGCAGAGGTATGGGCAGCTTGCTGTCTTTTTGGAAGAGGATGTGGGGACTCTTGACCTGATATGACCTTCACTTTAATGCTTTTTTATAGCTTTATATTGCAAAACCAGTTTGGAGTTAATTAATTGTTTTTACTATCAACAGGGTGTAAAATCTGCATGTGACCTGCCTGCACTGCAGCAGCAGGCAATGCTCTTCACTGCTGCAATTGTCAACTCAAGTTAGGTCGCAGCAGGTCAGCAAATAATCTCCAAAGCATTGAATAATTTAAAGGGTAATTCAGTGGTCAATGAATGTCAGACCTTTTTAATTCCATTAATCATCTCTCCAAATGAACTGTAAATTGCATTAAACAATGAATTTCACAGTTTCCCCACTGACTGTCTGTCCTACATAAGTATGGATTTGAGGCAGGTAATTGTACGTGTTCCAACTGTTCTGATGATTTATATGACAAGGAAGGCAGGCTGACTGTTGTCACTCACATTCAAAACAATGTGTAACAGTGCCCTACCAAAAGATAATTCAGTAGGACACCACCTCATAAACAGAGGCTCGCTGAGTTTGGGGCTGCTGTGTCCTTAGGGTTCATTGGAAACACTTTGACCAGGTGAGCTTCAGTTTTGTTTCTTGATTTGCTTTGGAAAAAATGAAGAATATTACAAGCGTTGAAATCATGAGCCGCATGAGTTCTATAGACTGTAAAATGAGTTTTGTCAACTGCTCATTCAATTCTGAGCTGACTCTGAATTTTGAAAATATTTTCATCTAAATATACTGACATTATTTTGATTTCCTAAGAAGTGTTTACTGAACATGCCCAATGTTATGTAAAAGTTTCTTTTAACTAATTTTCTTTACATTGCTTCTTTAAACATCTGAAGTGATCTTGTTCTTTTATTGTGCTTTCTTTCAAGTAAATTAGTCTCCCACAAGTTACTGTGCAAAGCCAGGGATATTGGGATACAGGCAATGAATGAAAAGAGAAGCTCAGCGATACCATTTCCATCTCAAGCAGAGTAAAGGTGCCAGCCTCAGTGTCTCCTGTGGCACTAGGCGAAGCACATGTTATTTCAGTCTAGCAGTCAACAACTCCGCTAGCCCCTTACACCTCATCAGGGCAGATGTAAAATTCCTATGGTAGAGTTTCCTCACCCCAGAAATGCCCACTATCTCACTGGGCAGCATAGAGTCACTTTATGGGTGATAAAGATCCTTTTTTCTGAGGCTCTTTAATAGACTCCACAAAGCGTAGCAGACAGCTCTTGGTTCTTTTTTGTGGTGCTGATCTTATGTTCCCATTGCTATTATAGAACAATGAAATCTAGAGGAAACTAATATATCCATTTATTTAACCTAGAAAACTGATGAGCAGATTATCCAAGGTTACTGTACCTGCTTCAGAGATTAAACATCATTTGGAAGTCAAAGGGCAACTATTTATCGGCTGCAATGTATTTGATTCAGAGCCTTGAGCAGGATTATATTTCTCATGGGTATTTGTGCTAATTTCAAAGGCTAGACTGACAGACAGTGTCTGAAAACAAAAGTATAGAGGGGTGGATTTAAACAGAATGTTTTTCTTTCCAGAATCCAAAGTGGCTGTATTTTTCAGTTGCTGGACTGAAAAATACTTCCACGTCCTTGGAGGATCAAGGGCTATCAAAACAGACAAAAGGAAGATCTGTGGTTTAGTGGCATCACAGTTCACATGGTTCATATTTCTACTAAGCTCATGGTACTGTTTCACAGACCATGTGGCTTGGGATTGCTTTCAGACACAAAACTATGCACGGAAGTACAGATTTAGATACAACCCAAGATACATCCACAGATATTTGGTGCTTCTGAACAATCTGTATTGAATCAAACCTGCTTATATTAAAGTATTAAGTACATGTTGTCTTTAGAAATTTTCAAAGGCGTCTTTGGGAAGTTGTTATGTGGAAAATTTAAGTAATAGCTTTAGACCAAAAGGACAGTGTACCATCTGAACAAACAGAGTCTGCATGGTATCTTTTAGGGTGAAGGACTATTTCACTTGTAACTACCATAGCAGATCTTATTACTCTAGCACATGATGTAAACAAAACACATTTTTCTATTTCTTCTTCATGAAAACAATAATTGTTGCATTCATTCAGAGCTCCCAATGCAGTGTTGAGGAAAAAACAATCTGAAAGAAAGCTCTGAGGTGCCTTTGGGAGTAGGAGAAAGTGGAGAGTCACTTGAACCCTGAGAGACGACTGCAGTTTTTACCTGACAAATGATATAAGGTGAGTTGAAAGTCTCAGTCATCTGCTCAGCGATGACTGAAACATCAGTGTGTTATCAAGGTTGTTTTGGTCACAAATGCAAAACACAGCACCATACCAGCTACTATGAAGAAAAGTAACTCTAGCCCAGCCAAAACCAGGACAATAAAATAGTTGTAAAACTTATTGGGCAATCATATGCAGTCATAGTAGATGCTAGGAGAAAATAGGGATTTCTAGAAGAATATAGTAAACAATTTAAAACTAACTAAGCACCTCCTCCTTGAGAAGCTGCAGTGAGCAAAACAATCCAGCTCTTAGCCTTGCAATGCATATCTGAGATGGAAGCAACATGAAAGCTTTGGCTAGATTTGAGTCATTCTTCTAAGCAGTAATAATCAGCACTGTGGGCACTGCATGTAAATTAATGACTAGCTGAAAGAGTTGACTTGGGACATGAATTGTAGCAAGTTATTAACTCTGTAAGTGCCTGAGCCAATGTCATGACTACTATGACCCTTTTGGGGTTTCCTTTCTGTTCAGGAGTAAGGTTTGCACAGATTTCTTCTGCAGTGTCACCTGACAGCAAAGGCAAAGCTAATGGATGTGTGCGTTACTGACACAGGCATCCTTGCCAGTTCATTCCTTCAGGTCACGCCGGTTCCAAAAGCTCTTTTGCGCAACCTCTGACCCGATTCACTGCCAAAATCCTGGTCAGAGAGAGCTTGTGTCAGTCTTCCTTGCAGTACTCACGACCTAGAGAGAAGTAACACTACAGCAGTGGGCCAAACAGAGTGTATGGCAAATAGAGTGCTCCTGCACTTTCATGCATCTTTTGTCTAAACTGTGAGCTCCTTGGAGCCCGCATCCTCAGCAAAAGTGGAGGAGACAGGATTCAGGCACTGGAGTTACAAGTTTTAGCCCCACAGCTAAAAAATCTTCTTTGGTGCTTTTCAGTCTTTTGTAAATTTCAGAATCTGGAGCAAGAACAGTTTAAAAGGCAGAGAACTGAGTCTGGACTCCTTTTGTTTTGCACAAGTAACTGCTAAAAGCAAGTGACTAGTCAAAGCCAAAGAGCAGATCTATGTGGATCGCCGCTCTGGGTGCTGGGGTGGAAGGTTTCTTCTTCTAAACAGCTCTGATCCCAGTTGCAGAATATAAGATGCATTGCAGGATGCTAGACCACACACTATCCACATTTGAGCTCTACCAGCATCACCCGAGATCTGCCCTCTGCTCTCCACAGTGGACTGCTAGCTGTCGCAAGGGTGTGCTGTGTACAGCCCCACACCTGCAACCTGCACAATGTAGAGACAAAGCAACAGGGAACAGAATCTTCAGTGTAATACAAGGAACAGCACTCTTCAAGAAATAGGCTATCGAAGGGTTTCTTCACAGTACCTGCAGGATCCCCGCTCCTTGCTTCCCTGACTATAGCGTCAGCCATCTCAAGAGGATCCCCTGCAACACATTCTTACCCGGACTTCTGAAATGATGTGTCTGGAGAACTGCAAACTGGTTCAGATCACTTTAAAGCCCCCTTAGTGGTTAGTGCTGTGGGACATTAGTTCTGGATGACTAATTATTTGGTTTAAAAACAGGTCTTTTGTTTCTTGGGCTATAAAGACAACATGACCACTTTCTGTACTTTTGACCCCAGGGAAAGAAAAGCCACAGATAATAGAATTAAACCCTCATTTCACTTGAGATAATATTTGTGTAAGCTCCCTTAGTAAAATGTCATGTACACTGCCAAGTCTGCAGGTTATCACTTCCACAGTTTGAGTGTTTGGAGACAGGGCTTGGAAGTAGGGGGTATTTGGGGGAAAGCTCTGAGAATTATAAGAGCTGTAACTGTAGAACTTTTTTCCTACTCAGCCCAACATTTCCTTCAAGACTTGAGCTCAGACAAAATAACGGTTAGGATATTTTTTATTGGCCCAACACAGAAACATTATATAAGGTTTCAAGGCCACACAGACGATTTTCCCCATTTTAGTAAGGCTCTCTGTAGATTTTGCAGAGAGAAGAATCAACACATTCAACTGTGATTTCAATTGTGCTCTTCTTTCAAGGGATTATTTTAAAATTCTAAGCCCCATGAAGCAAGGGTGCAAGTCCTCCCCATCAACACTCACAGCTTTTTGCTTATAACTCTGAAATCACACCAACAATAATAAAGCTTCTTGGCCAAGTGTTACTTTGAGACATGTCATTCCATTCCAGGGAAGAAATGAGCTCTCCCTCCCTTTTCCTGCTGCAGTCCTGTTGTGTTTGGATGCCCATACAGTTTCAGGTAACCAACATCAGACTCTTCCATAACTTGGGAGCCAGTCCTTCATTGCCTTCTCCCTTCCCCGTCATGCTGTCTTTCTTGAAATGCTGTTGCTTGTAAATTGCAGTACACATTCTGCAAAAAACGCTAGTAAAGAGAGAATTTCAAACTCTCTGACATAAGTAGCACTCTGAGCAAGTTGGGCGACCTGGTAATACAGAGCTTTTAAGAATGGTTTGAATTCTCCATAAGGAAATCGGGGTTAAGAAACTTAGCTTCAAAAAGCACAAGTCTGTTCTTTAAATATTCGTGATATCATCGGTATTTCTTAACTGCAGAACACAGCTCCAGCCTTTCCTGTGAAGGAATTCAAACTACCGGTTCTCCATTATGCCTGTCCTCTGTCAAACCTGAATACACTTTTTTAGAGTGCGAATGTTCATTCAGTAAATATACCACAGTATAATGTCTTCCTTAACTCACAGCTCCCCACTGTTTCTGCTTTTTTTTATCTCCATGTAGGAATTATAGAGGCAAACCACTGGACTGCTGTGTCTTCACGTACAAAGCTGGCTTTTGTGGGTAGGCCAGAGAAGGCTGCTGGAGCCGGCAGAAGGAAAACAAGATACAAGAAAAATATTAGTTCTGCTTTGTGCCATATGCTTTGGTGTCTTGTTACAGAATAGTCAGTCTACAGTGGAAATCAGAGTCCCCGTGCGATGCCACAACTGTGACATGACACAGTATGCAGTGGGCATATGCATATATGTAACCTCTTTCACGCAGCATCCCCCTCACAGATCAGTGTCTGCTTTGAGCAGCTCCAGAATGTTTGTTTGCAATACTTGTCCAAAAACACTGCTAAAGCTGAGCTGTAAATAACCTCTGGGAACAAAGTGGACAAGGTTGTGATGAAGAAAATTTGGAGAAAGCAATTAAAGCAACCTATATTGTTATGACTAAGATGCAGAATTCTGGGATTGGAGCAACATGAAAAATATCGGAAGTGGAAAGATCCTGAAGCAACGCTGCTTAGGTCCTCTTGGAGTTTGTTACACTTCTGGCAGTGGCCAGTTCTGTATTACCTGTCAAGAAGCAAGATAACCTCACATACAGGAGACTGGCTTTGCTGCCCGTGGCCAAGTCACAATCGGAAGCACAACCCAAAAGTGACCAGGAGCTAACTTTTATTCATTTCCGCAGGGGACGGGCACTTGTCAGTCAAGGCAAAGCCCCAGCTCTTGGGCAGTGGCAGCTGGAACCTTTACTTTCTATCAGTCTAGAGTGCTTGCGCTCCTAACCATCATGTGGACCATGTACTCCAAAACATTTCTGCAGTGACTTGATGCATATACGTATATATGTGAACACACACACAGATTCGTCTGGCATTATCTCAGGAATTTGGATAGATGTTAACTGCAATTGCAGGCTGTGCATCACTTCTGTTGCTCCAATTTAAACCTGGCACACAGCTCAGCACTGCACCCCAAAAGTAATCACTGGATAGAAGAGTCCGTAATCTGGAAGGACAGATGTACAATAGACCATTTTTAGGGACATAAGAAGACTTCTGTGGTTACTTAGTGTATACTATGCTATAATAACAAGCAATACAATAATCTCTTACTAAAGAGGAAAAGACCAAGGATTGTTTGAACAAAAAACTTGAAAAAAAACACCTATAAAACTTTCCACAGCAGTTTAAACAGATTATTTTTAAAATCATACTGTTAGAAAAACCTTTGAAATTCCACGTGAGGAGGATTATTCAGCCAAAATCCCAGAGACCAGTTGTAGATAATTTCTGGTTATCTTACTGTTCAAGCAGAGTCCTTCCCAAGGATTTCCACGACTCATCCTGTTTCCACCCCTCTAACAGAAAAATAAATGAATGATGGGTCTTCAGGGTTTTTTTTATATTCCAGATACTTAATACTGAGCAATATGCAGGATCCAGAAAAAAGAAATCTTCCAAGTCTTCTTTTTCAGCCTTAAAAATGCTACAGAGGATACAAACACTATTTCTTCTCTTTTGCGGGTCACTTGTAATAGACAAGCTGCTTGTGATGCATTCCATGCTGGGACCAGCTATAAGCCATGCATCTGCTGAATTTAGGAATAAAGAGCTAGTCCATAAAATGTGGAATCAGAAGGGTGGCCTCAGGGGCATAATTGTGCATTACTTCTGTGAGATCAGAGTGTTTCACTAAAAGATATATATTGTTACAGGAAAAGGGCTTCCATGCTTTTTTATTCTGATTATTTATTGTTTGCATTGCTTGTTCTGCTATGCTAGATCACACAGCAGAGGTAACCTGAGAGAACGCTCTGCATCTTGCTCTGGAGCTCACATTATTTGCCACTGCAAAGGAAACTTTTGCTATTAAAGTTGTGTGCAAGAACATTTAAGCTGTTGCTCATCTAAGATCCTTGGGCCTACCAACAAGTGTGAACAATATTCAGTTTAGGAATAACCTTGGTCGCAGTAATATTTCTTCTGTGTCCCTTTCTCTTTTCCTTCTCACCAGAGAGATGTTCATGTAAGCAAGGCCTCTGCAAGTAGCACTGTTGTTAACTACCCTAGAAAATATCTTTTACAAAGAAAAGGATTTTAAACAGCTTTTCTCACTGTAGTCATAATGACCACAGTCTGTAATTAATTACTTACATCATTACTTTCCTAGATGAAAAATCATTTGAAGCAGGGGGTCTACCCAGCATGAACTAGAAAGACTAAAGTGATTTATTTTTTAACAGGAACGTTTACCAATGAAGATCACTACTTCTTCAGTGTCAGAAGTGCCACAAGCACTTGCTTTGCATGGTTAAGATGACTGTGATAACAGGAGATGGCAGCTGCAAAAGACAAAGAAAGATGGGAAATACCTGAACAAGTCCCGCCTTAAGCCTCTTATCAATACTATGTTTAACTGTAAAACATCAGGGAGACCCTCTCTGTTGACAAAAGAGCCTGCCCTGCAGTGGGACTCTGCTGCTGTGGAGCTCTGCGGAAGGAGGACCTGGCCCTGAGGCTGTGCCCCCAAGGGCCTTCCAGCAAGAGACACCAAGAGGATGGCACTGGCGTGCAAAAGTTCAAGGCAGGCTTTTGAGAATACTTCCATTCCTCAGTGATTTTCTCTGTGGCTCTTTCACGTACCCACTCTTTGAACTAAGACACCAGAATAAGGTATCCAGCCTCAGCTACAATGCCAAACACAAGGAAAATAAAACCTCTCTGTTTCCACTCCAGATTCCACATTTAATATCTGCCATGTTGTGCACGCTTATGACATTCTGCTTTTCTGAACAAAATGGCAGATGGTACCAAACCAGGTGATGTACATGGCTCTGTTCCACCAGCACTGTTACTGTGCCCACACAGGCTGCAGCGGCTGTGCCAGAGCCATCAGGTCCCCTGCCCAGCCACGGTCGCCGGCAAACGCCAGCCTTCCCCGGAATAAATTCCCATTTCACATCAACCACGATTATGGATTTCCATGTTGTCTCATAATAAAAAAAATATCTCAGATAGTTGACAAATGTTTTTCATAACCCAGGTGATCAGTATCAATAACAACTTTGTCTTTTGCCTTCTTATTGACTGCATCAGCTGATGCAGATCATTGCTGTGACTGTTGCCAGTTTGGTGGAGACAGACAGGAAAAAGAGAGCAGAGGGATGACCAGGACACTGAGTGACCTTGGCATACAGGCAACCTAATTTAATGTTAGTCCCAGACACAGTTCCAGCTCTCACACTTTTTAATATCAACAAAGGGCAAATATCCATTCCTTTCTGCTCAGGCCTTCATTGCTAGAAGTCCCCAGGCATGGGAGGAACTGCTAACCACCTGACTGTTATCAGCCTTAATTATTTACTAGATGCACCTGAAAACTGTGACATTTATAAAGCAAGAGCCAGTGGCCCCTCCCCTATGTGATTAGCTGTGGATAGATTTCCTATGCTTTTTCTTCTTTAAGGTTTTCTCTGTAGTATAAGCTCATAAGCATGTCACTCCTTAGGTTTGATGGGTAAAAAAATATGGATTAGAAGCAGCTTGAATTAATTATTAATTAAACCATCTCATGGGCTTTATGTCCAGGAATAGAAATATGTCTCTTCAGATTGGGGTGTCTGTGTACATTCCTACAGCTGATTTGCAGCTTACTGCTAAGTGCCATTTGGTCTTTCACATGCTCTCTGCGTCGGTACAATACCTGCCCTTTCTGAAGCTGGCTCTGATAGTCAGGCTGGGCAATGTGTTTCTGCTTAATAACTTCACACGTACAAGCAGCCTTATCCAAAAAAGCAGAGCAGCACTGAGTGACAAGCAGGGATGGATTCCGCATGTTGGGGGGTGTCACTTTTACTAGGTAAATCAATACCACATTTCCCTTCTTATCTTGAAAGCTATGGGAGGACAAATTACATTAGCATGGATCTCTGCTTTGGCTCCTGCCATGCTCCTGCAGAACAGCAGGCTGCAGCTTTACAAACCTTTGCCCTGATATGCTGTCAGTCAGCTATTGGAAAGGCTGTGGCAGGCTTGAACATGTTTGGGGTACTTTTTGTGGATAAAATACAGAGGCAGTAGCTGCATGTGCACTGGGGAGCCAACTGTGGATCCTGCTGCTGGTAAGTGGTCCCTGTCGGCTTCAGCTGGCTGATGACAGATAAGACCAGTCTCACCTGAAGCTGACGTGACCAGAAGCACCATGAACACTAACTCTGCTCTACCTCTGCTATCTTTTGGCCCCTCAGAAAGTCCACTCGTAGTTCAAGGGGGAACTTCTGAGTATGAATTCAGAGTTTATTTCACTGCCCAGAGATAATTCTGGGAGGTACAAACTATGCCAGGAAAAAATTGGCAGAAAATATACAGAATAGGATTACTAGATAATAGTTAAATCTAATACACTGGTTTCTTTTGTCCCTTTTCAGCACTGGCTGAATTCATCCAATTTAAATGCTTCTGTCAGGAGAAACCCTGCCACTCCTACCCTGTGCTCCAAGTCCTTAGAAGACAGAGGTGTCAGTACAGTTTGTTCCCAGACTTTTGCAGAGATTAGACTGGATTCGGTTACGCCTCTTGAAGCCTGGCAAAGCCAGGATTGTGACCAGCAGAGACAGTGCCTTACCGAGATGGTGGTTCTAGAAGCACCGAGCCTGTGGAGACTGGCAACAGTGGGAGCACGATTGCCAGCTATCGTTACTGCAGACCTGCAGCTGCAGCCCAACATGCAAGCGAGGTGGTGCACCTCCCACCTTCGTTGGGTACGGTACTGAGTGCTGCCAAACAAAGCAGCGGAGAGGCAGGGGGACCTGCAGCCTATGTAACATGCTCAGTGGTGTGCACACTGGGTGGTTTTGTGATGTGGATCTAGTTGTAAAGATGATGCTTTCTATATAGAAAGCCTTGTCACTGTCACACAAGGTATTCTTTATTTCTTCTGAGCAGTTCTTGGCATCTACAAATGGAGTTTCTAGATAAGATGCCAAAACGAGCTTCATCTGTGTAATCCCATATCAATTGAGGGCATCCAGAAGATTAACTAAGGAATTTTCTCTACAGGGCTGCTCCTGGACAGACCCAAAACACCCCCTGTGACTCTGGTTTGCTCTTTTTGTTTAGGACCCCCATTTTTATTATGGGACAGGCTGCGAGGAACAAGCAAAGAGGGTGATGTCGCACCACAGTGCAAGTGCAGTCCACTGTGCTGGACTGGCAGTAGTGTCTCTCATGTCAGGCGATTTTCCACTGAGAAGACTGGTTGATCGAGGACTTCTCAGTGGTGCCAGATATGAAACTGAGCAAGGGCCCATTTGGGTTGGAGTAGCCATGCCAGGCGGGAGCATCCATCTCAGACACGGAGGCCACACGTGCATCAATAAAACGCCAGTGACAATGGCATTGAGGACAGCTAGCACAGAGCCACCAGTGTTTGTACTATTCACCTCCATCTGCAGAAACACTGGCCACATGGAAAACGCACAGTGGCAATGGTTCCCCGATTGGGTTAACTTCCAAACCGTGCCGGGGTGCTGACGGGAGCATGTGAGCTGGCCGAAGTCAGAACTGGGCAAGGGCCACGCTGGCAGTTCAACAGTAGGTACGAATGAATTCCAGCACCCTGAAGTGTTTAAATACCGGCTTAAATGTAGCCTATATGGCACTTCCCATCCCCTGTCATTTTTTCCCCCTGGGAAAGGGGGCTCGGCAGCATCCCCCCCCAGAGGCAGCCCACCGCGCTGCCCCGCTGGCACAGCTCTCAGCCACGGCACAGCTGGCCGAGTCGCACCAAGTAATGTCTTTGATGAAGAACCCTTGCCTTCAGTGAGTATCAAAGGTGAGCGTGGGTTTTGGAGGCTGTGGGAGTGTCATGAGACAGAACTGTTTCAGACCAAAAATTGTTATTGGAGACTGTGTGTAGGGTTAGAGGTCAAACATGAATTTATATTTTATAAAAAAGCTTCTCCCGCACTGACTTGTCCAATATTGATGTCAGGGTCCTATATTTCCCATTTTAGATTGATGATCTCACATATTCTGCTAAAATAAGGTTTTAAAATCTGGTTTAGGTGCCTGTGATGTCGCCAGGAAAACAATGGAAGATCCTAACCCCAAGTTCTGGCTGAAATAGTAAATAGGATATAGTATTTAAATCTTTCTTTTAAGATGCATTTACCTTACATACCTGCTGGATAAATAACATCTGCAATTTTATACTGCATCGGGATTCTTTGTGTGTTCTTTAGTAAAAGTTTGTGAACCATATTTGAAGGTACTTGGGTTTTTCCCAAAACAAATATGGATGCCTGAATATACTGCTAGAGATTTCACTGAGGCAATTCATCAATATTCTGAGAAGAAAACAGGTTAGTCAATGCTGTCTTTAACATAAATGTCATATAAGAGGGTATAAGGCATAAAACTGCATATATATGCTTGATAGTAGGTTGGACACTCAGCAAAGTAGTCAGAAAATGTAAGTGCAGCAGGGTGAAATGCAAAAAAGTGGTCTGTACAGCCACAGCCTCATCACCCATGGGGACATATCGTATCTGCCAGCCCTAATCCACTCCAAAAATCACTGCTGAAAAGGCCAAGTCCCTTCTGGGCTTTAAACAGAGAAATTACATGTAGAAAGAGAACTACATCCATTTTGCAAGGATGAGTACTGGGTCATGGGTCTTTATATTTTTTGGGAAGAAAACCTTCCCAAGATGGTTATTCTCATGAACAGCCAAAACAGACGTCCTTCTGACAATACAATTTGAAACTTCAGAAACATAGTTCAGGATCAATCCCCTGTTCACATACATACAATCTTTATTTACTTTGGTTTGGGGCTTTTTTGGGGGGGTGGTTTTGGTTTGGGATTGGTTGTTTTTTTCTGTTAAGTTTTTTTCTTAGCTCAAATTTTACAGCACTACAAGAAAAAAAAAAACCTCAGTATTGATCCTTTAAGGTTAAGAACTTGGTGCACTTAAATTATTCTAACCCAGAGAGTTTGAAATTTATGGTCCCTCTTGAACCTCCCTGCCTCACCAGCTTCCTTGGGAGGACCCTGCTGCAGGCTGCACGCCAACTGCAGTAAAATTTAAAGAGGTGAGAGAGAAACTTCCCAGAAAATATAAACATTTCATGGAAATGAAATAAGTCTTCCCTTATAGGAACTCACCTCAGCAAGCTTTAGATAAATGGAAAGGTATTCAGAATTGTAAGTGGATATAAAGTGTGGTGTTTTAGATACATTTGTTTATGAGCAATGCAGGAATGTACATTGTCTTCGGAGGGTCGAGTTGGACAGCGAGGGGCTGCCCGCCGCCCCCGTCCCGGGGCCAGGGCCCGTGCCTCCCCAGGGATGGATGGCGGCCGCACGCGCCTTCCCCCGGCACAGACCCCGCTCATGCCCGCCACGGCACCTGAACTTGCGACACCCACGCAACCCGCGAAGGATGGGAAACACTCCCCGGGTTCGGAGATGGGAAACTCAGGATAATAGCCACGAGTAAGACACTGCCAAGTGCTCTCCGCCTGCGCCCGAGGTCTGTGCTGACACAACACAGACGGCTCACGTGGCTGCACAGTAACAACTGTGGAGAGAAATAAAGTGTGAGCCTTAGAAGGGCTGTAAATTCCTCAGCCCCACTCACTGGGCAGCAGCTCCGAAGGTCTGCTCCTCCTGCCGCCCCCCATCACCCACGTGTCCTCAGAAACCTCACCACGTCCACGGAGGCCCCGGGAAGCTGCTGAGAAAAGGACACACTGGAAGCAACAACAGGGACTCCAGAAGGGAACATTTTGCCCGGGAAGATGCTGGAGAATTCCGGTCCAGCGGTGGCTCAGAAACGCGAGGGGTTTGGTGCGCCTCCAGTGCTGCCTTCTTTCTGAAGGTCTCTGCCGTGGCCGCAGAAGAAACCTGCCAAACTCATCCAAACTTTGCTTTTCTGGCCATCCTCGCACAGCCAGGCATTCATTCCACAGTGACCTACACCACGATGACGGGTGAACACGAGGTGGGTGTGCGCCGGCGCAGCCCCACGGCTCGCTGCCCCGCACCGGGGTTTGCTTACACCACGCTCAACCCCAGTCAGCAGCTTTTCCTTGTAGGTGGGTAACTGACCCCTCAGTGTACCCACAAGAAACCGTGTGTTCACTTCTGTGCATGCACAGAAATCACAGAAAAAATCATGCTTTTATCAGGCTCATCACATTTAATAGGAAATATAGGAAGGGATGCACAGGATTAATCATGCAGTTTTACCAACTGTTCCCAAGTTCTTAAAAACATTTAGCAAACTCTCTGCAGTTTAATCCTTCTAAGCTTTCCTGTGTCACTCAGTGAATTTCAACTCTAAGCTGCTGCTGCAGACATTGCTTATGTGATGTGTTTCTGTGTGAATGAACATCTGCAAAGCAGAGAAGTGATGCTGCACTCCAAAATGCCGCTGTGTGTCACAGGACAGGTGCTGGGGATGTTTCTAATGCATAAAGCGAGGTAACTGCTGTCCTTCAGACGCCACATGGGGATATCAGCTAAGGAAGAAGGAAGGCAGAATCTTCCGAAATACACATCAAGCCAACGAGCCGTGCAGTTTGGAGACGCCTGCTACTGAGACTTCTGAAGTTTCTGTCCAGGAAGGCAGCACATCTTTGAAATCAAGGTGGAAATTTTCTCCCTGCTTCCTCCACAGTTGGAAAAGCTCTATTTTCCAATAAACACACATGCCCACAGGTACACCATGGTGGATTCTCTGGTAAAAACTGGGGAGACAACTGTGAATTCTGCTGTGAGGCCGGTAGCACCCCGTCCATAGGACTGGGTTGGTTACTTCAGGTCTCATTCAAATTAGACAGAAATTGTCTGGATTTGACCTTGATTGCAGCTGACTTTGTCTCAAGCTCTTAATCTGCGTGATTGTCGGTTCCTGTTCAGCCGAGCAACACCAGTTGTACCCTCACTCCGTGTCTTACCCATTTAGCTGTGCACCCCGTGACAAGGGACTGACTTTTCTTCCTCTGATACAAATACCAAGGACCCCTTCGTCTTGGTCAGGGCCCCGGAGTTCTGCCTTTATTATGATTGCCACTTGTGCATTATGAGAGCTGATTAGGCTGTGAATCCCATGTTAACGATGTAAAATGAAAAGAAACAAAAAGTCACAAAACCTGGCATTTCCGCACGTTGTAACTGACTGGAATGGTTTCTGAGGTTGGGTTTTCCTTTCCCAGTTGTATCTACAAAAACGTAGAAACCCAATTCGTTTAGAAACTTAAACCCATGCAATATTTGTGCATAGGAAATACATTCTGTGAGTATTCAGCTCAGATTTTTTCAAGAGGTTCATTTTTTTTTCATTTTTGAATGTTTGTTTCTTACATACCAGCCAACCTCAGACAAGTCCTTGCTCAGCAACTGAAAGCTGACTTCATGTTTACTAACATCACTAAGAGTTTTCAGAAAGTTCTTTTTTAAAGGAGTTCTAAGAGACAATAAGTAGAAAGCTTGAAGAAAAATTTGTCAAAACATACATATGGAAAGGAGACAGTGTCACCCCACTCCTTCTGCATGAAAGTTTGGGGAATGACCCTAGGGAGAAGCATCACAGGCCATAAATCTTCATTTTAATCTTTTAGCCAAAAGCTGTATCTTTCTAGTCAGCTAATGGCATTTTGACAGGGTGTGCAGCTGAATGTCTTTAAAAGTGAAGTAAGGGATACTGCAGGAAGATTCAGTAGTTTAGAGGCAAAATTCTTCACACCAGTGCCTTTGAAATGGAAGTGCTAGTGTTGCAAGTCTGCTCTTTCTGAAAAGCTTCATTGTCCACAATTTATTTTACAAGTTTTATGAGTGAAGTTAGAGATCAAACAAGGATGTCATTGCTTTAGCCAAAAGCAGACAGGGTAAGGACAAAGCGGTTTGCAATGCCCCCATGCCCTCCACATTCCTCAAACTTCACAATTTAAACCTGCAGCCTCCTCACAATCGCAGCGCTGTCCCCAGTCCCCTCGGGGCTCTCCTGCAGCCCTCACCTCACATCAGTGCCATTCCTTTGCATCCTGGGCTGCCTCCAGTTCTGCTGTTCCCTGCACCCTGGACCTCTGCCTCCCAGGTCTCCATGCGGGTCTCCAGAAGAGACAGGCGAGTTGCCTTCACAGCTTGAACAACCTGTGGCTGTGTTGGCAAAACCCAGCCCGAGACCTGTGTTGGATGTCTGAGAGCCCTCCACCCCACCGTGGTGACCTTCCCTGGGCAAAGGAGCTCTTCACCACCAGGAGCGACAGAGAAGGGTGAGGACTCCAGTGCCGGCAGATGGGTATGTGGACGCCCAAACACACGGCAATCAGGGGTATGTTAAAGAAAAGCAGCCTCTGCTCCAGGGCTACCCACGGATTCATGGCCAGAGTGGTACCTTTCCCCAAAGCCACGCTCAGCCTGGTCAAGTACACTATTTCCCTTGGCCTTTAGTCCATGCTTATGCTTGTGCGTGTTCATTTTCTTCATCTTTCTGCTAATGAGATGGAGTAACTGGTTATCCTTGCGGGCCTTGCTGTACCCCAGAGGGGTTTCCTGCGAGCACAGAGGACGAGACATGTATGGGTTCTCAGGAACATGTTTTAGCATTTCTGAGAAGTCATCACTTACAAATTCTACTGCGAAGGCAGAGGCAACCCCTGAGTGTGAGCAGTGCATGAGAGGGGAAAGAAGCCAGGGCTTGCTGTCACTGTTTAATGTATCTGCAGTAGCCCGAAGGCATGCATGGAGGAGGTGGTGGGATAGCAGCAATGCTGCAGCTTCACTCTTTTTTGTGACATATTACGTCCAGAAGAGAAAGAATTGCCTTGTAGGGAGCATAAATCAGGGGCTGCTTTCAGCTTTTAAAATAAGGTAAAGTTTGTATGAGTATAATTATAGTCTCTGATGCAAATAAAACAAGATGTGACAGATACAGAAGGCTGCCACTACTAAGCTAATGCTATAAAACTTCAGTAAGTGACTAGCATTTGGCAGGAAGTTCAAAGAAGATTTTACCCTCCCCTGACATCGATACCGTGTCTAAGATATCTCTTTTTAAAGCTTTTTGTTGAATTTGATATACTTTTTAAAACAATGATTAGTTAGGATTGCCTTGAGCTGCATCATTTAAGCCAAATTTATTGATTCCAAAGTACCAAATAACTTTCTTCAGTCACCAAAAAACAATGGTATGCAATGTGTAACATTGACAGCAATGTTACATTTTCACACTACAAACATTCTATTTTCCAAATTCAGATTATTTGAGGTTATTGTTTAACTTCTCTCTAAAGCCAGTCTTACTGCACCTCTCTGAAAGACTACTTCACTCTGCGTGTCCCACAGACAAATACATGGAGATTTTATACACACGTGGAAATGTGTGTTCACCCAGCAGCAATGGAGAGTTCAGTTCCTCCACACCCCCAACAGCTCCCCACAGCTATGGGGACCCTGAGACAAGAGGAGCTGTGCTGATCCCCCCCCGGCGCAGTATGTCCGCAGACCACTACCTCTGGAGTCTGAGAAGGTACACCTTGGGAAGAACTGCCGTTTGCACGTTCTGGTCTTACGGTCTTCCCTCAACATCCATGACAGCCACTTCAGAAACAGGACCACAGACTTTTGGTCCAATCCAGTATGGCTGGGCACCACAGCGGTCGTTAGTGCCTGGCTTCCAGGCAACTGCTCTGACCCGTGGCCTTTATTACTCTTCCATTAGCAAGACACAGTTTCATGTCTTTTCATGAAAGAATTGGTCTATAATGACCCATTTCAGAATCTGCAGCTTTACATTCCAAAGTGTCCTCCAGTTTGGTTTTGTTAGTTTTTTTTTTTTTTTTAACAGGCTGCTTTCCTTATGTGTGTAGCAGAGCAGTGTTCAAATATGCGGGCAATGCTCTCTACAAGGTGTGCAGGTCTCATAAATAGATACAGCAACATTATTTATATGTGAGGTAAAAGGGTTGGATCAGGTACACAATATCTAGAGGACTGTCCTGGCAGCAATTTGCAGGATTTAGGGATTCTGCATCCCTCTCTGTTAGAAGTTACCCAACTGCTCCCCATTTGACTGCTCAGATACTCACCAAGTAATCAATCACCATGACTCCTCACAAAGATAACGTTCTGAGTAAGAGTAAATTATAATGATGAAGTCTCCAAGGGAGTATCGAAGCAAACTATAATTACAAAAGGTTACTATCTGTGACACTTCCAACTGCATATTCCTTATCACCAAGTCTCCTACAATTTGTAACCTTAATTTATAGCCTCCTGGGCTACATTTGTCTTACAAGTTGCCAAATTTCTCTGGTCTGACCCCTAAAATGCTCAGAAATTAGGTTGTCTGATAAACATCCTATGGTTTGTAAGGCCAGACGCTGTAAGGATCATAATCACCACTGCCACAGCAGTGGTTTAATAAACATGGATGTATAATTCACTGAGAGATGTGCAGCCATGGCTTGCCTTACGTTTACTCTGATAAACACTTAACGTTGTTGGCACACATTTTCCCCTGCAAATAGAGCATGGTGCTGGCTGCATCGGTCTTCAGAAGTGTCTCTGTGCCTCTCTGTAACAGCCTCTTTTTTTGTGCGGTATGTCACCTTTACATCTCAGGGACGTTGCACACAGGTGTGCCGTGCCGTGCCGTGCCGTGCTGTCTCGGAAAGGTTGCTTGTCAGCTCCGCTGTTCCCTGCCCAGGCTATGCCATCTGCATGCGTAGAGCAACATAGAACAAAGCACCAGTTTTTGCTCCCTAAGTAGGGGAGTTCTTACTCTTCCTCCTGGGACAAGGTGTTCTATGATCAGCTAATTCCAAAAAGAAACCTTTCGTTTGTCACCTGGGTGCAGCAATTCCCCATGTCACCAAAGCAGATCTTTCCATACAGTGTCATGCACACACTTCAGCGTCAGTTCTGCTCTAGCAAATTTCTCTGACCTGTTTGAATGGGCCCTCAAAGCTACACACAACACAGAGAGCACTGTCACAACGCTATTCGCTATTCGGATGAGTCACACACACACCCCCACACACCCCAGAGGGGAGTTAGAGTCTTGATGCCACTCAATGCAAATGTCAGCTTTTGTGCTGCCAGACTAGGAATGGGGTGGCTATAAATCTATCAGAGACAACTAGAACTACAAATTGGAAGATCCTGCAGAAACCCATCCAGGCACCCACAGGCTTGAAGTTCCTGCTCCGCTGCCTTTACTAGTGTTAACCCTAAAGGCAAAGCCCAGAAGGCAGCTGTCTCGCCTCAAGCCGCACTGCATAGTGGATGCAGGGAAGGGTCAGAAAACTAACAGCCTGTGTGGGCCAACGTGCTGGTGTAAGTCTCAGGTATAATAGGAGCTGTATTGTTGGTGTTTTCCTTAGGTCATTGCAGCAAAAGCAAGGGGAACATTACCCTGTGCAAATGGGGTACATGACATAAGGGATGGTCATAGCAGTCCCTGCCATTCTCCTTTGTCTCTCACTATTGCAGGCCATTTAGTCTACACTGCCACTGCAATTGTGAGAGCCACCTAAATCACAGCCACTTTCACTCTGAGCAATATGACTTTCACCAAGTCATTTGCTGTTTCGAGTGTAATAAAGTTTTGCAAAACGCCCATCTTTTCAACCCACTGAATGAGACTATCCAGTAACCTAACACTGGTCAGTGCCAAAGAGCAGGCAGTCTTCAGCACTGCCTGGGAACGTCCCTCCCAGTGCTCCAGCACCTATTCTGGTCTGAGATGACATCACAGATCTCCTGAAGGAATGAGAAACAAAGAGTGACAATGGCAGCACGGAACAGCCTTGGGCAAAGGAAAACAAGATCCAATGCACCTACAGCACGACAGCCGGCAACACTTGCCCAGTAGATGCTGCCACAGCAAAAGCTCTGGGCCAGTGCTGGGAAGGCCGTGTAGCAGCTGTGGTTGACACTGTTCAGTGAAACAATTAATGCAATCAATTACTTTCCAAGAATGTCTTGTCTAATGAATCACCGGGCCATTAACCTGAGCAGTCGTAATGTATATTCCCAATGTCAGTATTGCTTGAATAATCCCCAAGGGAATAATTAGAAGCGCATCACGTGTAATGCATTACTGGATCCTAATAAGTACAACGACTCCCTAGCATACTGTCAGTGATTTAGTAAGGAGTCAGTGGATGGAAGACAAAGAGGAAGAGACAGTGGCAATACATATGAATAGCTGATATTAATACCTTGCCATGACTTCAGAGAATTTGTGTATCTCTTTAATGGCATTAAGACTGAAGATGTGAAGCAGAGAAGGAAGGAATTTATTTAAATTAAGTGGTCAGATTGTTTCTAGAAATGGGATTTAGTCCTCCCTACAGTCTAGCCTACACTCTGAGTTCATCCCTTATTTATTCTAGACCCTGGTGTCTACATAATCCGTACTTCAGTCATGATACTTCATACTTAGGTTCCTTTCCAGTTAGCCAGTTACTTCCATCCTTGAAGCAACACAAGCAGAGCTGGCTGCGTAATTCACACTAGGGATACTCCAGGCAGCAATTATGCATGAGGAGAGGCAACTTTCCCTGCCTCTGTCCAGAATAGGCTTCTAACACTACCCCAAAAGCCTCCATCCACCTTTGTGCCACCTCACACTGCACAGAATGTTCATCCTCTATGCAATGTTTTTAAAATTATCTAACCCCCCGCATCTCTCACTGCTACAGAAATTACAATTAGGTGTTTGGGGAGTATGGGGCATCCAGAGGAGGCATGACTGACTCCTCTGGAGTATGGATGGACATGCTCTTCCCCAAAGGATGCTAGCCATGAACAACACTGACATGAGCCAGTTGACATCATCTGGGGCTGGATGCCAGGGTCCTCTTTCTGGCAAGGCCCAGCAAATAGATAGGGAGATGGACATAACACAGCTATAGACATGGCAGAATGGTGCCTCAGTCTGTGTACCTCAGTTTCCCATCCTTATAAGCGATTATGGGTATTAATATTTATGTAGGTCAATATTAGGGACCAAGCTAAGCACTGTTACAGTCTGTATCCCTACACAAGAAGAGCTGGTAGGCACAGCAGGATATAGATAGGGGCAGCATAGGAGAAGATATGTTTATTTGAAAGCTTATTTGAAAATGGGAAAATGTGGACGGTGACTGGCAAAACTGACTGACTAGAGGTAGCTTCCCACCTAATAGCAAGTGAGATATTGTAGCAAGATGCTACAAACCATGATGGACCATGGAGAGAAGTCACGTAGCACACATTTGAGGCAGTGAAGAGAGCCAGTGGAAGGATGACTAGAGAGTTCGGGTGAAAATTTTCTTTGTGGTTTGCGCAGGGGGACAGGGAGAGGAAGTCTGGAAAAGCAGGCTGCGGTATTGGAGCAGAAAATGATGACAGCTTTAGTAGGAATTTTTAAATATTAAATCAAGTTGAAACTAATTCAAACAACAAGAGAATTCCTACTATCTTTCCAGGTGCCTACAAGTCTGTCTGTTAGGGCAGCATCTTGTATCTGCTTTTTTACAGTACAAGGCAAATGATTGTCTGTCATCCTGTTTATATTAATTATGAGCCAGATGTAAAAAGTGCTGATCCCATGCCTGTCAAATTCATCAAACTATTCAGCAAACTCAGGGCTACAGCCTGTGTGCACGGAGAAAAACTCAATGTTGGGGGAGTGTTCTTGTCTCTCAAATATTCCATGAAGTGTACACCTCTGCTGTGTTTTGAAATGGTGACAGCAAAGTTCATTGCTGCTGAACATCAGTACTCAGATGGATAACCAGCAGCCACTTCCTTCTCTCCCTCCTCTTCCCCCCGCCAGTATTTATTTAATTTCAGATCAAATAAATCAATATGATGCTAGAGCCAAAGCTTAGGGCAAGCACCTGCCTCTGATCCTCCCAGTCCTCCACAACAATCAGGATATTGGAGGTTACTGTAGGCTGATATAAAGCTAAACCTCAGAGGGAGTTCCAGTCCTAAAGGGCCTTTACCAGTGACTTCACAGGATGGGAAACTGGTACTAGCTGAATGTCCAGGACACATGAAAAGCTCTCCTACCAGTGTTACTGGGGGAGGGGAAGCCAAAGCAGGGAAAGAGAAAAAAATGAGGAGACATTTGTCAGCTGCTGAACTTTTACCACCAAGTCTAGGGGGAAAGACACGTCCCGCCCCGCTCCATCAGATTTGCTCTGCAGTCTCCGGACTGCTTATCTCAAGATGATCAGAAAAGTGGAGAGATGCTGCTCTGCAACAATGAACACAACTTTTCCTGGGAGCAGAAGGCCTGTCTGCGCAGAGCCTGCCGGCAACACCGCACTGGAGGCGCCTCAAAAACTGCGAGGGGAGCCACGTGCCCTGGGCAGGGGCCGGGGCCGGACTGCAGTGCACCGCTGCCGCACAGTAAGGGGGGCAGCGGCTGGAGGGTCTGCGTGTCCATGGCACCAGGAGTCCGTTATTACAAAATTAAGCTAAGCTGGCTCCTCATAAAATCTCTTTGGTGGAAAATCTCCATTTACACATCTAAGACTGTGAGAAGACATAAATAATTCACTGCCCCGTATCATTCTTACTGCAGAAAAGTTTTCAGGTAATATTGTCTTTATAAAAACATAAAAACAGATACACATCTACTATCTGCGTTTTTTTCCTCATAAGGTTGAAGAGTACATTAAGTGACCTTCCTTTCCAATAGGATAAGAAATCTAATGCCAGCTTAAGAAACTTAAAAGTTGTTAGCAGTTATATATTACTGGCAACATATTTTACACTAGGCAGCTATCAAAAAAAAGTCATAAAAAATGCAATTAAATGTCTGAACTGTTGCTATTTTGGAAATTAAAACAACACACAGTATCCTTGCTGCAGCTTATATTACTTACTTATGACTTGTGCACAGTTATTTTCACCAGTTTAACCATGCTTCTTTTCCATAAAAGTCTGCTGTTAATAGGTCCTTCGGGAACCCTGAAAATAACAAGATCTGTAATAAAAAAATTAATAACACTGAGAGAAAACTCAAGTTAGAAAGGCTTTTTACAGCACATTAAAGCTTCTATTAAAACAAAAACAAAAACAAAAACAAAACCAAACCAAGAACGACAGAAAAAAAAACACCCCAAAATATTTGCAGAGAAACCCCCCAGTGCTCTGTAGCAGGTAAATCCGAACTGCCATTCCTGAGAAGTAAAAGAAGGGAAGTCCACACTTCAAGAGAGTGTCATGACTTTACTACGCGCATGACTGTGGTTGTTGAGAACTCTACTAGACTCTCTGATATTGCATTAAAGAACCTTGTTCTCTTGATAAAAACATACACAGTAATATGGGCTGCCAGTGAACATGTCATGTTTACATTATTTCTACATATAAATTATTCCTGTACCTGACAAATTCTAAAGGTAGCACTGCCCAGTTCACTAAGCAGAAGGTAGAAATCAGATTCATTTTAAGGTTACAGATATTCCAAATGGAGAGTATTAAGCTAAGGGAGAGAAGGAAGAATTGTACAAACAAAACACGTTACTGAATATTGCCAGTAGAATGAGGGTAGAGTGCTGGATTCTGAACTTCTGTGGTTTCCAAAGATAATGGTTTTCTCCTCCCTGTTGCTCAGAATTTGTCACATATTTGTCTAATTGAACACTGATGGGGGCTTGTATGTAGGACTACAAAGAGTTCTAAAGATTTTTCTGTTTCAAGTGGAAATGGTAAACTGTCTGATAAGGCAGAAAAGGCAGTATTCAGCATATATTTCTATCCCAAATGTGAGAAAAATTCACCAAAAATGGTTATATTGATGGAAAGTGATGAAACATATTTCATCAGAGTGAGTCTGAAATAAATAAAGATTGACTTGAACTTTCATGCTAATTCTTTCAAGAGGCCTTTGAACATTTGGCAGTCTGGAAGAAAACTAATTTTTATTTAGAAAGAGTATATGAAGTAATCCAAGGGTTTGTAAGCCAGTAAAGCCAGCCTTCAGTTTCACCATTATTTTGACAATGGTTGAAAGGTAGACTTAGAATCAGTGCCAGTAAAGTTAAATATATGGAGAATAATTCTGAGACTAAATCCATCTTTTTTCCACATGGATTGCTAAGATTGATGCAAGTGCTGCTGAAAGAGGCTTCATTACAATAGCTGACTTCTTATAAGACAAAATTTTAATTTAGAAACAAAAAAACCCTTGAAACAAAAGAATATGCAACATGCAAAGTGGTTTGAAAATGGCTAATGGATAAATGTCAAAATGTCTTTGTTAATAGGAAACCATTGCTTAGCAGGGATGGCTCTAGAAAGGAGCTGAAACTGTAAATTCAGGCTAAAATTAAGTCAGTTTGGGGTTTCAGACTTTTTTTTTTCCTTTTACTGTGAGGAAAGCTAAGTAACTTATTGAGAGCTGTAGTGGACAGCATTTTTTTTCTATAGAGATTATGTGTTCTTACTAAAATGAACTCTCTAGTTCCAATGTCATGACTTGCAGGGACTTTCATGTCTTCTGTTCTGTGGGAGGTTGGAGCAGTTGATTACCACAGTCCCCTACAATCTTTATCAGTCGGTGACCAGGAGACGTGATTCACCTGGCCAGCAGCACTGCTACCTGTGTTTCCTCTGTGCCGCTGCGTATTTTCCTAGGCAGACATGTGCTTGTATAGTGGTCTTTCTCCACAGCAGTGCCAACACCAAGAACATAGTCACACCTGTCATTCATGTAACGAAAGTCCAAAACAGTCACACAACCGTGATGTCAAAATGCTAACTTCTGAGAATAAACCTGCACATTGCAGCTTCCCTGACGTGAAGTTTGCTTGAGAGGTTTCTCACAAACTCTCTCACTCCAGTCCACCCTTGCTGCACCCTCACTTTTTCCAATATGGAAATATGCAATCTATGGGCCTGCACTGTAAAATGAATCTCTGAAGCGACCTGGGTTAAAAATAACCTTCTTCGAAAAATGTGTAAAACCCAAACTCATTATCAGTGAATACAGCTAAATTAGGATTGCAAATTAATTGGGTAATTCCAAATCAGGAACTTGGGTACCTCTCAGGGGCTACCCAAAGCAGCAGTGTTGCTTCCACCCTTTTAACCTGACACAAACTGCTCCTAGCACCAGGGTTAGCTAAGGAGTAGCAATCCAACAACTGCTGCATTTGGGAAAAGAGAGAGATGAACAGTTTTCTGTTTCACACTATTAACAAGCTTGGCTGACATTTCTGCGGGGGACTGTGGTATCTCTGGGTTATTAACTATGACTTTCCCACAGACCATTAATGTTTAATTCATCTACCTCTTTGCTGCTGATCCTAACCTAAGATTTCTGGATCTTTCCGGGGGTGTGGCAGGGGTTGATGCAAGCAAGCTGAATTATTTTGGCTGCTAATAAAAATTCTAACATTCCTACAACAAGTCTGCAATGGTCACAAATCCTTATCTGCATAGTATATACAGGAAAAAAATTGAGCAGTCCTTGATGGGTCTTCTAGTGTTGGACTTCATGACTATTCCTGCTGTAGATACGGTTGCTGCCTTTCTCAGGATGGAAAATGTGAGCAGGATGAGAAACAGGAGCAAAGCTGCGAAGTATCAGCCAGTAGGTCTCTCGGTATGCCCAGAGGAACCCGGGAGGGAATAAGATGCACTTCGAGAAGTGCTGGAAGCAAAACCCACTTCAGGAATAAATCAGTGGCCATTACAAAATAAGTAATAGTCTAACTGCTCTCCCATTTCTCGACTGCTGTGGAGGCAGTGGATGCATTACACACGAGGCAGCAGTGGGTGCATTACACATACTTCTTGTGTTTGAAGATTATGAGGATTTGTTACCACATCCTCCATTAGCCGCTAAAGCTAACAGCACTGAGAGCCTACAGGGAAACCCATGCTCTTGGTGGAGTGATGAAGGTGTGGTGACATAAACACACTCCCGTCTCATAAGAGGGTGTCGTGGTTTGGCCTCAGCCGGCAACAAAGAACCACGCAGCCGCTCCCTCGACTCCCACAGCCGTGGGAAAAATCGGCGAGAAAAGGGCAACACTCGTGGGTTGAAACAGTGTAATTTAACAAAACAGACAAAGGGAAGAAGAAAGAAAAACAATAACACCGATAAAGGAACACAAGAACGTGATTACCGCACCTCTTCCCGCCGCAGCCCGCCCCCAGTGGCGACTACCCCCCCCGGCTCGCGCCTCTTATAGCTGGGCACGGGTCACGTGGGATGGAATGCCTGCCTCCCCTGCCGGCTCCTGGGGAAATTAACCCCATCCCTGCCGGAACCAGGACCGAGGGTGCGCAAGCCCTCTTTGTCTGGCCATCCCAGGGGAAAGCATCCCTCAGACCCTTGAAAATCATGAAAAACCCACCGTACAAAGGACGGTGTAACCTGTTTGGAAACAGGTGATCTTCAGTGGCTGGGTGGCAAGAGAAGCACCTCAGGGCACATGTCTCCTCCTTCTCACCAAAACACCAGGTACACATCCTGTCTTTTATTGAAGCCAGAAGCAAACCAAGGAAAAAATCACATTTATGCTGGATCTTTTGGCTGCAGTCTGTGCTCAGGGTTTTGAAGCCTAGACAGACACTATGTTTCATCCTTCATTTTTTTCTCCTTTTTTTTTTCAGTCCTAACCCTTCTTTTTAATCCAACATAACTACTTAAGTGATTAGAAATAATTACGCAAACTGATCACACCCAAAAGAGGTCATCACCAGAGGCCAGTTTTTTTTATTCTTGTGTCATCCAGACTTTGTGATGTAAAACAATAATGGAAGGGCACTTTTGAAAAAAGCACACATGAACTCCCTGATGTGATGGAAACAACTCTGAAGACAAGTTGTAAAAGCCCAGATGTGTGAGAAGTCTTACTCTGCAGCCTTTTAAACTGCAGGCTTTGGTGTGAGATATATTTTAGTAGCTAAAACAACCTCTACAAAGATGAATAAAGACTAATGGGCTACAGCATGCTACATTGCCATTACAGCTGCTATTTTTATTATTCATTATCCCAGCACCCAAAATGTGCCAGGCAACGAGCAAATGTGAAAAGAAAGCATTAACATACAGGTTACCTGAGGGAGAAAAACTAAGGATTGCCATACTAGTCCTGTTATACAAGAAACTTTATATGATTTGAACTTTATGACAGTAGGCAATCAGAAGTGCTTGCTAAATACGAATTGCACACGAGGTGGCCAAACATCTGGATTTACAGTTTTATAACCAAACATTGCCGGCAATGCTTATGCATTCCTGCAGCTGTGGCATGCAAGACCTCGATCTCTGACAGTGGATGTCAGCTTCTGTGGACTCATAGCAAAACTCTGGTACTGACAAAATTAAAAGATTAAATGATCACACGCTACTGAAACTCTCTTGCTTGCTCACTCTAAAGAACGTTTTGTGTAGCTATCTGCCTTGCTGCACAGAGAAGCAAAATGGTTAACTAGTGAACTGACATCTGGTGCTCCGAAAGAGCCAAGAATGTTACTGCAGAGGTCACAAGGTGAGTTGCGTAGTCCCCGAATAAAATGAACCAGGAGATTTCATGTACAGAGTATCACATTTCTGAGCATATTCTTGACATCTTATCATATACACATCACCACTGTTATAAATGGGTCGTAATAGCAGTTCCCTTTGAATGCGATGCATACACATACAGTATTCTTCCAACAAATTCTCTGGTTTTGAAGCGATTTGAAAGCCATACATTTTTAAAGCAATATGCTCAACATGAATGAATGAGTCCCTGCAAGGTGTAGACAATGACTAACCAACGGAGACAGAGACAGTTCTACAATTTCTCCCACCTTTTTATTTAATTCTTCTATTCATCTACACACCTACCCAGCAAAACTGGAAGCGAGAGAGAAGCATTATCTGTGGAAACTATTTTTGAAATTATGAGGGTGTAAAATGTTCTTTGAGTTCTTAATGGTGTTTAAACGGGAGAAATATACTGCATGTGCTGCAGAGCAAAACCAGCACGTTGCAGCGAGCCAAGAGGGCACAGCCATGGCTTGGTGTGAAGGCCTCGGCTGGCAATGATGGTCACTGTCTGCCGCCCTTGGCTGGCCCTGCGCCGCCCCACGCTCCGTGGGTACCTCTGTCCCACAGCGACAGCTGTGCTCCTATCAATTCCCCAGGTACTGAAGTGAAACCTGCAGTGACGCCACAAACATGAGGTGAAACACATTTGGTTTTTCTCATAGGGGAAATTCAAAGTAATATATTTGGGGTTGCATTGGCGATGCACTGCGTGCAGAGAGTTAGATGTGCTGGTCCTGCTGATATGTAGTAATTACCTAAACTGTGATAATGTAATCATGTGACCAAGCAGTTTGTCTTATTTAATACACGTATATAAATACTAGGCTGTTTATAACCTAGCTGCTCAGACAGCCCTCAAATATAATCTGATTTCACCTTCCCTTTTGTGACTAATTGCTGGCATTCATGAAGAAATGCCAAGAGTATAAAAACCCCTTTCTACCCTGCTGATGAGGAGGCTGAAAAAACTTTCATTGTGTGGTAAGGAGGAAGAGAAGAGAGCACTCTTCTCTGGAGAAAGGAATGAAAGCAAAGGCAGGACTTGTAGTGCAAGAGTAGATTTTTCATTATATCAGCTGATACAATGGGGTCAGACAAACTTCTGGATAATAGCAGCATATGAGAAACAACAGAAGACGGAAATTCAAATTGGAGAGGAGAGGCAAGGTGTGGCGAAACCTTCTTCTCCATATGGTTCTGGAGGTTGGACACTCCATGTGTCTCGTCTGCCTTTCCTTGGCAGTGCCAGTTTCTTCCTAAACACTGCTCAGTGCTTGTCCTACCAGAAGCAACGGCTTTTAATATCGCTAAAGATGTGAAAGAAACCATGGATGTTATTTCTTCCACTGTTTAAACTCTGCTAAGCACATGCTAAGCATCCTGTGAATTCCACAGGATGACCAGGAGAAAAGCCTTTCCTGTCCTCAGCTGCGTTTGTTCTTACATCATGAGAAAGGGTACACTTGAGAGCATGATTTTCTGTGGACTTTTTGATTTCTCGTTATTACATTCTCTCTCTTTTGACTCTTCTCCCAACAAAAGCGAGTGATTTACAGTAAAATCGAACACTTTTTGTTGCCTGCCTCTGGACTTACCGATCTTTGTATTGTATCATTTTAAGAATGAGGAGAGAAGTGGGCAGAGTAGCCCTAGATCTTAGATCTGAGTAATGCAATTATAATAGTTTTTAGTTTGTTTGCCTGATTTTTATTTACCACTTTTCTTTGGCTAAGGGCTGAACTTTCCCTGCAGAATTTGCTCTCCCAAACCATCTATTTCTCCTCCTTGCCAGCAGCCAAAATATGTCCTCACTCCTCTGTAAGTCTGAGGGCACCCAGGCATCCTCCGTCCACATCATCTGCACATCCAGAGATTTTACTTTGCGCTGACTCTGCAGACTCACTTGAATGCCGCCAGTACCTGGTGAGCACTTCAGGAGTGCGACCCCGGTCTGAACAACAACAGCGCTCTGTTGTGCCTCTGCATCTATTTGCCTTTGCTGTAAACCTTCTGTCACCGGCAGCAACAATGCCAAAGGCACCTTATCACCAAAGCAAAGTTATATTTTCTCCAAAAGTATGTCAGTAGAATACTTCAAAGCCACATTTATTATAAAATTCATACTTGATCCCAGATATTGTCCCTTAGGAAGTTCACGTGTATGTGTTCCAAATTGTCTTTTTAGTTCAGTTGCTCTGCAACATTTTCTCTGGCAATCTGACAACATCCACTGACCAGCAGTGACACCACAAATCCAACAAGTTATTGATGGCTTTATGAGTTGTAGCTAAGAGACATCAGCTCAGCTAAGGTGTAAATAGCCTTCATGGGCCTCATAAAGTCACCTCTAACATCTGCTCTGCTTAATGTAAAAGGCTGAGGGGCTGTTCCAAGCCCCCTTCACAGAGAGAGGACTGGGGTACCAGCCGGCGACGACTGCAATGTGAGAGATACTCATTAGCACATGCCAACGACTACCCGGAGCGCTGAAGAAATGCTGGAGGACATGACAGGGCCATTTCAGTAGAATGCCAGGGATCAGCTTTAAACTGTAACATGACTACTTTTCAGGCTTATGATAAGGGAGACCAGGTAGAATCTTACTCTGCTAAACATGCCTTTCTTCCCCATAATACCTGCAGTGAACTGCTGAAGATAAACTTCACACAGCAGTCTCCTTACAACAGGTCTGAGGCAAGAGTGACCGAGTCTCAGCATTTTGTGAGAAAGCAATGAGGATTACAGATCGGACTCTTTCACAGTGCATCCATCCATCATTGGCATGACCAATGTTTAGCAAAGACATTTGTTGGCAAGCTTACTAGCTGTTTTATTCTTGCAAAAACATTTCCAAATCAGTCTATAGAGAAAAAAATCTCCTATATTGTTAAAACAAAAGCCATGCAGGAAAAGCTATTTTTTGAGCTGCAGTGTGGCAGAAGCCTCGTTGGTCATACCTGTAGTTTTACCCAAGGTGAAATGGCCGGTTGAGAAGGAGGTTGGGTGCCTGTTTTTTTCACCTCAGTATAGTCCATTTCCAATCCTCTCTGTGCTATGATCTGAGTGTGCAGATCCCTCCCGATGTTTTGGGTTTGTACTGGGAGCTGGCTCTTCTTCACCACTGCTTTTTGAATATCTATTGTCAACACTGACAGATGTGCAAGTCTGCCTTCAAACAAGAACTGGAAATATTACTGGGATTATCTTCCATGTCAATGTCACTACCCAGTCACTTAACAATCACTCAAAGAAATGATATAAAATATCACTTTTTTACATAGATGTATAATAGAGTGTTTGTCAGTCACTTCTAGGCTGACTGAGCCCCTTTAACTCTCTGAAACCAGAGGCCTTTTTTTTTTTAAACCTCCCGAGAAAATGTTGACAAAACAGGCAATTTTCTGTAATTTCTCTGCGAGCTTCTGTCAGCAGGAGAGGCAGTCAGAGCCCACTCATTTCAGATAACACCGCGGGGTAACCTTTGACATCCACCCCCTCGCTGCCTTCGGAGGCTCTCTAAGTGCAACAGTTGTGTCTTTCAGGTTGCAGGATGCAGCCCCACAATTTGGGCTCTTGTTCGCTGAAGGCAGCCTTTGTTTCCCAGCTGACTAAGAAGCTCTTATAGAAGGGATAAGAAATGTAGCTAATAGCTCGAGAGTGGCCTAATCATCGGCTGCTATTACCCCTCCAATATTAGGGAGGATGACAGACCTATCAATAACAGAGCCCCAGGTGAGGTACAGGAGCTGATAACGTGAACTTTGGCTTGATCTTTGCTCTGCAGAGCACAGCACTTATTTGAAAGAGAAGCCAGCATCTATTTTTTTCTTCATATTGTGCCAAAAATCATTCAGCTGAACAGCTTTTGTTGTGTTTTTCTATGTTAAACCACAGTGATTTGACCAATTTCATTCATAAGCAGAGATGAATACTTAAGAACTCTCCTATCAGACCGTGTAAGATGGAGATATGCACCTGTGTGCTTGTGTAAAATGAGGTGAAATGAGAAAGCAGGTCTCCATGTGCTACTTGTCTTCCTATACACGAGTGCGGTCACATATGTACACACATTTGCACACTCAGCATACGAAAGCTAAACATACAGCAAATACATCGTAATGCTTTCTTATGCTCATGACGAACTAAAATACAAGCAAAAGCTACAGGTGCAGCTGGATATACTCTTGCTTGAAAACAAGGCTTGGGCACACTGTACAGGAGTCTCTTTTAGTACCACGTAATCTCAGAAGTGTTCGCCCGGACCCGGTCCCTGCGCATCCCAGCGGCCGACACTACCTGCTTCGGAGGCGGTGCAGGAGCTCGGCATTAAGAGACAGGAGAGACATTGTATCTTTCTCCATCCATATTAAAACACATGCTACCCACTATTTAAAGGTTTATCTCCCACAAACATCTTTATCAATGATATACATCCAGCTCTTGTTAAAATCTGGGTATGAAGATCTTCCCCTGTCACTGAGCTCCGTACTCCTGTGTGTGCTCAGTCACAGTGAGAGTCTCCCTGTTCTGGTGATATAAGATGAGAAAGCCCCATCCCATCCAGATTTTTGCCTCAGCCCCATGTTCTCATCTCACTCTCAGAGCACACGGATCGCAGTGCTGGATGCAGTGCTGGTAAGTAACCCTCAAAGACAGCTCTCACTAATGCTCAAGGTGCACTGCGCCGAGGCTGGAAATGGCACCTCTGCCCTAGCGTCAGAGGGGGAAGGTACCTGTCAGAGTACATTTTCAGTGCTGCCTGGAGAAAGCACCTTTATTACACTCTTTCTGCACCGACTGCTTTCCTCACAGAGGCTGGCAGTCAGTCAGGGGCCTGCCCTGCCCCCCCCCACGTAACGGAGGTTGTGAAGGGCTCTCAGCTCTGGCAGCTCCACTTCCTTGGTAGAGGGAAAAGGAACATCTTTGCTTCTCCCACTTCCAGCTAGGAAAAGAGGGAGGGTATCTGATGTTAGTCCTGGCTGGGGCAGCTCCCCAGGAGAGAGGGGACTGGTTGCAGTGGGAAGGGACAGCTGAAGGTCCGGGGCTGATGAGAGGATAAGGCAGCCGGTGGTGGGCATGATGATTCACCAAAGGCGTTCCTGGATGCGTTCTCTGACCCCAGTCTAGAGGGGGAATTAGGGTAGGCCCTCGTCGCCACAGGCTCAGTTCCAGCCCTGTGGAAATCAGTGGGAGTCCTTCCCCTAAGGCAGCGTGCCCGGGACCGGGGGCTGTAAGCAGCTCTTGCCCCAGCAGCTGGTACTGGGGCTAACCCACCGTCCACCGTGACACTGAGACACCCGCGATGCGAACCACAGAGTCCTCAGCAGGCAGCTGCACACTCCCATTATGTCGCATGGAATGAAGTTCAGTATTTTGAAGAGATCACAGCTAAACAGGTTTTCTTCATTGTCAAACTATCTTTAGTTTGGTTTGTTTTTAAAAAAAAGATTTCTCTTTAATCCTTTTCTTTTGAAATAAGGGAACCTTTAATAAAGCCAAAGTGGATGCTGGTTTTAAACAGATCCAGTCTTTTGAGAACGGCTTTGTTTTCATCAGGTATTTAACTGGAGTTTTGTTACTAATGCTGGACTTATAGTAGCTGAAGCCAATATAATACTTTCCCGAAATATCACTCAGAACTGCTTAGGCTAATGTTTCCAAAGCCAGAATTCTTTAAAAAGCTAAGGGCACGATCTCAAGTGGCTCAGAGCCACATACCACAAAGTCTGACGATAAAACTTTTTTTACTCTAGGCAAGTTCTGTGTTCTTAAACTATTGTGGCAATTCTTGCCTCAACTTCTGCTGTGGCAGCCTTTTGCTAAGCATTAGTCATGGCAGTCTGAAAAGTGTAAGAATTTATAATCCTAACACTCATGAGAGGATGCAGTGAACAGATTGGGATCTAAACCCAAGGAAATGTGAGCCCAGGAAGGAATAATCCCTTTGAATGCCAGCAGCACGCAGCGGTGAGGGGAGCGACCCCAGCTGCACTTAGGCCCGCTGCCTTTTCCTGGCTCAAATGATCATCAGCGCTCAGAAGACCATCAGCGGAGACTGCTTCACCCAGCTAGGGCTGCCTGGCTCCAGGAGCACGAAGAGCAGTTTTCATAGAATCATAGAATCATAGAATGGTTTAGGTTGGAAAGGACCTTGAAGATCATCGAGTTCCAACCCCCTGCTATGGGCAGGGACACCTCCCACCAGACCAGGTTGCCCAAGGCCACGTCCAGCCTGGCCTTGAACACCTCCAGGGATGGGGCCTCAACAACCTCTCTGGGCAACCTGTGCCAGTGCCTCACCACCCTCACAGTGAAAAAATTCTTCCTAATGTTCAATCTGAACCTGCCCTCTTCCAGTTTAAAGCCATTCCCCCTCATCCTATCACTACATGCCCCAGTAAAAAGTCCCTCCCCAGCTCTCCTGTAGGCCCCCTTTAGGTACTGGAAGGCCGCAATAAGATCTCCCCGGAGCCTTCTCTTCTCCAGGCTGAACAGCCCCAACTCTTTCAAGTCTCTCCTCACAGGAGAGGTGCTCCAGCCCTTGGATCATCCTCGTGGCTCTCCTCTGGACACGCTCCAGTAGGCCCATTACTTCTTATCTTGGGGACTCCAGAGCTGGATGCAGTACTCCAGGTGTGGTCTCTCAAGAGTTTTGCTCTGGAAGGTGCACCGTTCCAGACATGAAGGCTGCCGCAGCCGTGCCCCATGCACCGAGTACGCCAGCAGCCACCACTCTCACCAGGCACAGGAGTCCCATCTCAACCAAGCCAGCCCCCACCTCAGCGCTAGTGGGGGACCTCCAGTGGGGAGCCAGGCACTGTGCTTCTTAGCCTTAAACCAGGCCAAAACCCTGGCATGCCTGAAAGGTTTGGTCCATGTTCCTGCAGTAGCACCCACCGCCACTGCCGCCTGCGTGTCCCCATCCTGCAGTGCCATCCCCATAATGGCGGCAGTCCTGCCGCACACAGTGCCGCGCGGCAGCACGCAAACAGGGTCTGGAGAGAGGCATGGGTCTTTCAGAACCAAGGACGAGCAAGAAGCTGGCTGATTTGGCTGCGCTTTTCACATGCAGTTCAATCAACACACGTCCCGGCAGCTGCCACATCTTGTCCAGCCTGGGACGTGCACTTGGAACATCCTCCTTTGTCTGCTGAACTCGGTCTGTTTGCTGAGAGGGAGGCAGGCTTGATGTTTCCATTGTGCTGCAGCAATGCCATTAGTTATTTTAACTACTCTCCACCCAGAAATGTCAATCCAGCATATCTCCAAATTAGCCTTTTTATTGAAATCAATAAAGGAGAAAACACACGACACTAAACTATTTGGTGGCAGCTTTGTTATAAACTCATTACTGGAAAAACAGCAGTTGGACAGACCTTTAACCACTGTCATTGATTCCAGCACAGCGAGAGTGATCTATGGAGTTAATCAGTGAAGTTCCCGCGGTTAGCAGTCTCTGCACGCTTCCCTGCTTAGGACTCAGCCAGGTGTTTAGAAAAACTCCCCATGCACAGGATAGTCGCAGGCCAGGTACAAGTCTCAAAACAGCAAAAATTACACCACTCCCCAGACAGGCTGGTTTTAATGGCAGTATTTCACATTCTAGAAAAACTAGGCAGAAAAAAGCTTTGCACAGCCCAAAAGGTCCAGGAAGACAGCGTATAGACGGAAAGAGCAGACGCTGCATAAGCAGCTCCCGGCACACTCTGCATCTTCTGCAGAGATGTGCTTTTAAGAATTGAGTGGAAGTTTCAGAGGATACATTCATACAGGTGATTTTTGCAGGACTGACCCTTTCTGACCCTCCCTGCCAGGGACATGCCAAAGCTTCAGCCCCTTGAACGTTGGTAACACTCGGGGCTGTGTATCTAAGGAAAGGTTAACATTGTGTTTTTTCTTTGGAACTTTTAAGTTCCATTTGTGTTCATCGGAATTCCTTTTTTATCAAGGCTGCTGAAAGAAAAGAGGTGGCGTCAGTATTAATACGATGCTCTATGTCTCATTCCTGGCCTCACGACAGAATTTAGACAGTAAGCAGATAAGCATCTTCTCATAAGCGCCTGTGCAGTTTAAAAAAAAAAAAAAAAAACAACAAAAGAAATTCAGACAGAAAGCAGACCCATTGCATAGAGAAGAAATATCTGAGAATAAGGCCCATTTTTTGAGACATGTGACACACAATTTTTTTCCCCCCTCAGAAAACCTCTTTAACAACATCCACAATGTAGCACTGGATTTCAAAGTGCTTCCAGCCACGTTTACAGTTCACAGGCAGCTGCCTTGCACTTGCTGCCAGAGCGGGGTGCGACAGGAGAGCCCATGTCCCCTCCGCCTCTCAGTGCGCCCTTGGCATCCCGCTGGGCCTGCGCCTGCCCGAGACACGAGCTCTGTCCGTCCCCAGCGACGCTCAGGGCAATGACGTATTTGCCAAGGACACCATCTTGACAACGAAGACACGTGCTCCCCCCAGCTGCTGTATTAAAGCTGAGCTGAAATGTTTTTGTGCTTTATAGATTTTTTTTTTTAAATGGATTTTCCCATATAGACACTAACTTCTTTTTACGGAATTTTGTGAGGATACTCAAATTCGCCCTAGGGAGAATTTATTCTATTTACTCAAATGAAAACCAACTGTTTCCCTTGGGAACTTTCTGCAGGTTTCTCCCTAGGATGAAATTCACTATTTTTACATGAACACAAAGTTAACTGTTGCCAAAGTTGCTAGGTTTGTTTGTGTTTTACAAAACAACTGTTTTACATGACAGTAATAAATAGCTTTTATTCCAAGAAAAACAGCAAGCAAATTGAAGAAAATGTGAGAACATATACTTCTAAAATTTTCTAGAGACCAAAAGCACTTCAACTTTCTTATACAGGAATAAATGCATATAACCTCAGAACACTCCTCTCAGAATGCCCTTTGCAGCAACAGGGAAACTAAAGTAAGACAATTTATTAGACCAAAATTTTCCAGAATGATTTAATCTATTTCATGGACTAACAAGGCATAGCCCAGCATCATAATACTACTATTTTTTCTCCCTGTAAACAAAAAAGTGGGTGTCAATAGCCTCCGGGGAAAGAATAGAGGTTTTTCACAGAATTCTAATCGCTGCCACACAGCTGAAATTTCTTACCCATTTGAAAGCACACTAAACTACACCAGTTGCTTTGGCAAGACAACACACAAAGCCAAAGTTACAGGTATTCATGCAGCCACACAAAAATTGCCTCCAAAAAGAGACTAAAGTTGATATTGGGAGAATGGGAAAACATGCAAATCTAGAAGCAACCACACAGCGGTTTTCAGCTTCGGTCATCTCAGCTGGCAGGAGCGCGTGCGCGAGCGCCCGGTTGATGAACGCAATGAGCTTCCCCAGCTCATCAGCCGGCGCAGCCCCAGCGGGGCAGACCCCACGAGCAGAGCAGGGACGCGGCCAGCTGCACACCTGTGGAAGGTCAGCAGTAATTTCGTGTCCACAAAGGCACCGCCCGGGAGGCTGGCAGGTTGTTCTAGGCCCTGTTTCTGCATAGGTTTCAAAGCAGCTCATTCAGAATAGCCACCGCTCATGAGAGGGCTTCACAGACTCATTCTGTGTGAGCAGCTGAGCTGCCGCAGCTTCCCTGCAGTAGAAGACTATGGCAGCAGGAGTCCATCATGGAAACTGAACAAGTTTTCAGCTTTTCAGTACCGTTCCTGGAGCCAAATTTTCAGCATTCATTTCAAGAATTCAGCCCAAGGGAGGGAGTGCCAGACTCCAAGTGCTCCAGTAAAAACTGTTCATGTATTTTTTTGCATAACCTTTTAATGTGAAATCTCTACGTGGACAACAACAGCTCTGCCGCAAGTTGAAAGAGAGCTGCTCTCCATTAGCTGCATCTCAGCATTCTCATTCCTCCGCTCCGAGTCACACACCGCGCCTGCTGGCCACTGGGAGAGAGCCTTGGACCACTGCGGGCGAGGGCTGCCCCAGGGCCTGGCCCCGAGCCCTCCCCATGGCGTGAATTGGCCCCCAGGGAGACACAAGGTCTGCAGGAGCCCATTCCAAAATGCCAAACAAGGGCTGACTTGGTAGTACCTTAAAATTCTGTCTCCCTGCTTAAATTAATCTGATTTTTTTTCATGTTTCAGATTGCAAACATCTGCATTTGCAAGGCTTCTGCTCATACTGAGAAGCATCTTTCTGCCACTTAAGATCTGCATGATATATTTCCTCTACAAAATTCAAACTTTAAAGGCCTTTGCAAACATAATTTGGATAAAAAGATGAGTCAGGATTTTCAGCACTCTAGATAGCAACAGGTTTGTGACTCACCAGCAGGTCGTCTTATGACTGAAGGGCTTTCAGCTTATGGTGCAAGAAAATCTTGCTCCCAGGCCATTTCATACTAATTTAACAGGTTGATTCTGTACATCCACAGTTCCCAGTGGTGAAAGTTGCAAGAACTGAGGTCCAATCTGCACCGGACTTTTAAACTGTGAAGTGCTTTGGGATCCTCCCGAATCAGAGCAGATAGACCGTATCTGATAACATCAACTCCTGAATGTCCTTTCCTCATGCAAAACTACAAAACTTACAATGGAAAAGAACTTTTTCTTCCTACTTTTTCCTTGAACTGTTAAACTGACCTTGTTGCTGAACATCAGTATTTGGCAGACAGGAGGTCAAATAATTTTTCCAGAGCTTTATTTCCCACCTGAAAGGATGTGACAAGCAACAAGTCACATATCGGTCCAGTATTCCCTTGGATATCCAGGAAGTTTGGGAAAGACTCTGAGGGTTCCCAAGGTTAGAAACACAGCCAACAGCAGCATACTGCACATCTTGTCAAAAAGCTCCTAAGCTATACATTTTGCTTTAAAATTATACCCCGATTTTCAAGTTGTAGGACAGTGGTTTCTCTGGAGACAGTTTGGGGGTGTCATACTTTCATCCCTCATTCAGTTCAGAGGAAAGGAAACAAAAGGCAAGGAAAGGATTTTGTTAAATGGCCAAGTCCCCCTTATTCCCATCATATTGCAGAGTCAACTACATCCCATTTCAAAGTGAAAGAAAGGAGATACTGCTGTAAAGTGCACAGACTGAAACCCTGATTTAATATTGGAAAAGGCTAATGTACTTATCGTGGGAAATATAAAAATACAAAGCTTAAAATAGCTCATACAGTGCACTGTAATATGAAATGTGTTCAGATATAAATATATAAAAAAATGTTTTGAAAATACAAATGAGGAGAAACGTACAGATACTGTGTATTCCAAAACTTCTAAATTTTGGTCATTGCATGATTTTTTATCATCGATCCCATATCCAGCAAAATTAGATTTACTGTCCTTGCTTCTTATGAAATTACACAGAGGCTGCTGCTTTATTCCTCTCCAGGACAGTAAAAAGCAATAAAATTCTTGCAGATTTCGACAGCAGGCAATTCAATAAAAGGCTATGTATATTTTATAAGTACAATAAAGACAAGTCTATAGCTGAATTGTAAATGGGTTTTTGTTTGGCTGGTTTGTTTTCTGTTAGCATCCTTGTCAGAGTCTGTTTTCAACACAGGTTGGTCTTCTCAACACACAGCCTTCCCGTTTTGGGGGAGAAGCAGAATGAAATTTATATCTTTATAATGTATTATTTAAGTTTTGCTCAAGGGATTTTGCAGTGTGTGTCTGTTTAAAATTTAAAGGTGCCGTGGAACTCAATACTTTCCTGGTCTTGATTAGTGCTATAAAATTTTACATATAATTTTTGTTACATTGTAAAGCGTATCTATCTTATCATTGTGGCATTCCCTTTTTTATGAGCAAACAATAAATATTTGATACATACATAATTATTTCCTAGATTTGCATCAACACTCAGATTTTTTTTAATTCTGCAACAATATAAGATAACATGGAAATTAATGGATTGGTGTATTTCTGAACAATAGTGCTACAACAGATTTTGTGACAGTGCTTGCCTGCTGAAATATAAAATTTTATACAAATGTAAAACACAAACTTAACAACACGCAAATGAACTGCCCTGCATAATTACAGATGTATAAATTGTTTCTTCTTCCTTGAAGAAAGAAATTTAAAAACTATCAAGAAGCTGACTCAGATTAAAGAGAAAATGTGCTCCCTATTCCCAGTCTCTAGGACAAGGTCTCCAGCACATAAAATCAGTAAGAGGTTCATCTGAGCAGGGACTGTGACACCAAACCCCAAGTTTCCTGGAGAAGGAAACTTTTCTATGCACCTAGATAGAATGTGCAGATACCAGAGGCTGCCCTTCTGAGCAGTTTGCTAGTTTAAGTCTGGCTCATACATCAAGGTACTGACTTTTGTCATCGTATTAGGTTAAATGAGGATACAAACTTTCAGAGTATTTGAACTCTATGGGACAGACCTGAATACATTTTTTCACCATCATTGTGCAGCTAAAGCCGTTGTTGTGCTTACTGTAAGAATTATAAATAAAGGTGTTTTGTTTACCAACAGAAGGTGATGCAGAGTATCTGTCTCAAATGCAAAATAAGTATGCCTTGGAAAGACGCCTATGACAAGGCATCAAATGTCAAGGAAGAATTCCTTTCCAGTTGACTTATTAGAAAATCATATTTCTCATTATAACAGAAAAAGTGCGAAGCCCACCACCTGAAAAATAAATAATTTAAATGAATCACAGCAGGGAGTGTGGAGGAGGAAAAAAACATGCTATCATAAAAAAAGCATTCGAGGGAGAAAAATTATGGTCTCTAAGTTTAGAATGATCAAGACATGAGCGGGGGATAAAAAAGAAAAGAATGAGAGCTATGGGCTTGTCTCAGATTTCTGTTTCCAAATTGTTGGTGATTTGAAACCTACTCCTAGATACCACCCATATCAGACCCAGCACTCAGACCTTGGCAAGTAAGTGCCAACCTCTTCCTAAAATAATTGCAGCCTTCTGCTTTCTGCCAAAACCTAATGATAAAATTCTCCTTTGGCATTGTCATTTTGCTATTTCAAGACATGTAATCTGGTGACTGTATATTTCTATATCTTTGTGACTTTGGTGGTTAAATGTTAGGGGATTTACATCAGAAGTGTTAAACCTAATTGCTTTTCTCCTTTCCAGGTCATTTTTATCTAGTCAAAGCAGATACACCACTAAAAAAACACTGAGCCACAGTGGGTCTATACATGTACTGGCACTTACATACCATGCAGGACAGCAGTGGTTCGGGCCCAGATCCGGGAGATGGGGCTTTGCCGGAACGTCTCACTAACTTGCCCGAAGAAGCAAATAAAACAGAGCAATTGAACATACCCCTTGATAATTACAGGACTCGTTTACAACTTAATTCAATTTTAAAAGCATAATAACCCATAAATGGCATTTTGGCCCACAGCTGATGCACTGGGGGTAAAAAAGAGGACCTGGTGAAAACACGGTGATTGCTTTGAAATTGGGATGTGTCCCACGCCATCCCCCCGGGCAGGGGCTCCGTTTCCTCCCAGGGGTGGTTCTCCCGCTCTCCTCTGAGGGAGGACAGACTGACTGCCAGCGCGGGGACCGGAATGATGTAGACTGGCTACAGTCGCACACTGCACACCCTCTAGTACCATTGCAGGCTGTTTATACAAGTTACAAAAGTCCTGTAGACATAAGAGCTGCTGTCGTTTCAATTGTTCTGGTGCAAACTCACCTTTCCCAAAGATTTCCCCACTAGAGATGTCGTGGTATACCAAGTGCGGGCTGCAGCTGCCCGAAAGACAGCTGTTTCTATTCCCTGTTCAGGCAAAATTTCCTCAGAAGAGAAAAACTTGACTTTTATTAGCAGGCTGCTACAGAACTGTACTCAAAGCTCTCAGCCCTGCCCTGTGACCGAGCAGAGGAATGAAGGAGCCACCGGTGGCATATGGGCAGCGGGCATCCAGCTTCCCAAAGCCTCTGCCCAACCCCTGAAACAGCGGTGCCCATGTCAAAGGTTTTGTATGATGTAAAAAAGTATAATGAAACATTTTCTTAGCTATAGTGTTTTCAGCAGAGGATTTTTAGGCCATAGAAATGCCCCATGTAATGCCCGAGCTCCCACCTCGTGGAACAGCAACTTCCACGAACCTTGCCCAGTCTGCTACTGAGCATCTATCAGAGGCACCACCTGAGCAGGGAGGGTTGTGTGGGTTTGCAGCGGGTCTAAAGTTACTCATTTTCACTGGACCGGTTCTTACAATGATTGGTTCAAATTAATTTGGGGTTTTTATAACCTCTCACAAGTGCACATTTCCAATACTCACAGATGTGGAAACAGGTTGATGCTGGCAGGGTTACACTGAGTTCCTCCTCAGCATCAAGTTTACCTTGTTTGCCTGTAGAGTACTCCACTGCATTAAACAACTTGTATTCGGTGCACCTTAAAAAGCCAGACACAAGAGGACCAGTTCCAAATAGAATGAACTGATAAAGCCATGTCCTAGCAAGAAAAAGGAGGGGAAAATGGGGGGGGGGGGGCAAATAAAAATTCCTATTCTATTAGCCACCACCGGACCATCAGGGTGTACTGTATATAAGACATGAAATTATTTTCTTCAGGGCGCTGATGAAAATGTGGCAGCACAGATCCAGCCTACCAGCTCAATACACCTGCCCTGATATGAATGAAACCTCCCATGCCTCTAACAAGGTGGAAGAGTACATGCTCTTCTTCGTTTCATTTTGTACTTGTACATGAATTGCCTGTCTCCATTGGAAAAGAAATGGATCCTCTGAGATGAAGAACTGTCCATAATGACTGACACCTCCCACCAACGGACACAGCTTCACAGAAGTACATGATTTTTCCCTACCTGGAGTTCAGCCATAGGTCTAAATTCCACTAACAAAAGATGGAAGTAACAGATTTTCAGCACCAATATTCTCTCTCAGTACTGTAAAATAACATCCATGCAACTGCATGCCAGGACACGAAGCCCTAACCCATAAGTCACAGAGTCCAACTTACTCCAGCAATCTATGCCAAGCAAGTAAGAGTTTTAAATCAGACTCCCATCCTGGGAAAATTATTGGGGGTGGGAATATCTTTTTTTTTAATTCTTTTTAAGAAACACTTAAAAAGGATTTGTTTCCAAAATGAGAGAGTTTAATGAGTATTTCCTTTAAAGAGCTAAGCAGTTGGCAGTGCTATTTCACAAAAGGACTATTTCAAGTATTTGGCTTTGGGAATCACAAGCATCACACTTGAAAATAATTTCTTTTGTACAGATAGGTGTTTCTATTTTCCAGTAGTAAAAAGAAATGCTTTACATTATTTTTGGATGGTTTCAAACTAGGCAAAAGCAAAAATTTCCAACTCCTCGATTCAATGTCAAGAGTGGCCAGATGGTGCCACCTGGGAATAAAATAAGGGTCCCCTCAACAGCACAAGCTTCTGGATGGTGCAGCCAAAGCTCTGGGAATGACACCATCTGTGGTATCCTGCTGACCTCGGAGGGCCCTGGAGACGTGTGGGACCATCCAGGCTCAGCACGCGAGCAGCAACCGGGCAACATCTCCAAAGGCTGCTAACAGCACCAACAGCCAACAGGCAAACATTCTTTTAAATTGAGTTCATTCTTCTTAAAAAAACATGAAGAGAGATAAACTTGTGAACCACCTGCAGCCTCCATGCAATTGGTATCCAGGGAATAATCAGTCTGTAAGGTGGGCCAGTCATTTTCTCTCTGCAGAAGATGCTCGGTAAGAGAGAGAGGCCAGCTGAGCTTCCAACCAGATTTTTAGTCGGTATTCTGCTGCGTGCCCTCTCAGCACGCTCATTTAGTAAGCACCAGCAGAAACAAAACCAACTACCAAAAACATCCACAACAAAACCAACCTGGATGGGAATCTGACATATTTATCAAACATCCAACTTCTGAAGCAGATGAACAGTATTAGCACCACATCCGCCAAAATCCGGAGAAAGGAGGGAGGCTGTCAAATATGCGAGCTCCAGTGCCCCCAGCTATGGGCAAAGCTCTTCAGTTGGACCTGTTAACACGAATATCTCACTAATTGAAGCTGCATTTTTGTGTAATACTTTACAATTCTATTATTCCCATGGTAACACTGGTTATAACAACCGCTAGCCTTAGGGCCCTTGTTTGTGATGTAATTAAAATGCAAAGTAAACTTTGACATGCTAGTAATAAACAATAAAATTCTAGCATTTGGTTTGGTATCCATGAGGGGTTTATATTTTTGTCATGGCCGCAGATCCCAAACTGAAGCTTCACTATTTACAGGTGTCTGGAAACACCAGAAAGTGCCAAAAATGGTAAGATACTTGCTTATATTCATGTTTGATCCAAACTTTTATAACCTCAGGAAAAAATAAAAAATATAAAAAATGGTTACTGCTGTTTCCATTTGCTTCCTTTGTAAAACAGAAATCTTGATTTAATAAAATAGCCTTGACCCCACAGCTCTGCTCCTGGAGTCAGTGTGATTACATGGTAGCCGCAGAACTAGCCACGCAAAGGAAATCCAAAATGCTTTTCAGGCCACGCTCACGGTTTATCATAACTGGCAATGCAGGCTGATTTTACCTTTAAAAACATTATTTTTTTCTGAATAAAATGCAGGAGCAGGAAATCAGAAGCAGCTAGCAAAAGTAGCTGTTAATTCCCCAAATCTTCCAAAGTAAATCATTACAGGAGTTCACAGCACAGCAGTTCTGATACTAGCATGAGAAGTGAGTGCTGTCTGTCTTTTAAAAATATAGAATGATTTTGTCCGTATCTCAAATCATAACTGTATATTCCTCATACCACAATGCCCTTCTCCCTCTTGTTCCATCCACTGAGGGTGCTGCAGCCAGCTGCCATGCCTTGCATCCCTTTTTCAACAAATATTTGGGTGAGAACATCCTTTGTTTAGTCATTACTCGGCACTATGGGATCCTGAATCTAACAGGGACTGCCAGCGCTAATTCAGTGTAAATGCTGAGCCAATATAATATTGCAGATCTTGACAGTGTTATGCAAAAGAGCAATGTAGTGCACATTCCTTAAACTTAAAGAAAATACAAGACTGACTGGAAAAGAATCAAGCGGGACAGAGGACAATGCCTTTTTTTTTTAATCATGTTTAAGATTCTGTATCACATAAATGTAGAAAGACAGATTAAAAGAATCTATCTAAAGAAAAGGTTTTAGTAGCTTCCAAATTTATGAGGGAGGAAAAGAGGGTTTGATTTGATACTCTGCGGCACAGTCTCAGAGTTCTACTCCTTAGTTCAGAGCGGTATCAGCCGTAACCCGTTCCAGCTGGCTCTGCAAGGCAACGCAGAGTCAGAGCCCGTTTCAAGGAAAGGATGGGAGAGGAGCCCATCAGGTGAACAATCATTAGCACCTGACTAATTTAGCAGAGAGAGTAGCAGGAGCTTTAGGAATCTCACTGAGGTCCCAGTTTGCAGTATGAACCTGGCATTAGTCAGGGTATCTTGTGAGCAGTGAGATTTGATGGTGTGAGCTCACTGCTGGAGAAGTGTGGTGCTGTTGTGACAAGAGGATGGAGCTTGGCGAGTCAGGTATCAATTGCATTTGTGTTGTTGACTCTTTGCAGAAATCTGACATTTAAAAAGTGGAGGGTTGTTTTTAAAACAAACAGGGTTGTTTTCCTATCCAGACGCTTAGCAAAGAGACCTGGCAGGCCAAGCAAGGTGCAGAGTTAATACCATGGTAGTCCAGAGAGAAATGCCAAAAGTAGTTTGTGAAATCAGTTACAGTGGAAAATAGATTACCCTTGTGGCAGCACTCTGAGGCTGTGCCTGAGCAGCTTGCTTGCCCATAGCGGGTATTGACTCCCATGCCAAGAGCAAACGGAATCCTCTCTCAGCTGGGTGCTGAACAGGCAACAGGGACTGTCAGGGCAGCCCAGGAAGCCTCTCCTGCTCTTTGTGCTGCTGAAGGTTGGGCCGAGTTCTTTTCTGTTGTGAGTTCCCTTCACATTTGCTCTATGCATCATTATCCACTATTTGCAACGCTTCGCACTCCTAACTGTGGGATTGCAGTGTCCTCTACACAGGCCAAAACATTGGCTTCAGTTAGCTGTTTGCCATTTCATCTCTCAGCTACAGTTCTTTTGTCATCTAAAAAGAAATATGGAAGGTGGCATAAACTTGCTCCTTAACAAATTGTTTTCTGCTTGTAAATCAGGAAAGAAGATTTTGCTTCTGTCATCTTGACTGAAAGCAAATCATATCAAAAGAATTCTTGATGGATAGCGTGAGCAGCAAAATACCACCTGGCACTGCTTGGTACACAAGCACATACAAAAGACTTTCTGACAAACAACTCTTTTTCTTCTTGTCTTTGACTAAGAGCTGAAAGTGTTGGCATCTGCAGCCAACATCTGGTATTTGGTGCAGAGAAGCTGATTCACTACCTGTCCGGCAAAACCATAAAACTTGACGTCTTGAGATAATCATCCCCATTAGTTTAATCAGAAAGATTTTTTGGTCAAGCAAACAGCAGAGCAAATAACAGACAACTTTCAGAAGAGATTACAGGGAAAGATAGGAAGCTTCAATTAAAAGCCATTTTAAATGTTACCAGTAGCTTGATAGCCTGTCAAAGGTGGAAGAACCCTTTTCTAATCACACCAGGGCCTGCTTTCTTCATGGGAATTTTCCCTCTGCTGTTAGCATGAAGATTCGGTCCACGAGATGGCCCACCAGCATCAGGGAGCAGTACAGACCCAGCAATTGTCAGCTGTGTGCTCCAAAAATTAAAAAAAAAAAAAAAATGGTGGGGGACAGGCATGATACATGGGTATCATCTGAATCGACACCCTGTATAAACTTACAGGCTTTTAAGGCTTCTTCATATTTATGTTCTGATTTTTAGAAATACTGTAAATCCCACATAAATTGGAAGGGGACTCTAAGAGTCCCCATGGGCCAACCTTGTGTTAGACAAGTGGCAATAAAACTCAAAGTCCAGTGGTAAGATCACAGCATCCTAGCCTTGCCCTTGTGTCTTTAGTCATTTCAGTGCCAAGTTAGGAAAAATGTCCATGTAGCTGGTAACTCTTCAGCGTTTAACTCTGATCCAAGAACTCATTTTTGAGCAATTTCTAAGATTTTAGTGTTAGATAAGGCTAACTATGAAGGTCTGACATAGTGAGGATCTTGTATTTGCCTGCTGTCTATTTCTAAACATCCCTTATAAAACATGAGTTTAATGTGTAAACCTCGCTGATCTGCAGAAAAAAAATGTGGATGGAAAAAATTAATCTAATGCTCTGCATGCTCTTGATCATTCATTGACACTGCAAAATCTATTAGCCTTCCTGCTCCTAGTGTGTTGAAAAAGGGTTTATTGCACCTTCTTTCCTCAATGTCTTTTATTTTGACCTGTCTTCTTGTACTTTGAGATCAAATTGACCTGAGTTTATGGTCTTTTCTATTTTCGCCATTTAGACATTACTTCAACTTTATGAAATTATGTCTTTACTGACAGCCTCCTTTAGTCTACTGTGCAGCCCTGATAGCTTTCTTCTGGTCCAATAGGGCATCTTTAATAACATTCATGCCACCTGGAAACATTTTGCCCTTTTGAGAGTCAATTTTAGTTTCATTTTAACAAGGATTTGGGGGGAGTTTATATATTATTAAAAAAAAAAAAAATCCTCCTGTTACAGTATTTTTTGGCTTTAAAGTTCCTGCAAAAACGTGAAACACAAATACATTTTGGTCTGCGTTACAAACTGTCTCTTTGACAATAATATTCTCACCCCGGTCTCATACACTGCTCATTACTGAGTCGAGAGGCGCATCTCTAGCGGAATACAAGCTGTCTGCTCCACAAAGCAGTAGACAAACTTAGCAAAGCTTAGCAATGGTGTCATATCCTAAGGTGTCATTTACTCAATCTACGTGGTGGTAGGAGGAATCACTAATTGTTTCCTGCTCCTCTCAGCCAAATTTCCATCAGCATGTCGCCTTCACTGTTACCATCCTAATCACCCAGTGAGTAGTACAGTCCTGGTGCTAGATTTTTCCTATTTAGGTTTCAAATTTCAATGTAGGGATTTTATACTTTGTGTTGAGACAGCTCAGTTTATCTGATTTGATCCTAAGCTATTTTTGATATATTCTGTGCTCATCTGTAAGTTCAACAGTTTTCCAAAACACTGTACAATGGCACTGTACAATGTTCCTCTGAGAATTTTTTTCAACCAGGCTTCTAACACAAATGTTCCAGGGTCTCTCCTATACCTTGTTTCACTTGTCCCCATTTTCATCTGTCCATCTTCAGTATTGAGGCTTTCTCCCTCCCCTACCCTGCCATCGCGTTAGAGGCTCTTCTTCTGCAGCAGCAGCAGTCACTGTTTCCTTTTCAAATTTCATCAGAAAATAGGTCTTTCCTCATTCAAAACTTCCTTGGCCTGCTGCTTATCATTCTTATATCTTTCTTAATTTGCTAACGTGTTCTGATAATGACTACAAAGGACAACTAGCTAATTATGTTGTATTAAATATTGGCTTTCCCTTTTCTCATGTTTGTATTAAAGTTCTTATTATTAGGGTTCCTATTAATGTAGGAAGGACATGGGCTTAAACTCTGTGAATGTGCACTATTAGATTTGAAAATACATGCACAGACCGAATTTTGTTCAGATATAGTACTTGATAAAATGGGTATGGTTTCCCTCTCAAAGAACTCATTTAGTGGCTGTGGAACAGCGCGCTCCCGCTGTCTTCCCTTCTGTGTTTTAACATGTTTCTCCTCGAGCCAAGGCAAAGGAAACCTCTCCTGGTTTGGTCTGGGGGGAGTTTTAAGGAGTCGGGGACGAGACCCCCCCAACCCGTGAGCGACGCCGGGGGCGCGATGCTGCGGAGCTCCGGCCCGTGCCCACGGCCGCCGGTGCTTCTCGGCCTTAACGGTACAGTCGGTTTCCGGTTTGGGGCTGTGACGATGCAAACGGGGGGGAGATGGGTCCCCTCGGGCTGGGAGCGCGGGACCCCCCGCGGCGCTCCGCCCACCCGCTTTCCCCCGCCGACCGGCGCGTGCCAGCGGGGGCCGGAGCCCGTTGGAGCCTTTGCCATGGACTCGGATACAAACATCACCGTCTGCTTTCTTTAAAAGAAGACTCATAGTTAAAAACATAACGAACACCGATTCTGGGGAGCTCCGCCCCGAGGGAACCCGGCGCGCTCGCGGCTGCCGCGGGGGGCGGCGCTGGGGCGCCCCCTGCTGGCCCCGCCCGCGCCGCGGGGTGCGCGTGACCGCGGCCGCCAGCGGCGGAGCGGACGGGCTCCGGCAGCAGCGCGGGGGACGGCGGTCCTGCCCCAAACCCCCGGCCGCCCCCGCTCTAAGCTCCCGGAACGGCACCGCCTGAGGGGTATTTGGAAGCCGGCAGCACAAACGTCAACAAATTCGGCTCCGTGACACACAGCTTTACAGACGCACGTAATTGCAATTTCTTATCCTCGAAGACCATTTCGTAAGGAACACCAGGTACTGCGTGTGCAGCTAAGATTAAAATCATCATTATTGCCAGGTAAACTCGGAGAATCTGAACAGCACAAACGTAGAGAGTCACTGCTTAGGCCAGATACCTCCAAGACTGAAAATTGTTTTGCTGGATTTTGACTTGTAAAGAAGACTCTGTCACGTTTGCTTTCTAATAAAGTCGTACTGAATGAGAAAGCTCTGAAACACAAATAAAGTTGCACTAGCCTTGCTTAGCTCACCAGTTGCCTACAGAGAAGCAAGACAAGTCTTTTGCTGCACCCTTAACAGCTGCAAGAAAATGCTATATTCAAACTCCCTTTCTTTCTTTTAGAGCAAGAGTCACAAAGTTTCAGTAGTTTACTTTCCCCAAAATGCCTGGTATTCGGTTGCTTCTCTTACTGTCTTAAGATACTGTCCAAAACTGTACTAAGTTTTTGTTTGGAGGCTTGATTCCTGATAGAAATAGAACAACTAGCTATAGAGTTATGGATTCCCTTAATATGCTGGCGCAATAACGCTATCATGAAGGCCACAGGTTTGTTTGGAGAGTTCAAAGTAAGTCTTTGGTCTGGTTTTACGCTACAAATCGTTCTTGTGGAATCTCGTCTTAATTTTGAAAAGTCCGTATGTGTGTTCGTTGCGTGGCCAGGGGCAGTGAGCAGGCAGAGCCCCACCAGGACAGGGGGATCGAGTACTGCTCTCTGATGGTCCCCTCCCGGTAGTGCCTGCAGCAGCGTCGGAAACACTGGAACGGAGAGCGTCAGTGGAACAAAGAAAAAGGAGGACTCTTCAGGGAAATTTTGTGGTGACAATATTATTCTTATTGACTGCTTATAGTAGAAAATACATCAACTCCCAAATCAAACCATAAAAAGAAAGTCATCTTTCAAGCACTTATGCATTATCACAATCCCCGAGTGGCAAATGCATCTCTTCAGTATACTACATGTGATGCTGGCAACTTTCCTGCTACTTCTTTATTTTCCTGTGCTCGATTTTGCATTAAATTTGCTTTCTGAAGTAAGTGCAGCTAGACGTGAACTGCAGAAACTGAGCCCCCCTCAATCGTTGTCATTAAGGCCAGTTTTCATCCAGGATTCAGTAGATACACTCCGGGTAATATGAGAAATTATACGCAGCACGCTGTACAGGTATTCTCTAAATTCTAGCTTAATATATTCTGGCTTTTGATCACTAAATCAACCTCTCCATTCTGACAGTATAGATAGAACAATGCTTATCTAAGTGTATATACTATACCTTAATACCCAGGCAAAACCAGCAGTACTGTTGAAGGACAGAGTTATTGCCCTTTGTATTTTTTCAATCGTCATACACAAACTTTGCTCAAAGACTCCAAAAGGAAGGTATCTGTTCTTCCTTATATGTTAAGTTTGGAGAATGATCTTAGAAAGCACATTTGCATTTGAATTTCCGTTAAAAAAGGAAGAAAAGAGAAAAGTCCATTAAAAATCAAATGAAAGGTTCCATTCTGAGTTAAATTAGAGCTTCTCCTTCATCATGCGTGAGAGTACTTTTCCTTCATCCTGCTACTTGGAATAAAGCTACGTGTATCTGCTTCCCCCTACTTTTTAAAGCTCTGAGATGAACATTTGCTGAAACCGACAGCATAAGTTACATTCTTGACCAATCTATTGCTTTGAGTCACTGTTTTCCCAATATAGCACTTAGTTACACACCCAATATTGGTTCAAACCCCAATTTTCCGAAGATGCAAAAACAAACGCATCTTTAAACTGATATCGCCAATAAGAGTGTTGACAGCTTGTTCACAGAGTCTGAGAATGCTGTCCCAGGGCAAAGAATGCAACGCCTCTTCCTTACGCCTCTTACATACACTCGTGATGCTGCTGGTACAGCACAGGCACCTGTACATCTGGCACCCACAAAATGTGCCATCACTCCTCTCCTTGCGGCTTGACTCCTGAATGCCTCCTATCTTGCCTTCGAACTCACAGGCACTTTCTCTTCTCAATCTACCTACTGGGCAGAATCCTTAACCTTGCGAAATAATGCAGGGCACCTGCCAGTTTTGCCCACAAGCGCCTTCAGAATGAGCGGAACAGCCGCCCCTGCAGCCCTTTGAGACCACTTTCACAGCCACTGCCTGCCTTGCTGCAGAGGCGAAGCCTGACTCTGCTCTCAGGCTTCATTCTCGTGGCCAGTAGAGCAACAACACACAGTACTTCAGGAGCAGTTCCTGAACCAACTGTTCCCTTAATCCAACTATTTCATCTTTAACAGAATTCTACAAATAATATTGATTTAAATCTCGCATTGAAATAGTTTAGAAAGGAAGGAAAAACTTGAAAAGGGAGGCACTTTACCAGGATGCATCACATCTGTCTGTCATTATGTATCTCACACATACTAGCAGATTGAGGGCAGGCCAAAAAATATATTTCTCCTCTGCCAATATGTAAATGGCACCTCCAGTGTATATAGAGTAACATTACTCTATTTTACACAGAAAAACTTGGAGCTGAGCTTGCTATCCATTCACCTCGTGCTGAATGATTCTGATTCGAGATCATCAGGAAATCAGAAAGGCAAATGCCATGTTAATCCAGAGCGCCAGATTTGAAGAATGTGAAGGATTGAAGGATCTGCTCCAGGATCTTGTCAGGCACAGAGGTGAGACTGACCGGCCTGCATTTCCCCGTGTCTTCCTTTTTAAAAATGGGTGTGAAATTTCCCCTTTTCCAGTCGTCAGGATCTTTTCTGGACTGCCACGACTTCTCAAATATAATGGATAGTGGCTTGGCAACTTCATCTGCCAGTTCCCTCAGGACCCAGGATGCATCTTATCAGGTCTGATAGACTTAAACATAAAATTTTCTTGTGGGTAAATTCCTACAGAGTTGCATATTATAATTTGTTACCCTTTCCTGCAAAGCACATTCACCTGCCAAGGGAAAAAAAAAAAAAAGGGAAGGTGGACGGGCAAAGATTATTGTTCTGCTCCAAAATGTGTCTCCTTTGGTCCTTTTCAAGACATTAGATGGCGTTTGTTCTGTGAGATGTGTAGAGAACCTGCTTTTGGCGGCTCGTTGGGTTGTGCCTCTTTTCTCGTGCAACACAAACAACCTGTTTTAGAGACCTGGTGCTCGTTAAAGAGTTAATGCTTTCCATATTTTTCATCAGAAACTACAGTGCGTATGTTAGTCTCAGCCATGTAACAACATTTTTCAACAACTGAGAAATTTTGATGAAACGATGACGCTCTCTCTCGTTGCTACCGCCAAATGTCAGTTCAGCTTCACGCCTGCGAAGCCGATGCGGGCACGGCGGGGCCGACCCGGGGCCGTGACCGCCCCGCTGCCCCCCGGCGGGCTGCCCCTCCCCGGGGCGGTCAGGCGGGCGCTCAAAAAGCCCCTCCCGCACTCACGCACCGGTCGCGGACGTCACGCCACTGTAAAGAATAGAAATTATCGTTTATTCCCCCTCCAGGGGGTGCCAGGAACAGTCAGGCAGCGCGAACGTTCCCAAGGACCGGCGCTTTTTCTCCCCTTTTATTGCGGTTTCTGGCAACACAAACGGGCAGCGGCGGGGGGGGCGGGGAGGAGGCGGAGCCGGGGAAGAGCCGGGGAAGAGCCCCGCCCCCGGACTACGCCCCCGGCCCGCCCCCTCCGGGGCCGCTCGGAAGGTCAGTCCCCGTGCCGTCATGTGATCGGGATGCGGAAGCTCGCCACAGGAAGTGAGGGGGCTGCTTCCGGTGTCGGGCGGGCTGAGGTGCGGAGGCAGTGCCGGTCGCACGGAGCGCTGAGGCCGGGGTCGCATTCCGGTATGCGAGAGACTCTGAAGCCCGCAGGTGAGACGCTGCCCGCTCACCGCCCGCGGGAGGCCGCACTGCAGCGGGGCCTTGGTTCCGTGGCCCCGCTCTGGGGCGGGGCGGGGCGGCCAGTGAGGCCTTTCCCGTCTCTGCCGCTCCTGGGGGCTCCCACGCCGCTTCCCGGCTCCCCCCGGCGGGCCAAGGAGCCGCGGGAGGCGGGTGCTGGGCGCAGTCCGCTCCGGGCTCGGGTCCAGGCAGAGCCGGTCGGCGGGAGGGGGCCGGCAGCGGGATCTGGTCGGGCCGCGGCCGTGGTGTCACGGGCCCCACGGTGACGTTGTGGGGGGCTGCTGAGGCTAATGTCAGAGATCAATTTCTTCAGAAGCTCTGTGCACGGAGAACTGAAGTAGTTAACTACTAGCACTTTTTCAAGTAATTTTGGTTTTAAGCAATATGTGCCTTGTGTGTTTTGCTCAGTGTTGCAACATGGAGAGTAATTTATTAATTAAACTAGGAAGACATTGTTATAGCTGGGATAAAGAAAATGCAGAAGCAGAATGGATTGTAAAGGGAGAAAGGGAGACCTCTGGAAAAAACAAAGTTTTCTTGACGTGTATGGTTTTACTAATAGAAAATGTTTTAACTTATGTTTCGATGGCTTTGGTCTTCATGAGAATTTAAAATATATGAAAGTCTGCTCTCGCCTGGAATTGTTTTTGTGGTGGCATGCTGAGCCCTAGCTGAAAGATGGCAGTTGAGACTAGCAGTAATTTTGTAAGGTCTATAGACATGTCTCTAAGCTTGGGTTGAATGTATCCTGAAAGCTTGTCTTTTTTTGTAGGTAAGTATTGAAAAAGAGAGTCTTAAATCTGAGAATATTCTGAAGGGAGGTAAAGAACTGCATCTGCATTAAAAAAAAAAAATCTGATTATGTTGCTGTGATTACTTATGGTTACAAATGATTTTCATAAATAACAAGTTAATCTTCCCAGTAGGTTTTCTTCAGAGAAAGAAACTGACTCTCTATAAGAGTGAGATTGATACTGTGCTTCTAGTGAAAAATTAGAAGGAAATTTGCAGAACTGTGACAAAAATCCTTTTAAAAGATGCTGGTTTCAATGTTTACAAGGAGTTTGGCCTTGTATTTATTGAAAAGTCTTGGAGGCTTTCTGACTTCTGTGCTCTTTTCTCTATGGAAACCCTAGCCACCTTTATGGAAGATAACAGTGAATAATCGGTGTTCACCAATGCTCCATATGCTTGTCATCTTTTCCTAGCTCTGAAACTTTGGAGATGGAGCACTGAGGTTTTGGGGCAGTGGGGGAAGAGTTGTCAAGAATATGAGTTGGTGGAGAACAGATCAGGATGGTACGGGATTATGTAATCATGAGCTGCTGATTAAACATTGAGTGATTTACATAATCACTCCTGTGGGGTCTGCGTTTTTAAGCAAACACTGCTGCTTTTCCTGCACTTAACAGTCATACGTTTGTGCCAACGTGCCAGCATTTTAACACAGTGTGCCAAACGAACAGTTTCCTATCGGTGGTTATGTAACTGTATGGAAAGTACTGTCGTTATTGTACAGGCTTTCTGTAGCAAGGATTCATAATTATATTTTGTCAACTCCATATTTCCATAGAAGTACCTTAACTTCAGAGTCCTCCAATTGTTTGTAATGCAAATTCTGATTTTGCACCCTATTAACAAAGTGCTTTAAATTCTGTATGTATACACTACCTGCTAATTTACTAAGTATTCTCTCTCAGGTGTGCAGCCCCATCTGTTAAAACTGTGGCACTTTCCCACTTACGAAAACCAGAACTTGACAGAGGAAAACTGCTTGCTACTCCATGGCTCTTCTGGAATTCCTTTGTATTCAGTTTACACGTTATCAAATTGAAAAGTTGCACAAGTTTAACTGATTCTGGCAGTTAATCTTGGTCTTTTGTAGTTGCATTTAAATTTCTGTCATTATTTGTAATCATAATAATGTGCAAATATATCTCAAATTCAATTTCAAATTTAAAGTAGACATTTTAAAGAATTGTATAGTAATACAGTAGCTTAAATAAGCAGTAGCTTAAAAGACTGTTAACTTTGGAATAAGACTTCTGAATCGTGGGAATACAAATATTAAAATCTGAGCTCTTAACTGAGCTTCTAGCCTATAATTGTTGCATTGTTACAAATATGCAAGGTGTATGAAGAAAAAATTCTGTACAGCAGAGGTGTCACCTTCCTAATTAACATCTTGAATTCTGTAAGGTTTTCCTTAAAGTAAGGAATGTTATAGTAACATCTGAAAAAGCTCAGAATTAAAAGGTTGGATTGTAGTCCTGCAGCTGTACAAGATGTTGCTATTCTGCCTCTCGATTAATAGAGCGATGGGGAAATATCACTACAAGAGTCATAAGCCTCATTCTCACTATTCTTCTATCTGTGCTGCCTTTGTCATTGTGTGAATCAGTATGTTGGCTTTTGAAAACTTCATTTAAAGTGGAATATTTCATAAGAGTACAGTCAGTATTTATTGGGGCATCGATGAGATGATTTTGTTGGCAGTTGAAACACGGAATCTTTCATGTGCTGTTATAAACTCTGGGACATCTTGGAGTGAGAACTCTAGTGCTATAATTTCATCAAATATCTATTTTTGTTATCCTAAACTTATGCTTTAAATGCTTAATCTATCTCAACTGGGTAACGTGCTGTTCGTAGCTCCTGCTATAGTTGGTGAGTTCTCTTGGATAGAATAAACACAACAAAATGTGCTGGCACAGCCATTTGTAGCCTCAGTACAACTTTCAGAAAAGAGAGAAATGAGGTGGGGTAGGAGAAATAGAAGTACAGCAGTGACATAAGTTCCAAAAAATGTTGGGTTGAGTTCCATATAAGTCTGCTCAAGTGTTACTTGTTAAAGAAAATATAGAAATTGTAGAAGGAAATTGAAAGAGCAATACTTTACTAAGCAGGTGTTCTGACTTTTTTTTTTTTTTTTTTTTTTCTTGCAGCACAACACTAAATTTGTAATGAAATGGAGTCTGGGTCAAGCTCTTTTCGAGTGGAATTTCCAGATTTTTCTAGCACCATTTTGCAGAAGTTAAACCAGCAACGCCAGCAAGGACAGTTATGTGATGTGTCCATTGTAGTTCAGGGCCACCTCTTCAGAGCCCATAAGGCTGTTCTTGCAGCTAGTTCACCTTACTTCTGTGATCAGGTTCTCCTAAAAAACAGCAGGCGAATAGTCCTGCCTGATGTGATGAATCCCAGAGTATTTGAAAACATTCTTCTGTCTACCTATACAGGCCGGCTGGTAATGCCTGCTCCAGAAATTGTTAGTTATTTGACAGCAGCAAGCTTCCTTCAGATGTGGCATGTAGTGGATAAATGCACTGAAGTGCTAGAGGGGAATCCAACAGTTCTCTGTCAGAAAATGAACCACGGCAGTGATCATCAGTCCCCGAGCAGTAGTAGTTACAATGGCCTTGTTGAAAACTTTGAACTTGGCTCTGGAGGACAGACGGAATTCCACAAAGTCCAGGAACTAAGGGATGGTGAAAATGAAGAAGAGAGCTCTAAAGATGAACTGTCATGTCAACTGACAGAACATGAGTATCTTCCCAGTAATTCTTCAACAGAACACGATAGACTTAGCACTGGAATGACAAGTCAGGATGGTGAAGAAGGAACTAGTGATAGTGCGGAGTATCAGTATACTAGACCTATGTACAGCAAACCCAGCATAATGTCTCACAAGCGGTGGATCCATGTGAAACCAGAAAGATTTGAACAAGACTGTGAAGGTGTTGATAATCCCTATGATGAACACCAAGTTTCTGAATCCATGAATGCCATTCAGGCAGATCATCCAATCCAGTCTTCAGGTGTTGAAGACTTTCATATAGGTGACAAAAAGATGGAAGCAGAATTTGATGAACAGGCAGATGAAAGTAATTATGATGAACAAGTTGACTTCTATGGCTCTTCTATGGAAGAATTTTCTGGTGAAAGGGCAGATGGAAATTTAAGTGCTCACAGACAGGACCTTATGATGGCAGCAGGCTATGGCGAAGGCATTGAAATGGCTACGGGAATTAAAGAAGAAACATCCCTCACTGGATTCTCGCATGCTGATAAGCTGTATCCTTGTCAGTGTGGTAAAAGCTTCACACACAAAAGTCAGAGAGATCGGCATATGAGTATGCACCTTGGTCTTCGACCTTATGGCTGTGGTGTCTGTGGTAAGAAATTCAAAATGAAACACCATCTTGTAGGCCATATGAAAATTCACACAGGCATAAAACCGTATGAGTGTAACATCTGTGGGAAAAGATTTATGTGGCGGGACAGTTTTCATCGGCATGTGACCTCTTGTACCAAGTCATATCAAGCTTCTAAAACAGAGCAGAGTACTACTGAGATGAACTGAGACATTAGTGCTTACATTTGTTTAGTAGAGTAAGCAAAATAAACTAATTATGCAAATAATGTCTGGTACTTGCTATTGTAAATTCTCAAAAAACTCCCCAAGTTTTAATCATTATGCTGGTGTAAGCTGACCAAACGTTTATTTCATTTTCCACAGTATTACTCCAGGTGTTTGATGTGTGAAGTGCAAATGGTCTGAAAGGTGCTTGCAAAATGAAGTCTGTATGGTCTTTGTGACATTGATTGTAATCACAGCAGTATTTAGAAGCCCTGTTGTTATTTCTAAGTATTCTAAATTCACAGTAAAACCCAGCTCTAAATTGACCCAAATCCTGCAAATACTTACACAAAGCAGGTATTCCAAGTAGCCCTATTTAATGAAAAAGAGAACTAGAGTGATCAAACCAGGTTATATTATTCACATTTTAATGAAAAAAAAATTAGGATTCCACCTCAAACTGAAGACTGCTAACATACGTAACATGCATCATCAGATAGTCTACATCATTAAATAGCCTTTGCTGTATTGCTTAATGAAAGGCTGTGTTAAAGATGGTTTGGCTTTCCTTTATCTGTCTTCCATTTTTTATTCATCTTCAGTAAAACAAATGTTGTCTAACTTTGTGCCGATTTCTATTTAGAGTCTGTAAAGCACTTAAATATAGTTGAGCACTGTATAAATTTCAATCTGTATTAAGTATATTTTGTCTTTGCTCCTCTAGGGTCTAATACTGTATGACTCTTGGCTTGACTTGATTTTGCTTGTTACATCGTGAGAGCTTCTAGAAGAGTGTGTAATAAGTATATCTTGTTTTTAAAAAAAAAAAAAAAAAAAGAAGTAAGATGTAACATTTGAAACTAATCCAAAATAATCAAACATTTAAACTGTAGTTTTCTGTTTTGGATTATTGTGGCTTACTACAGTAGCAAGTACCAAACTCTGGATTTACAAATTGGCTTTTTATTGGTACTAAAACTTCTTTGAGAACTTCTTTCTAGTTTTAGAAACCTGCTTTAGGAAAGTGATTTAGTCATTGGTAGGTATTTATACTTTTAGTTCTTTACTCTTTGAATAGTAAGAACTATAATACAGATTCTTGGTACTGAACTACTGTGACTAGTTACATGTGACCACAAGCAGCCAGAGTTGTTTACCTCTTTAAGTTGCTTGTGGAAAAAAGTAATAAGTATGGTATTTGGATCTATTAATTGTACTGCAGAACATGGTACCGTACTCATGTCTGAAGTCTGGATTTTTGCTGGGAAAGTGGCACTTTTGCCTCATTAGGATGAGGATCTATATCCTGGGCTCTCATTCTTGCAGATAGATGGAGGAGTGTTTGTAGTTCTGAGAGATTCTGCCAGCTCTGCAGGTAGAGTGAATGCATCAATTGTAAAGGTGGCAACAGGATTTGGGGGTTGAAAGCTTAATGCAGCCCTATGCAAAAGCAATTGACCCTTCTTCGTAGTTTACTGAAACATTATAAAATGAAAGGAGCCTTTAGAGCATACATAGACTATAATAGAAAGAGGTGGTGTCCAAGTTCAGTGCTGGTAACGTGGGGGAAAAGTTAGCCAGCATTGAAGGCCTAAGTCTGTCTGGCCCCAGTTTAGGTACTAGATGCTGCAATATGCAGGCTAACATACTTAAACAGATGACCCTGTATGGTGAAGCAAAAACACACAAAGATAATTACTATTTAGATGCTTTTTTTGAACTCCCAGTTACAAATTGTCTTAAGATACAACCAAACTGTATCTTGAACATGAATGTCTGGTACAAGCTGGGGGTTTACTACTCAGTGGGCTGTAATTACTGTAACTTATTTTCTGGCATTCTACTTACAAACTTTAATTTTTTTAAGAGGCTCTTAATTCTTAATCTTCTGATGCTTCGAATATTTTTCATATGGAATTTTGTTAAAACAGATATTCCCAAATATGATGAACCCATTGCTGGCAATGGGCATGCATGGTCAGCACCACAGAGTTCCTATTCTTAGCACTTAATTGAACTCTACAATATACCATGGTGGCCATATATAACCCTTGTAATCAAGGTAACTAAACAGGGATTTGCTCACTAACACTGTAACCTGCTTAATGTATAGAAGCACTTTGTATTTAAAAAAAAAAAAAAAAAAAAACCATAAAACTTTATAAGTATGTTTTTTAAACTTAGAAATTATATTCCCTTTATGGTTTGTTTCCATACTGCTAACACTGTCTTTTTTAATATTAAAAAAAAAAAAAAATTATAATGCTTGCCTGTTTACATGAGTGTAGAGGAAAGGGTTCTTGCACTCAGTGGCCCTATTTTTCCATTCTCCAAGGCCTTACTGCATACAGGGTATCATTTCTGCAAGTACCATCATCCATTTGGGGGAAGGTTTCTCATACTCATTTCAAGAATGATCGTGTATATTACATTAGTTCTCAACCCCTTTCAAATTGTCACTTCAGTGTTGCATGAAAAGGTTAAGGGTACCTCTTCGCATTTAACCATAAAAAAGGCTGGTCAGAAACACCAGGCTGAAAAAAGCAAAACATTATTTCTGGCAAACCCAGACCATCCTACAGAGCTGCCAGCAAAACTGTTTCTTTTACCAGCTTGGAATGACTTTTATATGGGGCACTTCGAAGTTAAACATTACTCCTATTTGCAGTTAGAGTACTTTGAAATAAAGCTTTAAGATAAAATGTACTGCGAGAGACACTTTAAAGGTTTTATAACAGGTACCGTAGATCACATTATAGAACCATGTCCTTTTTTAATGACTTAGCATGAATAGTAACTTTTTAGTATTTGCCTGTTGCTGTTTTACCCCATAGTATGACATGGTCTTGAAAGTCCAACAAATGTTGCTTTACTAATTTTGTAGCACTTGGCTTTCTGATGTTCATTTATATGAAACCAACTGATTGCAGGAAAATACTGATGTGATTGTTATGAGATCTAGTTGAGAGGGTTGATTTAAGGGAAGCTTGCAATACATGTCTAAATTCCTTACTTTTGCTTATCACAGGCAAAACGGTTGGCTTGTGGTGTTTTCCCTGAATTTAATTTATTGCCCTTTGACAAAATTCTAATCACTGATTCAGGTATTGGGGTAAAAAGATAACAAAAAATTACTTAAACACTTAACGGAAGATCTTGACGCCCCCTTCCTCAGGCTCAACTTAAATCTAACACCTCTCCTCCCTGCCTTTCTAGTCTCCCTTTCCCTTGTTTTCACTGGGAGTTGCACTCAGTCTGTGCCTGTTCTTGTCATGAAGGTGACAGATCACACAGGAGGTTGGGCTTATATGCCTACTGGCTCGTCTGACCCTTGTCATTTTGGTGGGTGTCCTCTGCTGCTCTGGGCTGGTCAGTGTCACTGTTAACAGTGGCACAGGGCCATAGTCCCTTTCAGGGATGTGCCTGTTCCAGCCTGGGTCTCGTACGGGCCTTGGTTACTTCAGAGGAGTACCTGCTCTGGCATGGCTTGCCTTTGGGCCAAAGTGCCCTCCAAAGGGAATCTCCTCAGGCATGGAGTTGTTCATCTGTGAGTATCTCTCTATACATGTCCTCAGTGTCTTCTCCATGTGTTTTCCCAAGAGCAGCTCTGCAGTTTCTTTGCATGCGTTTCTTCCCCAGGAGTATCTTCTCCTTATGTTTCTACCTGTGCCTCTTGCTAGCAGCTGCCACTCTTTCTTAAATATGTTTAAGCAGAGGCACTGTACATGCTTCTGGCTGAAGTTTTGGCACTCATTTACGTCAGTTTCAGTGCAGACTAGAACCTGTTTTGACTAGCACCAGGGCAGTTGGCAGCCTCTCACCGCAGGTCACCCTTGCAGCCCCCTGCTACTGAAACCCTGCAATTTATGGCCAATACAGTTGTACGTAGTAAACCAAGATATGCAGATGCAGCTTCTGTCAGGCTTTTAATCTTTGCTAATGGAATGGTCTTGTTCAAGATACAGGAAATTATTTCTTGCTTGTGGGGAGGAAGGAAGCAATCCATATATGTATAAAAAATAGGAATGCATATGTATATGATAAATTTCATTAATTTTCCCTTAAGCTGCTTCACCTTTAATGATATGGCTTAGAAACATTTGTGTGTTTTTATATTGCTCACTGTTGGCTGTAGTAAAGTGAACGTCTTCTGAAAACCAGAATCATTGTACACACAGAAGCCTTTCCAAATTTCCTGCTACTGTGAAGCCATTCATTGTCCTATCGGTGTTAAGAACGCTTAATGATACTACAGCTAAGTTCCTTTTCATTCCATTTTGTAACTAAGATGTTAATTACCATGGAATCTGTGTAACTGACATTCTGGAAAATTCAACTATTAGCAGCGTTAAGATCTTAGGTGTGTATCTGACCCTTTTGAGAAAGGAGGTTCCTATTTCACACATCACTGTTGGGATTTTTTGTTTTGGTTTGTTTTTTAAACATTACCTTGTTTGTTTTATGGGTGAGCGGGTAGAGCCTAGAAGGTACTGTCAGTACAATTTTTGGTCTTAGCTTTTTTTCATCTGAGGTTGAGAAACTTTGCCCCGTACCAAAAGCAAGGCAGATGATCAAAGGCTGATGTATTTGGTTTCTCATTATAAAAAGAATACCTGATGTCCCTGTAGTATTGAGCCTGAAAGAACGGAGGTGTGTCAGATCTTGTAATCTCAACTTTTGCGTTGGTGCCAGAAAGGTGACCTGTCTCTGAATTATGAGAGCCTACAGCAGTATATTGAGTATTTTGCTTTAACAGAATTAGAACCTTTCTTAAAACAACAAAGGAAAGTTGGATTTTTGTCATTTAAATGCTTCATTGGATAGCTAGGCTTCTGTAGCTATAAGCTGTGAACTGTCAGTGCCCTAGGGAGAGATGCTGGAGAACAAAATAGTATATTTTTAATGTGATTAAATTGTAAGTTCTGATTTTTGCTTGAAGCCTGTGTCTGTCGATTGCTGCTCCTTTTTTTTTATTAATCATGGGATTCCATATTTCTTCCGAAAATGTAACTGTTTATGCAAGTCAAGTGAATCTTCCTTAATGAGCTATAAGTTTTTATTCTAAACAAGTCATTTATAATAGTAAATTTGCATATCTTGATATTTTGTGAGCTGTTATGCCTGTATTGCAGAGGTTGGATAGTTTTGTCTTTAAATATTGCTGTCCTAATTGTACAGCATGGTTTTAATTTAATGTTACTGTTCAATATTTTCTTCTTATAGAAGAGTCCCATGCCCTTTTTTGTATAACATGTTTTAATAAATGTTATCTGTCAACTTTGTAAATGTTTTCTTAAGCTTGAATGAAAGGAATGCATGTCTAGTACTAGTATTTAATATTTCACTTTTGCCAAAACTATAAGTGCTCAAACAAAAGTACAAATCCAAAAGTTGTTGATATATAACTTTATTAAATATATAAAGAAAAAGTGTATCTAGTAATGTGTCTTCTTGCAATATTGAGAACATGCCAACCTAGCCTAAGAAAACAGCTGATTTTTATAACACAATAAGCTGAGGAATTTGTGGAATCGGGCCCATTTCTTTGGTGCTTAGGTAATTAGTTCCCATGTTACTTCAAATTTATCAAACAGGTTTTATTATAACTGTTTGGGTTTGGTTTTTTGTTTTTTTTTTTTTTTTGCAGACTGGTGATCTCTTAAAGTTACAATACAGAATGTACAAGCTGATAGGAATATTCCAGAACACACACTTTATAGTAGCAGCAATTGCATGTCCAAAAAGCCTACAGGTAAATTTGAAGTAGGTACAGATAACGTGTAGATCTTGTCCAAGTATGGAAGAAATTTTACACTATGAAAAAGCATTCAAGATTAAGATTCCATTATCTTCCTGTGAGGATTCCTCCTCTCCCTGAATAAATTTAGGTACTTTTACTGAACAATTTACTTGACCAGCCTCCATCTATTCAGCCCTTACGGACCTGTCGTAGCTGATGTGTCTTACTCAGCAGCTTCACACTTGCTATCTAAACAAAAAATGAGCTCACTCTCATTTAAAGCATATTCAGCTAATTCCTGGAGGAATCAGTATTTGCGTACCACACTCCTCCGTCTTCAGCAACTTTAAATGGAATACGGTATGAGCAAATTCATTTCCTGTTGCTGTTGGTTACGCTTACTGAATGCATATAACAACAAGCCCAAAGTATTCTGTTTAGAATTAGTTGTTTGATTTTCTTTTATATGGGTGAACAAATACCATTTGTGCGTCTGTTACTTGTTTATGCCCTGCTCCGGACGCTCCCCGGGCTGCCGCTTTAACGGCCGTTCGACGCCCGACTTGTGACGACTGTCTTCCACACTCTCTATCGGGAGAGAGACACCTCCGGCGGACGAAGCGCGCTGCCCGGGGCCGGGCGGTGGGGATGTGCGGCCGCGGACACCGCTCCGGTGAAGCGGCGCATCGCTGCGAGCGCGCGCGGGACACCCTCGAGCCAACCGTTCGTGTCGGTCGCACGGACAGCGTGCCGCGGGGGACGGCCTCGCCCGCCGCTCGCTGAGGGCGGGGGCTCGCAGCGGCGCCGGGGCCCCTCTCCCGGAGCTCTGGGGGGTGGGACCCCGCGGAACCGGCCCCGGCTTTGGGGGCTGACCGCCGCCATTGTGGGCGCTCTCTGCTGCCGGTACCTCCGGGCGCGTGTGACGGTGCGAAGCGAAACGCGGTGCGAGTTCCTGGAACGGATCTGCCCGTGCGCGCACCGGCACCGCTGTCCCGTGTCTCCGCCGGGCAGCCGCGCTGCACGGGAGTCGGCCGCCTTCCCCGTCCGCGCCGCGGGCCCCGGGATCGGCCGCGGCGGGTCGGGCCCCGCGGGCTGAGCGCCGCCGCCGGGGCGGGCGGGCTCCTGAGGCCCGGCGGGCCCGGCCCGGTGCTGCCCGCCGCTCCCGGGACGCGAGTGGTCACGCCTCCGGCGCGCGTCAGCAGGAAGCGGAAGCGCTGCCAGCGGAATCAGTTCCGGGTGCGAGTGGCTGCGGGAGCGGGCGGGAAGCGGCGGTGGGAGCGGGCAGGAGACGGGCCGGGCCGGGCCGGTTACCCGCCATGTGAGAGACCCTGACAGCGCCAGGTGAGCAGCGGGCGGGCCGGCGCGCCGCAGCGGGCGCTGGCCCCAGGGCCGGCGCGGCGCTCCCGTGCGGGACGGAGGCCGCTCTCTGGGGAGGGGGGTCCGAGCGCCCTGACAGGCCCCGCCCGGGCGGCGGCGGCGGGACGGGCGGGCCGGACGCCGCACGGGGTTTGGCCGCGGGCCTGTGCCGGCAGGCGAGGCCTCGGATCGGCGACCGCCCGGCTGCCGCGGGAGGGGGCGCCGGGAGGGCCGCGGGGCAGCGGCTGTGCTGCCGCCACCGGCCCTGTCAGCTGGGCTCGCTCCGCTCCGGCCTCGTCTCGCCAGGGGCTGTCGCCGCGCGACCCGAGTCCGTGTCTCTGGTGCAGTTTTGGCTCGCCGGTGGGGAGGGCGGGCGTGAGTGTGCAGGGTCTGCTCTTAACCCTGAGGCGGGATAAAAAGCCCGGCACGGCGGGTTGGAGCGGGCGGACACCGGTGCCCGTGGTGGTGCCGTTGCAGAAGTTGTTGGACGCTGCAGCTGCTGTGCCGTTAGAGGAGCTGGAAGTTCTAGTCAAGCCCCAATCTCTGTAATTGAGAAGCCCCTTGAAAATCCCTGCAGGTGTGCGTAGCATACAGAATTGGATTTATTCTGTAATAAACCAAAGTTGAGAGTGAATCTGGAACAAGCTTGAACAGCCTCCGAAACGTTGATATGGGAGAGCCTGGTTACCAGAAAGAAAAGGTGGTGTAATTTAGCTGCACTACAGTTGTTGCATGTCACAGAATTCTCGACACCTGGAATCGGGACGTGCCTGTCCTTCATTGCCTGTCCAATGAGAGCTACAAAACATTCGGTCTACCAGAAGTAATGGATTGGGAAAATGCTATGAAAATGTGTTCTTCAGAGCTACTTTACTGCAGAAAATGTCGCTGATACCTAGAGGATATAGCTACTTCATTGCTTAGAAGAGACATTGGAGCCAAAAAGTTACGGTTTGATGAAGAGTGACTAAAGTTTAAAAAAAAAAAAAAAGAAAAGGTAGATGGATTAAAATGCATAATACTAACCAAGTATTACCTTGGTAGCAAATCATTTATTATGGTCGTAGCAGAAGGTACAAAAGCCCTCTCCCCCTCTTCTCCCTCCCCGCTTCTCAAAGCTTGGGTGTATTGCAGGTCTCATGCTATCAGTTGGGGTTTGTTTATACTGACAGTGGCTTCTGAAAGCCTACATCTCAAAGTTGTCAGATATTCAGAAAATGTGGACAGTAAATATTTAGGATTATATACAGGGCATATTATGAAATTTTTGCACAAACTAAAAGTTTGTGATCATTACTTGTAAGATCTTGCTGGTTTAAAGTGTATGTATCATAAATATGCCCCTTTATTTTATTTATCTGACATAATACTTTTGGCTGATTTTGCCTATTTCCAGTTTACCTTCTAGTAACTTTTTTTTCTGTATTCAGAAATAGATACGTACATGTAACTGCTTTTGTAGCAACTTGACTTATAGAGCCAAAATTTAGAGATTATTTGTATTCAGGTTTCTAAATGTTGGGTGGAACTTTGTTTATGCATCGATATTTGTTTTATTTTTACTCTTTTAATCGCTTCCATACAGGCAAGCAATTGTGAGGAAGACAATCTGAGAATAAGGGACAAAGGTGGCCCTTGGACTTCAGTTTCACAACTGCTTTCTTTGGCTATTTGCTCAAAACAGAGGCCTCTGGGTTTTTTTCTATGAAATGCTAAATATGCAGCTCAAATAATTTCCTTGCTGCACCATACTAAGCATTGAGAATAGGTTTGTTGTTACTGATATTAGCGTGTGTGTATATATATACATACATATAAATTAAAATTAATTGTTTTTAATTTTGATGTTAAAATCATCCAATCCTTCAAGTGGTTTTCTATTCATCATGTTGTGATCATTGGTGAGGTAAAAATAAATCCTTTTCAATTTTTGTTAGACAAATATCTGAATTATTAAAAAATTTTCTGCAAAAAGTGTAGGGGTTTAATGTATCGCTCACCTATGCAAACAATGGGATTGTGTTCTGCAACACTTTAGCAGTGCTTGCCTGGCAGACGAGAGTTTTACTCTCGATTTCACTCTGGATATTTAGTACTTTGAGTAGAGGGTTGCCTCTCTGTCTGCAGAGGAGGAATAATGACATTGACTTTCACTGTAGTGTTCTGATATCTACTGATGAAAGTGAGCAAGAGCCAAGTTTTCTAGAAACTGCATTTCTGCCTGTACTAACTGGCTTCACTTTCTGGGAAAACTGGGGGGTTCCTGCATTTTTATCACATAATGTAATGAAGTTTTAAATTGTTGTGTAGTCTCCACTACAATAACAGACTCTGTATATCAGTCTAAGATAGAAGTGAAGCAGACTCATTTTCAAAGCTGTTTTAAAATGAATAATAAGTGATATGCACCTTTTATTGTATGCTTTACTACAGATGATACACTATTTCAAGTTTTGGCCAAACTGTCTGTATTTCCTTTGATTCCAATGAACAGGGGTTTTAGCATAGTTCAAACTTTCCCAAAACTTAACACACCTTGTGAGTTAAATCCATAGAGTGATTTGTGAGTGGTTAACCTTTGGAGGAATGAGGATTTGAAATACTGTTTTGTTAAGAAAGGAACTAATTGCTTCCAAAACCATTTATTTTTGAGACATGTGGTTGGCTCCATAACTTTTGCATTACTCTTATTAGACTACTAGAAAGGTAGCCTAGTTCTCATTTGGGGATTTTTTGGGTGGCTTTGGAATCAGGGATATATTGTCTATACTGTAGACTGTCAAAAAATGGTACTGAGCTCAACAAAAGTATGGGCAGTGAGTTTATATGCAAACATAGGCTTGTGCTATCTGTTTTTAATCATACTGGCAGTTCTGTTTGCCTGTTAGAGGCAAATCTAACAGAATGGTGTGTTGAACTGAGCTGGAAGGTGTTTTGAGATCACTGTAGGTATAAAACATGCCATAAATATAGTGCATTTTATCCTTTTGGAGAAGCTGCAAACAAAGCAAAACTTCATGCTGCAACAGAAATATTAACAGAATTTTCTGTTGTGCTGTAGCATCTCTTAGAGTCTGCATATCAACTCTTTGTTAAACTTCCATCTGAGTCCATGACAGTCATTTATTTATTCTGAGATACCAACATTTCATGTTTATATGCAGCAACCTCTCTAGTTGTATCACCAGTGTGTCTAAGTTTAAATACATTTGAGTGAGTTTAAAAACAAAGAATACAAATCAACCTAAGCAAAGATTGTTGCTTGATTTATTCTTCTATGGACAATAATGCTGCTAGAATTCAGCTTTGTAATTCTCTGGAAACCAAGAGCTCACAAAAGAAGAGTATAAATAAGAGTGATTTAGGAAATTATCTTGTTTGACATGACAAATACTTGAGCAGCAAGTCCATACTTGGTTAGTGTTCCATTCAAGGGAAGCTTTGAAAGAAAATGCGTGAAACTATCACTTTATGTGGTGGTAAAATTGTAAGTATTTGCTTGACCAATCTTAAAGCCTGTTGCTTTGTGTCATTAATTTCTTTGGGGTTAGTTAACAGTCATGTGCCCGTGAATTACTGCTACAAGATAACATGTAGGAGACCAAATTCAGAAAGACTAAAGTTTTCAACAATTTTTTTCTTACTGTAGTGCTATGATTTGTTTGATAAATGTTAGGTTAAAGAGCTTTTAAATGTTAGTTCTATGTAGTGCATTCAATTTTAGAAAAATCTAGTTAGTACACAAAGACTTATTTTATATATCCCTTCCATTAAGCTCCAAGTGTTTCCTAAAGTATCAAGTGGAAACATTCCCCCAATCATCCTTTCTCTGGTTTAAAGGAGTTGTTTTAAATTTATAAATATATATGTATCTGTATGTCTATGATTTTAGTGCATAAATTACATGGAGAAGTGTGTCATTAGGTATATTTTCTGTCACCAGGAGGATGTCTCTGTCAGTCTGTCGTATAGACCACAAAATAGACTGCGTGGGTGAGCTGAAAATACACAAGGCTCTATTTGTATTATTTATTGTGTGTATTCTGGAAAAACCTTTCATGCCATTGATTTTTAATTCTGTAAAATACAGTAGTACCTGATTATCTCACTTGAGATAAATACAAAATAATTTAGTGTCCTTCATGATCTTTAAAGGGTGGAGAGTTCTTAAGAAAATGGCTGCTCAAATTTAAGAAGAATTGAAGCTAAAACCAATGCTATGTATTTACATAGTACTGCTTATATTATTATAAGTGTGTTGTAGTTCTGCACAAAATTATCTCAATTGTTGGGAGAGTAGATTTTTTTCTTCCTTTTTTTTTTAATGACTGTGATATTAAAATCTGTTTTCTAGCTGTGGGGAAGTTTACCATACTTGAGGGGGCAGATTTTCAGGGAAGCAGCAGTGCAGTGTGTCATGCTACATAAGGCTCTCCTAGGGCACTATATGTTGGCTTTTAAAAGAGAGTATAATACATTACTGTTATGAGAGGTATAAGCTGTTGAAAGATTATATGATCAGTTTCTTCCTTGTTTTCAAAGATTATTTAAAGAGGACTGTCTTAGAAATGCCCCTAGGCTGTGACATAGCTGATAGCAGCTTTCCTTCGGTACAGCTAGCGTTAATTATTGTGGCTGCTGTAATCTGAGGACTAAGGCAAATGCAAACTGAAAGAAGTGAGAGTGATGAAGATTTTTGCCTTAAAACTTCCATGATCACAGCTTATAGGGTTACGTTCCTAAGTTAAAATTCTCCTGAATGATGATATGTTTTTGCAATTATGTCTGAGGTTCTCACAGACGGTGTAGTAAATACCAAATCCTAGCAAAGGCAAGGGAGCGGCACACTGATTTATATGAATACTTGGGGTTTTTTCTTGCTTTTTCTCTGTATCCTGAGTGGTAATGTATGGAGTATCCATCTGTGATGTCACGGAGCACTTTTTTTGTTTTAGTCTTAATTTTCATTATGATCCTCCTAACTTTTCTGTGTATTTCTGTTTTCAGACACATGCTACAACAGTAATGATTTGTAATGTGTGTTTTTTTCCCAAGGAACCCATGTTGCTGAGCTAACTAAAGAAAATGCAAGGGATCTTTTCTCACACCTTTGTATGAGTTAAAATGAGCATAATTTGTATCATTCACCTGTCTATGAGAACGACGAATCATACATCAGTGAGTGAATGAAATTAAACAGGTGCAGACTTAGAAGCAGAAACTAATACGACGTTGGCAGACGCAGAGCTTCGTGTTGTAGTTATATGATGCTTCCCTGCTGCTACTGTATGATGTCAGTAAAATTAAATACCGAATGTGTTTTGTCACCATCTATTCTTGTTTGTTTAAGTAAAATAAGAGCTTTCATAGAATACAATTTTTAAAGTAAGTTTCTTTTGAAATCTAATGAGAAATGTTAAATGCATATCACTCTCATGTTCACAGGTTACTTCAATGAACACTTTTGTTTGAAGACAGGGCAGCGATCCACTGCTAGTAAATTCATGCTATGGCCTACGTTTGCTGTATAAGACCCTGATGAATAAATGTAATGCAGATGCAAAGAGAATTGATACGATTCTTTTGAGTGTGACTGGATCATCTCCTACAGAAATAGGCAGGAGGCTCAACACAGAGTGCTGCTAAGACTCAGTGAACTTAGTGTCCAGTTCTGGCCTGTGCTTTAAAACTAGAGAGGCTTCAGCCAATTTCTTGGGTGCATAGTGTCTATGGAAACCTTTAAACACTTTGATCTACTTATGCAGGAAGGTTAAGAGAACACCTGTTCACAGACAGGTGCCCAGAGGTGGACTTAAATTTTTCAGGACTTTAACCTAACATGACTCTATCCCACAGGCAGGGGTGGAAGCTAAAGCAAGACAAAATGCATTACTTTTTAACAGTGAGAATACCTAGCATTGTTATGAGTTGTCTTAGTTCTCACTACCCCCCAAATGCTTGAGTTTGTATAATACAAGTAAAATTGTCTTAATTCTGAACTATAGAGTGGTCTTGGACCTAAAGAACACAGGTTACCTCTGTGTGTGCTGAAATATCATGGAAGGTACTGGACACATTAAATTTTTTTTCTTCACCTCTCCTAATTCTATAAGGAATTATTATGTGAATTAAAGTAGTTACATTCTAATTGCTTTGGGAAGCAAAGCTTCCTTATGACTGTCTGGTCAATTATCTGGAGATAATTTTTTTCTTTAGAGCGTACAGTGGATGCATTCAAAATTAACTTGCATTTTAGAGTACCTTTCTGCTTCAGTTTAATGCTACTTGCCTCACCCCACAAGAGAAGAGGTTAGGGAGGCATTTCAACTTGGAGGAAGCTGTTATAAAATTGGGGGTTTCTTATTAACCTTTTTGAACTGTAGTGATCTTCCAGGACTTGTTTCAAGAATACTTCAACCATAAGTCATATTGTCTTGAGAGAGCTACTGGCCTGCCAGCATTGATGAATAATTGAGTATTACTATGGTACCCTGCTGAACAATATTTTGGTTAACTACTGGAATTTGATTATGGAACTGCTAACTTCATTCTGTATACAAATAAAATAAAACTTTCTTGTGTATGGGAATATAATCTAAAGATTACTTTTATTTTCTAGATAGTGACATTGGGGATTTATGTGAAGTTTGTTCTTCTTCTAACCATTATTTATCAATAAAGCGTTGCTAGCGGTGCCTGCTTTCCTGATGTGTGTAAGGCCCAGATTTTTCCTCGGGTCTTGCTTTCCCAAATCAATGGAAGAAAGCCGGGGTGCACTAGCACTAACCCCAGCAAAATTACTTCAGTCTCAGTGCTGTTCCTGCTACAGTCCTGCCTACTCCTGAATGTGGTGTTTATTGGCAACCTCATCAGTTCCAGGACCTCTTCAACTGGAGATTTCAGTTTGGCTGAAAGCGAAAGAAGGGTTTCCTTCTGTCAAGTGCTGCTGCTGTTCAAAATTCTTGTTATTTAACCCCAGCTTTCCACAGATATTTTCAAGATCACAGGAAGCATGTGTCTTCAAAGGAAGAAACTAAGGTGGAAAAGTAGTCACAACAAGTGCGTGCTGTAGCTTGTTCACTTTCTTTTTTAAGAGCAGATGGGTATAGAAACTCATTGTCTACTGCTTTTTGGACTGTGTTTTGTGTACTGTATATTCCCTTGTTCCCTATTTCTGCTTTTCACTGCTTATCTGCTACACTGACAGCCAGACTTGCAGACCTTTAACTCCACCATCCACTCCACTCACTACCAGGATTTGTGCTGTTTACTCCTAACATTTTAAGGACAATTAGCTTCTTTGTTTCCCAAAAGAAAGATTAAAGAACTCTGAGAACAAGGATGTAAAATTGCTTATAGATAGAGATATATGTATATGCCTATGGAGATAATTAGGTGTTCTAACAGAGTTGTGATGTGCAAGGATCACTGAGGATCTCTTTCTTCTTGGTGTCCCTCTCTTCCTGGTTCTCATGGTATGTGTTCACGGTCGATTTTCAATGTGTAGCCATGTCCTAGGGAGTGTGAATTCATCTAGAGATGCTAAGATGCCATGATCAAAAGAACATATTTTTTTTTCTCCATGGTAAGGAATAAAATCTCCATCTTCTTTCTACTCAGGTGCTTATCCTTAATTCATTCCTTCTGTCTGGACTAGTGCTAGTGGTGACAGTGTGTATTTTAATATTTTGTCTAGGACTAAATTGTTCTCCATTTTGCTAAGTAAGAGCCCTTAGGGTAGGGGCCACTTTCTATATATGGCAAACTTTCTATATGTTCTAAACACAAAAAAAGGAGTAATGTCTGGTGGGATTTGAGTGAGGCTCGACCAAGATATGGTTCCTTAGCTCGAGGATCCGAAGTGATGCAGGAATGGCAAATTATTGCTGCTGGGGACTGGTCTTGTAGTTTGTACACAGTCCTCAACCTAGGCAACTTGTCAATTCATGTCTCTTCCCCCACTTAGCAAAGAGCAGCTTAATCGGAAATGTCCTGATGTTGCATCTGTGCATAGTTCATAAACCCCACAAAATAAAGGTAGTGACCTATGTTGGGCTTGTCAGGAAGCCTGCTGCCCTGTCAAATGAGAGGGAAGTTGACAAACACGCATCCTAACTGCTGAGACTTCTGTCTTCCCAGCGGAGTGGGTGCATCTGCTAGGGACTTGAACAGTGCTTCAGTGCACAACATGCAGGGGTGCTCAGAATAACAAGGTTAATCTTGCCATTTAGCTACTCCACTGTTAGACTGGGTTTTATTTGTGTGTTGTAGTGTTTGATTTCTGACCTACATCTGACTTGCATAAGCTCACAAGATCTGAGTCATTTTGTAGCTTTGTTCGTTGAATAAAAGAACTATCCCGCCAAAGCTATCTTTGTGTAGATAACTGCGATCATATAACTTCTGTTAACCACCATTTAGCCCTTATTTCCCTCATCAGATGTAAGAGCATAGAAAACGTCTTTTCCCCTGCTTTTACATAGCAACTGTAAAAACTCAAATGAAATCTGGTTTACCCGTTTTAGTCTATGACGCATTAGTAACTTACAGAACATGTTGAGCAACTCTGATAACCTGATTTTGAATGCTCTGTGAGTTTTTGACAGTTTTCTAAATCAGACGTAATTTTAGTCAAGTCAGGAAGCTGGCTGTCTTTTTTCTCTGCTGAAAAGAACTTCCGTTTGTGAAGATTATGAATGTTAGTTTTAAGTGACAGCTGATATAGCTCCAGTTCTTCCTTGTAGGGTTTTTATCATATTCCTACCTGTTGATTTTGTTTTTGGAGTGCCTAAATTTTCATAATTTGATTTAAATTGTTCATATGTCCCATTACAGCATGTAACATAAGACATAAATAAAAAAAAAAATCCACTAGTATGTTGTGATACATTGGACATGCTTCCTGCATCAGAAGTCAATGGATGATGTTGAGATCTGTTTGTTCAATTGGAAAAGCAGGTATGGTGGCAATATTATGTGTTTAGACTTCAGCATTAATAAGAACAAGAATAGCAATAAAAGTCTGAAGATTCATGGGCACTTTATTAGGGGCCCAATCTTGGAAGTGTAAGGCGATGTCTGCTACAGATAAACACTCTCAAGGGGACAAGTGTGTGTGTGCTTTTATGGTAATACTCTATGAAAAAGTGCTTTTCTTTAAATTTTGTTTTGAAATGTATACATTTCTCTAAAGCCTCTTGGAATATCATTTCCCAGTGTGTTGGGCAAGTTTGAGTACCCGTGGATTTTGAGTTAGGTTAGAATTTAAATGTGAAGTCATTCTAGCTAGGAAATCACTGCTGTGTCAGATGAGCTTAAAAGTTCATATCATGGTGTGTGTTTGTTTTGTTTTGCTTTTTAATTAAAATCACAAAAAGAAATTTTAAAAAATTGAAGGTCCATGGGTGGCTCAAACACTTTTCCTTCAAATGCTGCCTCGCATATTGACACAAATTCATTATTATCTGGGAACCTCTGACACACTGGGTAAATAGTTTAGAATTGAGTCCACACTTAAATGTTTCCTTTCACTAGGATTTCATTGGTTTGTGATGTGAATATTGAAAGGTTGATTCTTACTTTTTTTAAATAATTATTGAGATTATTTTCTATGGAGGTAAATGTTTAAACAGAAGTGTCACTGGTGTAGTATATTCATCTCCTCTGAAATAAATTTGACATATGGAATGGTTTTTTTAAAATATTTGTGTGTGTGTGTATGCACACACACATATGCGCCTGTGGCTTTTCTTTAGCAGGGTTTTCAAACTTTATGAAGTATCTTCCAGAAATCATTCTTGGGCAATTTAACAGTGCAGTTCCCTGCAAATATCAATGTAGTATCTGGCTTGGAGACCTACTAAAGGTTCTGAAGTTTTTAACTTGCCTAGTGACTATAAAATGAATATTCTTTTGGGAGGGTGGGGGTGGTGTTCTGCACTTCTTACCAGGGAGTGAAATTGCGAAGTTCCTTCTAGGACATAGACTGTCCCAGGGAGCCTGTAATGTATTATGAGCAATCGCATTGTGAATGTTGCAGAGGGATAATTCAAATTATAGAAATACAAGAAATGGGTAGATTAAGGCTCTACTTTTTGTATTAAGTATTTATACCAGCTGTTTTATTGTAATGCACCTTAAGCCGATCAGTTAGGTGATTTAACTTCAATATGTTCAAGCATTCATTTTTGAAATGGAAAACTCTGTATTCATTCTCAGTTGTAAATCTTCTCATTTTTCTTTCAGATTACTCTTTACATCAGTAGAAATGGACAGCAGCAGTTTCATTCAGTTTGATGTGCCCGAGTACAGCAACACTGTTCTGAGCCAGTTAAACGAACTCCGCTTGCAAGGAAAGCTATGTGACATAATTGTGCATATTCAGGGTCAGCCATTTCGAGCCCATAAAGCTGTCTTAGCTGCCAGTTCTCCGTATTTCCGTGACCATTCAGCATTAAGCACCATGAGTGGCTTATCAATATCAGTTATTAAAAATCCCAATGTTTTTGAACAGTTGCTTTCTTTTTGTTACACTGGAAGGATGTCCTTACAGCTGAAGGACGTTGTTAGTTTTCTAACTGCAGCTAGCTTTCTACAGATGCAGTGCGTCATTGATAAATGCACACAGATACTGGAGAGTATTCATTCAAAGATCAGTGTTGGTGATGTTGACTCTGTCACTGTTGGTGCTGAAGAAAATTCAGAAAATCGCAATGGAGTTAAAGACAGCAGCTACTTTGCCAATCCTCTTGAGATATCTCCCCCCTATTGCTCTCAGGTGCGACAGTCAACAGCAGGCAGCGATCTTAGGATGGAAACTACTCCAGGCAAAACCCTACGTAGTCGTCTGCAAGAAGAAGGGCATTCAGATCGAGGAAGCAGTGGGAGTATCTCTGAATATGAGATTCAGATTGAAGGTGATCATGAGCAAGGAGATCTGATAGTAAGGGAAAGTCAGATTGCAGAGGTGAAAGTTAAAATGGAGAAGTCTGACAGGCCAAGCTGCTCTGATAGCTCTTCCCTTGGTGATGATGGATATCATACTGAAATGGTGGATGGAGAGCAAGTGGTGGCAGTAAATGTTGGTTCCTATGGGTCTGTCTTACAACATGTTTATTCGTTTACCCATGCCTCATCCCAGGCTACAGGTGTGTCTGAAACCTTTGGAAGCCTGAGCAATACGAGTCCTTCAAGGTCAATGCTGAGCTGTTTCAGAGGTGGTCGTGCACGCCAAAAACGGGTATCCACTGGTCACTTGCATAGTGATGTTCAGGGCTTGGTGCAAGGGGCTGACAGTGAATCCTTGGTGAGTAACCCAGGATATGAAAACAGTCCACGGGAAAGAAATACAAGAGGTCATTGGTATCCGTACAATGAGAGGCTAATTTGTATTTACTGTGGAAAGTCTTTCAACCAGAAAGGGAGCCTTGATCGACACATGCGATTGCACATGGGAATAACTCCTTTCGTGTGCAAGTTTTGTGGGAAGAAATATACCCGCAAGGACCAACTTGAGTATCACATTCGTGGTCACACAGATGACAAGCCCTTTCGCTGTGAGATCTGTGGAAAATGTTTTCCTTTCCAGGGTACACTAAACCAGCATTTGCGAAAAAATCACCCTGGGGTAACAGAAGTAAGAAACAGGGTAGAGTCTCCAGACAGAACAGAAGCTTTTGTGGAACAGAAAGGAGATAATGATGCTTCAGCTTCTGAAGCTATGGATTCCAGTATGGAAATTCATGCAATGTCTAACACATCTGATTAAAATATTACATTCTAAGTGCAACACAAACAAGCACATTGCTGGTGTATTTTTTTAAATCTGTTATTCTTTTAGTAATCTTCAGTACAAGTATAACAGCCTTTTAATTTTCCTGACCTTCTGGAAGTCAGTTTGGAATGGTTTCTGGAGAACACTACATAAGTATTCTTTGTTTTTGAAGGAGGCTGGGTTGTTTGGTTTTGCTTTTACTTTTGAAGATGCTCAAAATATAAAAGACAGTGTGCTGGGGAAGGGATAGGAAGAGTCTAGCTGCTAAAGTGTCCCTATTGGTTGATCTGGCAAGACACCAATTCCAGTGGAGAAAGATATTAGGGTAAGATTGGCAGCTCTGGGGGATACACCAAGAATCTGTAATCTCCCTTATTTTATTTCCTAAATCCTGTTGCTGGTAATGAGTTACACAGCAGTGGGGAGAGAGAATATTAGAGCTTTGATTCCTTCCGTGTGTCACGATGAAATCTGTTTGCTTTTACTAACTGGTTTTGGTAGTTAGTCTGATTATATATATAAATTTGCTTTATATATATAAAATGCTTTCACTTTTCCTATTCTGGTTGAGGTGAATGTAAAAAGTATGTCAAGGTTTATACTATGTACGACTTCCAACTGCTAGGTCTCCTCTCTGTTTAGGATCTAGGACTTCAGACTTTGGGAGGATGGTTTTGGTTTTAAAAGAATGTTGTTTGGTTTTCATTTTATTAAACTATTACTTTGTGTGCAAAAGTGAGCAAAGTGAACTACCTTGTTTTAATAGCTTTGCTTTATAACATATGTAAACCAAATGCCATAAATCTATTATATTATGGTTAAATTGTTGAGGGGTTTTGTTAGTTGTCTAGAATGCAAGCTGGACAACCTGTGGTGCTGACCTTTTTATATATATAGAGATAGATATATCTATATATATTAAAAAAAAAAAAAAAAAGGCAAACCTAAAAGTAGCATTGTGGTTTTAAATGTGTTTTTACTGGCCTCAGAATCTACCTTCATTTCGTACTGTAGAACCATACCAGGTAATTAAATTTTTCTTCACTCTTCATGGTTGGTTCAAACCTGAGAGAGATGATGTAGTTTAAACTACAGTATTTCCAAGCAGTGTTTTAATAGGTCTCTTCACAGAGAGCTGTTTTCAGGTGCACATTGACTTCCTACTTAAAGCTCCAAGTGATATGTCAGCACTTGGAATTTGTACTTTTTTTTGTATAAAAACAAATACTCTGTGGGAATTTCGAGCAATATGTCTGTTATTTCATGTGTGAGTATTACAGAGTTGCTATGGCTTCCCTACTATTTTCAGTGGTTGTTTTCTGCATAAAGGAACTACCAACAACTTTAAAAATACTCTAAATCTTTTTGTTTCACCAAATGTTCTGTTTAATATGGTGCTAACTTCCTCATTTAGGTCAGTATAATATATAAAATGTGAAACCTAATGGTAACAGTTAAGCAAAAGAAAAAAAAAAGAAAACCAACAAAATAAAACAAAAACAAACAAACAAAAAACCCCACCCCAAACAAAGAAACCGCAACAACAAAAAAAAAAATGGCTTAAGAGACCTCAAAAGCATGAACTGGCAGACACTACTGTGTAAAATTCTACCTGATGAACAGAATTAAATGAATCATGTGCTTGATTAAAATACAGGTTTTATATAATTGGGCCTTATGTTTGTTAAGCAAATATTGAAAATACATTCGTGAACATGCTGTTTAACCCCTGAAATTTAGAAAATAAAAGCTCATTCCTAAATTACGGGAAAGCAAAAAGGTAGGTTTGCTATCTTGTAAAGCTTTTTTGGCTCCTGTGAAGATGGGGCATATTTGAGCACTAGCTCTATTAAACACACTAGCTCTTAATGTTGTGACAGTCTGCAATAAGAATTAATTTCACTAAATACAGATTTACAGTATAAACTCCGCCTGCTCCGTTGGAGCAGTTTCCATTAAATTGAGTATGTAATTTGCCTCTTTGTCCTAAAATTTAATAAATAAAGAGAAGAGGCAGAGGGTGGGGAGACGTTTCTCTCCTTGAAGCAACAGTAGAACTTTTGTTTCCAGTAAGGGAAAGTATATGTCTGTGTCTAGGGAAGGTAGTCTATATGTTTACCCACTGAAAAACACGTTGGTGTTTCTGATACTGTTTTTTTCCTAAATGTTTGTTTTAAGTAACTAAATGCAAAAAAAAAAAAAAAAAGTGTTTTGATAAATTAAGGTTGGGACATTGGGACATGCAAAATCCAAGAAATGTACAGTTATTCTTAACCCTTTATCTTGGAGCTGTGCTGTGGTGCCTTTGGTGTGACTTTTTCCATGGAAGTATGAGTTGAGGATAGCAGGATATGGGTACTAATTTTATATTTCTTGAATTTCTCTGTGTCACAATCTTACTGTTATTTAAATCTAGTTCTTTGTATTCGTAAATGTGTTAAAATGGTTTGAGTTTACCAAAGAGTGACTTATCCAAAATTGTCTCTGACAAAAGCAAACAAAAAACCAACATCACTTTGATTGTACAGGTTCAGGTTCAAAACATTGCAACGGGACTGTTAAGGGGCAGGAAATGATCGCTTTTTCTACAAAATCACGAGTCAGCATTTTGCAAGTTCTACTTGCTCCTATTCACGTGATAGGCCATTACCCTTCCCACTGCGAGCAGTGTTAATAATTATCAAGCCATAACACAGTACTGTAAAGTTCAGCAGTGCTTCAAAGGATGCATACGTAGGTGAGCATAGAACATCGTCGAGCATTACATTTACACTGACCAAGTGTGTGACTCTGGTAGAAAACGAACTTCAAACCTGGCAACAGCAATTAAATTGTGCCTTGTCACATAACGGTATGCCAGGATTAGCATTGTCATGAAACGCGAAGCATTATCTGATTGAAGTTCATTTCACAAGTCCACCAAAACAGAGTATGCTGTGTTATTTTAAGCGAATTATGGAAGTACTGTACGGTGTCTTGTGTCTGTACAGTTTTAAGTTAGCACAGAGCTGTTACACATTTCATTTACAATAAATGCAGAAGTCAATAAAATATGTGAAGAAATATTTGACAGCAAAATAAATCATGAAATTATATAGGCTGGTTCATAATTGAGTCTCTTCTTAATCTACCTTTTTAATTATAGACAAATGTGAAAGCAGTGACAGTGTCCTTTCCTCTAGATGTTTAACCTATTATGACAAACTGTGAAAATAAAGGATTTTATACCTTTGCTAATGTTTGTGGTTTAAAACAGTTATTTTAGTTTTCTTAATCAGTTATCTTCCATATTATTTCTTTTAAACTTGTAAATACATGTAGAAAATAGCTGTGTAAATACTTAGAGTATATTAAGAGTTCAGTTTGGTCAATAAGGCCTCAAGATTGGCTCTGCTTTTTTAGTGTGAAACCTTTCAATAGCATAAAGGATACTGTCAATTCACTGTTCAGCAGAATATACTGTAGGCCTAAATTGATAATTCTTAATGCAGTCTTCCCAAGCATAACTTCGTGGTTTATGCTGAAGCCTTTGCTTTACTTTTAGACAAAACAATGAGGCCTCTTAATATGTTTAGGCTGAATTATGGGAAGAACAGCAGGAGTAAAATCAAGGGCTGGGAAAAGATTGAATGAGCTTTACCTTTAAATATATATATATATCTTATTTGAATTTTTGTATTAGTTTACTGTGATTCTCTTATTGTCATTTTTCTAAACAGGTTTCACGTGAAACCATTGAAAGGGACTCAAATATGCAACACCTAATCTATTTTCCAAGGGAATTTTACCCTTGAATGGTGCTTTTTGACTGGTCAGGGTTATTTATTAAATTTTATATTTGAAAGTATTTGGGGAATTATGTAAATTCTTTATATGAATCTGTTTATTTCATGAATTGTAAATTTCATAATACTCAGTGATTGAATTGGAAGTTTAGTAAAGTCATTCAAAATGTTCAAAGTTTATAATCTGTGTGCATTTTACATATATTTTAACAAGTGCCAGAATAGTTGTATTTAATATTGTAGATTTAATACTACTTGCACATCCCTGCAACAGCATTAACTTAAGTTACGCAAGTTTACATTTAAAAAAAAAAAAAGCTAAACAAACAAGTAAGAGGGACACGTGTCCCTGTATTTCTTCAGGGGATGTGAAGCTGAGTACCAGCACCTGAGCAGGTTTGCTTCTCGTTCGCGTAAGGGACTCCTGCTGCGGTGGCTGCAGTAAACTGCTGTCTCCCCCATTTACGCGTGTATGAATTCAGCCCTTGGGCTGGTATCGCCAGCGCCCGGCTGCCTGTCTGATTAGAGGTAGAGCTCTTGCACGACTTTAGCAGTGTTTGTTTCTGACTGAAAAAAAAGAGTATTTTTAAATAACTTTTATTTGTATGGTTGTTTTTCATGATAAATAATTGAACAGTTTGAATGACTTGACTTGGTGTCATTATCTTGCAATATAAACCGGTAACCTCACAACTCCACACTTCATCACCATATGAAGTAAATGAAGCTAGCTAAGCTGATGCTGTAACAATTAATAACTTGCCATTAAGGATTATTTTATAGCATGAATTTTAAAATATTTATTCAAATGATATTTTACTCTTGTATTCACTTTGTTTTTAGATTTGTGACATGAATATTTCAGTGCTGCTTTATTTTGTTCTGATGAATTTGTTTCTTGCTTGTAAATTGCTTTTTTTATGGTATAAAGTCAATGGGAGTTGCTGTTTGTAAATTAAAATGCTTCTAGAGCAAATCTATGGTGTCAGTGTCTACGTTTCGATATTTAATTACTAGGGGACTTGCATTTTAGATGCTTTTCCAAAAGCGTTATAAAAAGTGGCAGTTTAATACTCATTACCAACTAGGAATCAAAAATCTTCATAGAGGCGAACTACTCTTGAAGTTTCTCTTTTTTGCCCACATTGCTTGTTTAGTTCTTGTTTAGATCGTTCCAGTTTTGTGCTCCAAAACCTCGTCCAACTGTCGAAGCAAAGAAAAAACCCGGCCGGGTGGTGGCCATCTGTCTCGCACCAAGCCAGAGGCAAGTCCGTTGGTTAGGGAGGTAATGTTTGATTTCCAGAGCAGCGTTTGCATTTCATGTTCTGCCGTAGGTAAGAGTAGAGCTAGCGCTGCTCCCAGCGAGCGTGGGGCGCAGCCCTGCCCCTGCAGGAGTGGCCCGAGGCTGCCGATGGTGCGGCCGATGGCGCAGCCTCCGCTGGTTCCACATCAGCTGGCTGTCGACAGCTCTGTAAGTGCCTTCCTAACGAGCAGCTTCTTGGAGGAGTCAATATGTCCTCAGCCAAGCTGCGTGCGACCGCTGCTTTGCTGAGATAGTCTTATCCTTCCTGGGACAACTGGAATTTTGCAGAAAGAACTTTTGCTTTTACATTCATGAAAACACAGCTGGTACTATTGAGTTTGGATAAAATTTACCAACATTCTTGCCAGTTTTTCATTGCGTCTGAGACATATGCTAGCAAAGACTTCTGTTTTACAACAAAGCTGAATTAAACTGAAATGAGTTTTAAACTCACATGGCAGCAAAGGGTGTGTTCCATAACGCTGGTGCAGCTGCAGGAGATGGTCATCTCCGCCGGCTCTGGGGGTGGGTCAGTCCCCTGAGACCCTGTGGGCAGATTCAGAATGGACTGTTTTGGCAAAACATCTGTTCAAATCCCCTCGCTTGTAGGGTCTGAAAACTCGGGTGATGCAGAACGGGGTAAACAAGACGTGACCCTTAGGAGAGGAATAAGGGTAGTGTTGGTCTTACCTGGAAAGCAGAGAGACAGAACACAGCATACATCTTATGTTCCCCTCCACACCGTTTTGTTTTGGTTTGTTTCGTTTGAGTTGGTAGAATTGTTTCATCTTGTCAGGTGGCCATCGAGGTTAGCAATAAGATGCAGCAAGGTCGTCTCCATGGAACTTGACGCAGTTAACTTCTAGAGCCAAGCTGCTCACCAGTTCCTTCAGAAAACATTTGCGGTTTCCTCCATTATACGTTTCTATCCACAGACCAGTAGTAACAGCAGCTTTAGCTGTTTCCTGTGCAGACTTGTGAGTTGGGAAGAGTGTGAGCTGACAAGATCCTCAACAACTGCGTTATCAACATGGTCGATTCGTTCCCAGCAGGCAGTCTGTGCCCTGACTGCAGGCACAGACACTGGCGCCGTGCGGAGAGTGCTGTTAGGATGCAGGGATGCGGGAGGGGCTGCACCGCAGCATCAGTCACGGCCCCCAGTATCTCTTGGTGGTATCTGCTTGAAGGCAAGTGTAAAGTTTCCTCCTTGCTGCGGCTGGCTGCTTTTTACTCTCTTTAGTCAAGCAAAAAACAAACACGCTCTATCTTATTTACAATACTGTGCAAGTGTAATCTAAGTCATGGAGTTCTAGATAAATTTACCCTTTACAACAGATACTGTTCCTAAGGGCACCAAACTTTTGGGGATCAATGAGGGAAGGGAAAGTAACTCAAGACTTGTTTCTGGTAGAAGTGGTACATGTCTGGTGCTCCTGGAAATGTGGTTTTGGGAAGAATGGGATGTATGTCTGTGCACCATCGCAGCGACGTCCGTGCGTAATGTGTGCAACAGCATCTGGATAGTGTGCCCTATAGCACAAGTGGTACTGTGAATTATAAAAGTAACTTAAATTGTTAACAAAATAAATATTCTTTCCTTTTAATTGCATATTGGTTTTGGTATATTTTAAAATTGTATTACTTTGAAAAGCACAAAATTGTAGTGCTAGCAAAATGCAAATATGCCACTGTGGATAGCAGTAATCTACTGGTCCTGGTCACCTCTCCCTGAATGTAGTGGAGTTTGGCCAAGGGCATTAGAAAAGTTGAACTTTTATGAAAGCTCCTACTTCTATGTCCACTGTGCAAATTGAGCTTTTTTTCCTTGTTACGTAAGAACTATGTGTATAGGAGCTAATTAATAATGCTAAGCAGGCACAAGAGATCTCCCTTTCTGCCAAACACCTTAAGTTCTGTCATCAGAAAAAAAGGGTAAAATGATATCAGGGAGGATCTTCTGTATGATAGGGTGTAACAGAAGGCTTACAAAGGCAGTTCAGGGCTCTGGAAAAGTGTCTGTCTGTGCTGCCATGGTACAGTAAATCAGACTCATGTTTATAAAGACGTGTTCCTATACAGCTTCCCCAGAGGTCTCGTACTGCGTAAAAGAAAAGACAACAGATGCAGACAGGAGAGGAAAAGATAAAAGGGTTTTGGTCACCCACAGCAGACCTTTTCTGGCATTGAAACAAAGGAGGGTCTTGAAGGATGGGGTTTTGAGGCAATTTTGCAGGGCTGATGGAGAATTCATCCGTATGAGGCAGTATCAGTGAAAGTACAAAGGTGCTTGTTTGAAAACATAATAAGCAGGCAAAGGACAGTGACCCTGGCTAGATATAAGTGAAATGTGATGATAAGAAAATAGATATATTGAGGATTGATGGAAAAGCTTTTAAAAATGAAGATGCACAATTGCTTTTGGAAGAGAGAACTTGGGAAAACGATGAAGAGATATGACCAAAGCAACAAGATTAGAAAACTGCCTTTGTAGGTTTAATGAGTCAAAACTCTTCAAGCCAGTCAAATAAATCTGAAATGGTGATGTTATGATCAAATTTTCACACCATGTAAAACACAGCATCTGTCACTTCAAGAGCTATTCATAATACATCAGAAGACTTCTCAGTGTCTGGATAGTCTTTCTTGAGGTTGGTTTCTCTCCTTTTATAGAAAGGAAAAATCTTCTGCTACAAAGACGGGAAGTTCCACTGTGCTCAGATGTGAGATGACATAGGTCAGTCGCCCATGTAAACTGGCTGGCAGCTTCAACGCACCACTTCTTTGTCTATTTTGTCCACATGCAGATGTGGAAATAAGAGAAATTGCAGTGGTGTATATCAGATTATTTTAAGATTTAAAAAATGTCTCCAGACTATCAGAACAATTCTGATATTCTTTGCACTTGACAGTTAGAAATTATTCAGGTTTTTCTTTAACTCCCTTTTTTCTAGCTAACCTTGTGCTGCATTTTGGCTGCATGGGATTCTAACTTAATCTAGTTCTACGTAGGGATACACCATTGGCCTTGGGTAGCTCATATTTGCTTAAAGTTGCAATCCATGGCAATAATTACAGTGCCATAGTACAGTATGTATGGTTAAACTTCAACTAACCTGCTTGTTTAGGGTTTGTCCCTAATAACTTGGAAAATACTTTACGCTATTTCAGCAGATATATACAATAAAAGAATTGTATTGCATAAACTGAAGTAACATTTCCAAAGCACTAATTTGGTAAAGCCTGAAACAGGTTTTCCTCTCAATCGGTTTCAAGCAATGCTGACAGACAAATGCACGTACAAAAAAAAAGTTTGGTTATTGAAACTACTTAATTGTTCATCATTTTAAATAAAAAACATAACTTCTTGATCCAAGATAACACTAAGCCTGGACTGCTTAACAGAACTACTTTCATTTGGTTCATTTTTTCTACTTTTGTACATAGTATAACTTGCTTCCCTGAATCGTGCCTGTAATTTCAGTAGAATAACTATTATAAGCAGGGACTTACCTTTTGGTTTATGCTTTTTTTTTTTTTTTTCTTTTACTCTAGCTATTGTGTATAGATGTTCTTGTAATATAAAGGATGTTGCTCGGCACTGCACTGCTCTATATCTCCTTTGCTGGGAGTTACCATTTACGTAGCAGAGTCAGCAGAAGGAAAGAGCGGCCATTCCCATGCAAAGCCTTATGTGGGGATGGGATAAATACCAGAGGATAGTAGAATTAAAAAGCAACAGTAGAAATCTTGACAGAGGTTCTCTCAAAACCCCTTAAGAGATGCAAAGTTCTGTTACTCTAAATGGAATGTTAATTCTGAATTTAATTACTGACAGTTCATCAATGTCAGTTTGTAGTCATTTGCCCAGGGCCAGTATATCTGGTGCATTTTGATGTTTGCTATTTATAATGCCATTATTAAAGCTATTTATAATAACTTATACTTCCCAGTATCAATACAGGCTGGGGGATGAAGGGGTGGAGAGCAGCCCTGCCGAGAAGGACTTGGGGGCACTGGTGGATGGATGAAAAGCTGGCCATGAGCCTGCAATGTGCACTGGCAGCCCAGCAAGCCAACTGCATCCTGGGCTGCATACCCCGCAGCGTGGCCAGCAGGGTGAGGGGGGGATTGTGCCCCTCTGCTGCGCTCTGCTCTGCTCTGGGGAGACCCCCCCGCAGTGCTGCCTCCAGCTCGGGGGGTCCCCACAGCAGAAGGCCACGGAGCTCTTGGAGCGGGGCCAGAGGAGGCCCCGGAGATGCTGGGAGGGCTGGAGCCCCTCTGCTGGGAGGACAGGCGGGGAGAGGTGGGGGGGTCAGCCTGGAGAAGACAAGGCTCTGCAAAGACCTCAGAGCCACGTCCAGAATAGCTGAGGAGGGACTCTTGATCAGGGAGGGGAGCAATAGCATGAGGGGGAATGTTTTTAAACTGAAAGAGGGGAGATTTAGATTGGATATCAGGAAGAAATTCTTCCCTGTGTGGGCAGTGAGCCCCTGGCGCAGGTTGCCCAGAGCAGCTGTGGCTGCCCCATCCCTGGAGGTGTTCAAGGCCGGGTTGGACAGGGCTGGGAGCAACCTGGGCTGGGGGGAGGTGGCCCTGCCCGGGGCAGGGGGTGGCACTGGATGAGCTTTAAGGTCCCTTCCAACCCAAACCATTCTATGATTCTATGAAATACCTAAATTTTTTCTCATCTTTGCTGGCACATCTGAATTCAGCATCAAGGGAAAAACAGACTCTGAGATTGAATACTTGTTAAAAAGGTGCTGTAAAACACCACTTTTAGCAAAGTGGGAGAGTGAAGACAAGGATTATGTAAAGAAGTTACATTAAGAAAGCTGAGAAAAAAAAAGGTTTAGGTTAAAATAAACCGGTTCTCTTCAACTGATCTACTTTTCACGATGTAAACTTCTTGAAAACAGCTTGAGGTGAAGGTAGAATAACCTATGAACATGACATATCATAGAATTTATTTTCTTTCAGCAATAATCAGGCAGGAAAAATGGAGCCTGATCCCATGGATGCTACATTTCATTAACTATTTGAAATGGCATGTTGTAATTGTACTGCACATGGATTTAGGACAAAATTTAATTGAATATTCAGTCAAATATCAGTTGAACTAAAGACAGAAACATTTCATCAAAATTTTGGGAAATTATATAGATAATAGCATTGTTTAAAGTTACATTATTCGGCTATACATTTTGCCAACCTTTTCAAATAATTCAGTACAGTACAACCCTAAATCTTGTTTCCAATTTTTTTCCACCAGAGGGTGCTGGCCAATTTTTTAAAGTTTACATTACGTAGGGATAATTTAAGGTGCTGTACATAGCCAAAACCTGAAACAGGAACTAAAAAAGAAGTTTCCAATCTTTGTTTATTATGTCACCTTCAACAAGGAGCAGCTGCTGAGTCATTCCATCCTTCACAGGGCAGTGTTTATACCCAGGATTTCAGAGGGTCTCCTGCTGTAATGCACAAGACCTATTCGGCAGTGGACAGTATCACTTTGCAGTACTTAAAGCATCAGTTTGGAAACTCTGACTTAGAATCTCATAATTATTAGGACAAGAAGTAACCAGCTTTCAGATGGGTTTTGCTGAATCCTTGTGGAAATACCAGTAGCCATATGTATACACACATTTATATATATATATATTTTTTTTAGGGGACTGTAGCCCCTGAACTGCTGTTCTGATGTCCTGCCATAGCGATATAGGACAGAGTGGAAAACGTTTCGCCAGAGAATCCTGTACTCTTGCTTTAGTGGGAGCTGACGCTAGAATTTTTAGAGGTAAGTATATGCAGCTTGGCTGTACCAATAGGATAAACTCTAATAAGTGAAGAATAGTCTGTGCCTATGAAATGATTGGAGATCAATATTAAATTAATTCTTCAGCCGTTGGGGAGGTGTAGGGAAAATACCTTTCTGTATAGTGCATTTGGCTTTGATGTGGATATTGGAATCGTGAGTATCAGTATTCACAAGCAGATCCCAAATCTTTGTTTAAAGTTATTTATACAGTTTATTCTCAAAATGAATCTTTCTTTTGGAAAGAAAGCTCATACGTATTTCATCGGGATGCCTGAAGAAGTTTAAACTGCTCTGGGTGTGATGGTCACTGAAGACCTTTAGTAACCGGGAGACTGGAAAGAACCTCTGGACACCCCGCAGCCCCTCCGAGTGACCCCTCCGGCCGTTGTTCTCCCCCGCACCACACTCCGGAGGGGCTGAACCGGGCGCTGCCATCGGGTCCCGCCGAACGCCGCTGCGGCCCCACCGGTTCCCGCACCGCTCCCGGGAGCTGAAGCGTTCAGCGCGTGGCAAATTCAACCGCGCGGAGCCCGGTGGGAACGCTCCCGCTGCCGAGCGTCTCAGGCAGCCGCAGGGCCGTGTCACCGCCGTGCGAGAGGGGGCGGCGGTGGCCGCCAGTGGCACCGGGGGGCACACGCGAAGCCGAGCCCGGGTTTGCTCCGGAGGACTTCGGGATCTGTCGGTTCTTAGGCATTTCGGGAGGGATGAACTCAGACCCGCACCGCAGCGCGCCATGAGCGGACAAAAGAACGGGCGATGCGTTCCCGCGCGCCGCGCCCGTCCCGCCCGAGGCCGCCTCGTCCCGGGGACCCGCCGGCCCCCCCGCCCGGCCCCGCCCGACCCCGCGCACCTGCGGGCGGTGGCGGCTCCTGCGCAGTGGCTGCGCGCTCCCGCCCCGCCCCTCGCCGCGCCCATTGGCCAGCGCTCGCGAGTGCAGCAGCGGTTGGCCGGCGGACCCGTCAGTCCGGCGCGCCCCGGCCCCTCCCCTCGGCCCCCTCGGCCGGACTGGGCCTCGTCCTCGGCGGCGGTGGCGGCGCGTGGGGGTCGGTGCGGCGGGCGGCCTGCGGCGCTGGGGGCGCCCCCTGCCGCGGTGCCGCGGGGGCAGCCGGTGCGACGCCGGGGCAGCCGTGCGCGGACAGGTGAGACGTAGACGGAGCCCCGTGTGCCCGCGGGGCAGGTGGGACCTGGCACGCCTGCCCCGCCCCGCTGCGGGCCCCTCCGCCGCAACGCTCCCTCCCCCCGCCCACCCGCCACCGTCCCCGCTTCGGGCGTGCGCTGCGGGAGGAGCTCTGCGGCGGCGGGCCCGGCCGGAGCCCACCCTCCAGGGCCGCGCCGCGCCGCTTGCGGGGGGCCCGCGGCGTCCGGCCCTCCGGAGCGGCGGCGCGGGGCGCAGCCCGTCTCTGCCGGTGACGGCGACGCTCGGGCCCGGCGCGGCCCGCGGGCAGGTGCGCGGGGCGGGGCGCGTCCTCCGGCGCCGGGCCCCTCCCTGCAGGCGCCGGTCCGCGCTCAGGCTCCGGCGGGGGGCCGGCGGCGGGTGCCCGGGGCCGCCGCGCGGCCTTCCGCCGGCAGGGCAGCCCCCGGACTCGGCCCCTCGCTGGTGCGGGGCACGGACGGCGGCGCTGGCGGTGGGGCCTGCGAGGCGCGGTGGGGGGACGGGACGGGGCCCGCGGCCTTCGGGGCGTCCGCGCTGTGTGGGGCAGCGGCGCAGAGCGAAACCGCCCCGTTTGGCCGCGTCCGCCGCCGGACCGCCGCAGTAAACTTGGAAACTCTGTGCGTGTCGCGGGAATGGCGCCGTGCAGGTGCCGTTACGGAACCTTGCTCGGCTGAGATCCCTTTTCACATCACTCCGGGTAATTTCTGGTCTGGCCTCGGCAGGCTGCGGTGCGCGTACGGCTTTGGCGCGTCGCGGGGAAGGAGCTGCTGCGAAATTCTCAGTTCAACCGCAGCGCGCCTTTTGTCTTCAGCCTCTCGCTCGGAACCCGAGAAAAGGGAACATATGTAGGCCCTTGTCTTTTTTATTGTTGAAGAAAAATATCTGGGTTGGTCCCTCTTGCTGTGTGGAAATACATTCCTTGTCTTAAAGATCTCAGTGTTGAACGTAGCAATCTGTGCCTTTTAAGTCCAACAGATGCTTTTAAAGTCAGAGTTGTTTTCATGTTGAACATTCACGTTGTGCCTAGTAGTTATCCTTCGTGTGTGAGAAGGACAGGGAGGGTGTAATATGGACAGAACTATGTGCGCTTTTTTGTGCACTGTCTGTGTGTTGTCTGTCCTGTGCGATGTAGCACCAGTTTGAAGAAAAATGTTAGAAAACCTCTTATTTTAACCAAGTTATTTTATTCTTTTTTTCTGTTTATTTACCTTATTTTAGTAAAGGGGTGACATCTAGAAATCAAGATGGGCAGTAGTTACGAGCTTTGCTTTTTGTTCCATGTAAACTTTATTTCCAGGCTCTTAGCACATTTCATAACCAAAGTTTACATGTGGATACGATAGTATATTTAAAAGCATTACTAATGAGCACTTTAGAAAGATATTTTAATTTATCGCATATGCAAATATAAAATATCCTTAAAGCAAACATATAGGAAGCACAGCTTTTGTTGGACTACAAGACTGAGAAACATTCTTTAAAAACAGTCTTTAGGTGACCATATTTGCTGTATTTTCTATCCCATTCACTGTTTTCTGTGACTAACAATGATGAAATTGAATTGTGTTTATTTTTAGGTTTTCATTCTCTTTGGTTAAAGTAATGTGTTGTATTGATAGTCAGCAAATGCTCATCTTTTTCAACTGCCAAAACCTGTGGGGTTTTTTTAATTAAACTTTAATTTTCAACAACATTTCTCTGTCCAAAACTTTTATTTTGCACATTTTGGCTCCCATTTTTCATCATACTTGTGGTATTAGCCAATATGGAATGGGGGGATTCAACAAAGTGACCGTTCCATTTAAAAGTCATGCTTTCCAGTCATATGGTACTTGAGAAGATTCACACTTTTCACCAGCAGCTCAGACTGACACTTTCAAAATGGAGGTGTATAGAAGCAAAAATGAATATATAAAAATGGGAGTAGGGGAACTAGGTAGCAATTGTATAAATTGGAATTTTTGAAGTACCATAGATGAAAAAGTAACCAAAGATTTTGGAGCCACTTGTACTTACTGGAGCTCAGGACAGCAAGGAATAATTGGTACCTGTTGTGGACGAAGCTCATCAATATGCTTGTCTATTGCTAGGCAAATTTGGGAAAAACATTAATGTCTGTTTAATTTTTTTTTTTTTTCTGGGAAGAAACAGGGTGTCTTATCAGATAAGAACTATGAAATATTTTTCCAGTTAATAAATGTCAGATGGTATCTCCTAAGGATAAACAATTTGAAAGTCTGAGAACCAGGTTTCTTCTTACATTGCTAGATATGAGTTGAGATCTGTGGCTTGCCAGTCCTGATTTTGAAGACTGAGAATTCTAGTGTTGAGCTAATGAAAGGCAAGTGTTCCATGAAGCTTATTCCTTAATGTTGCCTTGGTTATCCAAATCAAACAAAATAATAGGGGAAAACAGGATGGGCTTTATTTAATAATATGTCGAAGAACAGAAATACTGGGGTAGTTTGGCAACATGGTTCTACAAGAAATTTGTCTTGCTAACCAAACCTTTGTTCTTGTGTGCAACTGTAGGTTTAATTGACCAAGGTGACTAGGTAAAAACTATAAATAAGTTTACTTAATTGAGCACTCTAATACTGTGTGATACTCAGGTTTAGCAAATTACAGCATATTATCCTTTTAGTAACAAACGCAATAAACGGATGGTTTACTGTCTATCCAATTGGTACTAACTGGTTATGGAAGAACCATTTTTTAATAAGAACACATCTACAGGGAGTTACGCTAGGTCTGACAGTGCACAACTTCATCAGTCAGCTGGCAATGCATTTGTTAATGCTGTGGGTAATATCTGTAAATGACATAGATGTTCACATTTTTAACAAGTTGAGACAGTCAATCTGAACAGGGTGAAGTAGACCACTGGACACGCTCTGTACGAGTTTGTGTTAAGGTCAAACAGATTTTATATTGAGGAAGAGGAACTGCAAGCTTTGTTGAAAGCACAAGGGAATGTGTTTTGAGCAGACATTCTGCAAGTGATGCAGGCAGTCAAAATAGGTAAGCAACGCAACAAGAACTCTCAATGCAATGTTACAGCAGAAAAGGATTAATTCTAGCTCTAAATAAATAGTCAAGGAACTAGTGAACAGAATTAGGAAGAAGATTTTAAAGTTCTAAAGTGTTTGGTGAAAATGATACTGGATTATAATGCACAATTTTGATATCTTCCTTTTAAGAAGGAAGGTAAAAGCTCTCAATGCCCCAAAATTAGCATTAAAAATGTTTTAAGAATTTGTGGTGAGAGACTTAAAGAGCAAGATCAGCCTAACTGATTAAATGCAGGATCAAGGGGGGTCTTGAACATGAAAGAGAAGTGTTTGCTGCAGTCAGCCTCTTAAGGATAGGCAAGAGGGATAGCTATGAGAACATCAAAGTGCTCAGAAAAGTGTTGGTAGTGATTTATATGAGAATACCAAAGACCAAATATACGGTGGGTGTATATCTTGAACAGCGTGTGGTGTTCTTCTATCCCCATCCTCAAAAGGATGTGAGAAAATTAGAGGAGCTACAGAGAGGGGCAGTGGGGCAGAGGTGAAGGATGTGGTTGACTTGCAAGGACTAACGTAACCTGACTAGGAGCCCTCAGCCTACAAGGGATGTCTGAGAGAGGGTATGGTATCTTTCTAAAATCATGAATTGTAAAGGTAAACAGGAAAGATTTGTGTTTTACTTGTCACCTTTAATGAAAGAACCAGAGGGTATAAAATAAGATTAACAAAAGCTCGCTTCAGGAGGAGATGTTTTTCACAAAAACATTAGTTTTCTCACAAGCTGCAGACTTTCTCGTTATAAGATGTGGTAGAGGCTCCAAAATTTGAAAAAAAACTTTGTGTATTTGCAAGGCAACTGGATAATTTTGCAAGAGGGATGTCTAGAGGCAGTATTAGGTGCAAAGATTTTTATCTGTGACTTAGGAATAATTCCCTGAACTGCAAATCATGATAGACTGAAAAACATATTTTAAGGAAGTAATGCTACGTGGTTTGCCTCATCTTGTGGTTTTGAGTACATTCTACCTATGAACCAGTGCGGGGTTGGGAAACTGCTGCACAGATTATTAGGTTATCTTGGTACAACTGCTGTTATGTTCAGAGTACAAACAAATGAAACTGAAGCTGAAACACTTTAAATAAGAAATTAAGATGCAGTTCTGGAGCAAGAAAACAGGAGACTTCAGAGCTCACCATTATCTTTCAGGAAAAACATCCCAGGTTCATTTTGAGATAAATTTTTGAGGCCAGCACATAAACAACTGAGTGAAATTTGAAGACCTGTTGCTAAAACTGGAAGATCAGACTAAGTGATTTTAATGATCTCTTACAGCTTAAATTGCTGTGAGTAGAAATTTAGGCATAATAGTGGTGTAACATAGAATCATAGGATATCCTGAGTTTGAAGGCAGCCACGAGGATCATTGAGCCCAACTCCTGACTCCACACAGGGGAATTTAAAAGTAAAACCATACATCTAAGTGTTGTCCGAACGCTTCTTGAACGCCTATGCAAAACTTAGTCTAAGACATTTAGGGTGGGATATGGAACAGTATGCTTAGGTATGCACAGACTCTAGGTTGGACTGAAGTGATGCTGAGGAAAACACGCAGCTCTTAGAATAAGAAATTACTCTAGTCATAGAGTAATGTAAACTGGCAGGAATCACCAAAGATAATCTAGTCCAAATGCCTGCTCAAAGCAGGGCCAGGTTAGAGCTCAGCGTCTATCTGCGTTTTGAATTTCTCTGGGCAACTTCTCCCAATGCCTAAGTATTTTCATTGGGAATATTTTTTTTTCCTCATATGTGATTGGGATTTACCTTCCTGTGAATTGTCTCTTTTGCCTCTAGTCCTTTCATTGCTTGCCTTTGAGAGAAGTCTGGTTATGTCTTCCCTGTGATTTCCTGTTAGGCAGTTGAAGCTAGCAACAAGATCAGTCCTTAGTGTAGTTGCTTTAACAAACCCAGTTTTCTCAGAGCTCAGATGCAAGAGGAGAGGCTTTCTTATTTTTTGTCAATGAAAGCCTAACTTTCAGTTGGCCCTTATATCATATATATTCTGTTTTCTGAGCAATGTGCTAGATATAGTCTTCAGCCAGATTTGTTTTCTGAAACTACGTTAGGATGGCTTTCAAGAAAATTCTCTTACTCTAACACACTAATGCTTGGTTTAATATTACTTTAATACCTCTAGGTTTATCTTATAAGTGCCACTTCCAAGTGACAGAAAATGAATAGCGGAAAGTTTGGGTGGTTTTTTTATACCAGTTAGTGTTTTCAGATTTTAAATGTTGAATAAAAAAAATCTTCAACTGGTATGTGAATGTAGACTCCACTTTTGTGTTTTAGCAAAGTGTAGCTGATCCTTTACCAAAGGAAAGAAGAGTGCTTAAATAGCAGTTAAATTATGTTGCTTTCAATGATTTTCTTTTATGAATACACCTGTTGATTTCATAAGCAATCAGAAATAGATATTCAGAAGTATCACATCTCTTAAGTAAGTACAAGTATTTTTAACTAAGAAAGTAAACTAGTTTAAGTATTAAAAAAAAAGGTGTATTTTCTCATGTTGGGTCTGAAACAATTTCCTATTTTGCAGAAATTTATCCATAATAAACATTTAGATACTCTCTTCTAGAACACATTGCGCCAAAGACATTGAAGAAGATGGAAGGCTAATGGAAGCTTTAATAGTTCCTTTAGCTAATAATATGAAACAAGGATTTTGTGCTATTTTACAGTTAACCTAGGATGTGGTTTGGGATTATCTATTTTTTTTTTTTTCTGATTCCTGTCATTCCTTCATATATGTAGTTCTAGATACTTTCCTTGGCTCAAAGCTTTTCATCAACTGTAGTGGATAACTGGATTATTGTAAAAAAAAAAAAAATATTTTTACTGGGTTTGTTGTGTGAAACACATACTTCAGCTTGGATGTTAGTCTCGTTAGCAGTTGTTCAGTTATTTTGTGGTGAGAAGCAGAGGTCCTCTTTAGTGCAGGTTTCTAAATATTGATGAATTTTTTCCAACAAGAGGCTGTTTTTTTTCCCCTGTTACTGTTTTCATGGACTTCTGTTTGCTGACATCAGGTGGCACGTGTGTCTGTTTCTGGTAAATTCTTTCTGTCTGCCTAATTGATGTCTGTCTTCGATACTAAGTGACCTTTGACTACTAGCAGCATGGGGGAGGTGGAGAAACAGGAAGAATTAATGCTGCCTAATTGAAAAGTTCAGATATGCTGGAGACTGCCAACACAGATTTTGCAAAGACCATTTTTTCAGATGTATCAGAATTTTACTTGGAAAGTTATTTTTCACAACCATTCAGAGTGAAAGAAGTAGATAAAATAGAGCGCACCCACAGACACTCACACAAAGCAAAATCTTAATTGCCAAGGAAGAAATCTGATTGACAAAGCTGAGATGGGATGTGAACATACATCATGTCTGTAATTTTGGTTGAAATACCTAAGTTCTGAATAAATTAGCATCCGCTTGTCATTTTGATTCTTTTATGAACTAGGATCATTTGCTCACGCAGGGAGTGCCTGCTGTATGTATACTCAGAGTTTGGATGAGTTTTGGGTGCATGAAGAGCATATTACTTTTCCAGCAAAAGATAGCTTTCTTTGATGCCAGTAGGAATTACATGTATTTAAAGACTAGAAGATAGTAATTTTTTTAAGTGGAGGTTCCTTGACAATAGGAGGAGAATAGAGACTGTAATAGAGGCGCAGTAGTAACAGCGTGTGATCTGCAGTGATTTTTACCTTTCTCAAAGAAACATGGGATTTAATGGGATTTTCATGTCAGTTTCCACATGAAACTATCTGTCTTTGAGATTGTTTTCTTCTCATTTGATGTATAATTTTCTTAAATATTGGCTGTTATAAAAGTTGGTGTAAGGTGAAAGAGGAGAAAAGGGGAGGGCTATGTCTAAATATCACCGAAGTGAGTTACCTAAATAGTATTTTCTCAGGTTTGTTGCTGATTGTGTTTGGTGGAAGAGCTGTGGTTTAATTTGCTGATACAGAGAAAGAAGAATGATTGTATTTGGGTTCGTGTCCATTCTGCTTTGTTTAGTTAAGTCTTGAGGAGAATGAAATGAGTAGCATTTGCCCTTTATGAAGCATCTTGAAAGAAGTTATTAAAACCAATAGGCAAACCCATATCAACTTGGACGTTGTATTGATTGACAGGGTGAGGAAGAGTTACAGGTACATATTTAGAGAATATTTAATTATGAAATTCCTAATATGTTGCTCTCCCCTCTGTGATGTATTCTTTAGTTCTTTTGAGTTTTGGAATTTGTCACATACCAATGAAACAGTTGAACTCGCCATCAAAGCTGGGAGGGAGAGCTAAGAATAAAAATACCAGAGTGCATGTTTCAGATAAGGAATGCAGAGGTTGAGAAGAACTGAGTTATATAATAAATGTCACCGTAATCCTATTTCCTGTTAATTTACAGGAATGTCATGCTTTTAGACAAGAGAGAAACCTGCTGAATAGCCACAGCTAGACTCAACAATGGACTGATGGTGGTGTGCAGCAAAATGGGTTGAGTGAGTGCAGCACTACCTTACTCCACTGTAAGTATCCAGCTGTAATTAAAGTAACAGGCATTTTCATGTTTTCACTTATGTTTGATACCAGAGGTTACAGAAGTGTCTGTCAATTCTCTTCTGTTTAGAGAACCTAGAGTTGTATTAGAGTCATGATAGTATTATACTGTAATACAGCAGGTATATATTTCTTTTTCTGTGACTGTTGTATTGGGATTCCCTAAAGTATAACTCTCCTAAACATGTATCTTGTCCTTCTAACCTATGCAAGGCAGCAGACTTGCTTGAAGGGTAATGGCTTTTGAGGGAGGACTTCTGCTGGAGAGAGCTGCAGCTCTGTCTTGATGTGGAACAAGATGGTATTGGGTGGGTTTTTTACTATTTGTTCTTTGTTAAGGATGAGTATTGCTTTTGTAGTTACTGTTGCTAACCTAGAAATATTTTTCACTTTGTTCCCTTCAGCATTATGCATCAGTACTTTCTCCCTTTTTTCCTCATTTTACATAGTTATTTTTCAGTTTCTTAGAATTTGCTAAGATGGAGTTTGTGTTCATGTTTCATTTACATGAAGTAGTTGCCAGTTAACATAGGGTAACTATGTTTACATGGTTATAAAAGTTAATTTCCCACCCCCACCCCCCCCAGCTGCCAACAGGCAACCTGCATGAGCTGTTTTTGTAAGGGTGACTGCTGCAGAATATCGAGTGCATGTAGTCTGGACTAAGATAAAGTAATGTAGTGCATCACAAGCAAAACTCCTCAACTGCATTATGGGAAAGAAGTCGCCACTGAAATAGCAATATAGTGTTCTTTCACTGTTCCAGGAAAGTAAGACCAGCAGTTCAAGGACATTACTTCTAAAAAGTGTCAGTGGGAGACTAGACAGGTCTGATAGCCTGCTTGAATTGATGTGTGTATTGCAGTCAAGATGTCTTCACACAATCAGCTGTTTGGAATGAGGATTGCTTCCAGACCAATTCATTGTAAACCAGTCTTCTGAGATGCATGGGTGGATCTCTATGCTAGATTTAGTGTCAAAGTCTAGAGGAAGCCTGAGACAATTGAAACTGGTAGTCTGATGCTCTTGAGGAGTGTCTTAGCTAACTGAACAATCAGCTCTGGGACCTGTACACATAAAACATTCATATTCTTGCACCCAGTGTTTAAAATTTTGGAATGTGCATTTCTCTATTATATCTACATTGGATTTGTTATCTTTCTTTCAAAGACCATCAAGGCATTAAAGGCTTTCTTTATCCAAAATTTTAAGATATGATACTTTCTTTTAACCTCAGCAGGGTCCAAGACACAGCTCTGTTGTGCCACTGTTACCTCCCTCCTATAAACGCACATCTTCACAGCTCTGGGGAGATAGCTTTTTTTTTTTTTTTCCCCTCCTGTATCTGCTACTGCCCTGAAAAACTGCTAGTACTACATACGTGCTACTGCACCTGAAAGCCAATTTGGAGAGGATGAAGCTTTTCTGAAGTTGATGCATATTCTCTGGATAATATATATATATCTATGTGGCTTGTGATGGCCAGCCATATTGCATTCAGTCAACTATAGGGATTCTATCATATGGAATATAAATGTTCTGCTAAAGTAGTTTTTCTGTCATCTAGGAGTATTTGGAAATCAATTAAGAAAATGAAGCGGATTGAATTCTTGGTTTACAGTGTTGGGAAATTATTCAGGTACCTAGATTACCAGCTCTAGTATGTACACTGTTTAAAGCATTCACTGTTGAGTTTACTGTATTGGATGTGGTGATTTCCACTTCTTTATAGTTACTTCCACTAACAGTGCTGCTCTTCCATACTCTTCTCGACTTTTTTTTTTTAAAGGACAGACTTCTATAATTCTGGGCTATGTATTGCTTATTCTTCATCTCTGAACTGTTCCCACAGTATGCAGTTATTTACATGACAAAAGAATTATTTAATCTTTGTATTTGATATCTGTTGCAGACTTTATGTCAGGTTGGCTGTGGACTATTCTTATTTTCTTTTTATTTTCTCATTTCTACTATGTAAGTTTGTGGTTTTTTTTCCGCTAGTCAGGGTTTCCACACACACCCCATTTTCCTATCAACTTTTTACTCCCGGTACCATTTTTGAGATGATGATTTATCTCAGTGGATCTTGAGCAGCATCACTGACTGGCTTCTTTTTGTTTAGATTGAAAATTCCGGATAGTTTTTGTAAAAATTCTAAACCTCTAGTGCATCTGAACGTTGGCATTCAGGCCATCCAAGCTCCTTGACTGTTTTCTGGTGAAGCTAACTTGCTTTTCTTACTTTCTGGCAATTCCGTCATTAGATGACAACTTGTTCTACAGCAGAGGCAGACCGATTCCTCTTTTTTCCTTCACCAGTATGCTGTCACTTTCTCTGCTTTTTTTTACAGGGTCATATTCTCAGATAAGTCATTTTCATGCTGATTTTTCCTGTCCTTCAGGATCTGGTTTTGGCAGTTTTCTACAAACCTTGAGTTTTCTATATAAATTCTTTCCCTTCTCACGTGTGTTTCTTAATCCCCATCTGTACGTATCCCTGGCTCATTTTCCTGATTTCAGATCCTCTCATGCATAAGAAAGTACACATACAAATAACTTTTGTCACATACCTACTTGGGTAAATGTTTTGCAGTTTCTGTTGTATAGTACTTGTTTTCCTTCCTCATTCTGTCATCTCTGTCTCCTCAATAGGTGGTTCCTTCATAGGTCCTGGGATTTAAAGACGAATACAGGAATGTTCGTGTCATTCCTGTAAACTTGCAGACAAGGAACACAATCATGCATCCTTTGTTTGGTAGACTTTAGTGTTTCTGTCAGCTGCTTTTTTTTTTTTTTTTTTTTTTTTCTTTTGGTACAGACTCTATTTTGTGACACCTTCTTGGAAGCAGAACCCATGCAGTTGCAGTGATTGTAAGTCCTATAACCAGTAATGTTCTCTGAGCTCCTCCCTTACGCGTGTGTTTTTGCTGAGTTCTCTGTTGCAGGAGCCTCAGATTTGCAGTTACCTTCTGGAATATGTTAACTGAAATAAGTAGATACTCACACTGTTTAAAGTCTTCATTGTGCTTAAATACTGTCAAAGTAATAAACATCTCTGTACCTTAGTTTCTACATCATTTGTGATCTTTGTTTACCTTTCCGTTGGGACTTCTAACAGTTAAATTCTCTCAGAGTCATCCAAACTCTTTCCTGTGCAGTAAGTCTACTGATTCTGCTCCCTCCTGCCTTCCCACCCCACGTAAGAGAGTGAGCATTCCTCTAATTGAACTGTAGTCCTCTTTGTCAAGGGTATTCAGAATAGGCCTCATCAAATACTCAGAAGTCCCCTACCCAGCAATTTTCTAGTTACCAACCTAAAGGATTCAGACCTGAAGAACTGATTGGTTCTGGATAGCAACGTTTATTTTATTTGCTTAAATGGATAGTCATCAAAGCTTTTGCTTCTGTTTCCCAATTTACTGTTCCTTTTATTTCCTAAGAAATAAAGCTGCCATATTTTTTCAGAACTCAGAAGTGCTCGTGTCACACTGTGATCCTCTTCTGTTCTCTTACATTCTTGCAGTCTGCAAGTCTATCCGTTTCTTGTTTTATGCTGTTCGCTCATGTCCTGATAGCTCTGTATAAGTTCTTGTTTTGTTTGTTCTTGTACTGTGCCTCACACAAAGACTCTTGTTCCTTGGTCAGTGATGAAAGGTCCTTAGAACTATTGTAAATCTTCCTCTGCCACCACAGTGCTCAGCATTAGTTTAATGAAAAAATGGGAGGGGGAGGAAAAGGGAATTTGTTTCATCCATTTGTCTTCAGTTAAGGCACTCTTCACTTTTGTCCTGCCTTTTTCCCCCCTCCTTACTGGTTATTTGTTGGCTGCTGTGATACTGTGGAAAAGCACACTGCACTGCACCAGGAAGAGCGTGGCTAGCAGGTTGTAGGATGTGATCCATCCTCTTTGCTCAGTACTGGTGAGGCGATATCTGGAGTGCTGTGTCCAGTTCTGGGCTCCCTAGTTCAAGGAAGTTACTGGATTTACTGGAAAGAGTCCAACAAAGACCCCCAAATATGATTAAGGGACTGGAGCATCTTTCCTATGAGGAGAGGTTGAGAGAGCTAAGGCTGCATAGCCTGGGAAAGAGAAGGCTCAGGGGAGATTTCACCAACATAGAAATACCCGAGGAGAGGATGTAAAGGGGATGGAGCCAGAATCTTCTGAGTGGTACCCAGTGAATGGAAGAGGCAATAGGCACAAATTAAAATAGAATGGAATACGTGGAAAACACATGGAATTCCACCTAAACACAAGAAAACACTTACTGTGAGACTGGAACAGGTTGCACAGAGAAGTTGCATCATCCAAGGAGATAATCAAAACCCAACTGGACATGGTCCTGGGCAACCTGCCCTGCTTGAGCAGAGGCATCGGACTATACAATCTCAAGAGGGACCTTCCACCTTCGGTGATTCTGTGAAAAGGTGGTTACTAAGATTGTGGGTATTGCAGAGTCTGAGAAAGACAGCAGGCTTTCTAAACTGACTTCATGCAGGTGAAGCGATGAAGGAACATGGCAATAGTTGTGGTGAATAACTCTTTGTGCTAAAGAAGGAATATTTATCACAGTCCTACATGAACATCTTGGTCATTGGAGTATAGGTTAAATCACCGGCAACGTAGTAATCACTGCCTCCTACACTTTGCACATCTCTTTCAAAATATTTGCTTTTTCAGCCAAAATTATTTGACAAAATTAATAAAAGTATGAAAGTATTTTGGTATGATGGAAACTGAGGGGTAAATTATTGTCTAGCGCTGAGTAAATTCTGTTCTTCTGGGCTTAGGACAGTACAGTGCAATCTAGCATTGTCTGTGAACCACGTCACATCAACAAAGTTGTGACACTTATTTCCATTATTTTTCTAAGGGATGCTGTAAAATAGGTTCTTGGAGTAATTGCATCAAAAACCTAAAACATAGAAAGCACTTTCTTCCATTTTCATTTCTTAATCTGTCAAAGATGAGTAAATATTCTTTTCTGAGTTACAATTACATATTAAAGCAAAAAATTTAAGACATTTTGCAAACAGGCCTGTAATAAGTTGAGAATCACTGCCACCTAGTGGAACGTTTAAAACTTTGAAGTATTCTAAAACTTGATTAAATAAATAAGGTTTGGAGATGTGGGTCCCCAGGTTTTTACGGTTGAGACAGAATGAGAGATTCCAAGTGGCAGCAAAAGATACTGGGTTTCTTTTTTTTGGAGTAGCTTATAGTCATTATTCTCCATTTAAGAAAGGCAATTTTTTTATTTTCCTTCTTTATTTATAGTAGAACATGTGAGATACTCCTGCTGACTTCCAACATTTGAATAAAAAACCAGCTTATTATTAATGGAACACTCAGAAGCCGCAAAGGCCGTTATGCTTTTGTGGCAAGTACTGCAAATACTAGTCCTTACTAGTTCTCCTCTGCAATATAGTTTTTCTATACCATTTCAAAATATGTTAATGATGTTTAGTGTGACAGGCAGGGTGTCTTCTAATCTTGAGATTGGTGCTAATTATGAAACTTCAGCTAGTTTTGCTGAGAAATTTAAATCGGAATGCAATGTTTGACAAGAAATTACTGCTTTACTTGAGAGGCATTTTTGTCAGTTGCACAATGAAAATGGAAAGCTCGGTTTGCAGAAGCAGAAAATACGTTCCAGATGCCAATAACTTACCATAATGCAGCTTTTATCTAATTTGGGGAGGAGAATCTGCAACACTAGGGTATGGAGTGTCACACCAGTCAAGCTAAAGGAGGGCTTAAGTCACCTTGCCATGCTTAAGTCACCCACCAGCAAATCTGTGTTGGTATGACAAATTAACGAACTGTTTACTGGTTCCCCCTTTTCTTACGGATGTTTACTGCAGAGTCTGGGCTTTGCAGTGACAATTTCATTTTGTCAGTGCTGCTGGAACTTGCCAAGTATAGTTGTGTACTGTTCTTAGCAGCTTTTGTTGCTCAAGAAAGTGATTTTCAGCATTACAGTTTTTGTTGATATGTGTCCTGTCATAATCTAATTAATAAATTGTGAAAACAGGAGAGGACTCTGGTAATAAGCGCTGGTGTTATCTATACTGTATGTGATAAAACTTCCTCAAATTCTCATTCGGTCTTGTTGTAGGGTGTTGTTTTGCATTTTTATTTAAACAAGTAGGTAAATTCAACCTTGATGTAAAGATTTCCAGACATGGGTAAAATTCCACAGTCTATGCTGAGTTCTTCAAACAGTTTCTAATTATTAGAACCCTGAAATGTATTTCTTGTCTTAATTTGTCTAGGTATCCAGCCTGAGATCTTTCTTGGCAGGATGTCACTGTGTGATGTTTCTTTTTCATACAAGTAGTGTTGATCATAGCATTACTTTACTTCTTGATGCATTAATGATGGTAGAGGCAGCAGAATGGAGAGCGGAGAAGAACCACTTCATAGTTGACTTTGCAAGTTAACTATGTAAGTTATTTTGAAAATCCAGGATTTGGGCTGTTGTAGGGCAACCTGGCTATGACAAAGGAGTCTGTGGCAGTCTAATGTAACGTGTGACTAGTCAAGTAGAGCATATCATAAGAGCATGACCTGATCTTTGTATCCTGTTTTTAACCTACTGTTAGCTATAATTCAAATCAGTATTCATAAAACCCAAGGAGTTTGGGACCTGGATTCTGAAGTTGTTTCTCAAACTCATCACAGCAGCTGCTTCTCTCCTCATGATAGAACTCATTTTAGTGTACGTGCACTAGAGGGGTGGAAGTAGGAGAGTTGAGGCAATTTTAGTAAATCAACTTCGAATCTGCTTTTTCATGAGTTGGGCTTCGTTCCTTGGCAGCTATCGGGAGGTGCTGTGAGAATCAGTTTTTCAGCCTGTTTGCTCAGGAATGATGCACATTATTGAATAATATTATTTTATTTCAGTGATTTCAGTTTGTGGTCATCTAAATCTGTGGGGTTAACACATAGTTAATCTGCAGACTTTTAATAATATTTATAGTGGTTTGGTTAAAATCCTATTTCAATCTATTGAAGACTGACAGGTCTAGTGATCCTAAATCTGGGACACACTTTGCCAGTTCTGCTCAACTTCTGTATTTGTGCTGGTAGTATAACAGTGACTGGTATAAGTTGCTGCGCTAAACTTTAGAATCCTGTTTCCCTTCAAGAAATGTGTGTATCGTCATTGGATCTTGACACAGCCCAATATAAGGATTTATGTACTAAATTATAAATATTCTATTGCATTTTCATTATTAGTCATTAACTATGGTAAGGAATTTCTCAGAAAATAATGTGCATGAAACTACCAAATTGTTCATAGCATATTTTATCTATAGGTGGTACTGTTGTCTAAAGCATAATGAAATATATTAGAGACTTTATGGTGAAACAGATACTGAAAATACACAAGGCAGTTTTTGCTTAGGAAGATCTTTGGTCATATAAATTTAATGGATTTTTAATCTTCTGTAGCCTAATTGCTTTTTTATTACTAAACTGTTAGTAGGCAATTATTATTTAAATCCAGGCTTTTGAATACTTTGGAATTTTTCACGTTGTACAAAATGGCCACCAAGGTCTAATGTTGAATTATTTCAAAAGGACTTTTGAAATGAAAAGACTTTTGTCATATAAAGCATTGTGAGTACTTAGACAACTCAGCGGTCCAGTTTGTGCATGCAGTGTGTTGTGAAAGGGCTCAGAATGGCATACAAAAGATTGTTATTTTCTGAAGGAAGTAGGGTTCGGATGGATCATTTCTGCCTTTACTGTGGGAATTTTTCCTCTCCGTTTTGCAGAAACCATATATGAGGGGATGAGAAATGGGGTTTGAGAGGTGATACATGACTGGACAGGGGCACTCAGGAAAGAGAAGACATGATGCAGTGTTTGAATGTACTAAACTTTTGGGAGGGGATGCTGTCAGTCAGTAATAAAATGGTTTTACACCAGTGTTGCCCGGTGCTTCTGAGGTTTGTGCATTAACTTAATTATCCACATAGCACTCAGCAGCTGCTTCTTTGGAAGATTTAAAGAAATTCTCCTCTAGAAATCCCTCCAGACTGGCTCACTGTGTCACTGCAATGACAAACAGCTGTAAATTCCTCAGACTCAGAAGGATTTGGAAAATTTACTTTTTTTTGTTTTTAATATTAAAATGATGGTACTAAACAAAAGAAACTTAGTGGGGGAGAGGGGAGCAGGTATGTAAATATTTAGATATGGAGAAAAAAGCAACACATGATTTTTAGATGCCTTGATGCTAGTTGCCTTTTTTCTCTGTGTTTAGCAATAACACAAAAAGATGGGACTTTCCCCCCCCCTCCCTCTTATGAGCCTCTGGGCTGAAGCTGGATGGGATGTAGATGGTGATACGCATTTCACATCAGTGGCTGAATGCAAGCACAGGGGCACAATTATAACCACATGATTGTTTCATCCTGTTTTGATAATGCAGTCCCATTTTCCTCTTCCAGTACGTTAACTGTGCTAACATACTCTCATTTGTACTCTACACCCACAGCATCTGAGTATGACTTTGTTCATGGTTCATCAAGGAAAGAAACATGCTAATGGTGAACATCTGGAGGAATAGTTTCGGAGTGAAGAAAGAGGAAAATGAGTGCAATGATAAAAAATAATTCAGAATTTAATATGGAGCTCTATATGGTCTATTGTAAATGTGTCCTTAGGTTGTGGCAATTGCCAATGAAGTGGAACAGTATATTGTTGATCTTGCTGGAGACAGAAAGCAAGGTTCTTCCCGTATTCTTTATTCCCTTGTCATGGCTAATGACAGCGAACCATTCTGGTGTTTGATACAAAATTCTGGAAGGCATGTCCTGTGAGGAGCAGCTGAGGACTCTGGGTTTATGTAGTTTGGGGAGAAAGAGGCTGAGGGGCAACCTCATTGCTCTGCAGCTTCCAGAGGAGGGGACGTAGAGAGGGAGGTGTTGAGCTCTTCTCCCTGGGATCCAGGGACAGAGCATGTGGGAATTGTTCCAACATTGAGTCAAGGGAGGTTCAGACTAGATATTAGGAAGCATTTCTTTACCAAGAGGGTGGTCAAACCCTGGAACGGGCTTCCTAGAGAGGTGGTTGATGCCCCACGCCTGTCCGTGTTTGAGGCATTTGGACCATGCTTTAACTTTTGGTCATCCCTGAAGTGGTAAGGCAGTCGGACTAGATGGTCATTGTAGGTTCCTTCCAATTGAAATACTCTATTCTAAATTTATTTTTTTTAAAAAAACCAGCTACTAACTTTTGGTTGTGACCAAGTTTAACAGTGCCCAAACGGGGCCCTAGTGTTCTTTGTCTCAACTGAAGCAGTTGTGCAGCTAATTTAAGCTTAAGAAAGAACAGTTAACTTTTGGTAGAATACTGAAGTATATTTTCTTAAAAGCACGCTGCAGCTGGCAGCTCGTGAATCAGTGTGATACTAGGAAAACCATAATGAACTAATGAAAGTAGTAAGTAAATGGGGTTTGAAATCAGCTAAGACAGTTAGCTTTTGGAGCCCAGAATGGCCGTACCAGGTCTGATCAAAAGCCTGTCTAGCTCAATGTTTTTTCCTCCAACAAGAAAATCAATAAGAATGATGGTCACCAGTGCTTGCTAACATGGTTATTCTCATATTTGCCAAGAGCAGTGTGAACAGTTAGTAACTTCCCCAGATTCCTCTGCTAGCTTTCAGAAATTAGGGCACAGGGATTTCCTTGGCCAGAGGTGGTATCTGTGCTTAGAAGTTTTTTAGTGACTTTCTTGTGAGTTGGATAACTAGTAATGGGAATGAACTTATGCTCATTGTAACTGGATTACATGCATATTGCTAACAGAAATGGAAAATTTGGGTTTCTGCTTTCAGAGAATGTCACTTCTGTGCCATCAATGACAAAATTTAACAAATGCTGTTAAAATAGTGGCTATAGTAGTTTCTTTTGTGCTCAGCTTTGATGGTGGTCTTTTGTTTTTTGATTATTTTTTTTTCCAGTTTAGTTGTTCTTGCACTGTCTTCACTTTTGCTTCAGAGAGAACTACATATCTAAATGGGTTTGTTAAGTTGGCAAAGAAGAACAGACAACCTCTGGTGGTATGTATGTTTGTATCCTGATTTATCCACTTCACTTTTGGCAATCTATGAATGAGATCTGCTGTAATGTACCTGTGAACCTTCTGTATAAGATAAAGATAAGGTGTTTTCTTTGTTTTCTTTTTTTTTAGCAATGTTTGTATAATGCATCATTTTAATGATTAACCTGAGCAAGTTGACAGAATTTTTAAGAAACAAAAGCTGTGAAAAGAATTATATGTCATTTTGATGACTCTTACCTTTTATTGCCAACATATTGGACCTTTGATAATTTTCAGAATTTCAACAACTTCTTTTTAATCTTGTTGGAGTGAAATATTGCAAGTATGGGGGAGCAGCTTTTCTATTAATTATTTTTAATATCTTTCTGTATGTAGTCGGACAACCTTTTGTTACAGTACCTCTTGTGTTAGCAGGTGTGGAAATACTTCAAATCTCCAGGTCATTTCATAAGACTAAAAAGTGTTTCTTGGATTTGACTTGAAAGGATAATTGCTCCCTATGACTTTCCTCAAGGCAGCAAAAAAAGTGGGGGCGTAGGGAACTATTTTTTCATAGGAGATGTGAATCTTTGAGAGAGCTACGCACGTAGGAAAAAACAGTGCATTTTTAACGCTTATGTTGTATTTGAAACCTTTGGGGTGAAAAATCTATTTTGGTCCTTTTTAGAATGAAAGTATCTAACCTTGCAAGCTTTTTCTATGTACTAGATGTTGAAAGGCAAAAATATGTTAGTGCTTTTGGTCTCAGATAATAAAGCACTTTTGTCTCCTTTTGGTTTAGTGAATGTTAAAACTTGGAGTAAAACTGAGCTTGGACGGGGTACAAGATCACATATGGGATTTTTCTTTCCCCTTTCAGAGCGTTTTTGAGCCCCCGCACACTGGAAGGCCTAGTCAGAAAGGCGGCGAAGGAGGAGACGAGAATATTTTTGTGGCCTTGATGTAAATGCCACGTTTTAAAGAAATTACATCATGAAAATTGCTTTCCACTTCAGTATCTCTAAGGACTATTAACAGGAGCAACTCCAGACCTAGAAATACTTTGCCGTCTATTAGTGCTTAAAATATCAGTTAATTTTATCAGGACACAAGATAAAGGAAATTGCTTCTTGACTAGTTTAACTGAGGAGATTCTGGCGTTGTTTGAAACATTTACTGGTTTGTTCTGTGCATGCCCATGAGGCGGTGTAAGGACTCATAGGGATGACAGGTGGGGTGAAGGCCTTGTCTTTCTCAAGGCAGTAAAATAAGAAGTTATTTTTGTCCTCAGCTGCTTGCTTTTCCAGTGCATTCCTGTTCACATGACCAGGGGTACCCGGGGGCGGCAGTGTCCCCAGTGGCATGTTGGAGCTGCCGCCGGCTGTGTGGGGAGCACGCGCGGGGCTCTGGTGGCCATTACCATGGGGAGCTGTGGAACAACCGCGCTGTTGGTTTGCTTGTTTAAAGTGAATCGGAGCTTGAGCTGACTTGGTAGTTCTGTAATCAGTCCTTGGTCAGTCTGTGCACATGCTCATAGCTGTCTCTGAAAAATTTTACTCGCCGTCTAGTAGCAGTACGCTTAAACTGTGTGTGTGTGTGTAAAGTTCTTTCTTTTGATGAGACAGGTGTTTGGATTCAGCAGTCTCTTCTGTGCAGTCCTGCGGGTCTCAACCATGTCAGCTTTTCTGTGCCCATCTCGGCAAGCTTTCCCTTAAGGTTGCCTTTTGACTCTCAGATCTGAATCGCACAAAGCGTCGCCATCCTGACAAAGTGAGGGGCAGACCCTGCACTATGGCCTTCTCTGTGAGGAAGGCCAGCAATGGGTCACGTTGAACATCATGACTTCAGTAAGGCTTGCAAACGCCCGCCACTGTCCCCTTGTCACTTCATCAGCCATTTCGTTGTAGCCCTAAGGGTCTGTTAATGTATTCCCAGAAGATCGTTTACGACATAAGAGCAGTCTTAGATTTGAGATTATGTGGACTCTGATTCATGATTTAATGAACATAAACTTCAAATACATCATTATGATGTATTAGATGACAAAATTTTCAGTGGTTAAGATAAGAGCATAACGTGTTCAACGTTTAACTGAAGGACTTTGGCAGGTGCTGTGTCATGGAGCTAATTGTTGTTGTACCATTAATGAAAGGGCAGCTTTAACCTGTTAAGCTGCTAGTTAGAATGGATGCCCAAAATGGGCTCAATACGGTATCTATGTGAAACATGTTTTTGCTGAGAGTAGAGTTTGAATTTTGGTTCTGTCTTTTACTTCATTTCAGATAAATACAGAGAAAGCTTGTCTCCAAACAGTGTCTTCTATAGGAACAATGAATTAATTATTAAGTTTTGCAGCAATAGTCAGAGGTCCGATGTGAGGGAGGGATCAGCCATGTCCATTGGTGACAGTTTTTTAAGTGACCTGAAAAAGCCTTCGGGGCGATTTTCTGAATTAGCCAGTTGTATGGTCAGATTTTTCTTTGCTGTGTAGATTTGAAAATAAAGTTGTTTAGGATTCCCTTCATTTCCCCTTACATAAAATTTTGACCAAAAGGAATGTTTTTGTGCCTGGAAGTATCTATCGTCATTGGGTAAGTGATTTTACTTAAAAATGTGTGCGATTCTTTTATGAGCACCCTTGCTATCTGAATTAAGTCTAAATCATGTCAGTTGTTCTCATTTTAGTTGTGCCTATTTATATACAAATGTTATTTTTTCTGAATGAGAAGCAACTTAATTAGACTTGTGGAGTTATATATCCACCTGTGTCTATATGGTACCTGTCCTTTAGTGTGTAATAATTATCATATGTCCAAGAAGACAAAATCTGATTTCCTGATACCAGGGAGATAAATATTTATAAATACTTAATAATTATCTTTGTTTAATACTCAGGAATATGCTGTCTCGTAATTATTTGTGCTTTATTTCAAGATTGATGGTTCTTATAGGTACGAGTTGTGATCAATAGCTTTGTTAATTCAGGACTGCAATATGAGGGGCGGTGGGTGTTTTTGTTTTGTTTAGTTTTTCTCAGTTTTCATTAAGCAGTTTGTATTCTGGAATGGATTATTTGACCCAAGTGGGCAGAAGCAGCTTCTTTGTGGTACCACGTACTCATTTTTTTTGCAGTCCAGTCTTTTGGTTTCTGGAGGAAGCTTAAGGTGTATTACGTATGTGGAATCCAAAGCCAATTTGGGACTGCATACATCTGCTTAATGTAGTTTGGAAAAAGTCTCACTTCGGACAGCGCTGTTGCTGGATTAGCCGAGGTCCTTGAGATTCATCCTTCCAACTAAGAAGGATGATGTTGGCTGCTTCTCTTCTCTGGAAAACTTCTGTTCTTTGGGGCCTGACACGACGCTTTGAGGCGCACCTGTCTACTGATATTAGCTGAGGCCTAAGCAGATGCAAATAGGATTTGTGCATTGGAAAGGTACAGTGGGGCTTAAATCACCAGTTATGAGATGAATTCAAGTGATGAGCAGGGCAGAGTGAGGAAGCATCTTTTTTTTTAGTCAGTGAATAGCTTGGATTTCTTATTTTAAAATATGTTATGGTAACCGACAGTTTATGGATGAATACCACCTAGCATGAACTTCATATAAAACCTAATTCAACATAAATGAGAAATAATACACTTCCCCTCCCTGCATTTCTTGAGTTGATTGGAAGTGGGGATAAGGACTTGTCATGGGTTTAGCAATATTCAGTTACACTCCTTCACAGTTGGTACCTGAAGGAGAAAAGAGAATCTAGCTCCTAAGAACATCTTGTTTCTGAAATTCTTTTCTCTGAGAAAGAGCAGTGAAATCTCTTTTATTGTTGGGGGTTTTAAATTTTATTATTTATTTGCACAAAAACGTTTGCTTTGCAGGAATTCTGTTTTCATCATGTTGTCATACTGGTGCTGGATGAGCTGAAACTTCCTGTGTCTTGGGGAGAGCATGTACAAAAGGAATGACCTCATGGCCAATGTGATCGTCACCTCCACCACTCCAGAGGTACAGTACCTTGGCTCTTGTTAGCTCCTGTATCAAAATGGAAATTTTGACTTGTTTCAACTTTCACAGGAGCCCTTTCCACTACCATTTATGTCTGTCCTTTTTCTTATCAACAGCGCAGTATTTAACAACAGAATAGTTTTAGAACACTCCGTGGTTCTGGGTGTTCACAACCTATTTTTTTATTGTTGCTGATGATGGTTACTCATTTAGATTAGTTTAAATAGCATTTTTGATCTGCAACTCTGTAACTTACAGAAGCTGTTTGAGTTAAGAGCAATGTAACGTACCATCTAAATGGAGGCAGTCAAAAATACTCCAGTTGAATTTTTTTTCAATTTACTAGTCTACAAGTAAGCAAGTGCTCTGTAAGATTTTGTTCATTTTAACCCCTTGTAGCCTTTGGAGACCAGGCAGCTCTGTTGTGATGTTTCCAAAAACTACCTAGTTCTGTGTTGAGCTGCTGCCTGTGTTTGGAGGTCCAGGGCAGTCAGCTGAGGGAATTAGTCACTCTACTCATTTTTTCTGTTTTTTTTACTTTCATATAATAGTATAGTGAAATATTATAAATCAGCTATAGCAAAGCTTGCCCAGTAAAGCACACATTGTAAATGTATGTTTGGAGATACTTTTTGCTTTTTTAAAAGGGTAACATTTTGATGAAATTCTTCCCTGGTTGAAAAATTCTACTTCTTCATCTCTTAAGGAAGCTGAAGAGCTGTGTGAATCAAGTTTTTCCATTGTAGTGGTGCCTTTTGCATGCCCAACTTGATCCTATCAAAGCAGCTGAAACAAATCAGCTGTGAGCTCATCTTTAAAAATCGTATAATAAAACAAAAATACGTAATACAGCTGTGACCTGCAGAAGATCATTTTCTCAGACGTAGTATAAATGCCCTAAGACTAACAAAAGTAGTTTTTTATTCTCTTAAGATGGGGGACATTTTGAATTGGGCACGTAAACACACAATTTTGAAATTCCTCTTCAAAATAATTTAAAAAAGACTTTCACACACCATTTTCTCAGAACAGAAATATCTGTCGTAGATCAGAGCATAAGAAGTCTCCAGGGTCGTCAAACCAAAGATTCTTCTAATGCATTATTGTGCCTCTGATAGTGGCCAACAGCAAATGCCTGAAGAATGGCACAAGAGCAGTGCAAGCACAAGAAACATCCTGGCCACAGCTGTTTGCAACCCAGGGACTTCCTGATGGGAAAGTCCTGTTTCCTATCGCTCAGTATATTTGTCTTCCATAAATTTACCTGGTTTAGCTGTTTTTCACAGAATAGTCAGGGTTGGATGGGACCTCTGGAGATCATCTAGTCCAACCTGCCTGCCAGAGCAGGGTCATCTACAACAGGTTGCACAGGACAGCGTCCAGGTGGGTTTTGAACGTCTCCAGAGTGGGAGACTCCACAACCTCTCTGGGCAGCCTGTTCCAGCGCTCCACTACCCTCAAAGTGAAGAAGTTCCTCCTCATGTTAAGATGGAACTTCCTATGTTCAAGCTTGTGCCCATTACCCCTCGTCCTATCAATGGGCACCACTGAAAAAAGACTCCTCCCATCCCTCTGGCATCCTCCCTTTAAGTATTTGAAAGCATTAATAAGATCCCCCCTCGTTTTTCTTTTCTCTAGACTAAAGAGACCCAAGTTCCTCAGCCTTTCCTCATATGAAAGATGTTCTAATCCCCTAATCATCTTCGTAGCCCTTTGCTGGACCCTCTCCAGCAGATCCCTGTCTGTCTTGAACTGGGGAGCCCAGAACTGGATGCAGTACTCCAGATGGGGCCTCACCAGGGCAGAGTAGAGGGGGAGGATGACCTCCCTTGACCTGCTGGCCACACTCTTTTTGATGCACCCCAGGATGCCATTGGCCCTCTTGGCCGCCAGGGCACATTGCTGGTTCATGGTCATCCTGTTGTCCACCAGGACTCCCAGGACCCTTTCCACAGAGCTGCTCTCCAGGAGGTCAGCCCCCAACCTGTACTGATGCGTGGGGTTATTCCTCCCCAGATGCAGTACCCTACATTTACCCTTGTTGAATTTCATTGTTCCTCCCTGCCCAACTCTCCAGCCTGTCCAGCTTAACTGTATGCTGTGTGAGGACCTGTATCCTCTTATTCATCTAAAATCCATCTCTAATTTTAACTGATGACCTGGTGGTAGATGAAGCAAAGAGAGACCATTCCTATCTTTCCTCTCCCTTACTTTGTTGGTTACTGTACTTCCTCCCCACAACCCACTGCCCCTTTTCCAGGTTGAAGATTTCTAGCATGGCCAGTCTGTCTTTGTAAAGAAGCCATTCCATACCTGGGATCATCCTTGTTGCCTTGTTCTGAAACTTTTCCAGCCCTTTGATAGCCTGTGTAAGACAGAGAATAATACTGCATATGTATTCCAAGTTTGGGTGTACCATGGATTCATAAAGGAGCATATTGATAGTCTTATGTATTTTCTCCTCACCTTTTCCAGAATTACCAAATCTTGTGAAGTCCCTTTTCAGTTTTTCGTTGTCAGGTTTTGGTTTTTGTTTTACCACATTGAATAAATAAAATGAAGATCCATAGTCATCAACAAATTGTCACCTCATTGTTCACTGTTGAATAGGGTTGTTGAATATATGATAATCATCACTTATCCATGTGTAATTCTCTGCTGATTCACATATTCTCAGTGCTTGTAACTACTGTCTTCTAATTATTTATTGTTGCAAGGATAGTCTCTGTGCTAGGGCTGCATAGTTTCCTTAAGGTCTTTAGAGTGAGGGACTACGTCAAAAATCTTTTGGAAGTCCAACAAGGTTGTGTTAATCATGTTCCTTTACCCACATGTCTGTAGACACCGAGGCAGCACTTCTCTTTCTAAATACTAACTTGGCGATTTCCCGATACAGCATACCCGTCTGTGTTTCTACTAGTTCCCCTTTGTTCTCTTCTTGGGTTTGCCCAGTAGAAATGTCAGGCTTCCTATCAGTATTTTCCCATATACTTTGTAAGGAAAAAAACCCACCAGCATCTGATTTACCACCTTCTAGTTCTTTGCAATCAAGTCAGTTTTAAGTGAGAATTACAAGTCACAGTGTTAAGATGCCAAAACATCTTGTTTTGACAACAGTGTTCTAGCAAACAAGTAACTTCAGTAAGGTAAGGGCTTAAGTTTTAACATGCATATATTTTTATTTAATATGTAGTTTTAAGATAAGAAATAGAAAAGTAATGCTATTATTATTATTATTACATCGCATTATTCCTGAAGAAAGGAAAATGAGCCACAAGTGCATGCACCTGAGCCCAAGGACAGAAACTTCAAAAGGAAGGCAAGGCACCAATTTTTAAGACAAGACACAGTACTGTTCTACAGTATGCTGGAGCTAACATTGGGTTAAATTTCAGTATGTGTCAGTTTTTCATTTTTTATAATGTTATGGGTTGAGCAGCATGATTTGGATCTACCCACTCTTTACCTTGCCTATTTAATGTAAAAATTTCCATTGAGTATGAATCTTCAAAATCCCAACACATTTCCTTTTGTGTGACAGCTCTTTTATCTAGTCTGTAATTTTAAAAATGGCTTTCCAAAGCTGGAAATACTATAGAGCTAAAATTGTACGTCACTCTAGTTTGTGCAGAAGAAAGTTAGTTGGAAACAATTGTGAACTGTGCTGACCTAAATTTTAGAATTCAGTGTCTGAAGCTTTTTGAAGTTCATACATTTTCTTGTCATTTCTTAATATTTTTACACGTTTGTTTTCTGAAATTTACATGAAATTCATCATTCTGCAGATAAGCCTACTAATTTTTTCTTTGTAGGGTAGTAGCAGCTCAGATTCTCTGGAAGGGCGAAGTTCAGATTATGCCAATAAAAGCTACGATGCAGTTGTATTTGATGTGTTGAAAGTAACTCCTGAGGAGTTTGCTGTAAGTAGAAATGTTATTTTTGCCTTTAAGCTTGTATAATATTCAGGGTTTGCAGGATATTAAAAAATACAGAAATTTCTTTCTTAAGGTAAAATATTTTAAATGAACTACCAATGTTCTCAGAAAGAAATTTTTGATTACATAAACTTTAACAAAATAAACATGTCTTGGGATTTAATCATTCAGTACTGACCTGACACAGCATATTTGTTTTTCTGTGTAAAACCATTTGAATTTTTTCTAGTGTTTTAGAAGACCCTAGCATAGGTTTCAAGATGTTAGTTATCCACAGTCTGATTCATTTTTTTTAATTGAAACCACAAATACTCATCTTTTCTGCCGAAACATCAGTTTCTCGGAAAACTAATTTTTTTTAGAAGCAGGAAAGAAGCTTGTAGAGAGGAAACAATTTACATTCCTTGATAACAAGTTTTCAGTACTAAACTGAAAGCAGAACTGCAGTTTTGGCAAAAGTCCAATACAGTTGTTATGCTCAGCCCCTTGTTTTTAACTTAATGTTAACTTGCTGGGGCTCAGGAAGGAGTCAGGATGAAAACCAAGTTCAATGTTTTCATTAATATTCTCGGCATCAAAATGATGTTTCCCTCATGGGGCATAAGGTCATTTAATACCTGTTCACAAAAGAGTCTATGAAGAGTCTATGCCTACGTTATTCCTGTAAGTTTGTCACTTTGGAACAAATCCTGATGTTTATTTTTTAGCACGAATACAGAGTACACAGATGAGAGCTGCTGTTAGGTAAAAATATAAAATACCTGGTTGGCGAATCTGCATCAACTCGGTTAAAAAAATGGTGTGATGCTTTTGCTCCTGTTGGTCCAAGTTCAGATGATCCGTGGCCAAGGATTACCTTCAGAAATGAACAGAGCCACAGTTTAGACAGGTCTATAAAATCACACAAAAATAGAGATGTCTGATTTCATCAGAGGTGCCTGAATATTAAGCCCATAGACAGCCCAGAACATAGTGTGCAGTCTACACCAGCAAAAGTGAATTTGTGGCGATCTCAGAACTGTATTTATAAAATGATCAAGTCAAGGTAAAGTTGCTTGTAACTTGCCAGTTACAACTCATCAGTTTTATATTATGTTCATAATTCCTACTGCTGTTGGTTTGTGATGGAAGCTTGTTGATGGGGGTCTGGATTTAACGGTACACTTTAAAAATATGCACATATGTGTCCACACACACCCCTTATGTCATTGTAACATACCTTTTAACTCTGAAATAGTCTGGGTTTACTGTAGTTAGTACAACTGGGTTAGTGGACATCAGGGCAGAAATCTGTAGTAGATGGGATTGCTGTATTGAATATAAATATTTAGAGAAAGGGAATGGAGCCAAGTTAAGTTCACTTCCAAATTTTGTGTGTTGTATGTTGTGTGTTGTATTCCTTTTTTAAAATTTAGAAGCAGTAGAGGAGAAATTCCCTGGTGGTAATCATCTATATAACCAAAAGATCAGCAGCTTCTCAATACTACTTAAATTTGTTTTAACCTTGTTAGTGATTTTTATTGAACCCATATCTTGTTGAAACGATTAATAATTCTCACTGAAAACTTTTTTTATTAATGTCACATAATATGGCTTATAGTAAGCTTTTTGAAGCTTCCGCTTTACATCTTATTAGGAGACAGTCAAGTTGCAAACAGTCATTTGTGACTGCAGTTTTCCTAGGAGCAGAGGGAGATCTTAATTACATCTGAATTTGTAAATACCCAAACATTACTCAGAAGTATAGATTGCAAAATTGAGTGCTGCTAAGAATGTTCAGCTAGGGCTTTGTGACACAGTCTTTGACTTGACATAATATAAAAGCAAGAAATAGTTAGATGGAAAGTTCATGGAAGGAAATTTTTTTCACATCTATCAAATTTTATGGGCCTCATTAACTTTCCTAGGCTCATGTCTGAGCAATCATACTAATAGTAGAAACCTTATTAAAATTATATTTAGATAGTTATCATTCTTAATTGGTGGAATCAAATGAGCACTTCAAGAAGGGATTAGCAAGTTTTTGCTGTTTTGGGTTCAGCATAACAAAATCGCCAACGGAGAAACTTTGCTGGGGAAAGACCCAAAGAAGTGTTCTTTGTTACACATTAGATCATGCAAATTACAAAATTCAAAGCTTTGTAGTACATAATATACGCTCACAGTATAATCGAAGTACCTATTGGTTAAACATAATTTACTTAACTTCCAAATGTATAGTGTCATTCAATCACTGAAGCAATTCAAATATCTTATCACTCGTATGCTACAAATGTTCTATAAACGCTTTTTTCAAAATCTTTGGCTTTGAAACAGCATTACAATGTCTTATCAGAACATACTTATCAGTGACTGAAAATCTGTGTATGACCCCTTTAGAGCATATTCCAATCACAACTAATTAACACACCAAATGCTTTCTTGCCTTTAAACCCAGTGAATGTAAAATGTACATTGGTCTCTGTGTGAAAGGCAAGTAATTCTTCCTGCCGTTTCTGTTCTGTCGATAAAGGGTCAAACAGTAAGACCCTGAAACACGGGTTTTTCCTCTTAGACTGCTGCAGGTACTGAAAACTGTCCCTTGGTTACAGCCAGAAATGTCAGAGAATGTAACGCCATGCCACCCCTGAGGGTGGTGGAGGTCCTGATAGTGGAGTGCCAGCCTGGGCAGCGCCGCCCCCGTTCGGGACTGGCCAGGGCTGGTCTGTGGAGAAACGGTGATTGTGTGGTTTGTAGTTACTAAAGGACAGATGTAAATATATGATTGTTAGCTCTTCGTATTATATTATTTAATTTTTTATCTATATTGCAGAGCCAGATTACGTTGATGGATATGCCAGTATTTAAAGCTATACAGCCTGAGGTAGGTTTTCTTAAACTATCCATTTACATCTTTGAAATTCAGTGTCTGAGGAAATGTAACCGTTTAAATAATGTTTTTTCATTCAAAAATGCTCAACTTCTTGTACTGCGTTAATATTCTTCTAGGCTCATTCCTTACTAGCGCTGTGAATCTGTAACCCAGCCTGATTTACTTTGATTTGTCATTGGTTGCCAAAAGAGATGACTATGCTTTTCTGGGAGTCTCCCTGTCCTGCATTGTGTCGAGTGTTTCTTCAGGAAAATTTATCACATGTCAAACTTCTCTACTCTCCCTTCTGCTCCTGTTTTTCAGTTCACATCTGATTTCAGAGTTTGACTTATGTCTTTAGTTATAACCTGTATTTTAGGCTGCGTGAGCTGCTTGGTAAACTTTTTAATTTGTACTGTCATGTTTAAGGTTCAGTTCTGAGGGAATAAATAAGCCCAATCCCTTAAAAGTTAAGATAGTAGTGTGCTTTAATGTTTTAAACTTTTAAGAAAGACACAGAAAAAACTTGAGGCCTGTTGAGAAAAAGCAATTGAAGTTAACATAGATATTTGAAAATCAGAAATAAGAACTTCGAAAATAGAGCATGAAGGTAGTTATCAGAATATGTTAAATTTGCATAAAAGTGATGCGTTATCTCTGTTTTGATGAAATAAATTTATTTTCTGCAAAAGATACAAGAATTGTGTGTTTCCAGCTTCAAGTTCTTTAAGGCCATGTCCGTAGATCCATTATGGTTTTTCATCTTCTTGTGCCTAGGTGGAATATGATTAACACATAAAGGGGAAAAAAAGCCCTGTAATATTAGCGGAACTGAATTTTTAACAACATCAGAACAGTCAGTCCAGTTTAGAAGGTTCTTAGTAGAAGCTCAATTCACCTAACTTGGTCACTAACAAAACAATTCGTTGTATATTACAGTGGTTCAGAGAGAATAGCAGCTTTGTATTTTGAGGAAGCATAGGAAGGAAAATAAGAATTCATCTATTTAGTGTTTGGACTTCCTGTCAGATAAATTAATTTTGTTTCAAGAACACCAAGACAGTTTTGTAGCTGAAAACACTTTTCATGCTTCTGAAATTACATGTCTTCTCCAGGCAATCGGGGAGTCTTTACTGTGGGGAAAAAATGTCAAATGAACAATGAAATAATGAATTTTGTGTTTGGGGGAAGAGCAAAAACAGAGTTTTTTTTTTCTTCAGGTTTTAGTCTTTAACATGACCTTATGCATGGATGGAAAGACTTAAGACTTGGCAGCCAGAGCTGTAAAATCGTATCTCAAACACACAAACATCCTTTAAACCTAGCACTTGCTGAGGCTTTTTTCTGCTTTTCAATTGAGCTGTTACTAAAAAACCCGTCTGCACGTTACTTTGCAAGAGTTCAGTAAGCAGACATCTCATTAATAATTCTGATTAACAATTCTCTGTAACTATGCTTACATTCTAGATTTCTGTGTAACTTTATTTAGTTGTTTGGGTTTGGGGTTTTTTTTTTCCCAAAGTCATGGAAATTGCAATCTCCACAAATTTCAGGGTTTTCTTGCACACTTGATTGGAAAGTTTCTTGTGACTGTGCATTGAGGAAATTGCCTGCATCCTTCCATAACAAAAGATGAATTGTAATGCTAGAACACAGTATATTTTACCAGTATAAAAAAAAAAAATCAGCAGGGACTTGTTACTTACTCTTATCAACCTACCTATTCAGTCCAAATTTTAAAGCTAGTCAAATGATTTTACCACGCACGGGATTTTCCATTGTTGCTTGCTAGCCCTCTGGCAACTGCTTAATATCCTTAGGTTACTGACCTCTTCCACTTGCGAGACAAATGTAAATTTTGCTGTCCCTAGTAGAATGGCTGAGATTTTTCCACATAAACATGTAATTTCCGGACCCTTAAGACGAGACGTGCACCCGTCATGTGGAGAATTGGTGTCTTGACGGATGTGAATTGGCATTTTTATCCACAGAAGGCTTAAATGCTGGAAGACGGGAATACAAAATATGTTTGGAACTGGAAATGCTTTTCCTGGTGCTCACACTGGAACACAGAGACCTCTGCACCTCAAGAGCGTGTTCTGTTTATCAGAATGTACAAAGTACTTTTCAGAGGCAGAGTTCTCCTTTGATGACTCTCTGCCTTTTCATGTGAAGGCGTCAGAAGTTAATAGTGTACATTTGGAAAGTTGAATGGCATTTTGATTGAAACTGAAATTTGTGGTTCTAAAAACAGAAGAGTGATTTAGAACTGGTGTTATGGAGAACTCGTTTCCAGTATGTATGTATCTACCACTTGTCAGATCTGAATATAAAGACGGTATAGATACGTGGTGACTTGAATCTGTAGTTAGAAAGGGCCAGGCTTTCTAAATATATTGGGAACCGCCCGAAATAACTATTGGAAAATGGACACTTTCTTTCTGGCTAAATCAAATTTGTAGCTATAATTTCAATTTTCTTTTGATGCATAATTTAATACAGTTTATTGAAGGAGAAAATCATTAATCTGCTTTTCACCTCTTCTGTTTGTTTTATACTTTCCACAGGGATTTCTACTATTTATTTTGCAGTTTAGGTGAAATGTTGTTTTTTGCCATAGAGAACTGGCATTTTATCATGCATTGAAATTGATTAGTTGTGGTTACGGGTATACTACAGAATTTGTGATTATTTTTTTTTTTTTTTTTCTTACTATTTTGAACTGGGTTGGCTTTGAAGTAGTTACTGTAATGAAAGAGCATTCAAAAAATTGGTTCATATACTGTGACTGAACTATGCAGCCTACTGGCAAATTTTTGTTTTATTAGCACCAAAGTACTGGTCTGTATTTTTAAGTACGTGCCATGTTTCAGTCAAGTCTGGCTCAACTCTTATAGCTTAAAAAACAGCCAAAAAAAAATCAAAACCCAAAATAAAACAAAGAGTTCTAACCCCAACCTTCTGACCAGAAGACCAGATGTAAGACTGTTACTGTTCAGCCTTTTTCAAAGGATAGATTCTCTCGGTCTGAGTATCATGTACAGAGATTTCAGGTTTTTTAAAATTAGTTTGTAACTGCTGTAAAAAATAACTTTCCAATTCCAAAATTGTGTTCTTCAAATGCTTTAGATCTCACATTTTAATTAAAAAAAAAAAAAAAAAAAAAAAAAATGAATATGCTAAGCTGTAGTGTATTCATGGAAGTTTTACTAACTGTAATGAGGATGACATTTGGGAATAATAGCTATGTTACTAGCTCTAATTGCACAGCTGAATTTTGTACTCTTTACTTCTAATATTGCTTATTGATATGTTTTACTTCATTTTTGAACCATATAAAATTATATACTAGTCGTTACTCCTGTGTCTGCTGATTTTCTCGTATGAGTGAACGCTGGACCAAAATAATCAATGCAGAATGAAACTTCAGCGATGTCAGTTGTGGCTGATTGCTTAGTCTCTCTATATCTGAATATTAATAATGATGTCTATATCAGGAGAACATATGAATCACATCATTTATGTACATCAGGAAAACACAGAAGTGTTTGGTTAGACTAGTTGTCATCAAATTGGTGCCTTGGATTGGTTTTTGCACTTACCTGATAGATGCTTGTGTCATGCATCAGTTTTTACGCTTTTTAAATGTTTTTAAACATTACTGTTTTCTAAGGAGATTTTTAAATGTGTTTCCTAGGAACTAGCCAGCTGTGGATGGAATAAAAAAGAAAAACATATCCTCGCTCCAAATATTGTTGCCTTTACTAGGAGGTTTAACCAGGTAAATGTTTTGATTACTGTGATGAACAGGTACTGTTTGACAGTTGTCTTCGAGTACAACGTTAAATAGAACTAGTCCTGTGAATTAGAATTTAATAATATTTTTCTAAACAAAGATTAAGATTTTTAAATGGCAGTTTCTGTTCTCAGTTGTTTTGTCCACATTTTTTTGTTTTTCCTCTAGACCATTAGTTCCTAATAATTTTTGCTGATGTGTCATGGTGCAATGTTAGCAATTATTTTCCTTATTTTTGTGTTTCACCTGATCATTTAGTTATCTTTGTGTTGCCTCACTGCTCTACCTACTTATTATATCCAGTGGTAATGCTTTTGGGTAATTGCAGCTATACAGATGAGAATTCATGGGATCAGAACTTTCTTCTTTCCTTACTCTGTCTTCTTCCTGGAGCATAACGAAAACTTACAAATATTTCATCTAATAAAGTCCTTTTTTTGTAAATAAATTCAGTTATATGTGTTTACTTTATAGGTCAGTTTTTGGGTTGTACGAGAAATATTAACAGCACAGACCTTAAAAATAAGGGCAGAAATATTGAGCCATTTTGTGAAAATAGCTAAAGTAAGTGCAAATTTCTTGTACTGTCATTCAAAATCTTATTTCCTTTTTATTTGTTTCTGCACTACTCCTATGAACTGTTGTTGGATTACTGAGGGTAACGTTCTTTTTTAGCATATCTGCTATGTTGTACTGTGTGAATAAGATAACGGTATGACTTCTATTGTTTTTACTTGGTTAAATAAAACTACCCAGTTCCACGTGACTCGTCTTGTATCTTTGCCTAACAAGTTTAAAAGTGGTTTGTCTCGTTGATGGCCAGCTACGTGCTGCCAGCACTGAACATGGTTGTTGTCCTGGTTTGAGGTAAAACAGAATCAATTTTCTTTTCAGTAATTTTACTTTCCAGTTATTTTATTTTTTGTTTAAGCCTCTTCTGACTGAAATTAACAGGACGTTTTTCAGACAGTGTCCGCTTCTAGCAGATAAGGTCTGATGTTTATAGTTAATACCAAGGAATAGTATGCAAAGAGACTCCTGCTTATACTTATTGCTGTAACACCAAAGGCCAGCTAACTTTGTGTGCCCCGTTGGAGGGTCAGAAGAGGAAAAGCATAGTGGGGTCCCACCTGCAGGGAGGAGCGGACAGGACGAGCAACCCAAACCTGACCAACGGGGTATTCCATCCCATCTGCCTCATGCTCAGTATAAAAGCTGAGGCATCAAAGGGTCAGCCTCTTTCTTCAATGGCCGGTGTCCAAGGAGGACTGTCTGTTCTTCTGCCTTTGATCCCAATCCATGCATTCCTGAATCCAGATCTGGAATCCAGTTCCCGTCCATTGCTGAGTCCAGTCTGGGACTTTGCCACTGCCTGCTGGTGACATGATTGTCATCCTGAGAGCTTGATCCGCCTTTGTATATATTGTGTATATTTCATTATTTTTCTTATTGATATTATCATATTTTCCACTTATTATTGATATTTCATTGAAGTAGTTTTAGTTTTCAGTTGTTTCAGTTATTTTCTCTCCCTTCTCTTCTGCGAAGGGAGAGAGAGGTTAAAGAGAGCATCTGTCATTCGTTTAGTGGCCAGCCCGGCCCAAACCATGACAGCTGTAAACTGTTCTGTTTTTTTGTTTCCCCTCATTCAAACTTAACTTTTATGAAAAGAAATCTCTTGCTTCTAAAACAGCTATTGTGAGACTTGTATTCCTACTTTAAACCAGCAACTACGTGTTACAAGTTCTACTGTTAAAGCTCAGTTATTTTAATGAGTTTGAGCACTGCATTTTACAAGTCATTCTTAACACTTTTAAAAAATATATTTATTTGAAAAAGTATTTTTCTGTTTCCTGACCTGTGGTCATTCTATTTTATATGACCCTGTGTGACCCTTACTAATATTAGTAAGAAGACAGCACTTGGATCAAAGGCCTGAGTGCTAATCTTGCACATGTGAAATTGTGTGTGTGTAGGTAATTAGAATAATGTTTTCCATGTAATAAGAAATAAATCTTTTTGGTATTGTGAATATTTCCGAAACATTTACTTAGCAGTTTTGTGCTTATGCAGAAGAGAATGTATCTGAATAAGTTCCTGGGACAAATATGTAATCCAAGTTCAAGCAGAATGGTCAATTTGGACGTGCTAGATTGTTCTTAGAAATAAGAGTCTGGGTTTTTACCCCCCTTGCAAAAAGGAGAACACTGTCCTCTTTTTTTTCTTTTTTTTTCCCCTTTCCTTCTCTTCCCTCAATAAAATCCAGATCTCAACTTCTCCTGAGCAATGAGTTAATCGATCACTCAAGGATGAATCCAGCCTCTTTAAGATTTAGAAAGAAGCTACATGACAGCAGTTTTCGTTTTTCTAAATTTCTGGAAGTATGTTGCAGGAAACTTTATCATCTAAGACAGCTTTATTCCAAAGTAGTATCTCTCTTTGAGATAAATGTGTTTTGAGTAATTGTCAACAGAGTGAATTTAAAGTACATTGAGTTGAGAAAAGTGTATCCTGTAAAACAGATTACAAAATAAAAAGTTGTATTAAATCTGAAAGGGTCATCAGCATCTTTAATGTTTTGTGGCTTGATTAAATTTTTAATTTCCAAAATTATACTCATTTTCAAGACTAATGCATCAAATAATGTTTTCATATTTTCTGTTCCTGAAAGAACAGCCTCAGAAAATAACAAATTCTAATTAAATACAGTTTGTATTCTCACAACTGAGATGTCTATTGTCTTGAGGGGTCTATTTGGAAAATTTGCAACTCTTAAGAATTTTGCACATTGACAGCATTGGGTAATGTTGTCTCCAGTCATTGATGAAAACTTTTTATTTTCTTAATGAAAAAAATTTTGTATTTTATTAATGCAGCTTTGATTAATCCTGCTTCCCTTTTCGATGTCCTAAAAGTTATTATTCCCTTTTTTCAGAAGCTTTTAGAACTGAATAACCTTCATTCTCTTATGTCCGTGGTGTCAGCACTGCAAAGTGCGCCTATCTTCAGACTGACCAAAACCTGGGCTGTAAGTTATTCCTTGACCGTTGTCTTTTCTGTCTTGTTTGAATTGTGAGGTTTTCTGAGCTCCTCTGAATTGTGGAATTACGTGCTCTGGAAGAAGATCCATTTATATGCTTGTTTTTGTGGTACCATCGTAGAAGAAGTAGTGATCTGTTACATGTTTTGTGAAAGTAGATTTTAAATGGCTGCATATTTTTAAACAATCTTTTTTCCTGTAAGAGTTTCCTGTTTTCCTGTCTGTTCTAGATGCCACTGATTATATGCTCAAGAGGACTTGAGTTGTTAAGTAATCTTAGAAGACCCTCATATAGGAAGTGTGTCAATATCCCATTATTCAAGTCATTAATACATTGCCTAAAAGGAAAGGAAGAAAAAAAAAAACACTATTGCAAGTATAGAGGCATTAGTTCTGTGATTATTGCACAATGCATTTCAGTTTTCATTTATTTTAGAAATTGAAAGCATTGATAATTCCATTTTCAGAAATTTGCTCTCTTGAGGGCAGAATTTGTCATTTAAATTTAGTGTAAATTTTGCTATTTCTTTTAAGTGGAATACACAATTATAATGTAGTCCTGCTGTATGTAACCTTTACATATACAAAATATTTGGTAATTCTCATTAAATTAGCATTCCACCCAGCATGGATCACATTAACTGTTCAGAACTGATACATAAGCATGGCTGTACTTAACTCTTTCACCTAAGTTTATTATGTCTTTAAAATGCCTGTAACTTTTTTTATGGTTTGATTGCTCAGAATCAGGCTATAGGCTAATAAAGGTGTAAGTGCCTGCTGTTTTGAGCAGCTTGACCAAGTTGGAACTGAAATAGGGAAAATAATCACTCTCTGTAGGCACAGTAGTTCAGAAATACAATACAGTGCAGAGTTAGGGCCTGAAGGAATTCTGTACTGTTCAGAAAGAGAACAGCAAAATTATTCTGAAATCTTTTCACTCTTGCACCTTTTATGTTACTTTATATTCTGCACTGTTATTTAACTGTGATGAGGTGCGCGCTGTTGCAGAGTTGCAAAGGACCTCGGGGCTCCCATTGACAGTGCTGTCTTAGTGATGACTGCTGTCAAGCCCTTCCTCTTCTGAGCAAGACTGAATGAAGCCGTTAACTCATGCATATCCATTGCAGTATTTCTTGTAACAACGGGCGGACTCACGGTTCTCTAGGGACAGAACAGCAAGGTTTATGAGCTCTGTAGTGCAAGAGTTGGAATTTTACAGAGGAAGAGGCATATTAAGAAACATTCTATGGAACAGCTGTCTGTCATCAGAAAGTACAACTGCAAAAGCCAGTGTACAGTGCTGTAATTCTCCACTCCCTCTGAGTTAATTGGCTTTTAAAATAATCTCAAAAATATTGCTGACGTTTCCAAAACCAGCTGAAATATGGAATGCGTTTTTATAGCTACAGTTATGTATTTTGTGTTTACCTTTCAATCTTCTGTCACTATAGGATCTTTTACGTTGCTAAATATTCTTTTGATTTTTCTGTATTAAGTCCATTAGTAGAAAACAGACAAGTTTCATAGTGATTTAGTTTCCTTATGCTTTTTTCAAAAAGGTTTTGTCATACTTTTAATAATGCACTGTTGAAATGACATGATTTGCATTTATTTAGAGCATTTTCCATTGCTATTTCTACTTTCAAATTCAAAAGGATTTTTAGCAATTCTGATAAACTATGAGAATGTTGGTGACTGTATAATAACAACATATTTTTCTTCTAAAAATTTAGTATTGTTGAGGTTATTCAAAACATTGAGGTAGTGATGTAGATTCTTGATAAACTATTCAGAAACAACAATCATATTTGTTCATAGCTTAGACATATGCCAAGTTACTTTTTTTTTCTTTCTTAACAGGTAGCACGTTTACAAATATTAAAATTTTATTATCTCCTTTATTTTTTTCTATATAGCTTTTGAATCGCAAAGACAAGACCACCTTTGAGAAGTTAGACTATTTACTGTCTAAGGAAGATAATTATAAAAGGACACGAGAGTACATCAGAAGCTTAAAAATGGTTCCTACTATTCCATATTTAGGTGAGTGTGAATAATTACCTTATTTATCTGTAGCTCATTTTGACTGGCAAGCACTAATGTAGCTTGTTGTGCACCTGAAGAACACTATATAGACAGTAGGATTCACTTCATTTCTCACTTAGAAAAATTAGATCTGGTGGAGATGTTTAAGCTATACACTCTCTAGGATCTCTGACTTGTAGAAGTTTTGTGCATTACTGACATCTTTAACTACAAGTATGTCTTTGTTTACTGTCCTTTTCGTGTATTCGGAATTTATAAGAGCATTGGGTTTCAGAAGTGTCTTTTGAGTACAGCATTGAGCACAAGACCCCAGTGTCATAGCTTTCAGTTTTGCTGGACTGTTTTCAGATACTGTAGTTGTTGTTTTGTGTCAGTTTCTTGTAAGTGCTTTGAAGAGATACAAACTGAACAGTCAATTCAGGTGACTGACTCGTCCTTTCAGTATTGCCTTGCATTATTCGTGTAGACACACTATGTCATTATTTCCTCAACAGCTCTTTTAATTCGCAGTTCCTGCCCATTACTGAACTGTGCTAGCATTCCCGAGAAACACTGCAAAAACCAGATTCCTGTTAAACAAGGTCATTCAGACACTGGAATGTCTTTCTAGTCATGTATTTTTAAAAAAAAAAAGTTAATCTAAGAAGTACTTAACCATGTCTTTTGTAAGCTGTATAATAGAAAAAATAAGATAATTTATTGTAATTATTTTCTAGTGCTCAATAAAAGACAAAGTCCATGTATGCAAAGCATGGTTCTGGTGAAGTAATTGTTTTCAATGTTCCGTAAATATGACTTCCAGAAAAAATATATTTTAAAAAAAATCTTAAGTCTGTAATTTCCATCACAGATATTCAGTAAAGTCACTAACGTTTGAAAAAGTTATAAGCAATAGAATACCCATAAAGAGGTGTCTTAAACGTTTTAAAGTATTGGTATAATCACAAACTCCACTTCTAATGCAGCTTTTTTCCTCCTCTGACATCATCTGCCTTGTGCTTCAGCCACATGAACTCCGCAAAATCAAATGTGAAATATACCTTTACCTAAAGTTCTAGGAATAACTGTTATTCCTGACATAGGGATTCCAGTTAATGATCTACAATTACAGCCACACATATGAGAAGAAAATTTTAAGTGTTCTAGGAATGATATATAACAGTTCTTGGAGAACCGTGTTGTATTCCTGGAATGCTTCTCATCGTTGTGATACTTCTTACTCAGCGTAAGCCAACCTGACACATTCATAGAATTTAAAAGAGCTATATGAGGAAAACTCTTTACTTTTTGCATAGGCTTTTTAGCACCACAGACTTTTTTGTAGTCTGAAAGTGTTCAGGGGACTACAAAAAAATCCCCTTTCATTGGATGTGTAAGCGCTCAAACCAATTAGTAGCTTAATGTAGTTTGCAGTAGGCTTTTGAGAATCTCCATCCCTTTGGCTTTTTCATTGTTTATTCTGTTTATTTAGTGCATATTCTTTAGCAGAAATCCATGGCACATGGTAAGGGTTTGAAGGTAGTTTTTTGTTTGGGATTTTTGGTAAAGGCCCACCCCTTAAGAAAGGGGTGTAGATCCGTAAAGGTAAGATCCTTTCCAAATTGTCATTTGCAGAACTGCTTTTGTTCTTTACCAAGAGACAAACAGTCTCTAACAGAGAAGAAAAAAGATGCACCAAGCTTTGTTCACAAATATGTTGTCAGGGACAGCCGGATTTAAAAGCTGAAAATGCAGTTTATTAGGTTAATATGTAGAGGATATGAACAATTGCTGGGAATGTTTCACTTATTGTATTTGTATCTGTGAAGTGGAAGACTGGTATAAATTCAGGACTGTAACATTTTCATGCATTTATATACTATTTGTAAACAGCTGTCCTGCCAGTTAGTCTATTAAGCTGTCTTCATTCTTCTTTGAAAAAATTAACTTTGAATTTGGTTTGATTTGTCAAGGTTAAAATAAAATGCTGTATATTTTCTGCTGATCTTCTCCTTAAGGTTGTTTGCGTAAGTCGAAAAAGGCTGTGTCTACATGACACCAGGGCTCACCTCCATTTATTTCAAGCATGTTCAAAATTGTCATCTGGACAGACTTTCCGTATCATGCAACCTCTTTGCATTAAGCCTTTCTGCATGACAGCAGTTTTGCTAGTGGTTACAGTTGATGGTTGCTTTTGTATTGATTTTGTGTTTGTGCTACTTTTTGTCTGGGTTTTTTTTTGGCTGAAGAATAGAAGTCTTGGTGTCTTTAATGACCACTGAAAGCAGAATTCTTTCTTTCTTGTGGGGCTTTCTCGTTACATGTGCATAAAACATAACTTATTCTTAATCTGCATCTGTAATGAACAGTAAGTCTGGGGAGCATCTATCTGGACGTTTGAGGGGAAACAAGGTCGTGGGGTTTGTGATTATCCTTGAAGAATTTATATAGTGATAGGGACCATATGTTCTGCATTGATGAGATACATGCCTGATAAGGATTGTCCCAGGTACCTCCAGCATCAACTGTAGCGCCGCTGTGAGCATTCTAATAGTTTCTTAGATGTAACTTGTTTTCTGTTTATGTTGTGCAGTTGGCGTACACCGACAAGGCCTGTAAGGTTCTCACCCTTGGATCCCTGAGGTTAGGTGGTCCTGTGGCCTGAGGGAAGATTTTGGAAAGCTTTAATGGTAGCTAAGCTAGGTCTTAAGCCCCGGAGTTTATTACACAACATGAACACGTGGTAGAAGAATTTTAAACACCTTTTCTGCAGAAAGTTGGAATGATTGCCTAAAATTTGTGCTAGGTCTACAAGAAATAAGTAAGAATTTTAAATTTTTTTTTTTTTTTTTCATAAAGTTAAAAAATTGGGTCTATATGCTTTCTTTCAGTCTCAGAAACAGTTTTTGGTGATGGTAGTAAGTATGAGACATGTGAAGACTATGCACTGAATTATAGAGAAAAATTTATTTGGAGACTTTGGTATATGGCCACAACAAAACCAGACCCCCAAAACCAGAAGTCTGAACAAGAGACTGTGTCTTCACAAGCATATAGGTGTTTAACAGCCTGCAGATAGTATCTAAGAGTAAGACACACAAGTATTTCTGAAAACCTGCCTAAATGATCCTTTTACTCATACGTTTTTCTTCTCTGCTGTCCTGAAGCATTAGACTATCTATTAGATCAAGAAAGCGTGCAAATCATATTTTCAAGTACGGCTTTCAACAAAGACAAAACATAAGGTTCTGTCATTGGTATAACTTGGAGATTTTGAAAAATCTGTCCAATTTGCACATACCAAGCAGACCTCTTAGGAAAATAAAAAACAGGAAAGGGTATCCATGAACACTTTTATATACATAAGAGAAGAGGTGTACAGACTTTTGGAATGAGTATTTCTCTCAGGTGCTAAATAAATATATGTATAGTTCAACTTGATGATATACTGAAAAGAGAGACCTACAGTTAAAATGCTGTCCAGTGTTGATAATCTCCTTTTCTTTTGTGACATGTACAAAGTAGCCATTTGATGAACTGGGTTTTTTGTCAGTATTTCACCTGGGAATATTTCTGCACACAGGTGGTTGTTAGTGAATGTAGTCATAGAATCATTTAGGTTGGAAAAGACCTTTAAGGTCATCGAGTCCAACCGTTAACCCAGCACTGCCAAGTCCACCACTAAACCATGTCCCTCAGCACCACATCTACATGTCTTTTTCAATGCTCCCAGGGATGGTGACTCACCCACTTCCCTGGGCAGCCTGTTCCAATGCCTGGTAACCCTTTTGGTGCAGAAATTTTTCCTAATATCCAATCTAAACCTCCAAGTGGTTTTGAGACTTTGTGTACTCTCTGGCTTGCTTGATCTCCACAGGCAGCACCAGACCTACTATCCTGTCAGAGTGGGGCATTTGTGACTTTAAGGTTTACCAGTGGGAAAATGGAGGTTTGGTTTGTGTCAAATCCTTCACTTTGCTACTAAGATGGTAAACAAAGAACTCTGGAAGTAGCAAAACCTTTTCAAATAGGACACCCAAAAGGGCATCCACAGATTACATACACTTGCTGCACTGCGTTTTTCTTTTATCTTGGAAGTTCTGATTCAGATTAAATCTGAATCCGGGAAAAAAAAAAAAATCAGAATTCAGAAAAGATTAAAAAAAAAAAAAAGGCAGAAGAGCTTAGGACATTTTTGGTTTATTTTGTGAAAAAACTACGTTACATGTTCATGTAACAGATTATTTTCTGGCTTTATTAGTAATTTAGGATGATGCTAAGCTGGAGCTAAAAAAGGTAAATGTTTTTAAATCACTGAACCTGGAAAACTAGAGCCTGTTCTGCATAGGTTTCCTGGGCCAGAATCAGTGTCTTTGTATCAGTGACCCTCAATGGATTCCTCTTCCGTGAACTCACGCACTCTCTCTTTAAGCACTGTAAACTCTGTGTGTCTACAGCACTCAGCTGGGAAGGATTTCCTCAGCTCTGTCCAGTACCACATTCTTTTGCTGGATTTGAACATGGCATTTTCCACCTTCGCTAGGTAAACCCTACCTTGTTCTTTACACAACTTCTTGAGGCTACTTCTGACATTATGGACTTCAGTCATTATCTCTGTTATCTTCACACTAAATCTTCAGTTATCTGTCTTCCAAAAGGAAGAGTCCATGGATTACTTGATCATGCCGTGCACAGATGCCACTTGGCGTCCTTGACAGTCTTCTGTGGCAGCGTTTCAGTTCTGTATCCTTTTTTAGGGGAAGAGAGTGCACATGGACTACACATAAAATTCAAGATAAAAGGGCATGTTAGATTTATACAGTGACTTCAGAAAGTTGTTGTGTTTTGCTTAGTAATGCCTAACATTCTGTTAGGTCAAAATTTAGTAGCAATAAAAAAAGCAGGTTGTTTTCAGGAACTGTGTATTGTAATCCCGAGATCTTGCCTTTATTAGCAATTATTTGATCTTCTCATTTTGTATGGAAATCTGGGACTTCTTTTTTTCCCTGGTATGTGTCACTGTCTGTAGATTTTTCATCTTCTGTCTTATTGTCCAAGCAGTCTGTCTCATAAATCCTTCTGCAGTTCCTCTCAGTCAGCCCTTCTCTTTGCTCCCCTCAATTAGTTAATATCATCAGCAGATTTTTGCTCCATTGTTCACTCCCATTTTCAGGTCACTTATGAATATGTTGAACAGCATGAGTCCCAGCACAAATTCCTGTGGATAACAGTCAGCACTGCTTGTGTAAAATATTTTTTTGTTAAATAAGTTTCACGGCCATCCCTAATAGCTGTACTTAAAGTGTTGAAAATTGAAATAATTCCAGGTTTTGAAGGAATGTTTAGCTTATCAAAAGAGAATATTCAAAGGGGATTTTTTTCAGTGAATAAATATCTTCTTGGAGGAGACAATATGGAACAGTTTTTTTTAATCTGTCTGCTTAGGTGAACAAGTAGACTAGTAGATCTACGTTAGAAGTAAATAGGGAACAACACTGAATGAGAGTGACGCAGTCTCTGAAGATTTGCAGAGTTCATGGGGCTTCCGTTTCATGCTGTAGAGCCTCTTGTCTCTCACTGCAAGACAGTTAGTTATGCGATATCAGTTCTCATTTCATCTGGGGCAGTCTGAGATATGCAGGGGAACGTGCTGGGGAGTTACACAACTGCTTGACCAAATACTCTGGTTTATAGAACTGGCTCACAGCCTTGTGTAAGAAATGCTTTAGTACTATCCAGTTACCAGGATATCACTCCAAGCCAATTTTAATTAAATTTTAAATCAAAGTATGTCTGAAATGGACAAAAGTCTTACAAGCCTAATAAAAGACATAGGTAATGACAATGAAAGGAAAAAACCTGCATGTTACTGAGTTACAGGGTTGAATCTGAAATTGCTGCTGGTGTCTAGCCAACTTCCTTTAGACTTCTTATCCTCGTGCATATGTTGTACCTCAGGTTTTGTACATCATAGAGAGCCTCTCCCTGGTGATTGCGAAAGACTAAGCAGTGTTGCTGCTCTGTTAAAGTAAGGGTTTCCCTTCTGCATAAGAGGTGCAGTTGAACCTTTGTGTAACCAGATGAATACAGGAGACAACTACTGTTATGTTTACAACCTCAAGCTATAATATGAGAGATTAATATACTCCTTATTATGTTTAAAACTACTGTGTTAAAACATCCAACAGTTGTTTTCTGTTCAGACAGATCTCCCAAGTTTAAAAAGAAAAAGAGAGAGAGAAAAGGAAAAAAATCATGAGATTGGCAAGGCTGTGGCCTGGAGTGTTGGAAGCCTTTAGCCACGGTGTGATCTAAGGAAAAATAGCAGTCGCATTGTCTTGAAAATTCATGGGTGCAGTGACTAGCTACGGCTTTTTCCTGTCTTCACTGTAGGTGATCTTTTAGGTTGTATCTCTGTGTTATAGAAAGGAGAAAGATGGATATGTTCTGTTACAATCTACAAATTTCACTGAGTTGTGCTGTTTTGTTGTGTTGTTTTTCTCCTTGGAATGTAACAGTGGGGATAATGCTGAAAACTATGAATGATAATAGAACAGTGTCAGGAAGGAACTCTTACGAAATATGTGTATGAGAGAATAATCAGTTGTCTTCTGAAGTAACTTAAATCTTGTGAGATAGTCTGTTGTCTAAATGCTATAGGTGGAGCCCCACTGTTTAGTTCCTGATAAACAGATGGTGTATTAGTTAATGGCATTTTCTTTACTGTTCTGAAAAAGGTAGAGATATTTCAAAAAATCAGAAGAGTAAGCTAAGCTTTTAGGAGGTTTGCAGTTGCAGGACTACTTCTACAGTACTCTTTGAAATGAAGGAGTAGTACAGAAGAATTGAAGCTGTTAGAACTCTTCTCCATTGTGCTGTAATTCTCTCCTGTATAAACGCACTTCGTGCTTTTTGCGAATAATAGGAAAATGGTTTGTATGTGATTTTTAGACAGCATAGTGTTATCAGAAATGTACTTCTTTGGGGAGTGATGAAACAATAATGTAACTGAAAGAATTGGAAATAATTAGAGAAACAAGAGAAAAACTAAGACCTTTCACAGTTTATAGTAGTGAAATGGTGGATCTAGTGCAAACTGATTTCTGTTGTGTGAATCTGAAAGAAATAGGCATAGTGAAATTTTGCAAATCTGTGATTCTGCCAATGTACTTGCCAATACCTTCACCGTATAAGTTCCAAATCCCCTGTTTAATTTTTTATGTGCCTGCCTCTGGGTTTGTTTGAAATTATTTTATGCAAATTTTGTGGGAAAAAAAAAAAAAAAAAGGAAGCTATGTTAAACATCGGGATGTGGGTTATGGTTTGGGGTTTTTTTTGTGTTTTGTTTTTTGTTGGTTTGGTTTTAATATTCTAGAGGGCTTATCTGACCAAGCCTTGGCTAAATTATGAAATAGTGATATGGTTCTTACTGTTGTCCTACTTCAGTTGTCTTTGCTGAACTTTGCTGAGCCAAGCAAAGTTCCAATCAGTAAATACCTTCCCTGAATAGAATCTGTGTAGTAACGTAGACAGCTTTTTCCAGTCCCTCTAATTTCTAAATCTGTATGTTTAAAACGTTGCCCTACAACACTTCTGCAAAGTATTTTATTATGATGTAAATATGACTTTTTAAATATGGTAGGAACTAACTCATTAGGTACAACTGGACATAGATTCTTGTTCATTTGGACCTTGTTTTCTGCATCCTTTCCTCTCCCTCCTACCTACCTCCAATTGGTTTGAACATGTCAGATATCCTCAGCTCTTCTTTGTCAGCCAGCTAAGCCACAGTTCTTGTTGTGAACATCACTCTTGGCCAATGATACAACAGCACAATCTTTTATTCTCTCCTTCGTTTTCTGTTCTCCAACTTTTTTTTTTTTGCCAGCAAATTTGTTAAATCTAAGTGTAGATACACCAAGCTTTCTTGTTCTACCCACACTGCCCTATCACCCAAAATCCTGGTTCTTTTCTCTATTTTAGGGCTTTTGACACTGTTTACCACAATCATCAGTGACTAAATTGTAGTTTGGTATGGACTAGGTAAGTGGGTAGCGAGGTGGACCGAAAACTGGCAGAACTGCAGGGCTCAAAGGGTTGTAATGAGCAGCATGAAGTCCAGCTGGACACCGTTGGCCAGTGGTGTGCCTCAGGGCTCAATATTATAGAGTCTGATATTGTTTGATATCTTTACTAATAACCTGGGCAATGAAACACAGTGTGCCCTCAGCACATGGAAAATAGCATCTGCGAGTACTATCATATGAGCTGCAAGTGTGGAGAAGAATGAAATCCCTATGATGAAGCATTCTTTAAAAGGCTTTTTCTTCCTCCTCCTTTTCCTGGGAGGAAGGGTGTAGCACAGATAGTCTCATTTAAGAACTTAGCTTGCTTAAGTTCTTTTCTCAGATGTGGTATCTCCAGAATTAAAACACGTCTTCATACACCGACTTTTGTGCACTATGTTTTTTTTAATTACATGGACAAGACTCTAGGTAAATCACTCGTCTTTTCAGTAGAAAGGTTAAGGAATATGGTTGTTTTAAGAAAAGACTGTCAGCCTCGACATGGGTTTAAAGCCTGTCGTGGGTGTATACCGAGGAGATGTCTCTGTAGCCATACCTCCTGCTACAGAAAAGCACCTGTAATAGCTTGTGTAGCCAGTGCCCTGTTCTTGAGATCTGCACAATGGATACCCAAAGTTCTCTGCATTCCTTCACCAAGCCAAGCATGAAGTAGCACTTGGAAGAGTATCTTGAATTTGCTATCTTCATAAAGCTCATGATAGTCTTTTTCATGCAGCCTGTGAGTGTAGGGAGGTAATGTACCTAGTGACCCATGTTTTAAAAGCGCACAAACACTCCAGAGTAGGTAGCTACCAGTAGTGTGAAGTTCTTCCAAACCAATACACGTGGCTAACGCATTGTTTGGTTTTCTGCCCCGGTATCTTAGTCTGTGGGTTCTGTGTTGTGCTCTATCTGGATGTGCTGTGCTGCCGTGTTACCAAAGGATCACAAGAAGAGGGTGGTGTGTGAACGTGACCTAAGGATATTGTTATGCTAAAGTATTTTTAGGAAGCTTTGATCACTTATTTATAGACATATAACAAGTTGAACGTGTATACACACCACGCACATTGAAGAACTCATAAGTGACTCTTCTAAGGTAGGTGTGAGTCTACTGTGTGTGTTTTCTTCTAACAAAACTAGTGGTTAGTTGTTGTAGATGTCAGCAGGTATTTTACTGCCTTAATGCTACAATCCTAATTGTTAGAGCACTGTGCCCGGGCTGTAGAGCCAGTAGATGCACTTAACATTTCTTACCTAAAACTTAGTTGTTTTCCAGAGTCCAGTAGATAAACCAGTGCAAGATAAAGCTTGAATACGGTTTGAAAATTTTGGGGTTTTCATATGACCTACAAAAAGTTCTTCCTCCTTGAAAAGTATGGAAATCTAGTATTTTTCTCAGCTGACAGTTGCTGTGCTTTTGATGTTGCAGTATTTAGACACTTCACACAGGTTAACAGTAGTTGGTGTATCAGAGTTGATTTGAGTCATGAGGCCAGAGAAGTGTGAAATTAATTATCTGTTCTTTGCTATGATTAATCTGAACTAAAACAGGATGGAATCTGAACATGTCAAAATAACATTTGTTGCTTTATTAAAGGATTACAATATTGCCGGGATAATCTAATGAATTAAAAAAACTACTTTCAGTTATATACAACACATGCTACATGACACGTCAGTTTAATGCACATCATACTGTAGTAAGGAAGTGATGAGGTAATAAGGGGAAAAGTGCAAGAACATGCACACAGACACACAGTAATATCTTACAGCCTTACTGAAAAATATATTGAACTTCTAGAGGCTTTCACTCTCCCTCTTATTATTGCATCCTTTATTTTCTTTATTCATTATATTATTGCATTCTTTAACTTATATTTTTTGTATTAGTTGCTGTTTTGAAATGGGTGTTATAACAATCTGTTCTAGAAATCTACCTCAGAAGAGTATTAGAATTATCCAAGTCTGTATTTCATAGTTGTGACTGACCTCTAAATATAGATGAGTAAATCTATTTAATAATTTGACAGTAATAAGTTATAATTGTGAAATATGGTACATATAACTTCTCTTGGCTACAGGTAACTTCTTTATGTAATTTTCATCTACTGGCAAGGACATTAAATGGCTTATGTATTGGTATCCATCGTTTGCCTGCAAAGTTGGAGAGTCCCTTTAGTTTATATCCAGCAGTTTCTGATTACAGGGGCTACGCAGCAGGTAATGACTGAAGTCAGGTATAAAATACCGTGACAGTTGTGTAGTATAACATGTTGGCTATACAGCACGTTATATCTGTTGTAGATCTGGATCATTGTCCATATGCAGGTAGTTACTTCATTTTGGTAAGAAAAATCGTTAGTGTTTTTAATCTAAAATATTTGAATGGAATGTGAATTCTAATTTATATGAGCAGGTTATTAAAATGCTCAAAGTGAAGGGGAAAGACTGGATTTATCACAACAATAATTGTTTGAGTATCTGCTCTCAAAATCAAATTACATAGTACTAACTTTATTCATGTCAGTTAACAAAGATTAAATTAGAATACTCACACTAATGTACATATACCAGCTACACAGTTCAAAGGATGTGTTTTCCTGTGTCAAATGATTGCTCATAACAACAATAATAATAATAAAACTCTTGCTGTACAGTTTGTAATATTTCCTGTATTTGAGAATATTTATACATAATATAACATACAAAAATATTTAAATGTTGCGGCAGTATTTTTACCATCCAGACTTAATTTACAGGGAATAAAACCCAGAAAATTTATCTACAGTCCATCTAAACTGCCACTTCTAAAAGGCTTCATATAACTACTTTTAGTACCAAGAGGGGTTCTGAATGTTATGTCATTTCAGTTCCTTTTTTTTTTTTCTGCTTTTTTTTTCCTGGAGTGATTCTTGAAAATACAATATACAAGCCCTCACATCTCAGCAATAAATGTACAATATCTTACATTCCTCATTTTTTAAAAGATAATTCCAGCTAATAACATCATAGCCTTATGTGATTTTTAGAACAAGAAAGCAAACCAAGAGAAGAATTGTTTCAGTGGAATGTGTTGGGATTAGGTCTTATCATCATAACAACTTTCTTTAGTGAATATGATCCTCCCCGGAATTCAGCCCAGTAAACACCATCCTGATACCGGCTGCGGTAGTGTCCTCCACGATACCAAACTCCATTGAGATTTGAATGAGCACATGCATTGTACCACCATCCTCCCTTCTGGTAATGGGCACAATTGCCTGCAAAAGAAAGCTCCAATTCAGTCTTAGGAGCAAATGAAAAGCCTTATAGCAAGCAAGCAAGCTAAGCACAAAACAATTTATTTTAACTGTGTGTTTAACATGTAGATGCCATGTGGTACAAGGTGAATTTAGGTTTCTTCGGGAACCAGCTCTGTAGTTAGGTTCTACAGATAGATTCATTAAAGTTACCCTCCCTTGATGGAAAATTTGTTTGCATTACTGTCTCAAATAACCCCCTATAGCATATTTTACAGACCCTTGTTTCATGTAAATGACAAATATTTCAGTGAGAGTTTTTGTTTCAGTGTTAGTACATACAAGCATTGATACATCAGTTTGTGCTTCATAAGTTACTCATTGACAAATCTCTAAAAATGTAATTTATTTTTTGTGTGTGTGTATCACCATAAATATTTTTCCTTTTTAAAAAAAGAAGGAAAAGAAAAGGGGGGGGGGGGGGGGGAAGCAAGGCGACTGAAAGGGACTCTGACTCTGTACCTGTGTATACGTCATGATCCCGGTCCAGCGTGGTGAACTGTTTACCATTGTGCCAAGTGAAAGAATCTCCTGCATTGCCATTGTAGCGTCCCAGTCTCAACTTGTAGTATTCGCTTTCTGGCTCCAGTCTGAAGCTAGCGTACTCAGCAAATACTTTTCGACCTGACCAGTCTTCCATTGTTATGAGCAGTTTGTAGTTGCCTTGGTTTGTTAACCAATAAATATTTTCTAATCCGAGCCAATATTCTCCATCTATATTACCAAATCCTTGCTGTAAAGGAAGCAAGAGAAGCGTGTTAATATTATGCATCTGTTTTAGTGGTAAATCTGAGTGTATTCTTAAGTAGAAAACCACAGTAACTTATTTTATAGAGACTTCCCCTTCTGGAAGGGTGAACACACAGGTTTCTTTTCAAGTAAGCTGTTGGCCAGACTCTAAAATCACCCTTTGATTTAACTTTACTAGTAATTTTTAGAGGGTGGAAAACATTGAACTGCTCACTTGTCCTAACCTTGTATGTCTCCCAGTTCCTGAAAAAGTTGACAGACCCATCCAGCCGTCTCTGGATGACTGTCCAGCCACCAGGGTCATGCCGTTGATCACACCAGACCTGCATAAGCCGGTTCGTGTTTTCTGGTTTTACAAGATAGATGGAGCTTGTATCATGGCCATCTTCTAATGCTTGTAGACAGTCTCTCCAGGGCCCTGTATCAAAACAGAAGGACTCTGCATCAAAATGCAGTTGAGGAGATCTTCAATGCAGGGCGGTATTTGAATTGGTAGCTTTTTACAGTAGATTTGCTTCTGCTGACTAGTACTTTTGTTTTTCCTCTTACTGAAGGTACAGTGTCCACAAAGTGTTTTCAAACAGATTCATTTGTAAGTTAGTTTCTGCAACATTTCACAATGAATTACTGATAAAGGTAGATCTCTTTATTTATTTTATTTTATTTAAGGCAACTGCACTTATGAGATTGATTATATCTTCAAAGAAACTAAATATGAATGACTCCATAGACAAGTATTAATATTAAATTTCCTTTAGAAAACAAAATGGTAAGTTTGATTTTGTTTCTGCCTTGGAGAAAATCAGCTTTTTAGATCTCCAAAAATGTCATTGGCTCTGACATTGACAATGGACCTGGCAACATAAATTAAGAATGTAGGTGTTACTGTTGTCACCTTAATAAATGATAACACAAAATATAAAGTAAGATTTGTAACATGGAGTACCCACTTATATAGTGAGAGAAATTGTAGATAAATGAGAAGACTTTTAAAATACTTTGCATTTACAGAAATTACAGATAATGCTCTCCTATTTTCTGAAAGAGACTGCATTTTTCCTTGAGGTTGGTAGAGTCCATAAAGAGCTTACTCTTTTTGAAAGTATCTTACATTCATGATTTTTAAAGAAATTTTATCCAATAGGAAGTTGGATTGAATTTTGATGAGTCTGAGAAATTTAGATCTAAACGATTTAGGAGTCTGTGGTGATATCTGCAGATAGACTCCCCCAGCTGGTTTGCTGCTATTCTCATGTCATCTTGTTATCTAAACAGAAGAGTGATGTCAACAAGAATCCTCAGGATTAGAGACCCTTGACTGACTTACACACACACAGAAAAGGAGGAAGGTTTGTCAGATCTTCTCATGAGGAGTCTTACTGAAGCATATGACGCTATCGAGTAATTTATCTTTTAAATTATTTCATTTCATCTACCCTTTTTCATAATTCACTGTCCAGTGCTGGTAATAGTAGAGCTACCCTTGTACTCAGTAAATGAGTTAGTGATAAATTAGTTTATAGAAGCAACCTCAGTGTCTTGGGGGGTTGGCGTTATTTTGCTCTTTTTAACTAGTTAATCAAAAAGTCAGTGTACCAGGAGGCAATCCAAGTTTTTGGTCTGTGGCCATGCTGTGTTGTTCTTGTTTCCTTAGTCATATTCACAGACTGTAGCTAGAGTGCTGCTTCTAAGCCCCTTCTCCATTTCTGTTGTGGCTAACCGCTCAGATTTCTGGCAATTTAGATGTAGAGAGGTGGAAATGTAATGAATGCTGGTAATTCAAATTGTTCTTGTTTATTTTATCACAATGTGGACGGAGTGGCACTAAAAACAAAGAACAACATCTAAGTTCAAAGTCAAAGTCATTATTGAAGAAACTCCTAAGATAGTCAACCACAGGTCCTTGATCTTGTCTTCATAAAAATGAATATATAGCAGTAGCAGTATATAATGTAGTATTTACAGCTTTCATGGAATCACGGAATTTTCAGAGTTGGAAGGGACCTCTAGAGATCATCCATTCCAACTCCCCTGCTAAAGCAGGATTGCCCAGAGCACATCACTCAGGACTGCATCCAGGCGGGTCTTGAAAACCTCCAGAGAAGGGGACTCCACAACCTCCCTGGGCAGCCTGTTCCAGTGCTCTGTCACCCTCACCATTAAGAAGTGTTTCCGTGTATTTAAACGGAACTTCCTGTGTTCTAACTTGTGCCCGTTACTCCTCGTCTTGTCCCTGGGAACCATTGAAAAGAGCCTGGCTCCATCCTCCTTCAGCCCACTCTTTAGATACTTGTAAGCATTAATAAGGTCTCCCCTCAGCCCTCTCTTCTCCAGGCTAAAGAGTCGCAGCGCTCTCAGCCTTTCCTCATAAGGGAGATGCTCCAAGCCCTTAATCATCTTAGTTGCTCTTCACTGGACTCGCTCCAGCAGTTCCCTGTCCCTTTCTAATCTTTCTAATCTTGCAGTTTCTTTCTAGGCAGCCTGGCAACAGTGCTCTACAGCATGACTCTTTTCTCTGAAAGTGCTTTAAGATGAAGATAAACTATTACAAATAGTTCAAAGCAGAGTTTGCTACTACTCTTCCATGACAGGTGTTTTTTTTGTCAGATAGTAACTTTCCAAAATTTTGACTAAGGTGTGTAGCCTGAGCTTTGTCATTTGGCATCAGAAATGAAAGGGAAGATAACTGCCCCCCCCCCAGATCTCTGTAAGACACCATGATTAACTCTGCCTGATGAAAAAAATACTCAATACTCAAAAATACTCAAGGATTTTTATGTTTATTTATGTCAGGCTTTTCTTTGTATTTTGCAGCAGCTTAATTTAAACAACTTGACTAAAAAACCTGGTTCAGTGCTTTCTGGAAATAAATATGGACTGCGTGTCAACCAGAATTCTATCTGCATAGGCACTGAGCCCTTCAAATATCTCTAAAAGTGATACAAAATTGGCATTACAAAAACCAAGTTGATTCTTATTCAGGGGGATTGGATGATGATACATGATTCAGATTTGTTTGCTGCTTGTTCTGCTGTTGTTAGCATGTTTTCTACCAGTTAGTGGAATTTGGGGTTTGAGGGTTGTTTTTGTTTTTTTTTTTTTTTTTTCTCAATGTCACATTTGCCACCTTTCATTCCTCCCTCACATACTAAAGCAATTTTTGTTGAGAGATTACACAGTTCTTAATTGCTTCATATTCAGTTTCCTTTAGAAGTCCTGGGGAAGGTGCTTTCCTTTTTGTAGTTTGATAGTATTCACTTCTTTCATTGGCTTTATAACCTCTTCTACCAACATTTCAGTTTGAGGAAAATCCTGCAGAGTATCCTCCTTGCCACTACCCTAGTCAACACAGGAACCTCCAAGTGTCCCCTCATTGAATAGTCACATCAAAATTAATTTCGATTTTTCTACTGTTGCCTTGATTTCTGAGTATATCTTTTTACCTTTTCGTATAACTTTTAGTCAGGCTTCCTGTTCCTGATGTGTTAGAAATCAGATTTATTATGTCTTTTTTTCCTTTTGCTAGTCATTCTTACAATTTTAATGTGTCTGAGTGTCTGATTTAACCTGGCAGAGTATGTTCTTTTCTCATTTCCTCATTTGGACATGACTTTAGTACTACTTTGAATTATGTTGTCTTTCTTAACAATACTGCTTTTACCAAGCTGCTTAACCATGACAAGATTTCCTAGACCTCTCAAAATCTTTTTTTTTTTTATTTTTGATGGATGGATGGATAGTTCTGAATTTCCAATATGGTATCTTCAAGTAGTCTCTCTGGTACTTGAAAACATTTTACCTTTCCAGCTATCACTTTTAGTTGTGCATTGGTATTATAATATTCTGCTATCTTGTGTCCTTTGTGTTTCCCAAGTTTCTGATAGGCTATTATATCAAATCTTGCTAAAACCCCAGCTTTCTAGTTCTTGTATTTTTATTTTGGTTTTGTGGTGGTGATGGTGGTGTTGGTTGGTTGGTTGGGTTTTTTTTGTTTGTTTGTTTAAGAGATAATAGTTGTTTAGAAGCATATATATGTTTGGCTTGCCCTTGCATATATATATACTGGCCTAATATTTCTGTGCCCTGTTTAAACAACCTGTTTTGCAGATTACATTTCAGCATTTCTTACTTGAATTTTGTCCACTGCTCCTAGCAAAAGATTTTACTTGCTGGTACAAAATCTGCATTGCTGCACCTAAAGGATATATCAGTTTAAACCATCTGCCTCATTAAGCCATAATTATCAGTATGAATATATTGTCTGTCTGTCTTATGTTATTGTGTATGTTTATTTTTGTATACTAGTAATGCCTTTTTTGAAAAAGTGTGTGACCATATAAAATTAGCATACACTGTATGTTAATATTGCGTTAACCTTAGCATTGCTGTTTGCTGTTTATTATTTAACTATTTAACTTTATTTTTTTATAATGAGCACAGGATTAAAATGTTAACTTGCAAGTTTTATGTGGTAGAGTATAATAAATTGGTTTGTGTGCATGTTCTTATAGGAATAGTATCTTCTGTAGCAATTGCACAAGAAAACATACATTTCATAATTGGTATAACTGGCTACTAAATCCTTTGTTCCCAGAAAAAGATTTGTTGGGTAAATCAAATTTATTCTGGTTTCAAGTTCAGCTTTCATTTGTTTTGACTACTGTCATCTTCCAATGTTGCACTAGGAAATCTATACACAGGAGACTATTTTGATAAGCTGTTCACGTCAGTCTGTTTCATACAGAAAATGTAGCAGTGCTTCACGTAATAGTGTTTGTCCTGTGGCATGTAGAATTCTACGCTCTAATAAATTGCTGTTTCAGATCTACTTGAATTATTGACTAATAATTTAAATATAATTGACTAATGTGGGCTAAACTTTTTGCTCTTATAAACTAAAACCCATTGTAGGCAAACCACATCTGCTTTTTGCATTGGCATATTAAAGCTTGTATTTGATGAGCATTAATGCATGCAAAGTCGTTGGGGTTTGTTGTGTCATACCGCTACACCCCTACTCAGTTGTACATTTAAATCACACTACACAGTAAATTTATAGTAGCAGGAAGGGAAAGACAATTCAGACATGACAGAGAAATACTTCTAAATAACTGTCTTGTTTTAGATCATACTCATAAGAATGTGTTGATCTCAAGTCCCTTCCTTTGAGTGTAGGCATAGGGATCTAGTGTCTCAGTACTGAATAATGTCATTACAGGAAGGTTCACTGCTCTGAAGATTTTTAAATTGTAAGTAACTTATGAAGTAGGTTGTTTCAAAAATACTCATGTAGAAAAAAGATGAGCACTTTATTTTAAGACAAGTGATGTGTATAGAACTCTCTGTAAGTTGATTAAATTAATTCCTGTGGCAGTTCTTATGCTCTCCAATTCAGATTCCTGGATTTTGACTGAGGTAAATGTGACTGCCAGTCATATTATTGATTGGCCAGCAATAACAGTTACTGTGTGACCGTCCCATGTGTGTCATCGTCGTCCCCCCCTCCCCTTTTTTTTTTTAAACTTCCCCTATAGCGTATATGCTGCTCTTAGGAGAAAAGGAAAGTTCTTTTACTAGGTCTGTTTCGGTAATTAAGTGTTTCTATAATAATAAAATGTAAATCTTCCTTCTGAAGTATTAGCGTACTTTACAAGCGAAGGTCATCTTATCTTTCCTTGCAAAAGTGAGAGCATCCTGACTTGCAGTACCTTTATAATCTGAACAGTGCCTGTTCACTGGCAGAAACACATTCAATTACAACAGTACTCTTGTAGTACTGGATGTATACGATGGAGACATAGCTGTATAATGAAGAGACCACACATTTATGTTACATAAAGACCAGAATAGATTTTGGTAACTGATTGTGTGAGATGTATTGTATTGTTTTGGCCTTGCACCTATCTATGCCAAGTTGAAGAATGTGAAATAAGTTTTTAAAATTGTCTGTAATCTGGCTAACTAAAACCACATGATTACTCTTCCCAACCACGTCTTTTTGTCTTGCAGCTCCTGAATGTCTGTCTTCTACAGTCATTAATTCTGTTTGGATTCTTACAGAATTTCTCTAATAATTTTTTATTTCTTGACCTTAACTTGAACAATGAAGTTGTACTAAAAGAGTATTTTGTCATTTTTATTTTTTTTTAACATGTAATTAAAAAAAAAAAAAGGTGGGAGGGAGCAGGCTAGGATTATCATAGAGTGTTTTGGGTGGGAAGGGACCTTTAAAGGCCATATAGCCCATCCCCCCCACCATAAGCAGGGACATCTTCATCTAGAGCAGGTTGCTCGGAGCCTCGTCAAGCCTGATCTGGGATGTTTCCAGGGATGGGGCATCTATCACCTCTCTGGGCAACCTGGGCTAGTGTCTCACCACCTTCAGCATAAAACATTTCTGCATTATACCTAAGTCTGAATCTTTTAGTTCAAAACTATTGCCCCTTGTCTTATCACTACAGGCCCTATTAAAAACTCCCTCCCCAGCTCTTCTGGAGCCCCTTTAGGCACTGGAGGGGGCTCTGAGGTCTCCCCAGAGCCTTCTCTTCTCCAGGCTGACCCCCCCCAACTCTCCCAGCCTGTCCTCCCAGCAGAGGGGCTGCAGCCCTCCCAGCATCTCCGGGGCCTCCTCTGGCCCTGCTCCAATAGCTCCATGTAATTGCTCTTATGAATTAGAGATTCACCTAATTCTGCTTTGCACTGATATTTTCACACTGCATGATGTTTTGCAGAAATGAGGTGTCGTATTTCAAGCTCTTCCTTATGTCGTTTATGGATTTGGTGGGACTCAGTAATCGTACATAGTGCTTCATGGGGAACTGGAAGCTTGGATCCACATACCTTTTAATTAATTTAAAATCATTAATACAAATGAAAAGGAAATATGAGATTTGTTTTAAAAAAGTGAAGTAACCTAAGTCTCGCTTTCTATGCAGTTTGTGTGCATAATTAACATAAAAGTTGTTTGGTTTTTGACACTTGTTGCCTGCCTCTTCCAGTGACTTACCAACTTCCAGCTATCTCTCAGTCAGGAGAAGAATACAGCAGATAAAAAATATATAGCAAGTTTTTGGAATTTGGCAGGGATAGGTTTCTCTTAGATACTTAAAATATGGAAAGCAAAAAAATGCAGGATATATTACATCTGAACCTAGTATGTAGGGAAGAACTGATTGAAAACGTGAAATGGAAAGCAGTGTAGGTGATCTTGATCATGAAATAATGGAGGCCACAGTTCTTAGGAAAGTGAAAAGCAAAACAAAGAAAATTAAATATAACAGGCTTCAGCGAATTCGGAGAGCATGCAGAGAAAATGCTTTAGACAGTCCAAGCAAAGAGTTTACAAGTTTGTTAAAGAGTCTCTGAGGACATTGCAGTGGATTTTGCCATTGTAGAACGCAGCTGGGGAAAATGGGCCGAAGCTGGCTTGGCTAAAACATGACCTTTCTAGTAGCTTTGAAAACATGAAGAAAGCTCAGACAAAGTAAATGGCAGCTCAGAGTATTAGGCATGGCTGGTTGCTTGTGGGGTTTGTTTTTAACAAAACAACAAAAAAAAACAGTGTGGACAAAATGTACAAAATCAAATAAGGCTACTGAGAGTGGTAAGACTGTAGTAAGTTTATGATCAAGGGAGAATACTGGTCTGCTGTGTTGTGAGGAAGGAGAGCTGTCAACATATTAAACTGAGAAGGCATTTAATATTTTTCTTCCATTTTGCTTGAGTTTTCATTGCACAGGTTGGCTGTGATCAGATGGTTAGTACAGCCAGCAGCTCTGGCAAAGGTTGAGAACTCAAGACACAGTACAGAAAGGAGTGGATAAAATACAGGTAGATTTTTTTTTTTTTTTTTTCCCAGTGGCTGCGCAGTTGTGGTGGTGGTGGGTTTTGTTTGTTTTGTGGGGAGGAGGGTGTGTTTTTTATGGGCTTTTCTTAATTCATTACAGACACCTGGCTGAAGCATCACTTACGGCGTTAATTGTGGGGAGGGGTTTTGTTTGAGAGGTGTTTTGTGAGTGGAGAACGTTCTGGAGGATGAGTAAAAGGTATTACATGTTCCTTGCCCAAAAAGAAAGGTGGGGAGAGGAGAAGAGGATACCCTGAAAATAAAAAGTTAAATAGCTTAACTTCAGTTGTTGGAAATTTGCTTGAACAAATCAAACTGCTGTAAATGAGAAAACAAGAAGAGAAATTAATATTATAATGGATTTGTGCAGAAGAAATGTGAAACTTCTTTTTTTTTTTCCTGATAAGTTATGTATATAAGGGAGACGTAGCAGATGTCAAATCTTGTCTTAGAATCATGGACTTTGAAAGGGACCTCTGGAGAACAACAAAAAATAGCTGGAGAAGCAGCACTTCTCCAGGGTGCTTCACCTAGCGGTTCTACAGGGTTGCAAGTTGGTCATGAGTCAATGTTCTACTTTGCAAAAAAGGAAAATGCTAAATGAGGCTAGATCAACAAAAGTACGATGCACATGAATTAACTTTTCTGTTCAGCTGTGGTGAAGGCTCAGCTCCAGTTTGGTTACTTAAAAGCATAAGGAGGATGTGGACCAATTAATGAGTTTTCAGAAGAGTATAACTGGGAAGGGAAAGGTCTTAAAAGAATGCTTGAAAGATATTTCACTTACAGAAAGATAGGGAAATACTGTACTAAGCTTGAACCTACTTTGAGATCAAAGTCAAAATGTAGTTATTAAAGAGGCCATCCTGTAGTGTATTGCTCCAGAGAAATTGTAATAGACCTGATTTTCTCCTGATTTTTTTTTTTTTTTTTTTTAACATGGAACATTAGAATCATAGTTTTGGCTGAGGTTCTACATGCCACAGTACACGGTTTGGTGAGTTCATCTCTGGCAATATTGTGAAATAACTGCTTTGTAGCAAAGTGTGTTAGAGATTGTGCTTTAGACTGAAACACCTGCTCAAGTTTCTTTTGTTGTGGCTATTTCCATGGAGAAAGAAGTCCTTTTTTCCCCCTTTTTAAAATGTTGCATTGTTTGATAATTCTAAACAGTCTGACGATGTCATTTGGAATATGTTGCAAATAGCCTTGAAATGTATTCTGAGTGCAGTGCCTTAGTCTGTCTCAAGTGTTAGTTTCAGATGTCTGTGGGTCCCCTATCATTTTTCTGAGGCAAGTACGTGCTGTCCACGCACTGAGCAGACTTCTCTTGTATGGGACTCATAATATTCGAACTATGTTTTTAAAATACATGAGACCGTAGGTGATACTGGATTCTTTACCTGTTATTTCTTTATCATGTAGAACAATTGATCTCTAATGTGATTTCAGATGCCTCTAATCTTTCTTATGGCAGAATTCTTAGGACTCGTAATGTGGGCTGTATAATAACCCTTACTATTCCACCACTTGCTTCCCTTTGCTCCTGACTTGGAGCGTAAGTGCCCTGTGTGAGGTACCGAGCAGATACGTATTACTTTGAGTTACACAAGTACAAAAATTACCACATGCTTGATCAACAAACTTGTAATAACTTTATAAATGTTTACACAGAATGTCTCAAACCCCTTCAGATGCCATGAAGTATAGCGGTTCTGTCTAGGGCACAAGTAAATAAAATTTAGATGATTGACTGTTGATTAGTAAGATTTTTCTACAGTGCCTTTATCTCATACATCTTATAAAAATGGTGGGTTTGTCTTGGCAAAGTAACATGAGAAATATCTGTGGGGCTAGTGTGTCTGAATCTTAGACATTCAGAATTCATTTCTTTGCTTTCTTTCTGTGCTTGTACTACAACATGTATATTAAAAATGCACAAGATAAATACACAGACAACATCAGATCTGAGAAATCTCAATTAGTTCAAAATAATTCTTTTGTATTTATTTTTCTAAATAAATAAAGTCTGTCTGCATTTCTGGTACTGCAATTAAAATGTTGCCCACTGCATATTAGCCTAAACTAATGTAGACACATCAATAATACTACTTACCAGATGGCTTATCTGTTGAAGTCGGAATACTAGTAACTGCAGGCATGGTTGGTAAGGTAGGTGGCAGGACCTTTAAGTTCTGATCACTCTGAATCTCGTTAGTAGATATCTGGTTAATAATGCGATTGTAAGTAGGAGGCTGGTACACTTTATTTGGTGGCTGTGGAGTTTGTGGCAGTGGCTTTATGGATGGCATTCTTTGACAGTGTTCTTCCAGTTGGGCAATTATTAATGACTGATTATTGGCAATTGACATCAAATGTTGGTACTTGTGCTCCAAGTCTTTGTATTTGCTTGCAAGTTGCAACATATCTGCAGTTTGGTTCAAAATCTTATTCTCAAGTTGAGAAAGTTCTAAGGCGTTGTCACGTTTTCGGATAATTTCATGTAGTAACTGCATATAGAGTTGCGTGACACGAGAATTCATATTTCTGCTCTCTTTTCTTAACAGTTTAACCTCATTAACAATCCCGCCATCCACCTCAACCAGTTGCTGGAGAGTTTCTATTTGTCTCTTTTGTTTAAGAAGTTCATTGTTAAGTAACTGTAATTCTTGTTTGTTTACCCTGTTTTCAAGTAGAACTTCAGGCTCCTTAGAATTAACACAAATGGCACCTGTCACTCTCTGTTGAGGTACAATAAAGGTGTAAGTGCATTTGTCCTGTGTGTCACTGGAACGCTTATATCTGTTCATATAAATGAATTCTTGTTCTGTTTCCTCATCATTGCTGTCAAGTTCCTGTGTTTTGCTTGCAGTAGCTCCCACAGCAGCTATTAGCATTAAACAGATGAATCTTGTTGTCGTCATGATCCTCTAGTTCTGGTCAAATATTCTTCTGCAAAGAACTTTTTAAAATCTGTTTTAAAATAAATTTAACAGTAAGTAACAGATAGGAAATCAATGCAAACTTACAACTCATAATCTGTTCTAAAACTTGTAAATATTACATAGTAACTAGTGTGTCTGCGTACAAATGAGAGATTTTTCAAGTCCAGCTTGAATTTGTGTTGGCTCAAGGGGACATCATTGGGAGTAGTTGTATCAGGCTATGGCCAGAACTGTAGTTACTCGTTGCTAGTTTATCTAAAGCCTGCTAAGAACCAGAAGAAACTAAGTAATAAATACCACGATTTGAAGAGTCCTTTCTTCCAGGCAAGTACCAGAAGGGTTTCCGAGATTGGTGTTTTCACTTAAATATGAATTACATTTTCATTTCTTACAGTTACAAATATAACCTCTAAATGTAAACAGAATGTAAGTTAACATGTGCTGTTAAAAGTTCTAAAAGTATCAAATAGCTCATTTGCAACATTTTATAACTGCATGTATATTGCAGGAGATACAGCTTAGATGAAATGTAACGATTTTACTTTAGTCAGCAGTATTGAACCCTATAGGTTGGTGTGTTTTTTTTTTTTTTAAATGGAAAAACTTAGCTCTACATTAGTCCTTAATAATCAGAAATTAAAAACTCTACTGCCCAAATATCATAGACAGTAAAATTATTGGTTTTCCAGACCAGTAGAATTTACAACTGTGACTTTACAATTGTGACTTTCACTGGAGACATTGTCTTTACACTCAGCCGGGTCATTTCCTGTCATAGTCTCTTCTCGGAAGGAGAAAGCCACATGCGTACGTGCTTGGTGGGCAAAGATGACCCCCGGCTATTAAAATTATCTACTAGTGTTTATTGACATACTGCAACTACCCTTTTGGTGAAGTTACACTAACTTAGTTCTCAGAGCAGATTCATATTCAAGGTGGAAATTTGAGGCCATCGCAATCTCTTAAAAAAATAAGTCAATACCAGAACTTTATAGGTAACAGTCATTTTGGAAACATGAGCTTAGCACTGTCACTACTGCCAGGAATGTTCTGGTCACAAATCACTCTCGTGTCAGCTGCATGAACAGCACTTTGATATCGTGTATTTCATAACAGCTTTTTGTTGTTGAATTTTAATAGGCACGTGTATATATAACCTTGTTTTCTTATTAAAATGGCAGGAAAAAATGCAGTACGGAGCTTTTTCCGTGCGTAAAGCCTGCTTGATGCTTTTTAAGACCAAGGTGGTGTTACCACCGTATTTTTCTTTGCTTGTAAGGCATTGCACACAGAATAACCATTCAGTGTTTAAATAACTGTCACCTTACTGCTTGGTCATCTTTATATGATGAACTTTTTTCAATGACAAGAAATTATGATAGTAACAGCTGTGAGAAACTGGAATGAGTCCAGCTGAGCGCAGCCCACATGGATAGCTAGAGGCTGGCAGATGTGATGTATGAGGAGCAGCAGAAAGAGCGAGGTTTGTTTAGCCTCCAGAAGAGAAGGTGAAGGAGACATCTTACTGCTGTCTTCAACTACTTAGGTGTTTGTAGAGAAGATGGATTCTTTTTGGAAGTGCGCAGTGAAAGTATAATGGTCAATGGATACAAATTGCCTCAGGAAAAATTCATTTTGGGTTTTAGAAAAAAAAGAATTTCACAATGAGGGTGACCAAGGACTGAAGCAATCACCCACATAGGTGAGGGAATTTCCATTCCTGGAAATACATAAAGTTTTGATTTAGGCAAGGCTCCGAGCAGCCTAATCTGATGTTGAAATTAGCCTTGCTTTGTAAGACGAAGGTGAGGTCCCATCCAATCTGAATTGTTCTATGATTCTAGGCAGCTGCTAGATTTAAGAATTTAAGAATTTAAGAAAATTTTTTTAGAGGTTCAAGATAATTATGGATATGCATGCTTACACAATTAGTCATACTGAGAAGAGATATGTTGTCAGTCATTCCCATTTTTTTGTTCTTTTGAAATAAACCACAGAAGTTTCTGTAAATGCTTCTGCACGTGATCAAGACTTGATCCTTCTTAAAGTTTTTGGATATACATTTTTGTCTCAGTTTCTTATTTGGAATAAACTCATTTTTATTTTGCAAATGGAAAGGAACTGTGCTTTATTCAACTTTCCAAGAATCTTGAAAACTTGTCAGATAGAAGTTTGGAGTTTGACATGGTTTCTGTAAGTAAAGGAATGTTATTTGGATCCCTGGAAAACAGGGAACATAAATTCACCCCAGACAGCTTTAACTTGCATAATCAGCATTTGCACAGCAGGTCACACTTGGAAACCCTGGCGGTTTTCCAGGCCTCATATTTCTGCACAGATGGACTGTTTTTGCAAATGTCTCTTGCATATAGGTGTAAAATGGGGTTTATTTCACTGTTTGAATTGAAATATCTACACCCCCCCCCCAAACCTGTAATTATTGAGATCACTGAGAAGAAACTAATTTTTTCCTGAGAGTTCACCTGTATCTTTGTTACAGCATCTCATGTCTTTAATTGAGCACAGGATTTGGGGTGCACAATCTTTTCCAGGCTGAAGAAATACAGAGCAACATACAACAGTTGGATTTTTTTCTCTGTTTTTCTAAGAACTGTTTAAGAAAAAAATGGAACAAGGTTCATCAGCCTCATCTTAACATATCCGCTCAAATATCTTTCAAAATACAATAGAGTATTTCAGTTGGAAGGGACCTAGAATGACCATCTAGTCCAACTGCCTGACCACTTCAGGGCTGACCAAAAGTGAAGGCATGGTCCAGATGCCTCAAACACGGACAGGCGTGGGGCATCAACCACCTCTCTAGGAAGCCCGTTCCAGGGTTTGACCACAGTTTGCAGAAGGTCAGCCATTCAGTGAATGACATCAGCATGATTAGGCCATGCTGAAATGCTTCTCTCTCATGACCCTGCCTGCATGTCACCTTTCCTGAGTTCTTCCTATAAGAAAAAACGTTGGAAAGAAAAGTACGTTGGTAGGAGAATGCTCCTGTACAAATAGAAACAAGAATCATACTGTCTTCAGATGTCCATCTTCCTGTAGAGTCTGTGTATGAAGTGATCTCTTAAGTCTTTTATTGTCTGTGCTTGTTCAGTTAAAAAAAATGCGTTCAGAATGAGGCCTATTTGTTGCATATTGTGATGGACTGCATAACATAAATGGCATTTCTTCTTTTCTGCAGCTGGATTCAAATGACGTTCACAACAACATGCTTGTTTGAACAACTCTCGATGATTAATCTTTCAGGGAGAAAAAAGCTTGCTGGGGGAAGTGGGGACGGAAGCCAGAGAAACAATTCTAAGGAAGGATTTAATGCTTTTTAGTATCTTCCTCTTATTTTTGAGTAGGAGAACATCAGATTCTTAGGACATCAGAATTCCTTCCCATGAGAAAGGAAGATCTTATTTATTTGATGTCTAGCACACTAGCTTTCCGTTTTCTCCTGTTGCAGTTTTGCCAAATAATTGCTCATACTCTTTGTACTTAATTAGTGCCATTGCTTGCTGATCACTCAGTTTTTCCTGTTTTGGTGGCTCAGCCCCCCTCTTCCTCTCTCCCAGTAGCCCCTCTGCAGTGCAATGGGAGGGAACTATATTACTGGGGCCATATTTGGCACCAGTGCAAAATTCCACTTAGATAGCTGTAGACTTTTCAACCTTGCCATTGCACAAAACTACATTATATAAAAGCATGCTTGCCAGTTTGGTGCAAATTCTCTTAATTACTGGAAATACGGGATGTCTGCCTTTATAACTTCAACAAACCAGCATACAAACAAAAAATGGGACAAGTGAAAGAAGCACACTTAAAAAGAAGGATATGTGTCATTTTGACTAAAAATCAAATAGAACTTCTACTTAGAAAATGTATGGAAGTTTGAAGTAATTTAATTTCTAGAGTCTGGCTGTTCAAGACTTGTATACTCATAAAAGCACTTTTGATGGGAGTTGAGTTGGGACAAATTTGCACTAGTGCAGATGCACCTAAAACCAATTTTATGTATGTTGACCTTACTTGGCAGTGTATATATTATTTTACTCAGGCAAAATATTTTTTTTCTGTTTGTCTTTTGCCAGTATAACTGCATCTGTATGAAAACTTTTGGTGGCATTGTTGTGTGGGTTATAATTATTTTTCATGCTCTAGGCCAGCATAGGCGCTTTGGTTAAAATTTCAGTTTGGAGACCAACTGTTGGCCTATCTATGTATACAACTGGAAATGGGTAATAATAAGTTGGTTTGTGTGCTCATTCATTGTTTGCCGAACTGAGGATGTTCCCATGATCTGGTGAAAAAAAGAGGAAGTAAACTTTCTGAAAGGAATATCAGATGTTTCAACATTTGATTGTTTTTTCCTGTCCCTTAAAAGGGAAAAAGTAAATAAAATCTTTCTTTGGCTTTACTTTGAAATATTTTTCTGTCCTGTACTCTGCCATGCTTATATGGGACTTTTGGTTAATCAAATCATATTACTTTTTGATTGTTACAAATTTCTTGACATTTATACGTAATATTTCAACAAGATTTGAGAATTTTACTGTCTAAAATTATACAAGTGTTTCATATCCTACAGTTTAATCACTGTCATGATGCTGAAATGATAAAGGTAAACATATTTCTATGTGCAAAGTGTTACTGTTTGTCAAATGTTTACTTTTTTTTTTAATCGGCTGACCTTAAGAGGAAGCATTAAAGGGTATCAATGTCAGCACTTTGGCCTTTTTTTTTTAAGCTACTTAAAACAAAATACACGTTTCATTGTGGATATTCCAACATGTATACCTCTTTTCATTATTTGTTGTTTCTGATGCCGTGCTTCAGAGGATCTCATTCTTCCAAAATAGACTGGTTAACTATCTCTTTCAGGTTTTATGAAATATTTTACCTGTCCTTGGGATTTTGAGAACAAAGGTATGTTTCCATCAGATGAAAAATACGACTTGTAATAACATAATAAAGCATCATTAAGCTTATTTGAAAATGCTACCAGTAGCCTTTCAACGCTATGACTGTGTTTTGTTGGATGAAGTTTGTTCGTAAAAAAGACATTTGCAGTATTACTCTGGAAGGAAAGGTGTCTGGAAGCCTTAGATAGGTTGATATATTGTCAACACTGTTGCGTCGAGATCTAAAGTGGGTTCACCACTTTGAGTCTTTCAGCCATTGAGGCTCTGGCATCTTGTCTCTGGGAGTTTATACTATGTTCTTTTTACACCTGCGCTTTTCAGTGTTCTGCAGAAAAAGAGCTGAGACCACAGGAAGGCCACTGGATGGTGGCTGAGCGCTGAACTTCATTGTGCTTTACTTTGGATTACAAGTCAGTTCAAGGAGGAAACGTTTTGAAATTTTAAGGAAGACATCACCTGTACCATAGCGTTTTGGAGAAATACAAAAGCAAAATAATGATCTGCCTAAGTCTTGTGTGGAAAACCGTAACTGAGATAAATGTGGAAAATTATTGTCTGGATTTCATACCAGAATATAAATTTTGTATCTTAAATTGCATTGGTATGGGTTACTCCTACAGATGAGGAATGTAAAAGAATGTAGTAGGTAAAAGCAGTGGAGTTGCTTCTTGCTGGTGCTCTTGTTTTCCTGTATCTCGAAAACTGTAACTAAGCCGGAGGACTGTAGGTGTGAAAGTGTGATGCACTGAGCTATCTAAATGCAGGTTTTGTACAAGTGTTAGGTGACACTGTGTCTTGCCTTGGACACCGCTTTACAGAGAAGGCGATGTTCTGTGCTAAAACCAAGATGTTACACAAAGGGATTTCTGGGGACTTCAGTAACTATTTGAATTGCAGCATACTTGAATTTATTGCAAAGATAATCTAATTAAGAAAAACACACTACCAATTTAGTTTGAGGAGCTGACTCAAGCTCTGACTTAAGGGCTTATAGTCTAGAGGCTGAATCGTTGAGTGTGTGCAGGTCTAACATACCAGAATTGAATGCACCGTAATTAAACTGATGATTCAGAGCCTTTCAGAAATACCCAGATAGATGAAAAAATGCATATATAAGGATGATGAGATACGTACTTTTTGCACAACGCTGATATTTTCTGACATTTCCCTGTATGGTTGTTTCGACTTAGAAGAAGAAAGTAGCAGTGATACCTACATACAGATGAATTTGGTTTGCTATGCTAAATCACTCTGTTACAAAATCCAGTTCTGTGGGTTAATCAGCTCTTGTGTGCTGGTTATATTTAATATAATGAGGCTGGTAGTCATTTGATGGCTGGCTTTTCCTACGTACCTTACATGCTATGGCATCTTTTGTGCAAATTCCTCAAGCATTTAGACATATAAATGAAGGCACATTCACAAAAGGCGTAGTGTTAGCTCTTACAGCATTTATTCTTGAAAAGATAAACTATTTTATTTGATCATGAATTCACACATAGGTTGATAATTGTTCATTCTAAAGAAGAAACATGAAAAACTAGCATCAAATCTTCACTGTTTCTTAAATACTTATGTCTAATATTAAAAGGGGGTTTTAGAGTAGTGCAGTTTTACATTGTCAATGGATTGTAAAAGCAAACGGAGCAAGGGTGTCAGAAACTTAAAATCCTATTATAAAAAGATCAGAGGGTTTAGTTTTGGGTTTTTTTGTTAACAAACATTAGTTTTTGCTTCTGCAGAGTCCTTTGATAGCCAGTGCTTGTGAACTTAAAAGATTTCACAAGACCATTGTGATAAGAGAGATAAGCATGAATTTTCTGAAGCTGCTTGCTTTCTTAGTCCCTACCCCTTTTCTCAGAGCTCATGCTCTGTTCTTACTCCTTCTCCCAAACGTTCTCTTGCATGGAATTGTATTGATTCATCCTCTCAAATTTTCAGGTGGTCTTCATATTTAATGTGATTTATTAATTTTTGCTCTTTTCTAAGGAGAGGGACTTCCACTGGTACAGGTTTTCTTTTAGAATTAACTCATGTAGTTTGATTTTTATTATTATTTTTTTTTAGATGAAGAGTACTGCTGTGAAAAAAATGAACTTTTTTTTTTTTTTCAGTTCCGTAAAAGGAAACAGCAATTCACAGTGAAAATACAGCACGGTAGTATGCATGCCACATGTATTAGGAAAAGCTTTAAAGTTTTGTTTGAAGTTTTAAAGTAAATGTAATAGGGGATAGGGAAGGGCTGACACATAATAGCATGCAGTTTCAATTATGGAAACATGATGTAAAACTAAGTTGAAAAATTTAACTCCAGACTTATGGGGGGAATGATTTTTGGGTTTTTGCCGCTAGTTACTTGATTCCATTGTACACAGTTCCATCCTGACAGAAACCATTAATTGCTTTAGATACTTTTATTATAATGCGTTCTGTACTCAGCTTTTCTGTCCACTTAAAATTGTGGTGAAATTTTGGTTCAAGCACTGGTTCATTTTTCTTAAAAGGAAATCCTTTTTTCACGGAGGGGAATGGATGGCTGAAGAGATTCTAAAGAATGAAAGTATCTTAATTAGCTCTTGGATAACTTTTCTTTTTAAATACTATCAAGTGTTGCAAGAAACTTAAAAAGATTATGTATCTTTTGCTGCCGTGTAACTTTTTTTCAAGTTTTGGCAAAAGATAGCTTTTTGAGTTACAAGAAGTACAAATTTTCCTTCTGGATTACCAAGAATTTTAGTCATGTTGTTTGTGGATTGTTCTTTGTGCTTTACTGAAGTTCTGTCATAGATATGGAATGTAATTACTGAAAGAGAGCACTGCTTTTGTTACTTCCCTTAACAGTGGCCTCACCTTATTTTCACTTAATCCAATCACTACCAAAAAGTGCTCATACTGTGCCTGCCTATATGTGAGCATGCACATCGTACACAATAGCCCTTAAACAGATTGACAGTTTAATAAACGTGACTCATTTTGCCCACAGAGAGATCATATAGCAAATATTTCGTGCTTACACAAAGGTACTCATAAATGCGAGGTTCTGTTTGAAATGAAATTTCTGTGAAATCTTTCGAATATTTATTGTATGGACTCTGTTAAAGTTCCAGGAACTTTCTATCTCCTTGATCGAACACGACTGTAAGAAAGGCTAAATGGACATTTCGTAATTTTTAATACAGGTACTCCTTTGGAAAAGTTACCACAGAAATTAGCGTGTCCTAGAAAGTTTGGTGAAAGGCGTATGCGTTTTCGGCGCGTTTGAGGAAGCGCGGAGCCCAAAGTTACATGCAGAATTACAGACGGTAAAAGAAAGATTTCATATTCTTGTGAGTAACGGCAGAAGGCTTTTCCCTGCCCGGCGCCGCACCGCTCTCTTTCGCTACCCCGCTCCCTTTCTCCAGCCGCCGCGGGGAACGCGGGGCTCCGCGCGGTGACCCCTCCGCCGCCGCCCGCGCTTACCCGCTCGGCGCCGCCTCGGCCCCGGCCCGCTGCTCCCGCCTCGGCCGCCGCATCGCCCCGCGCCGCCGGCGCGCGCTGTGCCGGGGCTCGGCCGGGGAAGGGCGCGGGGGCGCGCGCGGCTCGCGCTCCGCCCCGCCGCGGCTCCTCTCGGTGGCGCTCCCCGCGCGCGCCCGCAGCCTCTGGTCGGGCGGCGGCTGCAGCGGCCGTGTACGAACTGCCGCTCCTTTGTGGCAGACGTACACCGCGCCGGGGGAAAAAAGGCGAGAGGGGAAAAAAAAAAAAAAAAAAAAAAAAGCAAGGCTGCAGCGAGCGGAGCCGTTCTGGTTGGACGAGCGGCCTCCCCCCGCCCACCGCACCGGGGAGCGGCGGCCGCCCGCGGGCCCCGCCGCAGGCCGCGGGGCGGACCGGGCCCGGGGGGGGCCGGGGGTCCCTCGGGGGCCGGGCCAGGGGCCGGTGTCTCCCACGGGACCTTCCCGGCCGTCGCGGGCGGCCCTGCGAACGCCGCGCCCGGCCGAGGGCCGAGCGGGGGCGGGTAACTGGCGGTAGTCCGAAGTGAGGGCTGCGGATGGGGTACGTGCGGGAGCGGTGATCGTCAGAGTGAGGAGGAGGTTCTGGAGGCCGCGGTCGAGGAATGCGGCTTTGGGCTTCCCGATCGGAGGAGATGCTGCAGTGTGTAGCTGCGGAGGGTTCGGCCCCAAAATGTCGGGGGGGGGGGGGGGGGGGGGGGGGGGGGCGGGGAGCGCGCTCCCGCCGAGTCCTCTCGCAGAGAGTGTACCCATCCGGAGAGACGGAGCGTGTTCGGTCGCGGACACTGACGGGGTCTCGGCTGGTTTGTACTGACCGCTCCTCTTTACCGTTAAAAGAGAGAAACAAAGCCAGGCTGCTTCGTTCAGAGTAGCGCTGTATTCTCTGGTTTTACCGCTTTTTAGGTCATTTCTATCAGGAAAAAGCATGTTCCCAGAAATAAAGGAAAACAGCGTTGCCCAAATTCAAGCAAGCTCTAAAAATCATCTAGTGCGGATTGAGAGTCCATAATTCGGCTGAACACCAGTGTATTTTGTAAAGCTTGCTTGGTACTCGTGTTAGTAATCCAAAGCATGTTTCTCCTTTGATTGCTGTTAATTCTTACTATTTCCCTAGAACCTTTCTAAAAATTTGCTTCGACAGAATTTTCTGTGTGTATAATACTTTTGGGTATTAGCTGTCTCCTCTGGTTTTAAAAAAGATTGCTTGAATTAATGTAAAATTTGTCTTTTAGATGTATTTGTAACTTGCTGGGAAACTTGCGAAGAAATTATCAGAATTAAAAGTGAAACTTAACAATATGTTCATTTTTTAAGCTACTTTTTATCAACAGTTCAGCAAACCAAACTCTTATTTCACTGCTATCGTATATCATAGCCATATTTAGAAAGCTGTGCCATGTTGAAATAATGTATTTGTTTGTAGTTTTTCAAGGAGTTTTAAAGATCTTTGAATTTTGCAGAAACCAGGGAAGCCGATATGAGAACGCTTAGATGAATCAAAGGACAAATAAAGAGGTTTAAAGATACTGGATTAAAACAAGCTCTATTTCTGTTCAAGTTGAAACATGGACCAATAGTGCCTGTTCTAATAATAAATGTTTTCCATCATAAAAGCGAATGTCTACATTGTTGGATAAAACATGTCTAAAGATACTGCACTGGTAATCCAGGAGGCCTTAGACTTCTTAATTTTCTTGTACCTTCTCTGTATAAGTGGCCCAGGATTCCTGCAGGGAATGTTCGCACCTCTTATTAGTTACTGTCACTATGTTATCATTATTTTCCAATTTAACTCAAAAGCTTACTCCTTTCTATATCCGGAGAGAGAACACACAAAACTAGCGATGACTAAAGCAATCATTTCAATGCTATTAAGTAGTGTAGTCTGGATATTTGGGACTAAAGCGGTCCAAAGCTTTTCCAGTTGTCCTAAACCACAACACCAGTGCACTCGTTTTATACTGGAAAAAGTGGTTTAATTGAACCTGAATGTGATAATTCTGTTCATTTTTGACAGATTTAGCAATAGGCCCATTATATTTTCCTTCAGCTTGCCTGTGATTCACACTCCTTCATTTCCAGGGTGCCTTCTCAGCCCACAGACACAAGAGCTGCTCCAGGGAGAGAAGTGGGGAGCAGAGGAGTGAATGGAGCTATTGAGGTGGCAGTTCTCTGTGCTGATCAGTTTCTCAAATTCCTGACGGCTTGCAGAGCTAGGAAGGTGATTCCCTACCTAGATTCCTACTTGAGTTGGGTCTTTCATTTTAAAATGAACACATTCAGATTCTTTGCTTTTGTAGAAAAATACAGTTTTCTAACTTGGTGTTAAGCCCCAAGGTTCTTGGAAATACAGGATTTCTCAAGGATAAAACTCTTTATTTAGGACCATATGTATAGATTATCCGTAATCGCTTTTAAACTCTTTAACATATGCTTAAGCTCCATTGATTTTAGGGCACTTAAATAGGTGCAGTTAAATGCCTTAAAATTTTACCCAATGAAGGAGACTAAATAGAGACTTTTTTAGTCATTATTGTGCTCTTACAGATAATTGTGTTATAAATAAAAATATTTGAAAGATCATAAATAGCCAAACCCTATTTCTTCGATTGTCCTCTTTTCTGAACAAGAAACGACATATTATTACACAGATCAACTTTCTGGTTAACTGCTGAGTGCTACTTTGTCTTTTTAAAGCTGTCTAAATAGCCTGATCCTGGAAACTTTTGCATATGGGTCATTCGAAATTGCGTATGGCAAAGCTTTCTTATTTCTTCAGTTTGTTGCAGTTTTATCTGTTGGGAGATATAAAGTTGTGCCAATTGGATAGGTGTCAGGGAGCTTTTATTTGGATGCACCAGGTGTTCGTAAGATATCTGAATTACATGTGTGGGTTACACTAGGTGTCAGCCCTTTGGGAAGGATTGAAGAGAAAAATGGGATTAGCCTTCCTGGGGGCATTCTGCTTGGAATGGGAATGCCTTTTCCTTGGATTTTAATACTGTGAAGTGGAGTTCATTGCTTTTGTTAAAGGCTTTAGGCTGAATGACGTGATTTTCAAAATGTTTCGTGGTTGTTCCATGTGCTCTTCATACCAAGAATCTCAAGAGACCAGCTTATATTTGAACCCATGATTGGAGAACTACGGTTCCTACTAATAGCAGGATACTAATAGCCAGTTATTTCTGGCTGTGAAAGCTGACAGTTGTCTTCACCAGAGTAATTCAGTCAGCAAGGAGTGGTCTAATGTTAGACTTGGCTTTGAGAAAGAGTGAAAATACTGTAAAACAGCTGGTCATGGAAGTTAACTTTGAGTCAGCGATCAGAAGCTCAAGGTAAACAAAATAGATAAGAATGCACCAATCTTAAAAAGGCAAACTTTGAGAAATCAAGCTGAGTAGTTTTTCAGACAGTGTACGGTTCAGTTGCTGAATTCGTTTGCCACAGGATCTTTTGAAACCAAAAATTACAAAAAATAAAGAAGCGTGTGTGGCGGAATAGCAGGAAGAAGAAAAAGTGGACAGATTCAGAGAAGAAACATTGTAAAGAAAAAATACCACCCAAACTTAAACACAAAAGTGTTTATACAATAACTATCTAAGGAAGTCCCTAAACCACAGCTCACTGCTGACAGGAAGCTACATCTGGAAAACAACTACTTTACCTTTGCCTTTTTCCTATATTCTTTTTTGAAGCATTCTCTGCTCTCTGACACTGGATGAGATGCGTTTTAAAACGTTGAAATGAATCACTATTATAACATTAAATCTTCTGTAATATTTTTTTTCCTGATCCATGGGAAAAGCATTAGGAAATAGTTGGGTTTTGGGGAAAAATGAAAAAAAAAAAAAATTGACAGTACTCTTGAGAATATCTGATATGTTCAAAAGAAAAGCTTTGCTAGGAATCTTCAGACAGCTTCAGCATTTTTTAGGCTGTTTCAGTGGATAAGAGAATGATTCGCACCAGTCAGAGGTGATTTGGGGCTTAAATTCCTGAACATAATTCTAGCTGAATCACTGGTAACTTTTTCTTTCACAGACTGATATCCTGTTTTCAAAATTGCTTGATTTATGCCCCACTTATTTGTCTGTTTTTCTATATTAGGCTTCATTGCTACAGTGACAAAGGTGGAATGATTAGTTCCAGTGATCCATTAGGGTGAGGTTCTTCAGGAAACACCATGAGATTGTTTCCTTCTTTGTGTTTTGGGATGGCTGAGTATGAAGCAATGATAATATTTTCTTTCTTTCATTAAACATAGACAAGAGGAATGGCTGAAAGTGAGTTCGTTGAGTTAAACAGGTTCCCTGGTTTTCCAGGTGATAGTGACTTTCTGAGAAATCTCAAATGTTTGCAGACACTCTTAAGTGGCCTTTTGGATTAGCAGCCCTGCTGCTTTTGAGCTCTTGTCTTATGAGGTCACCAGTGTGCTCGAGTGAAGGAGAGCAAAACTTGCCGGCCATCTGAGGAAAGGCTGAGAGAATTGGGTTTGTTCAGCCTTGAGAAAAGAAGGCTCAGGGGAGACCTTATCACCACATTCCTGTATTTAAAGGGTGACTACAAAGAAGATGGGGATGCCCTTTTCACAAGGAGTCACATGGAAAAGATGAGGGGTAATGGGTATGAGTTAATCCTGGGGAGATTCTGATTGGACGCAAGAGGAAAATTTGTCACAATGAGAGCTATCAGCCATCGGAATAATCCCCCCAGGGAAGCAGTGGATTCCCCAACGTTGGACACTTTTAAGATTCAGCTGGACAGGGTGCTGGGCCATCTTGTCTAGACCGTGCTTTGCCAAGAAAGGTTGGACCAAATGATCTTTGAGGTCCCTTCCAACCTGGGATTCTGAGGGTGTATGAAAACTATAGAGATCAGTGACAATTGTCGTTTGCATGAGGTGCAATGTGGTGGCAGGCTGCTCAGTTGAGGATTTGATATATCAAAAGGTAAGAAAGAATGGCTTTTAGGAATTTGTTTTTGTTTTCTGTGAAGCGCTTTAGATCAGCTGTCAGACTGAAAAGTCAGTTCACTGAAATTGTGCTACTTTCATTTCCTTTAAAACTTGTGAATTTTTAACCATGCTGAAATGTCCCTGTAGAAGCGCTAGTGTTTCCAGCTGTCTCTGCCAAGCGTTAGAAAATGCTTGTCATATTGAGTCACTGTTATATCAGGACTGATGTTACCCATTAGTTTAGTTTAAAGTCTCTTTGGAGAACAAGACTCTGTACAAATAAACGCTGCCATGGTAGACCTGAGAAACCGTGGGACGGTTAATTCGGTTTGAAAGGGAGAGTCTGTATCTGTAACACTCACAGAAGTAACACCACTGCAATTAAAAGCATTAGCGCTTTTGTTAGTGATGTAGCTTCTTCCACAGAAAGACTATTTCTGTTCCTTTATTTCTAGAAAAAAATCCCAAACTGTATACAACAATGTTAAATACAAAAAAATGAAGTGCAGTTTAATGGTTTAGGTTAGCAGAGTGCTCTGTCTGAGATAAATGTTTCAGCGTTGAGCTCTTGGTTAAAAAAGTAAATTACAATTATTCTTAGCAAATTATTAGCAATTATTATTAGCAAATGAAGCTCAGGAAAAGAAAAACTTCTGTCTAAAACTACTTAGTGAATTAAACTCAATTCACAAATAGTCTGGGGCATACTAAAATGATGTTTTTTACTAATTTATTATTTGGTGAAAAATAATTAATCCGGCCCAGACTTACTCTGTCTTATTTAATGTTTGTTAATATTTAAAAGAATTTAAGATTTAAATTGAATGGTTTGAGACATACACTTATGTTGTGCTTTGGTTTTGTTCTTAATCTTTGTCTTTATGACTCAGGACACAAAATAGATATGACTGAGAAAGAAAAACGTAAGCATTATACAATCTCATTTGTGGATAGAGCTATAAGGAACAGGCTGTTGTCACACACTTGGATGACGGAAAAGGCTGATTCTTTCTAAACTCATCCAAGAACTAGAATGCTCACAGCTTGCAGTTTACCAGCTTTCTCAGAGAAAACTTCAGTGAAAAAAAAGTCAATTTTTTTCTGTTTGATACTGCAGTGAATCTTCAGTAAGGTGCCTTATATCTGTTTTCCCTTCTTCTGTTTATTTATCCTGATCTTTCACTTTTAACATATCATACCACTGCAGTATAGCATCTGGTATAAGATACTTTTGAATCTCTCAAAGTAATTACAGATCTTAATTTCAGAATGTACAAACGTATGCAGGTTGTTAGGGTAGAGTGAATGAGCAAAAATGCTTAGTCGAAAGGAAGCGAGCTATTACATGGCCTGGAAAGGATTTGTGTGTTTTAACTGTGAATCTTTTGTTAATAGAGTTTTCTAAAGACTGATGTACTTACTAAAAATATTTTATTATAGAGGCAATAAAAGACAAGAAAAAAGCTCTTCTTGTACTAATGACTGTATGAAACAGGTATGGGCTTCAGGCTTAAATATCAGGTGGTTGTATGAATATGTCCTCATTACTTATAGAGCTCATTAGTGGGACGGTTCTAACGTCGGAACTAAGTCAGGTCTGGATACACGATACACTTTGTGTGGCCATAGTAAAACCAGAAACAATTTATGAACCACCCAAGTGAGTACCTCGAGGAAGCCGTTTTGGTAAAATGTATAATTATTGTTTTGATGCATCTTTTTTGCTTATCTAAGTATCTGTTAAATGTCGGTTTTCGTTGATACTGATTACAGCTTTTTTGTAACAAAACACATACACTTTATTAAAAGATGCACATTTCTTATTCTTAGACTCCAAAAACTGAGGGGGAAGTTTGTTGTGGGATTGGATTTTTGACTAACCTATACCTCTGGAGTGAAAGGGGTAGACTAGTATTTAATTTCCTACTTAGGTTCTTTTTAGTGCTCTTTCTGTAAATTTTTGTAAAGAATTTTGATTCCTTTGTGATGCACACATCAAAAGTAAAATTAATTTCACTGTTATGAAAGAATATGTTCTTGTATTGTGCAGCTATTTTGTTTGCTTATGCTGAATTGATTCCCCACAGCATACTAAAGTTTTACCTAAATATGCATTTTACAAATAGCATTTCTCACCTTCATATTGCTATAAAAAGTACAGTATTTAGTAAGGGCATAACCTGCTAAAATATCTGTCCCCGTTGGTATTCTCTGTTCAGGTTTTTGTCAGGATGCGTGTAGCGCAGTACGCAGGCCAGTTCCATAGCCACATCAGCGAGTTCGAGGGGATAGGAAAAAACCCCACAGAAAACGGGGCCTCCGGAGGTTCAGCCTCCTCCTCAGTAGGGGCTGAGTAAGGACTGGATGAGGTTACTCGGGACGTTGTCCAGCTGAGTTTTGTAAACCTTCAGAGATGGGGATTCACATTGATTTCTGCGCAGTGGTGTGGTGCTTGACCCCACAAAAAAAAAAAAAAGTAAGTGATTTTTTTGGGGTGGTTGGTTTTTGTGTGTTATTCCTTTTCCCTGTTCTAAAGGGCATTCGCACTGGTGCAGCTTGTGTCAGTTGCTCCTTGTCCCGTCACTGTGCATCTCTGAGAAAAATCTGTCACTGTTCTCTGCAGCTGCCCCGCACGCTCCCGTTTGCCAGGGAGGTGCCTGGAGTTGCCCCTGCGCCGCGGCCCCTCTGCCCTCCGCTCCGCGCTGCCGCGAGTCCCGTGCGAGGGAGACAGGAGAAACTTCTCGTTAAAACCATACTGAAAATTAACGGCGTTCTGTCTGGTTGCCACCTCTGTGCTCTCAGTAAGATTGCATTTTATAAGAAAGCGTGCAACTAAGCAGCGTTTCCTGCACACTGCGTGTTATAATCTACCTTAAAACTAAGGTTAAAATTGTAATGCTGCTTTCTTAACTCTCTAGCCATCTATGACTTTTACTTTTCTCCTCGTAGGTCAGATGAGGGATATCTAAAGAGTTGATGCATTTGAGTTATCAGCTAAGGCTTAGGTAGTGCTGCAGCTCCTGAGAAGGTGGTGTGGTCCGAACCATTTCTCTTTTTCGGGAGCTGGTGATTGTTATTTCTTTTTTTAGGTATAGAGGAGCCAAAAGAAACAGGGCAGTATAGGAGGTGGTCTTGGCAGAGGGTGGAATTAAAAGATGTACCAGCGCTAGAATTTTGTTTTGATTTTTGTTGAACAACACTTGATATTAAAGGTGCTCCTGCCTCCCCAGGGACTTGTTTAGGAATAACATAGTTGCTCATAATATCCCGTTGTTGACACCATGGCTTGTGAGTGGAACTGCTTTTGTAGTCATGCACATACTATAGTCATGACAGTGTAGTTTCCATTACTATTGTTACCCATTTTTAAAAAATGTATTTGCCATTACTGTGTGGGTGGGAACAAATCCTTTATTACTTTATGGAAGTATTGTCTTTCTTAAAATATAGTTATAAACTGATTTTAGATTCTGTTCTGACAGAGGTAACACACTACAATGATTTTTACTTTTTTTTTTTAGTAATTGTACGTAATACCATTTGTTGTTTGCAATTACATCTTCTTGTTTGCCATGAGCTAAAATAATTTTCAGAACGTTCACTCCAATTATTGAATTATTTGGGGTTTTGTGTTTGATTAGTAGACATAGAGTTGTATTTTAGGGTTACACTATGCATAGCTGTTCATTGACACAGATTTTGAACCCATGAAGTATGTGTGCCTGAATGATCCCTAAGTTTTATTCAAGTGAATGCTGTCTACACCAAAAACTTACTGAAGTGGTTATTCCGGCAAACATCTCAATTTGGATGTGATCATTCTTGAGGAATGCTGGGTCTGTAACGGACTATCTGTTCCAGAGTAAATATTCCAAAATAGTTTGTCTATGCTTTCCAGGTATAGACAAGCCCAGAGCTTTAATGTGGCCCTCCAGTACTGTTTTCTGATTCCGAAACCAGAAAAGAGATAAATTAACGTTTGTATAGTAAGCATATGCATGATTATTGAAAGCAGAAGTTAGTTAGAAGTTAGTTTGTTTCAATAAGAAGTTACGTATGATCTAGAAACAGCCCGGTGCAGAATATTTTTGGAGTTTTGTTTGACATATTGCTATTTCAAGTCAAAAAATAACACTGCTCAGCCTCGTTATAGTTCTGCCTTTGTGCGTGTGTGGTACTGCTGCTGTGTCAGAACACGGAGCGCTGGCGTCAGACGGCGGTGATAAACCTGCTCATAATCCCACTTTGACTTCCCTGTGAGTGATCCCGTTCACTTGGCCACTGTGCCGGCAAGATGTATTATGGATCACATGTTGTTGCCTTGGCAAAGACTTGTCTTCAGTTTTTAGAGTACTCCAAGTCCTACCAAGGTTAACCAGTACATACATTTGGTTTTGTAGAAAATTTTTCCAGCCCTTAGTCCATGGAAAATATCCAGTCGTCTTGAAACCAGTGATACCACAAAACTGTTGGCTTTTCTGACTATGAGCTAATCTCCTAAGAATGGTGTCTTTGGTTTTACAGACTGCCGACTGTAGTGATTTGGACTTTCTGCCACTTAGTTAATTGATAAGTTGCTTCGTCTCTGTCCTCTGCTTTATTTAGTATGATGAAACCACACTACTGTATGTGGGAAAAGGCTTTCATAAATATAGCTGACTACAGACTGGAAACATATTTTTGTGTCTTCTGGTTTTCCTATCAAATTAGTGTCATCATTCAACTTTTGGGGAGAAAAAAGGGAAAATAATTACTTTCCATAGGTTCCCTTCTGTTATGTGTGCCAGTTACTGCGTGTCTTGTGGACACTGCTTCCTGCGCTAAAGGAATGCTCTGTACCCAAACATCTGTTCCACTGCAGCGTACGTGGGCTCAGGGGCTTCTGGGCTGTGAATATCTTTAGAAAGTGTACGTGATGATAAGTAGGGAACTAAATTTGTTCATTAAAACATTTAACTTTTTTTTTCTCCTTTTATAGCATGTTTGTAG